>NC_084666.1:4643307-5309807 GCF_028389875.1 Rhea pennata
GCTATTGCTTTAGGGCAAGAAATGCAATTTTCTTTGAGTATAGAGCATTTAGCATCATGGGGTACAAATTGGGCTGATAAACACGTCTAGCCAAACAGAGTAATCTTTCCCAGTAAATCTGAATACTTTTAATCAACCTGTTCTACCACTACAGCTAAATATTTATTTACAAATTAAAATCTTAAACGGAGGGCTTTTGAACTTAAGGGAATTGAGCAGAAGAGGTCGGTATTTGTTGCCAAAGGCTCCATTGAGGTTTGCAGCCTGGCTTCTCAGGGAAACTAAGATGAAAAGAAAATCTTAAGTTCAATTTAGCTAATGGATTTTCCATTGGGGGATAATCTTAGCAGTCCAGTGATACTGACACTTACCTGAAAAATTGAATTTAAGTATGAGGCTTGATCCCAATCCCATCGAAATCAACCAAAATGGGTTCCTTGGGTTCCCTGAGGAGAATTAGCTCATACTTCCTTGGCTCTGCACTAACTACGTTTCCTTTTCCTTTTCCTTTTGCACCTGGGCACTGCAGATATTATAGGAGATGGTTAAGCATTTTGAATACAGAAATATCTTCAGTGTTTTTCTTCTTTTCCTCCACTCTTCTCAATTTCACAGGAGTATCCTGAATTTGATCCTGCTCTTAGCTGTGAAAGGCTCAGGTAATTTCTGGTTTTATCTGATTAAAATTTTTTAGGGTATGAAGAGATTCTTATGTTAATTCCTCAATTTACTTGCAATCTTTTTTCTTGGATGACTTCTGCCGGTCCAAAGCTCTTGTGGCCCGTTTTGAGTCAGCCTTACGATCTGCTGGTGCTGTCAAAGCGATATCGCTCGAGTCGTTCAGACATGCAAGGAACAAGCCTGAAATTCGTGGGTCTTGATTTACAGCCAGAGTAACACATAAATCATATTAAACCACAACAACCTCCAGCTGATCTTGCTTTAAATTTTTTCCTAGATCCTAGACCTAAACAGTTGAGAACTAAGCTATCTTTGAAATTCTGCTCAGTCTACTAAACCCTGCCACTTTCCAACATTTGTATCCCCTACCGCAGGACAAAGAACGTCAGCCACGTGTGTTTGGGATAGTATCTGGTATTTCACCCTGGAAAAGGAGCAGCCTACAGTTGTGCTCTCTCAGGAGCAAAGTAGGGATGAAATTTATCTGTTTCTCTTTAGATACTGGAGGAAAACTTGAGAAAAATTTAGCTTTTACATGACAGTTAGCTAAAGAATGTTCCTGAGTGTGGATCTTAAGAAGCAATATAATATCGCTCATTAAAGACTAGCTTTTATTTTTTCCTATAAAATATATATATACCTCTTATATTATTCCCAAGTTTTAGTCTATATCTAATTGCACATGCTGTTATGTTTTTTGTGTATCAATTACATAATATAGTTACTTAAAATGAGTCCAGAAACCTTGTTTTGCAAGTAATAAAATGAAAAATGGTAAATTATTATGGATTTGCAAGAGATATTAAGGTATGTACGAGTAGTTGTAGCTAGTATTTATATGTTAATATTTATCGGTAATTGTTTGCGATGGAAAGATGCTTGCAGACTCTCCATTACGGTGTAAATCTGGCTTCTGTAGAGTGTTTAATCATCCTCAAATGTGGGCTTCTGGTGTTTGCTCTCATGCAATTTATACCTCCTTCATTTCAAACTTGATAGCAGAGTTTTACTCAATGTGAAAGTTCTCCGTTTCTGACGCAGTATGTATATTGTGCTAATGTCGGGGCAGGTTTTGTTTTTATGGCTTGATAAATTTAGCGGCCGCTCGTCGTTTCTGCCCATAAATAAATAAATAAATAAGTGAAATTAAGTCATCCATAGGATTAGTCGATAATTTGGGCTTATTTGTTTTCAAAAGGGAACCCGGTTCGCATTATAATTCTGCCGCTAAGTTGAGCATCCCTGTATTTTTACGCCTGCCACCAAAGGAATAATAAAAGCATCCTGCTAAGCTCAAGGATGGAAAAACCAAATGGGTTTGGCATCTCCGCCAGGCCTGACTGCAGATCCCCGGGGAATCGTGGCGGTTTCGCCCCGGGTGGCGAGCGCTGCTTCCCAGCTTGCCTCCAGCCGGGCTTCCGAGCAGGTTCAAAGCCCGAGCAAGCTGGGGGATGCGTGCAATAAGATGCCGCAGTTTCCTTTCCTGTTAGATTTGACTGGAGATTCATCAGGTTACGTTGCCACCGCACTCTCAGATTTCCGTCGTTCGGGTTCCTCCTCCCAGGGCTGCTCCGAGCAACTCAAAGGGAAACGTGTCGCATGCGCCGCAGCGGAAAACGCAGCATAAACTCACAGTTTTTATAACGACCGCCCTTGCTTGCGTTGGCGTTTCTGGAGGCTCGGCACCGAGACGTCGAAGCGCAGGTACTTCCCTGAAACGAACGGGTGGTCTTCGTGTGTACGCAATAAAATGCTTTACTAGATCTAGGCTTTTTTCCAGCCTAGAAACCTGGTTGCTCCTGCATCCTGTGACACTTTCGTGGTTGTGCTAGGCTCTGTGTACTGCGAATTATAACAGCAGAGCCGATCAAAACCCCCAATAAATACTTAAATCAGTGACGTCAGATGAGGCAAAGGGCATCAATAGTCATTGCAGAAAAATTCTACAAGATAAAGTATTTGAGGAAGGATAGGCATTCCAGGTGACTCTATAGAGGCACCAGAAATTAAAATACAGTACAGTACTGGCATCAAAGTATTTATTTAGCTAAGTAATATATTCAGTACTTTTTCAGGTTTAGAATGTGATCGCTTTGGTCAAATGAAAAAAACAGAAACAAACTCTCCGCCTCCAAACGAACCAGCTCTGATGCCGCACTGATGCCTAGTTTTTTTAGTGTTTTAAGACACAGAATTAAATTTTTGGTAGCTATGCAGTTTTATCTAATTCCCACCATTTTTCACTGGTGCGGGGAAAAAAAAGCAAAGCGCTCAGTTTACGTTAAGGACCGTGCGGTGACACTGCAGGAGGCGGTGGTTGAGATTCAGACCCTCCAGAAGTGTAAATATTGATGAGTTCACACCTTCTTGCCCTTCACCTTTTACCCCTGCAGTCTTTCATCTCTCAGGCAGCGTTCAGCTCTGAAATGCGGGATGTCCAGGGGTGGATCTCGAACACGCGAGATGTTCCCGCAGATGTAGCGGACGTGCCGTAAGAAAAAACGACACTCAGATCATAGCTGGCCTGGCGTTTGTGAGGGAATGAGATTTGGCTGCTGTCTCTGCCCCGGTGAAAGAATTTTTACGTTTTCCTACATAACCTTTCTGTTGGTTTTTATCAAAGTTTGCAAATGCACTTGCTACTCGGCATATTTTAAAAGTGCAAAATACAAAAATCACTGATTTTCTTTAGCGGTGCATACTTCATTCCCAATTATTTTTTTTTCAATCTGGTGGTAGTTTACATTTGTAAGGAAAGATTTCCACCTTATATCACCACTGCTTTCATCATTTGTCTTACCTCTGGGGAGCAGCTTTCCTAAAGAGCTCCAGCTCTGCTGGCGTGGATCCCTCCTGGGCTGATTCGAACGGCAGGATCTGAAGAGCTGACATATCACGTGCAGAGGAGAGCACGCAGCCCCAAGCATACGCTGTTGAGGAGTCGAGAGCTTCATTGACAGATTATTTCTCAAATCTTTGTGAAAAAGAAACTGCAAAGTGAATCGAGTGGGAGTCAGGAGCAGTGGGAAGCTCGTTAGATGTTTAGGGCTGGAGAAAGAGGACGTAGGAGATGATAGAGCGAGTAGGAGGAGAGGAGATTTTACTTAACTGGCAGTTTCTGAAGGGAAAATATGTTTACCAAGTGCATTTTTCTTGTATGTATTGAAAAAGGAGACAGCATTACGAGAAGATTTTTACACCTACTGGGGCTTTTATGTTGTTGTAGACAGGAATAGAGAGTCAGTGCTGTGCATGCAGGAAGCACACCGATTTCAACATTTCCCTGGATTTAGCAGTATAACCTGTTTTCTTCCTTTTAACATTTCAAAACTCTATTTTTATTGGAACAAATTAAAGGGCTTGTTTAAAAATATATTGAACTCTATTACAAACTTTGGGCTTGATCCAAAGATGATGATGTCAGTAGAAACCTTCTTGTTGACTTTGGACGAGACGCTTACACTCATTCCCCCAGCAATTATTTATGCCTTCTGGAAAGGAAGCATATCTAACAGAAAAGTCTAACCTATCTACAGACTTGTTGTAAAATTATCAAAGGTTTTTATTTTTTTTTAATTTTTTTTAAGATACAGCAGAAACCTTAGACTCTCACTGTATTGTTTTTTCCAAAGCTGACAGAAGGGAAATCATTTTCTATTATATCCATTTTTAGACACTCGAATCATTAATTGCCTGATTGTTAAAGTTACTAAGCGTTTGCACTTCAGAAGAGCATTCTGTGTAAGTGATGCAGGATGTTTTTCCCCCAAATGAAGCGTGCAGAAGGAAAGCAAACATTATGAAAATTAGCGTAGGCTATTCTGCCTGCGAACAAGCTATACCTCTGTTTTTCTCCTTTACGCCCTCCTTTTCGACTTCCAGAATCGTGTGGATTTTCGGAAACAGCTTTCTGCCTGAGGTTTTGCAGTTGTGTTTGGTCTTTGTCAGAGCTGGTGCAATGGCCTTACTTCTCCCTGGCTAGCAACGCTGGTAGGGGAACTCGGCCCCAGAAAGTGGCCAACAGCATGGTGGCAGTCGACGTGACATCTGGGTCCCCAGCGAGCAGGAGCAGGCAAACAGCCAAGAAAGGCTCTCGGAGCCAAGGGACGCGAGACGGGAGCGTGGTTAGAGCTCAGAGTGGGACGGGAAGGCTTGGAGTAGACAAGCTCTGTCATGGGTTCAGAGGTTTGGGTGGGAATGTCAAAGTGAGAATTTGGGGGCAAGACAGGGTGATGAGTTCTCTGATGAAAGTGGTTTGAGAAGTTGGGATGTGTTGGGAACTCAAGGGATTTGGGAGTGTGGAGAAGTTAGAGTATTGGGGCAAGGTAAGAACATTATATCCACACTGGTAGAAACAAAAAATCTAACTATACCTCTATCCTAGTTCTAATGGTAGCTGATAGCGAATGTTTAAGAACATAGCAGGACAAGTGCTGAGTGATTCTTCTCCTTTGGACAATGATTTAAAGAATATCTGAGCTAGAAGTTGCATCTGGGACATCTTGTGTAATAATTCTTGAATTTTTCCTACTGGCTTCTGAATGTTGTTATATATGGCTCTAAAATATGCATGACAAATGTTTGTATGTGAGAAAGTACTTTGTTTCTTCTGCCTAATAATTCAGTGCTGTTCTCCCCTAGGTCTTGTATAATGAGAACAGTGAATAATTATTCTCTATTCACCTTTTCTATGACATTTATAAATGCATTAGTCTGCCTTTCATTTTTCCCTCTAAGTTATAGGATTCTCACTAGTGTAATCTCATTTTTAAGGGAAGAATTTTTATAACTTATTGCTCTTTTCTGTATTTTCTGTATTATTGTTTTTTTTTGGTTTGCCTGTAGCACTGAAGGCTCAGGTGCACCTCATGCACACAGCTTCATGGTGATGTTCTCTGTGTTGTGCTCTACCACTTTCAAACCGGTTCCTTGAATTCTACTCATCTTACCAATCATGCAAGAACTTTAAGGTCATGTTTGCAGAAAATAGTCCACACCGACACAAGATTTTCCCCGAGTGAATTGCTAAAGTAGAAAGTATTATTGTAAATATATTGTAGGGGTTCTGCTAGAACTTTTAACACTGAATTTCAGCTGACATTTTGTTTCACAGCAACCCTTCACACTTAGTTATTAGTTTTAATTACTCTGAATATTTTGATATCATAAGCAGATTTGGCTACCTCAGCATCTCTAGATCTGGTAAATACTGATGAGCCAAGATCCAAAGCAGATCTCTATGGGTTCTGCTGATGACTTTCTCTCATTGCCAAAATTGACCTTCGATCTTTTAACAGGATACAAATCTGTGAGCTGATTTTTCCCATTGCTCCAATGATAGCTTACTTCCTTTAAGAGCTTTTGTTGAAGGATCTTACTAAACTTCAAAAAGCTCAAAATATTGAACTTTCTCTAATAAAAGCTGTGAAATACTGAGTCTTCTCTGTAACATTCCACTAATACATGCATCTACTAATTCTATGCTCTATAGTTCTTCTTTACTTATTAAACTACTCAGATTTGCTGTTTTTATTCCCAAGGTTGTAATTGAACGTTTTAGTGCCTTTTTTTTTTCCTTTTTTCACTTTTTTTTTAAATTCATGTCACATTTGTCACTGTCTATTGTCTGTTACAGAGGAATGTTTAAATAACAAGACACTCACTATAGTTAGTATTTCAGCATTTTATGTATAAGTCCCTTCTAAAAGTCTGGAGTGCAGACCATGTGATGTTCATGAGTTAGTTCTGTTTGCTTTTACTGAAATCTGTGCCACTGACCGTTCAGTCTGAGACTTCTCAGATTGTCTTCCGTAAAGATTGGCTCAAATGTGTGGACTTCCATGACGTCCAGTCTTGGAAACTGTAGTAAACAAATGTATTTAGTTTTTCTGCTATAGCCATCAGGACCTTGTTATGTCTTCCTTGATCAGCTGTCATGAGCCTACAGACTCTTACCAGACAGGAGGCGGAACATGAAAGAGCTCTAGAGTACGTGGACTGGAGGACTTTGAGGTAGGCTGAAGGTCTTATACCTTCCAGTTGGTGGGATGTGGGGTGCTGCGGTACACCGCTTTGGCACAGGAAGCATTTGGGCCCTTTAGGGCAGGAGGATTGGAGTCTGGAAGATCTGAGTCAAGTCCTTATTATCAAAGGACATCTCGTCCTCCTCGTCCTCCTCCTCCATTAAAGGTCTCCTAACTAGGACCTTGATTTAGGTACATATAGAAAGAGTTTTCTTTTCTGCTTATTCCTTATTTTGCTGTCAGGGGTACTACTACACTTCTGTAGCATTTCTCGAGTGTACAGTACTACCCACTGACAGCAGTTTGAGTTTCAGGGAAAAGTAGAACCACCTGTTTGTGGTGCTCAATTAGCCTCGACTCAGAGAAGGATGAACTAGCAGAATCATCCTACATCACGGTGCTGCTGAAGTGACTTAAAAAACTTCATTTCAACATCGCTTGATCATCCACCCTTACTTGGTGCTGCATTTGTGTGTAGTAGATTTGTCTTAAAATCTCTAACTTACTACAGCAGTATAGAGAGGGGAACAGACTGGAAACGTTCTCTCACATAATTGAGTAAGAATATTCTGAGATAGTAAGTGGATGAGAAGGAGGACCTATTTCCAAGTAAATTATATCCAGATTTGAAGGTGACTTTAAAGTCTTTAAAGTCATATTTACCCAGTTTCCTGGCAATGATTGTGGTGGTAAGAATAAGACAACTTTTCATTCCCAGAGAACCTTTCCTTTAAACAGTTAACCTACCTTTTGATATACTTTAGATTTGAAGTGTATTTGTACTATATTCTTTTCATATTTCAAAAAGTTTTTCATGGTCACTAAGACTTTACCCCTCTTCGTAGCTTGGCTTAAGCATTTCTTTGGCTTTTTTTGCCTTCCTATGAACTACTGGAGACTCATCTAATGATGTGATGTAGACAGAATATTCCTTCTAGTATCAATTTCTTCTACTTGAGGATACAATCATCACCAGACTTGGGGTGAGCAGGATTATTTTTTCTATTACAACAAATTGGCAAGGATTGCCTTTGGAGTGGCTGGTGTGGAGTGGTCTACTACTGTTAAAGGGAGCCAGGACGGTAGTGATGATTGCAGGCTGCCATGTTCTCCTCTGGTTGTTAGCTTTACTTGCATTTTTTTAACTTGAAATTTAGGCTTTAAGTAAGTTAATTGTAAGGATTTTTTTTGTTCTTTTGTTTGTTTATTCATTTTTAAGCATTCTGGGTATGCCGCATTGTCTCAGGACAATGTTCTGCAGGTTCTTGGGAGACAACTTGTTGCAGGCTGTCTCGTGGCCCATTTCGATTCTAAGTTTCAAAGTTGTTTTGAGAGTGTTAATATTTTTTCTAGTTGCTTCTTAACAGTCTTCAGAAGGGTAAACTAATTGCTGAGAAGTCCACTCATATTAACAGTGCTTCAGAGAAACTCGTAGGTATGAGATCTGCTTTCTCCTTACCTCTAAACATCTCTGCCCTTCACAGCTACGCTAAATAATCATTTCTGTTATGGTTTATTGTTTTGTTCCTGTCATGTCACTGTATTAATAAAAATGTCAGTATATTAGTAAAATACATCATTCTGTTTTGTCAATGGATAACTCCTGCAGCTTAGAAATATATATGTATATAGAGAATCTGTTTTATTGTTCTGACTGGGGAAGATAATCATATTTAAACACCGATCATGAAGATGCCAAAAATATGAAGGTTTTATGGTACGTGTTTTAAGAAAAATATATTTAGTGAGTCTATTGTGATGTATCTATTTTACCACTAAATTCCCGTTCTTTACATAGTCATATCTCATTCCTGCTTATTTAGGTGTATGCATCTGGCAAATCCCAGTGAAAATGTCCAAGATGTATGGAGTAAAATATTGCAACCTAGTCAGATGATCTTTATTTAAAAAGGACATAAATATGAAGCTATTCAGCTTCCCCCCACACACACACTCTCAACTGAGTTATGATATTTATTAAAATGCTTGTTTGCAAAGCAAAAAACAATATTCCACATAGATAAAATACATTGATTTGTTGGGAAATGGAAGTATTTTATATCATCTGTCTTTTGAGACACTATTAATATTTATTGGGTAAAAAAAGCTATTTTTTAACTATGTCAGCCAGCATGGGACAGCTTAAGATGAATTCCTGTGATGCAAGGTACAGGACCATGTTCTCAGCTTTATGTACCTGATAAATATTGTTCAGCTTTTGTCAATGTCACCGGAGCCATTAGCGGACCGCTTCAAAAAGTTCAGTCATTTAAAAATGAACCGAGCTGTTCTTTATGGACATCCATTATTAAAAAGAAATATAACAGAGTTGTCATGAATGACTTTCATCTCGCCTCAGCTTCCCATCCCCGTAACTGCGTTGTCATTGAGGGAGCTGCTCCTAATCTATAACCATTACGGATTTTAAAGTCACAGGGGCCATTTAGATTATGTGTAATCTGACCGCTGGCGTAACATACGACATAAAATTCCACCGGCGTTAGGCCTGATGATTAAACCCGTGCTTCTCTGAAAGGTGGTGAATCATGTGTCTCACCTAACTTGATCTCTCTCAAAAATAAGCACATGGGCTCAGCTCTCTTAAGTAAATGGAAGGAGAGAAGCACCTTGTAAGGAAGACTCAACCCACATGTTTCAGTAATTTAAAACTTATTTCATAAGTTGCTCTGGGGGGGCTCCAGTCCATCTCCTGTGCCTAGGCTGTGGTTTAGGGTAGGTTCATAACTTAAATAGTCAGGATTAGTTGATATAGAGCCTTCCCATACAGCTTTGACCTTAAGATTTTACTGGATCTTGATCGGTTTTCCCACAGATTTATTATTCTCACTTAAACAGTTTATTTGCATCCTGAATTTGTTTAGCTTCAGTATTTAAATGATGGATCTTTAAATAGATCTCTGTCAACCAGCACGGACAGAGGTGAAGTCAGAGGCTTTTCTTCTGATAGATGAGGTTAAAGCTGGGGATGAAACTCATCTGGGAGAAAGACACGCTATTTATGCGTCATGTGAAGCTTGGCAAGATGGCTAGCATTGAGTATGCAAGCTTTTGCTTTTGAGTCAATTCCATCAAAATAAATACCCAAAATATTCCGGTGAAGATTCCATTAGGACTGGGGACAAGACTAGCGAAATTTTCTCAGTTACTGAGCGCTGCTGGTATAGTATGCTTCTAATAATGGATCCTTCTGTAATCAAGACATTTCTGATCAATGAATCTGCAAAAGTATTTTTAAATTGGTATCATTTTTCCCTCCACTATAACTCAACATTAACTTTCATTTAATTTATGGCATTTACTCCACCTGGTCTTAACCGTAAAAAGAGAGGCATCTCCCCTAAGATGATGGCCAAGCTCCCAGTCAGTCAATGGAAAGAACATATACTTTTGGGACTATTCTTTTCAGTTATGGAAGATATCTCTGGTAAATGACCCTCTGCAGGTGCCTATTAGGAGGACTAGGTGTGAACCACATGAACCTGTTATCTTTGAGATCTCCTTGTTTTCTAGTCCTTCTGTAGAAGATACCCCTGGCTAGGGGACCTCTCATGTTCCTTTATGCTTAGACATTGCGGCATATATGATTTGAATGCTGGATCCAGGTATACTGCAGTTTGCAGGTGGATGAAGGGCTGCAAAAGTTTGTAAGACCGGACAGCACAGAAATCTCCTTAATGTACAAGATTTTACCCTGTCTGTAGCCTCCATCAGAGGATTCATTGCTTCTCTTAAATACTTTATTTAATTGAAAAGAAAAAAAAAAAGCAAAAAACATTTAACAAAGAACCATCTGAGCTAGTCTTCTTTGGAGACCTGTTAACATATAGCTGTGGATGCAAAGAGATACAGAAGCACAACTTATTTATTTCATTGATTGTGTTGTATAAGTATTTTTATTTATTAACTGAGAGTGAAATTCCACTGTTAGCTGACTGCATACAATTTCTGAGGCTGCAAGAGTTTTGTGCAGAGGGCAAATTAAACCCGAGATTGTTTTTATTATTTGCATCATTAGCAGCCAAGAGAAAGCTTTCTTTTTCCAAACATTGCCAAAAAATGATGTTGTTGCTTGTTTTAAATTAGACAAATCAGTAAGCTAGTCAGGAAGCAGACTCTCAATACACTTCTGAAAAGCATTAGGCTACAGAACCCATCACCTATGGAATGGAAATTACTGAATAGTTGTCAGGCGACAATACATTTCTAAGAAAGAGTTCTGTAAACTGCCTGATTAACAGATATCAGCGGCAGAAAGTCCAACAGAAATGTTACATGGTATAATTTCATCAGGTGCTTGAATACATTATGGGATTTTGTGTCTGTCGTTTTGTTTCCTAGTGTAAATGCTAAGATCATTAATGTAAGTCTAAGCTCAAATATTTCAAAGTGTACCGAGGAGTAATCAATTTGTCTTATGTTTAGGGCTTTTCAGTGCTGCACCAAATATCGCTGCTTCCCCTCTTTGCTCTCGCGTCCCCTTCCACCGCACGGCTCGGCTGTGCTGTAGTCCTCTTTGCTCTGTGCATACACCAGGGTTACGTATATACGCTGGTCTGGCTCCACCTGCAGCAGTCGGGGCTTAATCCCCCTCCCAGCTCTGCCACGTGTTCCTGTTGTAGCCTCTTAACCGCCTCCTTGGCGCCTCAGTCTAGCCAGCATGAGCGCGTCTCATTAACGGGGCCGGGCAAGGAGAGAGCATCCTGTTACTGGATATTCACCCAGAGGAACGGCGTTGTTGAATACCTTCTCATGGACTTCTTAAGCGCCTGGATTACAGTTTTCTCGATGTCCTTTTGCATACTGCATCAGCTCGAATAAGTGCTGTGCTTTGCAATCACAGTATTTGAGCAAGAACGATCTGTATCTTGCAGTAGGGGAAGTGGGACAAAGTCATCAGCGGACGTAGAAGTGCAACGAAATGTCTCCAGCTGTGCAGCGCTCTGCGAAGCTGTCCGATGCAGCAGTGGTTTGATACGCTGCTCCGGGCGTTTTCACAAAGCGTGCTGAGGCCACGCGGATCAGCACAGCCTTGGACTTCAGATCTGCCAGGTCACACGTAGGGCTTTCAGTTCTGCTAGGAGATACGCAGTCCTTTCCGTCTGAAACGAGGAAGGACTCCTAATGACACCAATTAAGAGACGCGAAGGCCGTGTGCAGCTCTTTGTGGTCTGGTAGATCCGTGGCTTCCCCAGAGACACGAGTGGGGATAGAGCAGCCCAGCTGATTACAGGCTCTACCTCCCAAGAAGATCAAACAATTTGGAAACTTTGCAGATGTTGCCGTGTATTTATGCACGTAGATAAAATGGGCATTTTCTCGTGAGCGTTACTGTGGCAGTCTGGAATCTCTTGATGTATCTTGTATCCTTTCCTGGGTCCAATCTCTCTATCGTTAGTAAGGCTGAACCTGAAAAGTAACGACTGTTTGGACTATTTGTTTGACCGAAGGTAGCAGGCCTGTGACAAAGGTGGTTATAGTGCTGGCAGAGTGGGCTGCCGAGTGCAAGACAGAGGTTTTGCAATTTTGTCCCTCCTGTGAATATGGAAATCATTAATGAGAAGGCAAGCTCATTTAGATTCCCACTACTCTTACGCACCTGGACTTTGACCGTGTAAAGTAGCGTCTATTTACAAAAACAACTTTATTGCTCTTTTCTCTCTCTTCTTGTTACCGTTGATCTAAGTATCTGCTCTAGTCTCACCCTTATCAGGGAAGGATTTGGGTTTGAAGGGGAAGGGGACATAAATAATTCTTACGGTTTAATAATTACACAGGTGCAGCTTGTGCAATATGTCTGGAAAATCAGCTACAAGCAGGTCTTCACCCTCCAAGACAAATGCCTCGCTCTGTTATAATACTGTGGTTTTGTAAAGCTCGGTTTTTATGTTCAGTGTTAGAAAAACCTGTCACGCTGTTTATGGCCTTGGTGTTATTTGTTGAGTTATTGTAGGATCTGGTTCACACGAGGGGTTTGTGGAAACATTTCTGTATTAAAATGATTTTTCAAGCTGAACAATTTTACAACCAATCTGTAATATTCTTCACTAGACATACTGTTTTCTGGACATATATCTTCATGCCAGAAATATGTGGCCTCCATCATGGATATGATGGGAATCCTTCTGCACTTCTGCAGAACTACCTGAAAGGCTAGGCTGAAAACAGAATTACTCCTTCCCTGAGTTTTCATTTGGAATGGTCAGATTTATCTCATAATTTGAATTTCACCAGCTTGCTAGAATTCATAAAAGATTGTTGTGTGCTCTCTCTGTCTCCTTCGAAGCTTGCTGTGGTCTTCCCACCTCCAATTTCCAAGTGTCTCGCTAAGAGCAGAAGGAAGCCCTGTATTTTGTGCTTTTGCCTGAGAAGTGGCAAGATATTTAGTATGCTGGGATACCTCTGTCTAATGCTCATAGGGAGCTGATGGAGAGGAAAAGGAAGGAAAAGTGCAGAAGCTGGGGAAAGGGCGAGCTGCCCAAGACTAGCCGTTCCTCATCCTGAGGGCTTTGTGCAAAAAAAAATTATACGGCTTTTAAGACTGACCTAACTGCTCCTACTGAAATCACTGGAAAAAAAGTGTTTTTTTGTTTAATGGCCAGTGCTTTTAACAGTTCAACTATTGCATCTTTTGTAAAATACCACTTACTGCGTGTAAATAGTACAACTAACTGTACCCGGGGGGTGAGGGGAGAAAACTTTCTGTAAGGTTGGGAATTTAAGGTGATTCGGGTGCTTGTGTATCTCTGGGCCATAACAAACCTTTTCACAAAGGGACTATTTTGAGAAGCCATTTGAAAACTCATTTACATACTTAGCGTATGAAACTTAAAGCACAAATGAATGGGGTGACACTGCACTATTTGTTTGAGAAACCAGTATTTTGCAGGCATCCTTAATACAAAGGCTGAAATGATTCTGTGATTCTATGAAATGCAGGAAGTTATTGCTAGAAAAGGGTAAAGAGAAACTATAGGAATGGAGCTACAATAAAGAATCACACAAGGAATGTCCTAGGCAGCACCGTATTTGTTAACAGTAAAGGAAATGTTTTACACCAAGTTGAATGCTGTCTGGTTACATAGATGAAGTTACAAAAAAGATGAAACAAAACTTATTCACAGACAGCTTTTTTTCATCCTGTTACGTGGAGACGCTGTTTGCTACATGTGGTTCACCAAAGTCACCTTGAAGTTGGAAACTTTGGAAGAGATCTCCTTTGGGCTTCTTGGGACAGAGGATGCAAAAAAATATACCCACACTTTAAGCGGTCACCAGAAATTGCTCTGATCCATGCATGTGACAACAGGTAGGTTTGTATCCTGGAAGGAAAGAAAGGTCTTGCCTTCTTCTGCCGGCACCAACGTTGGCTGGTGGGTGCATAGGCACCAAGTCGCTTGGTGTTAGCAGCTTCTCATCTCTCCAGCAGCAGGAGAAAGTCTACTAATTTTTGTAGTATATTTGCCATTGTCCTACTTGACTTCATTCATTATTTTCTGAAGCTTGCGTTTCACACTGAAGACTTTGTGTTTGCTGTTTGCCTGTAATAATTTGGGATTTTCTTTTTAAGTGACTGCAAATTGTAGAGTGCAAACCAAGATACCTCCCAGTGCAAACGTACAGTCCAAGCCAAGGAAAAAGGCAATGTGCAAGTTAACGGGGTAAATTAATCACAAAAGAGCTATATTGACTTATAAGTCCTAGAAACCTACTGTCCAGTGCATAGAATGAACCACAAAGGATAGGATGAACTTGGTGCAAAAGAAGGAAACTACAATTTTGGTAATATTTTAAATTGGAACTGTAGGATATGGGCCTAGTATTATAAATATAGGTTATAATATTGCTATATTTTTATATGCATTATTATATATAGGTTCTAATGTAGTGGTTTGTTTATATAAGTAGAAATAAATGCATATAAATATATTATAACCCTACTGGAAGCTGTTCACACAGCAATTTCGAACAAATAATGCAATCAGAAGGGGTCAAAAGTATTCTTAGCTAGTACGATCTGATTTCTTACTACAGGTAAATGTAATAGTACATTGTTTCACTGAGATAGTGAATACATGAAGTGTTGTAAGATATTAATATGCTTAAGCACATTAAAATAAATTTTATTAAAATCAAATTAAATTTGCTATATATATTTATTTGCATGACTTTTGTCAACAGTTGAATAAAGAGTTCATATTAGGCTCCGTTTCTTCAGAAAACCGTTGGTTTTCTTTGCTCTTGACCTCTTCCAACAGGAATCGAGTTGCATAGCTTTGATAAACTGAGGAATGTCCACCTTAAATATAGCTGGCCAGCTACTCCCCATTGAGAAGTTATTTCAGTTATTGCTTTAATGGTTATTTATCTTTTATCCTTTCTAAATATTTTTATTAATTAATAACAATAATTTGATAATTCATTGATTTTCATGGAAAATGTGTCTACTGGTTCTTGGGCAGATGTTGTCTTAAAGCTTGAAACAGTCCCTCCTGCTCTGTGATGTTTCTCCTAGAAGTACTGGTTGTTCAAAGTGTTACACCCTTCTGGTTTTATTTATTTCCTTGGCTCCTGTCCTTTTGATTACTCTAGCAGCAATTTTCTTTCAGTACTTACATTTTGGCCTGATAGATCTTGAAGTGACAGAATTTGTCATCATGTTTCAGTATTAATGCCTTACACAGTAGTAATAACACTGATCTTTACGGGCTGATACATGATCTCAATGATACCTCAGCAAACCTTATTTACCTTGTTATTTCTTGGTTTCAAATCCCAGCTGAACACTTTAGTTGCCTTAATAATGACCAACTGTAGAATCAAATTATATAGTAAAGAAAATTCTTAAAGAAAATTTAGGAAGTCAGAATACTACAAGTAGTTTGCTCTATCTGGACTAATCGTCTTTTTATAGTAGCTCACTTACTCCAGCTCCTTGTGCAGTGAATATTGGCCTCTGAACCGCACTGCTTTGATAATGCTGTCAGGACATGCATCACGTTATAAGCTTTCAGCAGCATCAGGGGGTGCTTGTATTGCCAGACTGCCAAATTTCTAGCTGTATCTGAAAAATGTTGTGCTCTTCCAAAATTAGCGCGGTTCAGGCAGAAGGACTGTTACTGAAAAATCATAGAATCATAGAATCAGTGAGGTTGGAAGGGACCTCTGGAGATCATCTAGTCCAACCTCCCTGCTCAGCAGGGTCACCTAGAGCATGGTAGACAGGGTTGCATCCAGGCGGGCCTTGAAGATCTCCAGAGAAGGAGACTCCACTACCTCTCTGCAGGGGGCAAGGGTTGTTTTTCTTGGGAGTTTGTCTGAATGTGGATGTTGAAATATGTTTTTTTCTTTTTTTTCTTTTTCTTTTTTTTTTTTTTTTTTGTTTTCCCTGATAATCTGACAGTTTTCCATACCTCCAAGTAGGCAGATTTTTTTTTCTTAAAAAAATAAGCTTAATTAAGAATAGCAACGGCAATTGTAATCATAACGAGATATTGGCATAAATACACTGCAGAATGATAATTTATAGATGCCTCTGTGAGAACTTAATACCAAGAATGAATAATATGTAGAAATATTAACGTGAGGCATGGTAGGAGAGAGACAGCATTAGCGTACTTTGTGTGGAAATACAGTGATAGATGACACCTAGTGGTGTTTAGAATTAACTACAAGAATGTGCCTAACCCTATGAAACAATTCAAGATTGAAGTTTGAAAGAAAAATTATTTCTAGAGCTGCCGAACTCTTCTTTCTTCCAGTTCCTCTTTGTGACAGATTTCATCATAGCAGAATTCTTCTTCCCATTGAGAAATGATGATCCTGATGGGACCATGAAGAAACAGGGTATAAAGCTATTTTCAGCCTTTCCACTGGATATTTATTTCAAACTTCTTGACCTTACAGGATTCAGAATAAGGAGTCAGCCACTTTTGGCTACATTTAATGCTTCAAGTTTTAGGTTTCCCTTTAAATAAAGTAATGCTTATCTTTCTTTAAATGAGAATTATTAAAGCAAGCTATGCTAGAGAAAAAAAGAAAAACCACCTGTTTCTGACAGCAGCCACAGAATATCTCCTGTAGTTGACTATTGCCGTGATGTTACTCAAGGAGTAACACTTGTGTCACTGCACTGCACAGAAGGGTAGCAAATTCCTTATACAGATCTTCAGCCCACTATAAAACTCACTTCTTTTTTCCATGTTAGTCTTAGGAGATGTTTTAGGGGAGATTCTTGTGAGTTGTAAAGCTAGAGGGGATGTTTACTGTTGCTTTACTGGTCTGTCAATAAAAAGTATTTTAAAAAGCGTACTAGAACCACCGTTTTCAGAAGCAGGCGGTCACCTCTGTGTGTGTACTTGGCCTGCAGCTTACTAGACGCATCTTGATTTGCATGATTTACCCTGTGGTTACATATGTGTGTGAAATGATTTGGGTTCATGTTGGAACGCACACT
Organism: Rhea pennata; assembly: GCF_028389875.1. Classification (NCBI taxonomy): domain Eukaryota; kingdom Metazoa; phylum Chordata; class Aves; order Rheiformes; family Rheidae; genus Rhea; species Rhea pennata. The sequence continues at coordinate 4,660,486 of NC_084666.1, forward strand.
GTTTGGGGGTATTGTTCCAATTTTTGATTTAATATAGGTCTAACTCAGATCGCTTGTACACACTTGTTTATGGTCCTCACTAAGTTGTTTGTGATCGTCATTGAAAATTTTGTCAAAAACTGTTTTGGGTCTGATCTTAAAGGTAGTAGATATTGTGCCAGTAAAGTTTTGTGTCAATTTAGTTACGGCTCTACTTGAAAGTATAGCCATGGGGTCACAGTCCCCACAGTGAGCATAGTTACAATACAGACAAGGATGTTTATGGGGATGGTGGATCAGGAGGAAGATCTGTCCCACGGAAAGGTGGCTGAGGTATTGTGGCTTTCATACCTTTCATACGTCTGGAGAACCTTTATTTAATAACCCATCTCCCCTGGAAATGTAGGAGTTGATGGTCCATGGCAGAATGTGCTGAACTGGCCAGACTCCATTTTAATCGTAGTTTACTCGTTCTGCTAATGAAGCCCTGACCTCCTGGCAGACAGGATTTGCAAAATAATTCTCATTGCCACTAACAGGATCCATCATGCCATGTGTACCTAAGAGCTTGGCTTTCATATCTGGTGGAGAGGGCACTGAAGTCAATGTAACTCTTGGATTTCTCAGACAGGCATATGCATGTGCACCACATCAAAGGATGACTCCACGAATCTTGGCTTTGTAACGCCCTGCCATGTATCCTTCCCAATATGACATTCAGTACAAAGCCTAATCTTTCAAAACTGCTTCCACTTCAAAACGTGTAGGTCATTGGGCAACTCAAGAGAGTAGTCCAAGCAGCAGTGCTTAATTTTCTGGTTACGGGGCTGTTAGAGGTGTGCCGCGCACTTGGCATAGTGAATTTCAGCAAGGATGCTGGCTCACTTTACAGCCTGCAAATGTGGTGGGGGGGAGGTGTCGTCGTTTCCGCATCTGTGGCTTGCGCTCAAGCTTCTTGGAAGTACTGGTTGAAAATGGATGCTCAGAAAAATCAAAAGGTAATTCTGATGCAGTAGAATGGAGAGGATTTAATATACCTGCATATTTGCATCCATTGTAATATGTGCTTTATTCTGTAGAAACTTCTGTTATTTAACCAAAATGTAAGCCATAAATTGTTACATCTCCAATGAACACCATTAAATGTCCAGGCATCAGATATCCTGGAGAAAGTGAGGGGAGCTGAGCCTCTTTCCCCGGTGGCCCTGCTCACCGTACGGCAAGCGCTTTCACGCTGCACGATGTCCTCGCCGCCCTATGCAATGTCCCTCCCTGAGGAACACGTGCTGCTGTGCTAAAATGCTGCAAAACTGCTTTTCTGCTCAGTTTGGATTGGCAGCACACAGGCACATCACAGATGTAATTTGTTCAGACTCCAAATTACACATACTGTAGGGTGTGAATGCAGAGCAGATGGGCTGCTTTGGGATAATGATACACTTGGACACTCGCTAAGGCGGCTTATTTTACAGCCAGAGGCACAGAAGTTGCATTGCCGAAAAGCATGTGAAGAGAGCCCCAAGGGGTAGTCTTTCCCCTTTTGGCACCTAACAGGAGAAGATTTAAAGCACCTATTTCAGAGAATAATACAATTTCTGGTCTGAGTGGCCTCCGAAAGCATCTACCTTTCTCCATTAACTATACAAAAGGCCCAGGCTACCTATATGCCTGAAGTTAGTTGACAAGAAAACCCTCTTATACGTTCCATGTGAGGATCTGGTGGTACCTAACACATATAACTGTCACTAATAAAAGACCATCGTCTTTGTTATGACGTGGCTGACTTGCCAGAAACGTGCCACCTACTTAAAGTATGCCCATGTACTGCATTGACTTATGAATGTCTTGGTTTCTGTCCCATTATTTATTCAAGCAGATGTATTTCTGTGTCCTATGCACCCTGCCAAAGTGGGTGCTAGTTTGACAGCAGAGGGAGATATAGGCCCACCTTGTTTCATGGAGCTGGGTCCATACAGCAACACCTAAAATCAGTTTTTTTTCATGCAATCCTCACAAGTCTGCCTGACTTCAGCAGCACCAGGGTTCATAGAATCATAGAACCATGTTCTTCAGAATCATAGTTCATGTTCTTCTTGACCGTTTATGCAGTCTGAATGTCACATTGCCCAGTACGAGAGGGCTGCTGTGAAGGTTGCTGAAAGACGTGGCTGTAAACCCACGGAGAACCTTTCATGGCAGGGGAGACAGCGTGGGAAGGCCACTCCACCGGCCCTAAAATCTGAACAACTACATACCGTGTGCATAATTTCAGCGGTCGCTACTACGATGAAATTTGGTGAGTCCGATGTCGAGGTCTGTCTTTATTTAGGGTGTCTGAAGGACAGGCTTCCCTTGAGTCAGCGCCGCAGGACTTCATGCACGCTGATTAGTCATAAGATGCAAGATATAAGTGTGAGCTCTGCCTCGTCCACCGATCACAAAAGCTCTGATACTACAAGAATACGCTGGAAAGCAAGTGCTGGCTGTGATGCCTGGAGTTACGATAAATTAAAGGCCTTGTTACACTGTGAATGATTTTCAAAAATTAATCTTACAGCAGCCCACATAACGCTGAGGCCTTAAATACTTTATTGACCAAATCGGTGTTCAAAGCGTGTTGCAAAAACCATGAGGACTTGCATCAATTTATCTGTCCTACGTAATATCCTTTCAGTCATCAATCTTTCGTCTGGGGTGGCTCTGGGACTGCTGAGATTAGGCCAGTGATTCTGCATTTACTTTTGGTACAGGAGAAGTAAAAAAGGTTGTAATGTTCTGTAAAATCTAGACCTGTTCAGAAGTGTAAGACTTGCTGTGGTCTTCAGATAATATGAGTAACCATTTGGGCACAGGCTCCACGTTTCATAAAATAAATTGTAAACTTCAGAGCTAACTCGAGCCCCGTAATAAGCTGCAGTCTTTGGAAGCTGACTGGTATTGGTGATCAGGCTGACTTCAGAGTTGTCCTATTTTTGAGCAAATTACAAATTTTTGGAGCATGGTCAGCAGTAGTTCTGCTAGATAGAGCAGGGTAGGAGCAGTGGTTGGGCCAGAAGGGCAAAAATACATGATCATCTCCCAAGAAAAAAAAAAAAAAAAAAAAGGAGAGGGCAGAAATTGCAATGAAGAATGAGAAAAGAAATATGGGAAGAAGTAGAGCATAGGCTTGAGAAAGATATATACAAAATATTCTTAAAAAAAATAAAAAAGGAGGAAACCCTCATGGGAAATGTGTAATGGTAATACAGAAAAGAAAGAAAGGAAGAAGGTATTGCATCTGATTTTTAAAACATAGTTATATTTATTTTTTCTTTAATCTGTGTTTTGCTACATTTCTGTTTCTTCCACCTTTCAGCATGAGTGAAAATAAAAAATGAGCTGTTTATATATAAAATTGCATTTTTATCTTGAGATTCTTACTCAGACTTGAGGTAGTCTCTGAAAGACATTTAAGTCGAAAATGTTTTGAGGGGTCATGGGTTTCAGTCCGTAATTTCTGTTGGGCAGATTTACCTTGAGTGCCTGCTTTGGAAATATGTATATAGTCTCATGCTAACATACCATGTGACTGAGTTCCACTTTTGTTTCTCTTGCCTGATTTTTAGTTTTATTTTCTTGTTGATGCAGGAAAAGTAAGCTATGCAGTGGCAGTTGTTTCATTGCTGCTGCTAAATATTGTTGAAAAAAAGAATTATTTCACTGGCTGCTGATAGGATGAGCCCTACCTATAAAACCACAACTATATAGTCAGATAGTGAAAGTGCTAAAATCTAGTACAGAGTTTGTCTTCTTGATCATTTTGTGTTACTAGGAAAATATAGAAAAAAAAATTTGTTACAGCAAATTGGTTTATTGCTGAGTGATCTATATGGAATTACAGTGAAATAAATCAGCAGAAAGTTGCAATTGAATTTTCTTAAGTGAAAGTACTCAAGAATTGCTTGTAACTAATGCTTTAGAAAAACAATATAGAGCGTTGTCCTCCATCAATAAAGTAACTACTATTGCAATAGGAATTTGCCCACTGCAGTATAGTGAATCATAGAATCACAGAACAGTTAGCTGGGAAAGGACCTTGAAGGTCTGTGGTCCACCCCTCTGCGGTGCCATCTTAGATCAGGTTGCTCCAGGTCTTATCCGTGCTAGTTTGAATATCCTAAGGGATGGAAGACCCAGAACAAGAGAAAAAGGGCAATTTCAGAATAACAGAATTCTAAATAACCAAAAGGAAGCAGAACCAGCTAAGAGATCATGACGCTGGGCTGGCAGCCAAACGCAGCAAAGGAGACAAGGAATCGAGATGGAGAAGGAGTTGATGTCCAACTGTCAGAAAAGCTTTGGGGAAGACAGCTGAGGCTGTGATGGGCCAGAAATCATATACAGCAACCCCAGACTCAGGTTAGCAGTGCAGGTGAAGCCAGAGGAGACTTTTAAGTATAATAGAGAACTATAGAAGTACAGTAGCACACTAGCAGAGGAGGTGTAGAAAAGCTTGGTGCAAGAAAGCCAGATGAAGCTAGACATAAGCAACTCAGTGACCTGCTAGGCTGCTGTGTAGTGGAGAAAAACCAGGCATATGAAGTCAAGCCCCTTCCAACCATGAAGAAATAAACTGGAATCAATTCTGTGTTGAAAATCACTGGAGTGCACTTGAAAGCAAATAAATGAAAATATGATGGCAGTCAATACCATGCCTTTGTGCTGGACTCTGTACTGATAACCTCATACCCCAGCAGGTCAGGAAGCGCTCGCGTGAAAGGAATATAAACCACACAGACAGGTAAAATAGGGTGCAACAGCATGCATAGAATTAGGAGGGAGGAAAATGGTTCCAAATGATTAAGAACTGAAGAAGAGACCAAGAAACCACTAGGTTGCCTACAGCAGCAATGTAGCTACAGATACAGTATGTAAGTATATATTACTTTATGGACTTACAGCAGTTATGACAGTATTTATGTTGGTAAAGAAGTAGTGTAGTTGTACTATCAAGAAGTTATCCAGTGTAAGGTATATTGTGCTTGAATTAGCAATAATATAAATTTTAGAATCAAGTTGGAAAAAGGAAGTTCATAGTTTATATCTACAAAATGTTTTGCTTCCAGCCACTGAAGCTGATATGTGCTTGTCTGTGAAATGGCCATAGCAGCCCAGAGTTCAAAGCCAGCATCTGCAGTCTCAGCAAACTTCCCTTCCCTTCCCTTCCCTTCCCTTCCCTTCCCTTCCCTTCCCTTCCCTTCCCTTCCCTTCCCTTCCCTTCCCTTCCCTTCCCTTCCCTTCCCTTCCCTTCCCTTCCCTTCCCTTTCTTTTTTTCTTCTCTCTTCTCTCTTCTCTTCTCTTCTCTTCTCTTCTCTTCTCTTCTCTTCTCTTCTCTTCTCTTCTCTTCTTTTTTCTCTATTCTCTTTTCTCTTTTCTCTTTTCCTTTCTTTTCCTTTCTGTTCTGTTCTGTTCTGTTCTTATCTTTTGAGTTTCCAACTTCAGTCAGGTCCCTTGGGACCATTTAGGTGTCCCACATTTCCAGAAATCAGAGGCAGCTTCCCTTCCGCTTCGCGGTCCGCGTCGGAAGTGTTTTGGCGTGCGAGTATTCCCCTGGGCTTGCGGGAGTGTGGTCAACGGCCCAGAGAAGTCAGCAGCGGAATATGGAAATCCTGCCTGCCAGTTTTCTCCCGCAGGATTTTACCTAGTGACAGTTATGGCAACGAGAGCAGGCTCGCCCCAGCCCGCTCTCCAGGTGCCTGGCAATTCAAACACACTCTGGCTCCTCTGAAATTACACTAGAAGCACAAAATAAGAAAGAAACCAGGTTACTACCGCCAGGACGTTTCTGATCTATTCCCTCTTTGGTGTATATTTGGATATATTAAAGGCTTTTTTATAGACTTAAACCAAACAGAAAATTAAAATGTGAACAACAGATTTTCTACGCCACTAACGTCTGAAAAATAATTTATTCTTGCCTTCCTGTTGTGAATTCATCATCTGAGAAGACTGTTTAAGTTTTGAAAACTGTTCAACGTGATACAAAAGAGTATTTACACCACCTCCCCCTTTTTTGACTTACTGTGCATGTTATGCAAAAGATAGCTGACCTAGAGTTATGGTCTTATCAACATCATTTAACTGCTTGTACTTAATTTACCTCGTTAGCATTTGCATTGCGTTTTGCTCCTGTCACATATAGAGAAAGCATCGTAGTAAGGTCGCCTGGCGCAGGCTCAGCACCTACGTACTGACCAGGGCTGTCGACACGTTTGCATCGCGATGCTGAGTGGGGTGAAGCAGCGGAGCTTTCCAGCTGCTCCAGTTCCAGCTGCTCTAGCCAGTTGAAAAAGGTGTGGAATAAGCAGTATTTGATTTCAAGAATTTCAAGATTTTACAATCTATCCAGAGGCAGCATAAAGGCTGCAAATAGTCATAGCTGATGTTTACGGTCGTTTCCAACTGGTAATAGGTGGGTTAATTTGTGCATGCATTTATGGTGTGATATTGGCTGAGTTACTGAAGGTCACAGGTAGCAATGCATTGTCTTCAGGCAATGATATTCTAGATTTTTAATGAATATTTTAACAGTCAGTTGGTATGGTAGATATGATTATTGCAAATATGGTATTTCTTCATGCAAGCTTTTAGAGTTCAGAACTTTAGGGGATCGAACTCTTCTTCATTTCTGGTAAATGCTTCTGGTCAGTGTGTGTTTCTTAAAGTTAGTGGTATCAGGATATAGGAGCATTTGATTAATCTCACTGTAACTCCTCTTAAACAACTAAGAGTTGGAGGTCATTTGTTTCAAAAAGTATTTTTCTTTTAACCTTCAGAAGTTGTGAGCTGACTGTCATGAGTTTTTAATAATAATAAGACAACAGAAGAAAATTATTCTTATAGACTTCTTAACAGTCTGTTAATTTGCAACGTGAAGTTCAATTTACTTTTTAAAACTGGATTTATTTGCAATGAGCAGGCAAGCCAACTTCTTAGATTAGCAATCTGCGATTGTTTAATATATAGATATAATATTTCCTCTAACCTCTTCAATAACAAAATTCACATTCACTTTGCTTCCATAATTATTATTAAAAAGACAGTCTAAACTACAGCTTTATCATTAGGCTTCTGAAATAAAATATATCATATAAAATAAAAAATATAAAAATATATCAACATTCTCCAACAAAACTTTGAACTCCTGCAATATATTTTACTATTGAATTTTTTTTTTAATCCTCTGAGTTTCTAGGAGGTGTTAATGCTCTTAATTCATTTACAGCCTTCTGCCTTTGATCATTGCTCATTGGTTTATTTCTTTTCAGGTGTTAATATGACTTATTTGTTAATATTGCAAAAGCACCAGGAGATGGCTTTCTCTACATCTGTGGTTTTCTCTACGTCTTCCCCAAACCCATAGATCTTCCACCTAGTAGAAAGAATGTAGGAAATAAAAAGCAGAACTTTCAACTAAGTGTTAAAGTTATTGAAGCTCATATTAATGGAGTATAATTAGTAGCAATGAAAAGAATATTTTCTTTAATCAAATTGTAACTCAGCATGTTGCTCGTGTATTTTCAGTTATGCCTTTCATTTATAGGGAATCTCTGCTTTTATGTGTTTATATGTGTGTGCGTATGCATGTTGCTGTGTATACATAACAGAACAAGTTGCTAGAAATAGAGGATAAAAAAACTTTTTTGTGTGAAGAAATGCAAAAAATATTTTTGAAATACTGGAAATATACCCCAAATGCTGTTTTAACACAGAATAACTATGGGATGTGGGAAACTCAGACTTAAGATTTTGCTGTATCTGAACTGATACAGAAATTTGAACCTGGCAATCAAAGCAATTACCATGACCATGAGAGCATCAGATCAGTGTCTCTTATTGCAGCTTTCAGTTTGTATACATAATTCAAGATTCATTCGTCTACACCGAGAGGAACCAACATTTTTTATTCTGCTCTTTGTCTGTCTCAATGATTTTATGTCCGTCTTCCACTGTCCAGAGAGTGCGTTCTGGAGACAGAAATAATTCCTAACAAATTTGTCGAGTATGGATGAATCAGGATTCTCTAATTAAAAAAGTAACAACAGCAAAATCCCAACCACTGACTCTATAGGTATCTGCAGTGTTTATTTTCTGTTTTCAAATCATAACCAGAGATAAAGAGCTTCCTTTTTCTGTTACCGAAGATCACAGCATCTTTTAAGATAATGTTAGAAAAATATACAGGTGGGAAAGTTATTGAGTTCTGTGATTTATGTGGGAGTTCTCGGCAGTGTTGTTTATGTGTCTTTTTGAGGGAGAAGATTAGCATGGAAAACACATATGTCTATAGATGAGTTTATCTTCCCGGAAGAGCTCTCTTGTCACCTCCTAGCGTCAGAGACAGAATATCATGCAAGGGTCTAAAGAAGGTAAATAATGGTGCTAGTGTGTAAAGCAAGAGTAATGGTTTTATGCCATTACCATCTTGGCCGCTTTGATGAGTTAAAGGATTTCATTTACTTGAATTTCAGATGAGTGTTCCCAGAACCTGGCTTCGTAACGCTAACTAACTCTACAATTAGCTCAGAAAAGCTTTGAAGCTACAGAATATTTTATAGCATTGCAAAAATTGTAAAGGAGCCACCTTTTCTTCCTCAGGTTCGTGATTTTGTCTTATCTTCAGAGTAAGGCCTTTATGTTCAGAGGACATCATTGTCCCCGCTGTTCCCTGAGCATTAGAAAGTGTGGAGCAAAACCGGTCTTTCCGAATCCCAGAAACCAGTCCCACTCTACATCAGCAACCATTTTACATGAATCCTTTCATAAATAAATCAAGTTTGATCTTGGTAATGATATATTCTAATTCCTCATTCCAAGATTATTTTTTCAGCTCGTTATGTGCAGCTGTTGATACGTGCTATTAAATGACATTTTTGTGCGTGTGGAAAACCTTTCCTTACCAGTAAACACCTCCTGGTCTTGTGCAATGCAGGACAAGGAGCAATGCAATATGCATAATGTTTTTTAAAGTTCAGGATGGCTTCAAAATTTAAGGATGATAAGGATATATGTTAAGGATATTACATAATACTGGCACTCATTAATTTAAAATATTTCTAATTAACATTGTAGCTACTTTATCTATACTATAATTGGCCAGTGTTACCTGGGTGAATGACCTGAGAAGTCCCAGTGAAAGGTCGTGCTGGTTTTTTTTTTTTTTCATCAAATTTTATGTAGGTGTTATCAAGACACAAAAGTCCACAGACACAAAAAAAACCCTGTTGGTTTTGGATTATTAACAGTGGTTTCTTGATCAGGGAGTATCCCTTAGGGCTAAAACCAAAATTTCTCCTTGCCTAGAATTCAAAGCATGAAAAGAGTCATCTAAGGTCTCTGAAAGGTAATGATAATAAATACCATTATGTAGAAATCCCACTTACAACCAAAGGAAAGACCTGAGGAGAAGAGTTGACTGTACTGTATATTAATGTTTTATGTCTGCTGTACTTTCTGTCAGATTTAAATAGATTTTGTCATTTTAAAATGCTTTTCCTAAAAAAAGGAAAAAGAAAATTTAATATATGACTAATTAGCATTGGATTTTTCTATGAAGATCTCCAAAATCAGGCCCTGGTAGGTCATCTAGGATCTAAGATACTCTCTTCTTCCTTCTCTGGCTGACCAGTCTTTCCTAGTTCTAATCTACCCCTCAAATAAATCAACAACTCTCCTGTTTGGATTCAAAATCATCCATCCGAGGAGATTTCATAGGCCACCTACTCAAAGAAGTACTTTCAAATACCTCTTGGAATTTAAAGTTCAGTAGGGAAAGATGAAAGTACAGTGTAAGATCAAAACGTGATACTGGGTCCTTGCACTAAGAAAAAAAAAAAGTTTGTTAAATAAAACTCCCAAATAAGCAAGTGTAGCAGACTAGTTGATCCCGCTTGAAGTGGTAGATCATAAAGCGACCTGGCAGGACTCTTTCTTCTGGCCAGTGGGCAGCTCTTCGTGCCCTCCGGTGCCCATTTGAATGAGAAATCACCGCCGTTGCAGACTCCTGGCTGCTTCCTGCTCCCAGTGCTGTGTTAGATGCAGGGATCTTCGTTGCTGCTTTGAAGGTTTCGACACAAGATGGGAGCTGAAATAACATTCGTAAAACAAAATTGAATTGTTAGACTGTATAAATAGAATAAGTACGTGCGGAGCTGGTGTAAAATGTTGACAGTGGCAGCAAATTGCTAAGCTAAATACTCCTCTGGTAAGCGTTAATTTGGTCACCACCCCTCGTGCTGGCGCGGCGGTTGTCCGCCAGATGTGGAGGGGTTCTCCTGCGCTGCGTTTTGGAACAAACTTCCAATTCCTTGGGTTTTTCTTAGAGTTTTAGATACTTTTTCATATCAGTATTTTGGCACTTGAATCTTTGAGGTGAATGTTTGTGTTACTATCTCAAAGATTACACATTTCTGCTATGTGAAGAGAAAAAACCCTCCGTTTGCCACTTCGCTCTGGTTTGGGAGGGGAGGAGGAGGAGGCCCTGCTGCAGCAGGCACCAAACGGCAAGGGAAGTGACGCTGGGTGAAGGGCTTCATCTGGACAAACCGGTGGGGGAGAGGAGCAGGTAGGAAGGGTGAAGGGCCGTATTTTGCATCAGATTTCTGTATTAGTGTCATAGGAATTAGCACTTTTTTTTTTTTTTCCCCCAGAAGCTAATGAAATTGAGCAACTCGTCTGAGTTTGGCCCTCTAGATCTGATCTACTTATGCCTCCTTGACACCAAGGAGTTCTAGGATCTTCAGTAGTGCTTCTCCTAACTGAGGCTTCTAGGGGAGGAACGTCCCCGCTGAATTCAAAAGACAATATTTCCGAAGGGTCCTGTAAAGCTGGATAGTTGCTCACTGTCTCATAATTTTAATAATTGCTTAAATTGTTTCCTAAATTTGTTTCATTTAAAAAACCTGTCAACTTTTTGTAACTACAGTACATCACCTACCTTTGACTTAATGACTTTGCCTTTTTACACGCGCATCTCTCTGTTCACATGCAGAAGAAACAATGTCAGTGGATCAGTGAGATGGGGAATAGAAACCTGACTGGATAATTCGGGGCTCTTTAGTATTTTTAAACTGCTGCTTCATCCTCTGCAGCTGCCTTGCATTTTATAGGTGCAGTAAATTTGATGACCGTGAAAGGTTGTTAAACAATATACTGTGATAAAAATAGTTCCCTTTGCTGACATTATGTGGGTTTTTTTTTTTTTAACTAGCTCCATAAATTACACCAACAAAAGCTATTTGCACTTTTTATTTTTTCCAGAATCCTGAGACAGGTAAGTTAAATTGTCTCTGTAGAGCCGAGCGAGAGAAGCACCACATACAAATGATAGACCCGACCTTCCAGTAGTTATTCATACAAAATATCCTTCTTCTTGCAAGTAGTTTTATTTAAAGACACCAGACTTTTGTGCACCACTATTACTGGACCATGCACCGGGGAAAGTGTTGCACAATATTCTTCTTGCAAGGTTTTTGTAGAGCTAATATCTGAACGCAATTAACAAATTCCTGTATGTATTTCAGGCTAAACAAAGCAGTATAATGCTGGACAAGTGAATTGAAAGCGTTAGCTGGCCCTGGTATTTTTGAAGAAATTTCATATACTGACAGGGTTATCGAAGCTTGCATATATTATACGCAGCATAAAATAAGACCGCCATTAAAGTGAGACTTTAAATAATATCATTTAAATAAGAGATAAGCATTCAATTACCTTGATCTAATAGGTCAAAGAGTTGAATGAAAGTACTTTGGGAGATGCTGACGATTTCAATAGAAGAAAAGGAAAGGAGAAAATACATTCTCCTGAGTCAAGAAAGAAAATTACAATAGCGAGAACAGTATTTAGAGGACAGGCAGTGCAGGCAAGCTGATAATAAGCTATATCATAACAGGTAAGGTCATTCCAAGAAACAGCAGTTTGATTATTCAGCTAATCAAAAGAAACAAGAAGGCAGTTTTATCTGCTGTTGTTTTGCAACTTCATACAAGGACATATACTAGCTACGAATAAAACTGTAGTAATTACATGACTACACTCCTTCTTCTAGCTCTTAACCTTAGCCTTGAACGCGTGAGGTCAAAGGATTATATAAATAGTGGGAGGAAATGGAAGGGCAGGCAATAAAACTGAGTAATAAATGTCGGTTTGAGCATTTTGAACGGCCACCAAGGCTGGGGTTTTGAAAAGTTTGGAAAGAAGTTCAGACATTCATTCAGGGAGATTTCATTGCCTGTTGAGTAAAGCCTGAAAAATTCCAGCCTTGAAATAACTGTATGTTACAGACTTTACGTAAATCGTGTGTACCCTTTGATTTGTATGAAGTGGTTTGTACTGAGTATTTTTTTCATACAGATGGTTTTCCTGAAAAATTCAGTTAGCAATCTGATAAGAGGCAAGTTACGACAGAGTGTGAAAACGGGATAAAGGAGAAAAAGCTATCTTCCCCTTCTTCTTCCCAGGTCCTTTCGTGCGTGGTTGTAACTTCTGCAGGAAACTTCCCCTAACAGTGCAGAGCACTGACCCTCTAGCTCTTTTCAGGCTCTTGAATGCAAATCAGTTAAACATGCTGATTTAAAATCTCCAAATTTGGTTGCTGCTCAGTATCTTCCTTTTTTACTGTGGAATGTGAAATATTTTGTTACCAACTGACGTTTTATAAATACAGAAGATAAATACTTACTGAATATTTCTCTCTTCTTTGGCTATATATTGGTAATGGATGGATTATGTTTTCATTTTATTACAGATATGCTCAATAGTGGCATGGTAATAAATGAGCTGACCATTCATTTGCTTTTCATAAAAATCCTGTATTAGAATAGGATAGGAATAAATTATTCCATCTGAAAAGATATATAAAAGTATTGCATACCATGAAGGATTGGATTTTTAGAATCAGATGCAGTCTTCAAACTTACCCTGGTCTGCTTATCCTTCATTTGGCTTGAACAAACAGAATATAGTAAAATTTATTAGGAGAAGATGGCAATTTAAGCGTATAATACTTCAAAGGTAGAGACAAACAGTAATCAACAACTATGAACTGAGAATTTAGTGAGACCTTGACCCTTCGGAAAGTAAGTTGTTGACTTCATACGGGTGGAGTCATTTCACGGCGTTCGTTAAACGGTTTGGAGGATCAAAAGATGCCATGTGCAACAACACCAGCGAAAGCTCTGGTCTATCTGACTATCTCCTAGTATGTGCTTGAGCTATAGCATCCAGGCAAAGGCTATTTAATTCCAAACGCTAGCTACGGATTTGCACAATTCGATGGCTTTTCTTGAAGCCATGCCATTTGTTCTGAGGGAAAGAGCAGCCTCAACTTATGTAAATAATGTGGGGAGGGGGAAGACGTTGATAGGATGAGCTCATAAATCAACGACGATGAAAGGAAATCTGTCATCAGCTCAGTTGGATTATAAATTGAAAATAGTAGTTTCACAGTTGTCAAAAGAGTAGCAATAATGACAGGTTTCCACTTGCGCTGCCTGGCTTGATTCTTTGTAATTATTTTCTTAAGATGTGCATATGAAAACAGCATGGCCATATACTACAGCACTTTTTAAAATCAACGCACTTTATTTTTGCAATTTAAATTTTCTTTCTGCTCCTGGAATAGCATAAATTTATGAATCATCCACCTTACCAATGATGGTTAAAGTAGAGCTAATCAAAATTTAATGAAAATTTTAAGCTTCATATGTATTTTTAAGTGCCTGTGAAAAGTTCCTGAGAACAGCACCATCCCATCGTCCCCGTTATGTCTGAGAAGGAAGGGGAAAATAAGCCAGGATTATTGCTCAAGAGCTTCTTTGCTGTAGCCGGGCTTCATAGCCTCCCCTACTCCAGTGAGGAAAATTGAACATAATTTTCATATGAGTCCTTACCACAATGGGTTATTGCACCCTTCAGAGTGAAAAAGCAGAAATAAAACCTTACAGAAGAAAAAGGTTAACAGGCCATTCTCAGAAATATAGGTAAGTGCAGCCAAATCGAGCCTTCTCTGCAGTTGGTTCTCAATGCTTGGATATTACCTTTGGCAGACTCAGAGTCTCTTGAAGGCTCAATAATACTAGACATTGATGTCCTGTCATGAAGCATTAGTTGAAACATTGGATCTAGAGCAGCTAAGGGGGGTGTAATATGCACGTAGGTGTTTGAAAAGCATGGATATGAAAAAATGAGAGATTGTTGAAGCTGATTATGTAACTATGAACTCCAGGAACTTGGTGAGGAGAATTGAGATGAATCAAAGAAGGGATGCAAGCAAGGCAAGCCAGCAGCGATATATTGATCAAGAAGGTCAAGGCAAATAGAGAATCGCTTGAGTCTCAGAAAAAGGTGTGTAGTAGAAGTCCCTTGATGAGTTTCCTTATAGGCAAAAATAATTTCCTGATAATGGAATTAGCACACTTTATGCTTAAATCAATAGCAAGATACTTACTGCCTTCTCTGGGAGCTGGGTAAAGATGTAGATGACCTTGCAGATAGCTTCTGATTTAGTTTTTATGCATCTATGAAAATTAACTGTTTTAGCCAGTTCCCCCTCGCAGGAAGGCATCTCTTGCTAAGTCTTTACTAAGCCTCTTTCTTCATATGTCCTTGAATGTAGAACCCACTTGACATAAGGAAGCAAACCCACTTTACTTAAAATTCTGGGAGTTGGAAAGAAAAGAGAACTGTACAGCTTGCGTAGGTCCATGGGACATCAGCCAAGGGGAAAGGGAGGGAGACTGAACAGCCTCTGGAGGTCTCTGTGCTTCTGTCATCGTGTCAGGACGTTAGTGACACTGAAGATCTGTACAGATGGGGACAGTTCCAAACTCTCTAATATTTCTTGCTCTCAAAGTTAAAAAAAAAAAACAAAAAACAAAAAACAGCTAGATTTATCTGTGTCTTACTGAATGAAGGAAATAACATCTCAGAAATTTAGGACAATCTAGCCATTAGATTTTTATTACATTTTGCATATATAGCCTTCCTTCCCCAAAAGCAATCAAACCAAAAGGCAGAAACGCTCAGGTGCAATGAGATTCTTTCCCAAATGTTGCTGTTGCATCATTATTTTCCTTGAAGGCAATGTGTCTTTGTCTGATCTTTAAAACTTCAGAATGAAAGCTGCCCTGAAAAACGGGTTGCGATTCCTTTCTGGGAGTTTAAGTATATCATTTTTCACTCAGGCCTTGTTAGTTTGGCTACTGGCATATCAGAAGGAAAAAGTGTTTTAGCGAAGCCGTAGAAAGATCCCAGTAGGGTAATGGTTGCCTGCTTTTAGCAGGAGCATTATTATCTGGTAGAACGGCACATCTCTTTGAGATCGTTGCCAAATTTTGACTAATATGTCAGTGTTGGGCATCCAGTAGGGTTATGTATTCGGAAAAGGCAAAAGAGTAGCTTCAGTAAAATAAAAATAGGTAAATAATGAGGAATCAAAGGAAGTATTGTCTCTATCCTTACGCTGGAGGCTCTTTGCTGCTAAAGACTCGCTCTTCTCCCTGCGTCTGTATTTTTAGTGGGGTGGGTAGACTCTTAGCTTCACTGGTACAATTAATTCTAAAAGCTCCAAAGAGAGCTGATAAACATTAACTCCTTAATAACATTAAATAAATAAATAAATAAATAAAATTAAATTGTAAATGCAATATAAGCCATTCAGAAGGTTCTTCAAGATTATTATGACTAATAGGGAATAGCATTGATAGAACAGAAATATCTGGCAGCATGAATATATATATCCATATCTGTATATATAGCTAGAGAGCGACAGACAGAGAGACATTATATGTTGCGTATCCAGCTGTTGCTAAACCAAATATTTAAGTATCAAGACCAGGCTGTGAATTCATTAATCAACTGATGAGTACCTTGCAGCTAAGAGATAAATTGTTGCTGTGAAGAGTCTTGGAGTGTCTATGTGAAATATAAGAGTGGTTTATATAAATTACTCGTGAACATCCAAACAAATTGATTGAATTCAAACTCTTGGCAGTTCTTGCTCGAAATTCTGCAAATGAGGTAGTTAAAAGGTAATGTTCATAAAAATATATATTTAATCCTGAATACGCAAAATAAAATTTCTAATGTATGGTAATCAGCATTTCTGTTTGCTTCAAAATAAAAATAATTTTCAGGAATAACTGTAAGGAAAATGCAGTGAAATTCAAAAAATATCAAGCTCCTATTAATCATGCATACATATACAAACATGTATCTCTCATCAATTAGTTTTTACCATTAAATTACATACATATATATTTTAAGTATTCCTGTTTGTAATGTGTCTTTAAATTATTTCTCTAGACTTACTTTGTATTAAAAAACTTACAGTGTTCACAGATCTAAATCTCATATTTGTCTAGGTTTAGTCAGGGATTTCATTAAATCCAGGGGGTTTTGCTCAGCTAGGACTGAATAGAAACCTTCTAAAGACTGAACTTTGCTGATGCTAGGCTATGATATGGCTTTACTGCTGAAGTGAAAAATGACAGCAAAAATTTCATTTAATTATCAACTATTTTGCACAGAATGCAAATAAAGACACTGAGTATGTCCCACAGAGGTTACAAATGGAAAAGAAACTGGATCAAATGCCTGAGAAACTAATATCATGCTATTCTTAGCAATCGTGCATGTTTGGAAGTAGTTCTAGTTTAATTTATATGTTGAGTAAAAGTGAACCTTGCAAAAGCGATACATTTGGGGAAAATAGATGCATCAGCATAGCGAAAAAAAAAAGAAAGTGAAAGATTTATGATAGAATAAAATGAGAAAATGGGGATGCAGCTGGATGTAAAAAATTAGTCTTAAAATCAGGGTGTAGCCATGGGATCCAGTGAGATATCCTTTCTGAGTGCTCATGTTAAGATGCTTTTGCTAATAATAATGTGGAGGAGCAAAAAGTTGGAGTAAGTCGGAGTTTAGGAAGAGATGCTAGAGCAAAGTGCGAAGATATGAAACAAGGGGTGAAAAATGTTTTCAACCAAGGAAATGCATGCAAATGGAAGCTGTTCAAACACTACAAAGAAAGGAAAAGCAGCATTTCTTTACAAACCGTATGGGGGATAGAAAGGTGCACAGGAATGGGAACAGCCCAAAATCATTAGATTTGGAGACAGAGGAAAGGGCAGTTTTGTGCATACACACAGCTATTTCAAGGAACAAAAATGAAAAAAAGAGAAAATACTTTGTGACCAAAATGACTAGTTTGTTGAGGCTTTGCTGTGTTTGACTTGGCTGTGGAGCATTCAGGAGGACTGGGCCAAAGAAGCACAAGAGATGCAAACCAGACCCAGAGGGAGAAATTGTTACAAAATAGGAAGAAGGTGTACTGCAGTAGCGAGCAGCGAGTATTTTTGCCATAATTCACGAGGTGCCTTCGTGTATATTTACCTTTGAGCCTAAGCCTGGGTTGATTAATACCTGCAGGCTTTTCATTTTTTTTGTTGGACTTTGAATCATAGCATTCAAATGCATGAGAATGTGCAGAGAAGGAGAGATTCACGTCCCCCTTCAGGATATTAAGATTCTCATGAAAACATTATTCTTTTTCCATTAATTAAAAAAATACCCTACAACAAAGATCAGTGATTAAAATAATATTTTGTGCACAACTTAACCCAAATGTGTTTTACGCAATCCTAAATGACGTGATGTCATTTGAGAGATGAGGAAGACAACTTTGACTTCTCGCAATATTGAATACAGTTTCTCTCCGCTCTGTGATGTCTCTCAAGTGTCAGCTTACTCGGGTCACATCCAGAAGAGGCTCTGCAGTGCGGTCACTAGAGCTGCTGTTCTCTAGAATAGATATGGAAATGAAAGCCCTGGTCTTCCTATAGCAAAAGATTCTCAATATAATTTGAAAATAATGTTGCAATCAAGACTTTTCCAGTATGTCTTCATTCTAATGACCAAATTGTATTCTTAAATAAAAATGTTTCGCATCTTAAATGCATCTTAAAAATATATTATGCTAAAAATATAATATGCATGCTTTCCAAAAAGAGTATATTTCTAGACTGTAGTTTATCAGAGGAACAGTTTATTGTTTTATACTGAATAACTGACTTGTTCTTGGATTTAGATCACTCTAAAGTGTACCTATAGTTGATGATATTTCTAAATGGCTTGTTGAAATAGGCAGGTAATTTAATATCCTATCCTTTTTTGTGCAAAGGCATTTATTATTTAGGCAAATGAGCCACTTCATTAAAAGAAAAGTGGCTCCTTAAAAGAATGCAGTAGATGTGTAGACAATATTGAGAGAGCTGAGCTATATGACTGAGGTGGAGAAAATAATGGAAGAAAATATAGACTATAATAAGAAAGGAAAGAATTTTTAATAATTACTTGTAAACACATATATACACAGTTATGATATATATAGGAAAACAAAATCTTAAATATATTTCTTTGATCTTCTACTCAAAATTCCTAAATATCTTTACATGACCAAATATGTGAACACTCATCTTCTGGAAACAAACGACTTATTAAGGAAGCAGAGTGTCTGTAGAAAGGATTTAGGTAGGTTATAGCACACCAGAATCCGTTCATAGGTCGGGCATTACCTAACCCGCTTTGTAAGACCTCTCCTGAAGTGCTGTGTCAATTTGGAGTGCAGATTGCAAGAAAGATGAAGACTGATTGAAGAGGAAAGTAAAAATAACGATCATAGACCTAGAAAAATGTGTCTGGTCGGAGAAGATTGAGTGAGCTGGTGTTGAACAAGGGCAAATTGCCACCGTTTTTCCTCTCGGTCCTGAACGATGTAAAAGGCTGCTGCAAAGTGGGAGGAATGATCAGGGTTTATTTTCTTGGTGGAGCAGAGAAATAGTTATGGAATAACTTTACAGCAGGAGAGATTCAGATTGGAATTACAGAACCTGTATTAGCAGCAGAGATATTTCAGCACTAAAGTATGTTGCCCGAGGATGTTGCAAAATCGTTATCAATGAGGTTTTCGATAATAGATTAGACAAACATTTGTCAGGAACGATACAAATGGATTTGCCTTGTGGCAGGAGAATGAACTAAATAGCTTCCTAAGTCTCTTTCAATTCACATTTTTGTATCATTTTAGCAGCTAAACAACAATTTAATAAGCTTGTTTATAATGATTTAGAAATCAAAAGTATGTATAAAGACATTGCCCAACTCAACTCTGCTATATCCCCGATGAAGAGCCCGTCTTGGATTGGTAAACACTTATTTCGTGCTGTTTCGAAGATGGAAGAACTGAGTTAGTGACCCCATTCTTTCTCCTGACATTCTTGCTTCTTTAAACTACTGTAAAAGAATGAGAACTCTTGGAATAAAAAACAGACTAAAAACGTAGCCATCAAAACTAGTCCAGTTTATAAAATAGTAGTTGAGTAATAAATCGATTAAACGAGGGACTTGTTCCTTTGTGCTGCTCTACTTTTATGTTTTACCTAAGAAAAGGAGGTAACATCATATGTCCTTGTTACTATTGTCTCAAACTTACACTTTTATTTTCAAAATCACTAAGCTGTGACCTGCCTGTGCTCACTGACAAGTTAAATCTCCATTAACGTGAAGATGAGCAGTAGTATGTCTGTCCTGAATCCCCCCCAAAATTCCGTATTTTATTAGCAGTGGTGTGCATATAGATACTGAATGTAAAGTGTGAATGTGTGCTTATATATCAGTGATGGCACCTGCTAGATCAAACCTTGGTGTAACGCTCTCAGCTGTCTAATTACTTGATTGAACCTTGATGACCATTTGGTAGTTCAGCAGCTGGAATTGTTCCAGACATATATACCTATCAAAAGCTACTGATTTCTGCATGCTGGCTTTAAGGTGCAGGTTAGTTGCTCCATGCAAATTACCTTAATGCAGTTTAATGATTTCATTACATGCCAGTTTGCGTGTTGTCAAATACCATTTATTTATTTATTTGTTTATGTGAATGGACACAATACACACATAGGTACAGAAAAGTGACAGTGTATGAAAAAGTCTTAATTTTGCAAGATACAATGCAATATGTTCTTAATGTTCTTAAAAAGGGATATAATTTGGACAGTTATTTGAAAGATTCTTAGTGCAGTTCGGTTGCAATAAAGGATTAGAATGCCAAAATTTTTGATACAGATGATAAAAGTTATTTCGGCTCCTGCGCTGAGCTATGCTTACAATTAGAAAATGTTTTCTTGTAATGTAACCTTAATCTCCCTTGCTGCAAATTGAATTGATCGCTTCTTCTCTTATCCTCTGTAGACACAGAGAACAACTGAACACAGTTCTCCTTATAACACATTTGAAAACCCAATGTCTTTTTCACTGCTAAAATAAAGTTCCTGATCCTGTGAATATCTTCTGATTCTGTTCTGCTGGGCATTTAGGCTGCTCTCAATTGGAAGTATTTGATTAGCCTTAATTCAGTGATTTGATACTGTGCTGGCACTCCCTCACTGCAAGGAGTTATCTCATGTTTTCTGATATTAAGCAAAGCTGTATTTTCAAAAGACAGAATTTGCCTACTTGAAGAAATTATTCTGAAGTAGGGTGTGAATCTAGAGTGCGACAACTGCTGAGTCGCAACGTGGAAACTTGTATTATGCAATCAGTCAGCGGTAAGGGACCACGCTGGAGGTGATTTCCATTATTTTAGTGAAATATGCTGCTGAAATTGTGGCTGCTTTTGGGAGTGGCTGTTAAAAGGCATTTTCAGGCAGCTGCTCTCCTCTCTGGTGGGACATATCCCATCCTCATGTGGTTTGGAGACTGTTCCTCCTGCTATGAGAAACAGGAGTCCACTCCATTTTGCATGTGTGTGAGGAAATGTCTTGTCCGTAGCCTTGGCTTCACACTGCCAAGAATGTTCCTGATCTCTAGGATAAGCTGATACTCTTTTTTCAGCATAATTCTTGAGAAACCATGCTCATCTTTGAAAAATCTGAATCCAGCCAATTCAATACACAAAGTTAGCAGAAAAAAATGAAGCAAAATGAAGACTGTAACATCAGTAGAGAAGTGAAAACCTTCTGGGTTGGTCCACCTGACATTTGAGTATCGAACCCTTTAGCTGTCGTGGTGTAAGTAAAATAAAAACTCTTCTGCTTCATTGATAGGCCTGATGTTTAATTCAAAATTTATTTATGGTATAACTAACCTCTGTCAGAGATTGACGGAAGACTAGTATAATCCTCTGCCTTTATGTTTCGTTACCTGTCAACCACTGTCCAACAAAGGTGAGCAGAGCGAATGAAACCAGACAACAAGCATCAGGGTTGTTTAGGAGCACTGTGTGGGTAGGTGAGAACTAAAGATCGGTTTGAGCTTTTACCATTGCCTTAAAGAAGAGAAGTATCTAACAAAAAAAATGTTCCCCGGCTCCATCTAGAAGTCCTCCGGTTTAATCAGCATTATCAGTGGATCCCATCGGTAGCAGTGAAGCAGACTCCCACCGGAGAGGTGAAGGGAGGCAGCTTCATAATTCATGAGCTTCTGGTTTCTCCCTGGTACCGGGGTAATTTTTAATCTTTTAAATTCCGATAGAGCCCGTGATAAAATCAGATTGTAAAATTAACGGTGTGAGCTGAGCTACCAGCTTCTCCGGACAGGTCCAGAGCTAAGCTGAAAGTGATGAAATCCTAACCAGAAGAGAAGGATTTACAATTGACCCCCCGTTATTCACAGAGTACAATTACCTTCCCCTCTTGCAAGGCTCCTGCGGTGAGGAATGTAATCAGCTCGCTTACAGACTTTGTGATTTCGGAGGTTAATGGCACAACATAACTAGGCCAACTTCCGTTCTCCAGGAAAACACAGCACTTGATCCACGTTTGAAAAACAAGGCTTCCCGCTGTTGAGAGTGGAGGAAAACAGCACTGCTGATGGCAGCTTCTTATCGAAGACAGTCAGTTCTCGTTACAAGAACAACAGAATGAAAAAGTCAGAGATAACAGTAGCAGAATCAGTCCCTCAATGTACTGCTAATTTTTGAAAATACGTGGAAGCCTTGAAGAGTTGTGTTAAATTAAGGTATAGACACTTAGTACCGTATTAACCACCAATATTTATTTTAAAGCTTGTGTCTAAAACTGGGATCTTTGCCTATGACTACTCCTACTTCTTGGCAAAGCTAGAGAATCGAGACTATGCATCATGATGAAAGTTTATGGCAAATGCCAAATCTATTCCTGCCTTTGGGACTGGAGAACTGTAGAGGAAGTCAGGCAGATGTGAATTGCAAAATACGCTAGTATTAATTCACTTTCCGTACCAGCAGAGGTACCCTTGAAAGGCAAAGGAATATTAGAGAGATAAAGAAGAATTTAAGGAAACTGCTATTTACTTCAGGAAGGCATATCTGTTCATATACCTTTATATTTGCTCACTTATATTTACACGGATCTATGAACCAAACTTGCGCGTGATCTAAACAGCAAAGGGTCTTACCATTGCCACCACTTCGCTTTTTGCTTCAGTGTTTTAATGAACTGATTGCTAGCATTTAAGGAGGTTTTTCACTAAGTGTCCCAAATAGTCTGAAAGTTTTCTGTAAAACTTTTTTATTTTACTCTTGGTATTTTTAATATCATTCCAGTGATCTGGATGGCTTCTTCTAGGCTCACATAAAAGTGCATATATACATATAAAAGATTATTTGCTTAGGTCTTTCTAGGTATGGCAGAGTTGACCATGGCGTGCTTTCTTAGCCCAGATTTACTAGAAGGCATCATCAAATTGTTAGCTGTGTTAAAATCTCTCCCAGTGCGCAACTGTCTGTAGCTGTTTTGTATGGGAATTAAATATTTTAGGTCTTGTAATACGCAGTTTCTTTAATTTCATGTTTTTCTTTTGACATATCACTTCACACTTAACTATAAATAATAAACTACTTAGCTCGTACATATCAATAAGAAAGCCTGCTAGAAGTGAGAGATTGCTTACTTAGTACCAACAAGTACTTTGGAGAACATCAAATCCCCTGACAGATGAGTGTTGCCACAAGGATTTATTTTGTTCAGGCTTTAACTAAAATAGCTTCAGTTGCATTTTGCTATTTAGGGATATTGAAGTAGAAGGTTATAGCAAAATGATTTATAGATAGTAATTGCATTTCCCAGCTTACCTATTTCCATAAATGAAATCACGGATTCAATCTGTACTCGTTCTTGAGCACAACAATGTCAATGTTTGTATATTCATCAGTTCAGCTAGAAAGTTCATCCCCAAAATACTTAGAACTTTCATAACACATGCTAGTGTTGATTTTTTCCCCATCATGAGATACACAAAAATGTGTTTCTATTTTTGGAGTATTTTGAATGTTAATTGAAAGAAGCATTTGAATTTTAGGTGGTGGTGAGGGAGACATAGGAAAGATAAATGCTTTTATTCTATATTTTGGCTACTTAATCAACATCCTGCAACAGAGGAAGCATAAAAAGTATTGAGTCTTTCCTTGTATGTGGAATTTAAATCTTAATTAAATCAGCTTTAGTGATGGAGATAACACACAGAACCAAATCTGCTGATGACCACTTTGATTAGACAAGATGAAGTTGGACTGAAGGAACAAGAACCGTCATATTTTGACCATTCACTCTAGAATAAATGTTTACAGTGTCACTACGTTCTAGTGTGATATAAGCAATGTCTTAGTCCATTTTCTGATAGTGAATTGATGAGCAGGTAAATTAGGAGGTTTAGGTAAAGACCAATGCAGAACTAAAAGATTACAGGACAACCCATGAAGCTGAATACGTAGTTTTGCACTTCACTAAATCTAAGCAAGTCTCTATTCTTGTGCCATGGTTAGCTGACTGTATGTTACTTAAAATGGTAGACTTAGGTACAGGAAATAAAATGTTCCTTATGAAGACTAGGGGCACAGGAATGAGTGATGATGGGAATGCTATTTCCTAAAAACGTTCCTTAAAATCCTCTACATTATTCTCCAAACTGCTCCTTGCTAATGTCACTAAATGTCACTTATCAGAGCGCTTTCCTGATTATCTTTCCCACTTATTTCTTCTTCTTTTTGCTGTCTGTTACCACTCCATTGGCTTTCCAAGCTGTCCATACTTCAGGATCCCAGGCAGGCCAACAGACCAATCTGAGAATTATTGCTTCATATGTTTGGTGCCACAGTTACTTAGACACTTTAAACATCTTTTAATTATCCAGTCTTATTGGTATCTATTACTGTAGTATATTAGCCAAAACAAGGACTTTTTACTTAAAAAAAGAAAAAAATCCTCAAACCAAAAGACTAGTATTATTTGCATGGTAATTGCTTCCTAGTGCCTGTTAAATCAACGTTTCCAGCTCAACTTTGTGATAGGAGAAGTTGAGTTATTAATATACTATGACAAATAAACTTTTTGAATTTTGTATTTTTTTAACTAATTACTGTTTTTTGTGGGAAATAAGTAATGCGTTCATTGTTACCTTAGGTAACCTCTAATTTAAGATGTATGGCTCTATGGCAGTCTCATGGTTTGGGTTCAGTTTGATTTCTCTATCCATAATATTAACGGCAACTAATATATGGAGGTGGTGTCTCTGGGAAGAGTCTTCCAGACCAGCCCCTGAATGCGAGCCTGACCACGTTTGCTAGTTCAGGCCGAAACTCCTCGCTGATTTTAGTGAGCGTTTGGTGAGATGCGGAATTTGGAAATGTAATCTTATACGAGCAATTCTAAACGTTATATAAATGTATCCTGTTTTAGGCATTTCTAAGACACTTCATACCAAAGCTCTGTTGTCTGCAGTGCTTTTTTGCATACAATTATTCATAGTTGCCGTGAGTTAAAAGCACTACTAGGAAGATACTATCACACATTTTCTGTATGCTTTTTTCCTTAAATGCTTACCGAACTCACTTAAATTTGTACATGGATGTTAATTAATTATTAGCCATACGTAACTGTCAGTCAGTAATTTAGATGCTTCTGGCTCACAGTTTCTGGAATGTAGCTTGGTTTATGAAGAGCGCACAAACGTACCGTTCCATCTGTTCGCCAAAGCCACCTGGCACAAAGTCATTTGGGGCATGATTACGTAGTTGGCAAGAGTTTCAAAAAATGCGATTTCTGGAGTTTTAGTCCCCATAGATGCTTTGCTTTGTAGTGACGGAAACCTGACTAATGCATCAAGGAGAGGTGTTTTTTTTTCCCCCATGGCTCTGAATAACTTGTGTTCACCTTGCAAAATAATGCCTGACATCGAGGGAGATAGGAATCAAGAGAGAGGCATGAAATAATCTTGAGCACATAATCGCATGGATGGAATTGAAGAAGGCTGTTGTTACAAGCAGTTGAAAGGAGTCACGTAGGAGTTGCATCGTCGTCCTTTTAATCTCTGTAGGGAGGCGTTTGGGACAGTTTGGGAAATGATTTTTCCTG
This sequence comes from Rhea pennata, assembly GCF_028389875.1. NCBI lineage: Eukaryota > Metazoa > Chordata > Aves > Rheiformes > Rheidae > Rhea > Rhea pennata. The sequence continues at coordinate 4,685,892 of NC_084666.1, forward strand.
CTTGATAGCAGCACGGATCTTTTTTGACACTCTGGTTTAACAAGATTGCTACATCTGCAAATGTATTTTCCTGTCCTTTCAGCGGTTAAATTTCTTCCTTAATCCTCCAGAAGCCCAGGCTGCTGGCGGAAAGAACTTGGCAAATTATTTGCAAAGCAGAAAGAAACTTTCTCTTTTTAACTCCTGGGGTGGGGGAAACTAGCTCATACAATGTTTGCTGTAGCTTAGATAAAACTTCTGAAGTAGCAGCAAAATGATACAAAAAAAAAGAGAAATGGTTGCATATATTCTTTAGTGTAGAATTAGCGGACAAAAGTTGCACGAGAAACGTGCATTTGTTCTATATGGTAAAGCTGCTGCTTGAGCAAAGAGGATTTAATGCTGTAAACAAGGTAGCGTTGATAAGGGACACCAAGATACTTTTGTAGGTGGTTAGCAAACAGCTAACTTTATTCCTTTATTTCTTGTTGTTCTGCATGTTACAGAAGGAGACAAGCGAAAATTTGTGATTGAAAATACAAAGGAATGCTGTTATTGCAAGAAATGCCTGCTCTGAATCAGGTTTTGTTTGGGTTTGCTTCCTTGTGGTCAAATATTGTCTTCTTGTGTCGTAGGGTTTGGGGAGAGAGAGCATCCTTCGTTTTAAATCTTTGCATGGTTAAAGTCATTCAATCAGCATTTAGTTTAATTAAATGGCTTTTAAGATTTAATTTTAGTGAAGGGAAAAAATGATCAACCGTTAAAATTATGATTGAATGATTTTTTTTATTGTGGCAGATATCAGGGAAGAACCTTTGAGATAAGTTTAGAAATTAAAAAAAATCCTTCTGTTAGACTGTAAAAAAGTGTTATCTTCAATGAAAAAAGGAGATTGTTGATATTGTTAATTAATATGTGATGAATTAGACTGGAACTTAACACTTAGTTTACCCCAGTAATGGCATTCAAGGGAAATCAGAGTATATTAGGCTGCCAATCCGAAGAAGTAGCCCCTTTCTTAAATTTGTAAAAACTTAAGCTCTTCAGCTAAAAATCATAATTTTACTTTGGTCTACTATGAAGAGAAATCTAGGGGAAAATGATATTGTAAGATAGAGAAAAAAAATAGATTCTTGAAAATATGCCTTTCTTATGTGAAGAATGCATATTGTTTCACTTGAACAGTATGCAAAACTTTCCCACTCTGTACGACGTGCCCAAGCAACTACTCAAAGCTGCTCTCTAAGAGTCACTTCAGGAGCTGCCAGCAGTAGGTATATGCCTCTCTGTAAGTACTGGTAGAAAAAAAAAGATGTCCCTAGTGGATCGATGTCTTCTTTGCACAGCGAGCAGAGATTGGTTTTCTGTAAGTCTCTCCGTACAGTTTTCTTTCTTATCTTACACCCATTATCACGGTACTCAAGTGCCTTTTTTTTCGTTGTTTATTGTCTGTACAGTTCCTTATGTTCTTACTCTTCGAGCTCTGTCTTGACAGTGGATGTTATGAATACAAGGGTTGTCTGACATTGCGTCCATAAAGGACAGACTACCAAACCTGTGGATACTAATGGACTCATTTTGTGCTGGAAGAGTGAACTGCTCACAGTATCCTATACAAATCATTTGAAAAATCTGTTTTCTAAATATTTTTAATAAGGCAAAATTATAAAGACGTATTGGAAATGTGTTCATGTTTTTAAATTTAAGACGTGAGAAGTCATGCTGTGCCTTTTTACTGAGTTATTCTTTCATTTCAGCTGAACAAATTAGTAACAGCATATGAAAGTTAACATAAAAAGGCCAGCTGTGAGGTCCATTCAGTCTTTGCCAAAAGCCACTATCAAAGGGACAGTAAGTCAAGGCCTCGAGATGCTGCCTAGGTAATTTCAGAACCATCTAGGGCACAACTCCACCACGTCTGCTTGCTTGGTTTACTAAAAGTCGTGTGTGTTGTACTATAAGATTTATTTAGAAACATCTTCTTGGGCAGTGTCTTGGAGTTCAAAGTCATCCTTTTGCATTGACTGGCCTCTGAGTAGGCAATGAGAAGGACCGTGTTCCCCCCCAGGGTGTGGCTTGGCCCAGCTGCTGCTCTCACACGAGCCGGGAGGGCCTTCTCCACCAAGTGCAGAAGTTTTCTCAGGTACTTGAGACCTCAGCATTTGAGAAGAGAAGACGTTCCAAGAACTTCCATGTCTCCTGGGAAGTAGATGCTGAGAAACAAATTAGTAGCTTTTCCCGAGGATTAGACCAACAGTAGGCTGCACTTGGTGGTGTACAACCGACAAAGACTCTCATGACTCCTTAATAAAAGCCCATTTTCATTTGCCTTTTGTCAAGAATACTCTGGCTAGCTTCTACTATTTTGGAAACAACTGTGTTACGGCATCTCAAGGAGAGATTGGGTAGATTTTGGCAGATTGAGCCAGGCCTAATGTGCCTCCTCGCTGCAGGAAGCTTGACCCCGCACTTATGGTCCAAGCTTGTAGTTCCCCCCCCCCCCCACTTTCTCAGCTACCATGAAGAGCATTTGCCTTATCTAAGCTTTTCAGTTTAAACATTGTACATGTACTTATGCCCATATCTTTTTTAATCTCTAAGATTTTGTCTGTGTGTGTACATGCACGATTCAGTCAACGTTCCCATTTCTGTACATTCCCGTTCCTTTTATTTATTAGCCTGCTGATACTGTTTGCAGCAGTAGAGTCTTGCAATGTCACGACCGCTGCGGTTGTTGAAGTGGATATTGGCCCCCGTCCTACTCCAGATCCTCCCCTTGCAGGTGCATACTAGCAGTTTGCAAAGAGATTGCTGTAAAACAGCTTATTCTCTGTGTAACAAAACAAGAAACAACGAAGGAATACACGAGGCGGTTCAAGGAGAAAATAGGACGTAAGAATAACGTGGTGGGAAGCAGCATAAAAAGCATGCTCAGATATGCACTAGAAGGGGAATAAAAAAACAGGGGGATGCTTGTTTTAAAATCAATTGCCGGCATATTGCTGTTCACGTTTATAATTTTTTTTCCTAGTAGCCCTGTGTGGACTGGCCACTAGAGGGGGGATGGATACACGTTTTGCTCTGGTGCTGCAGCTGTAGGTCCAGTTTCTTGTATCTCTCATTAAATATGAAGTTTTCCAAACCTTTCATCCTTTGACTTACCAGTAGCTTAACTTTATCGAGCAATTATATCCTTTCCTAACTTTTGCTTTAGAAGAACCGGGGACAGTTTTCTAGCTGATGGCATAGTAGTGATTTGTAACAAGCTATTTATTTTAAGTGCTATTCACTTACATATACATTTTAAATGTTATTTCACTTTTCTTCTTTCCCCCTTTTTTTTCTCCTCCACACACCAAGCAGAGCTTTTCAATGAACTATCCAGAATGATAATTGCTCAGTTAGTGCATACAATTTACATCTCAAAGGTACGGACGAGCAATTTTCCATCCACTTTGTTTTCCACTTAGTATTTGACAGCTTTGAATTTCATCCATCAAAGTTTATATAATCCTCAGCCTTTGGAAGTCCCTTTGCACATCCGCATGATTTTCATTACTTTCTGCAACATAAATAATCTGTCGCTGGAAAAAACATTGCCACACGTTTCCTGATGGTTGCTAGGATGATTCAGCAAGCCTGGCCTTGGGAGCAGACTGCTCTTGATTTTTTGCTGTATTGAATAAAAGGCCACGGTGATTTTGGTCACATAGCTGTTTTTCTATGATCACAGATCATGTCTTTTTTATCTTACTATCCTAATCTCTTTTAATGGTGTTTTGTCAAAAGATCAAATATAAAATTGTCTTTTTTTGATTATACCACTTTGTTAAGATTTTCCAGGTTTTGCATTATGGTAGTCCCTAAGTTACATTTTTTCAGCCTATTGGGTATTCATCAGAACCGATAGTAAGCAATATAACAACCTGATTACTTTTAGAGGGTTTCCAGTTAAATACTTGCTGCTAATGGTTCATAGGAGCCCATGAGGAGCTAACTTTTTGAGTCCAAAAGTTCAGGAACGCCGGTCAATTTATTCCTATTATACCACATTACGGGCATTAAGTAATATTGATACTACCTTAACAGCCACTGAGATAAGACTTACTAGTTTGTTATGATCATCTCTGAATCAGCTCTAAAAAGGGGGAAGTTCAGCATGTTCTAGTTATCCATCTTTTGGTGCAACAGCTACTTTTACTAGAAATCTGCATTTTTTTACAAGCTGTACCTCTTCATTTTCACATCTTTTTAAACTACTCAATACACACCATTTAAGCCTACTGATTTGTTGTTTTAAACATACTGATTTGCTTTAGACACTCTCACTTTTATACACCAGTTACTAGTGTCTCTATTACCTGGAAACAGTTGGTTTGAGGTAGATTTTAGTGTTTGTCTCAAGTTTGATTTTCCAGGACTTACTCATCAAAAATCCTCATTAAGTGTTGTCATTAACAGCCATAGCTTGGCTCCTTCATCGCTAATGAAAAGTGACAGATTGGGGCTAGATTATTCTACAGAATAGGAAACAATAAGCAGAGGGGGGAAAAAATAGGCAAGTTTTCACCTCAATTTTTCAGAAAGATATAGAATATAACTAAATGTATGAAGAGGAACTTACTTATGTGGAAGATATTCCCTCCACCAGCGAGAAGCACATAGCTTGCTGTAATCAGGGAAATAGGTGCATGAGGAAGATACCTCTACCTTTTGCAAGCTCGAGCATCGTCATACCCAATGGTTTTGTATTATGGTGACTTTTTTCCCCAACAGAGGGTATTTCAGGTGCATTTCTTCTACTTATTTGCCGTCACCATTTTTTGTGTGTGTGCATGTGTTTCAGGCCGTACGATTCGGATTCACTTCGTTAGACAACAGCAATTGCATAGCAAATTAATTACAACCAATTTGTTGGGGCATTTGAATTGCCAGTAGGATCGGATGCTGCGTGGTTGGTGAAGGTCCTTACGGCTCCCCATGATGGGTTGTGGGGATGGAAGCAGCTGCACATAAAAAAAAAAAAAAGCCAATACAGAGTGGTATTTACGTGAAATTAAAGTAAACACTGGATATCCATTGTCCCCTTTACTGCAGGGATAGAAACTCTTTCAGCAGCCACCACAGATTTTTTTTTGCTATTAGAAAATTACTGTGGGAAATAATCTAGAGCAGAGAAGTACATTTTCCGACAAGATAAACTTTCGGAGTGAACCAAATTTAAAAATGGAGGCGGGGGAGGAAATATCCCTAGGTGGTTCATCTCATTATCAGTAACATCTTTGAACATTTACTAGTCTCTCTTAGCAAGCCAAAGCATCCGTGGGAGCACCGAGGGTTCCTGCCTTTGGTTCACTCTGCCTGAGACGTTCGGGGAATGCAAAAAGGGCGAACGGGTAAGAAGGAATAAAAGCTAGAGGGAACGCCTCTATTTTATATATTTATATATTCAGAAGCCTGTTGCCAGGCTGAGTCCCCCGGCTGTTAGGAAGATGTTTGCTCGTACCGTTTAGTAGCCACGAGGGTACTGAACGCGTAGCACTTCGCCACGGTTTGTTATGGATAAGCTGCAGCCTCTTAATTAGCTAAGGCCTTCTAATCGGTTTGATATGTCCATACATACTTTTAATCTCAGATTTTGCTGAAAATACCATTTAAGGCCCCTCCTACTACCCTGCCCTACTCTAGTTTCCTACTGGGAGAAAAGCACGTCTAGGAAAAGGCCAGAACAAAGTGTGTAATAAATGAAAGACCGTGCATGGTTTCTAACCAGATCACCTAGGTAAATCTACTGCATAAAAAATAGCGATGCAGTCATCAAGGCAATTTTTATATCCCATTGCCTTTGAAACCTTGGATTTAGATTTTGTTAAGTCAGAAATGGAACCAAATTGGTCGTATTTCCATAGTGTCCACATGAAAAGACATCTTTATGGGGCAAAAGTTACTCTGTCTGGGGAGGAGGTGAAGAAGGGGAGAAGTGAGGTGGATGGAAATAGAAGTGCCTTAGTGGATAGTACATGCTGTTTGCCAAGCACAGGTACACATGATACTGTCAGTTATCTCCAAATTTTGTAAGGGATATACACATTTGGGTTTGGGGGAAGAGAAGTGGAAGAAAAGGTGAAAGCTGGTGTTTGATTTTTATTTTAAGCTAGATTTCTTCTCTTGTAATGCAAATATGGGTGCCTTGAACTCAGAATTCGTTTCATTTTGGCGTGTTGCATTTAACTGTGCCTCACAGAACTAGCATCCTCGCGCAGGGGAATAAGGACAGTAATTGGGTGAAAGACTGAATAATTGTTTCTGAATGCCAACAAGTGACGTTTTTGCTATCATAAAAACAATTGCATTACTCACACAGAAATACAGATTTCATTGCAAATATGCTCACTTTAAAGCAGACATACTGCAATGAAATTACAGGGCACTGCAGCATTCATTTCTTGGATCTGCACAACCACCCACCCAATTACAGGCTGTGTCTTGCCAGCATAAGCTAGATTGTTGCTTGGTTTCCATAATATTTCTGGAGCCTTACTTTCTTCTAGATAACCTCAGAGGTATCCTGCACTTACTTACTCCTTTACTTTCACCACATTTGTCTACTGTAAATAAAACCAAAAAAAAAAAAAAAATTGGCTGATCAGTTGAGATGGGAAGTCTTCTCCATGGGACTGTATGTTGTATTTTTTACATAGAATATGCTCTGAATAGATGTTTCTAATGCCTTAATAGCTCTGGTTTATGTCGGTAATTATATGAAAGGTTAATCTTTAAATCACCAGCATTTCCTAAATTCCCAATCAACTTCATGCTTGGAAAGGAACCCCTATAAACGCTCAATTTGTTCCTATTAGACTGGGCTGAGCAGGTCAAGGAAAAATCTAACCTTGGTGCATAATAATAAATTAGATGCAGGAAAAAAATACCTGATGTATGTTTGTCATCATAACTGTGGATACCAAAGCTGGATATGAGGGTGGGTATAGTTTGCATAGGAATCTGCTGATCTCAGGATCGCCCATCTGTCTACATGATGGAAAAATGAGATATTGGGGTAGAAAAGTCTGTCTTTGAGAAGACAGAGAGAGAAGGGGATCCTGGATTTCTTTCTTAAAACCGTTTCTCTGTTGTTGTCCTTGCTACACTTTCAACATGGGAGGTGGAGACACAAAAATCTCATTTACCATGTGTGCCTAGGGGTCACCTGAGCTCCTCACCTACTCTTGTCTTTCCTTTCATCAGATGCCCTCGTCCCTCCCTTACGTCTTTCTTGTTCAATATACCTGTTTTGTGTTGTTACCCTCCTTTCCAGAAACTGTTTCATCTCCACTTACACAGTTTTTAAAGCTGTTTTCTCCACCCACATCAGCCTTGGGTTTTTCATCTCTGCTAGTCCTTTACATTTAACCATCTTTAAAAAAGATGTTGCTGGCAAAGGAAGCCAGCAACAGCCTGGTTCAGTCATCATTACTCCAGTCTCCTCTTTGTTTCCTTTATTATTCTTATATTTTTAAAGCTCTAGTAGAAAGCTTCCTGACTAAACACTCTTCTTTTGCCATTCTGAAAACTATTGGGGATGTTGGGGGAAAGCGGAGGGTTATTCAGCAAGTCCTTTGGCTATTAATACAGAACAAGACATAAAAAGAAACAAATTTAGTCCATCAGAAAAGCAAATGATGGGCTTTTTATCAGCAAAGAAAATGATCAAATATATGCATTTCAAATGCCCCTCAATGCTCTAGCCATAAAAAACATACAGCATGTATTAAATCATATAAAAAATCTCCTTAGGTATCGTTAGTGATTTTCTCTGACACACATATGCGAAGCAATTAGGGACGAGATATGGGGTTGCATCCTTAGACTGTTACGGAGTATCTGGATATTGCTGTACACGTGGACTAACAGATCATCCCCTTGATCTAGACCCCTGCAGCACTCAAACAGAGTGGTAAAGGATGGAATTTGCTGCTTTAACACAGAATTTCTTTGTATTTTATACATTCAGGCCAGAAACAGAATGTGGTACATTAGCATTGATCTGTGGTTTCATATCACTTTTTTTTTTTTTAATGTAGTACAGAAAGAAAAGAGAAAAGACAGAAAGGAAAATAAATCATCCCTTATATACATTCCAAGCATACACAGCTACAGTTCCTCCATCCCTGCGAGTGTGTATTGATGTTAGTAGAAAGGGATTGCATGCTAGGGATCCAGAGCTCTGATAGTGTTAACCATCCTCAAAAAAGGTGGTTCCCTTGCTTGCCTTTCACCCTTTCTTGTACGTTACAAAACACTAAAAAAATAATGCTAATAACGTAATTATGAAAGGGAGATTACTTCTTTTAAGTGGAACATTAAGAGGTGAATATTTAATTTTTTTTCATTCTTTTGATATTCCCCAAGCATCTCCTGAACAAGAAACTGTCACAACTAATCCAAAGCACCTTTTTTTTCAGTTTTCCTCTCTTTTTTTTTTTTTTCTTTTTTGGATTCATATCATAAGCTAGGATAAGGGGATCAAAATAGAAAGAATGACATATCTCTGGACAGTTGGTGAACATGAAATCTGAAAGGAAGAGAGGGTGAAAATTTATTCCTGCAATTGCTATACATACACTACAAATATAGTAATGTTCAAATATACCAATGCAAGCAGCCCGGAGCAGGATGAAATAACTGGATCTGTAGTAGCTGGATTGAAATAAAATACTTGCTCCTTTATTTCTTTATTATCCATTTATTTTTCATGTAAACTTCCAGGCCAGCTGTGGGCAGCCTGTAGAGGACCTCTGTGCCACCTGAGAGCAAAGGGCTTCAGTGACACGCAGAGACCCCTCTCTTTCCGCCAGTAGATATTTACAGGTATCCTCTGGAGATCATTAGGAGGTTGTCTCTGGAAGATATTATCCATGTTTTTAGAAAAGATTTCTGCATGGAGATTTTGAAAGGCATCATTTTCTGAAGTTTAATAAGTGCTGTCCTCCGTAGGGAGGATCCATCCATCATCCTGCTGGGGGAGGCAAGTCACTGGTGGTCATTACCTCTCTCCCGGAGAAACGGTAACAGGCAATGCCGAAATTAGCCCCTGGCTTACAAAAGCACTGCACCTTTAAAGAAAAGAAGTGTGCTGTGCAGTTTACTTAAGCTGTCGATGCAAGTAGCACGGAGGAGAATAAATTGCCCAGGCGGAATTGCTCAAGTCTCACAAACGTTGCTCGAGATTGCTAACACCGGTAAACAGCATGAATAATTCCCGAGGTGTGCAATCACTAGTGTGTTTAAAATACAACCCACAAATATGCTGAACATACAAAGAAGTGCAGCCACGGGATGTTTTGTTTGTCTGCATCGGTCTCGCGTCGGATTTGCAGGGACAAAAAAAAAAAAAACGTGACCACGCTAATACGGTTCCTTATAGCAACAGGGGGTCGCTACAGAAGTAAAGCTAATTCTTCTTCCCCCCAACCCCAATGTGTAGACCATATTTTACCAATCATCTTGGTTGATTTTGGAAGCTTCCTGGCAACTGGATATAATCAGGCTTTCAGATTGCAGTGCTCCATGTGGATACAGGTCAAAGTTAGCCACATTTTTTTGATCTTTCACAGTTAAAATCCCGATTGGGCTCAGAGGAGATTTTAGTGGGAAAAATATATATATATGGCTTGGCCCTCAGTTAGCATGGTATGAGGTATTTTCCTTTAAAATAGGATCAGGCACCCAAACGAGCAAGGGGCTCCTTTCCTTCCCTACCAAAACCATTAAATTCACGTATGGACACTCAGCCTCTCCAGGCAATTGGAGTTTTAGGATGGATCAGGCCCTTGTAGGATTGAGTCAGAAATGTATATTTGCTTACATATATAAGAGCCTGGCTTTAACAGTGACAGCTTGTTTTGAAGCTGTGGGCGAACTGTAAGTGGCTTTAATAAAAAAGCAGTTTACTTTTATTAAATTTCCTATGGGGAAAAAAAATCCTTGCACAGTCCATATGCTCATTGCTTTCACTGGTAATGTTATAGTCTCACTAAATAAAAATGTTGGTTAGAAGACTATCTCATGTTTAATATTCAACAGGATGAAATGTACCAAGAGGAGGAAAATAAGTTTTGACTCCTTAAAAAATAGTCTCAGATAGAAAAAAAAAATAGAAACTTCACTCTTCCTGCTTGAAATTAATAGCTGAAAACCTGCTAAGAAGGAAAAAAAATGGCTTGATCTCTACCTAATCTCTGTTTTATACCTCTTTTAGAGTAGGTGGCACTTTGATGCTTTAAAAACTAACAAACCCACACTAAATTAAACTGTGTGTTAAATTTCTGATTTTTTCCTCTACTGATAGTAATGTAAGGATAGAGAAATATGTACAATATAGAGAGGTATTACCCAGTTCTTTGCCGGTAACATTTTATTAGGGTGTGATGCTATATAAAGAAATTTCCGAGCTACTCTTGCTGATGTTATACTGGCAAACTGGCAGTTTGTTTCCCTCATTGTGTGGGTAGTTGCTCAAAAGATCCATCAGCAGGTTGTTTGCATGCCGGAATGGAAAAAAAAAAAAGGAAAAAAAAGGGGGGAAAAAAAAAAGAAAAGGCAAGGAAAGGAAAAGCCTTTATTGAAGGGCAGTCAAATAAAACAGCTGTGCAACTGCACGTTAGGAACCGGCGGCTTGGATGCATAAATCCCCCGCGGGGAATGGGGAGCGAGGGATCGCGCTCCTGCATCCTCTGCAGCTGGCTGAGCGAGTGCTGCAGGGACGGGCGCGAGCGCGGCTCTGCCGGAGCCGGTTTCTGTAGTAGCCAGACGTACGCTCTAATAACTCCCTCGCTGCCTTAGAGCCCAGGTTTTGCTCGGGCGGCACGGCAGGGTTTCAGCCTGGATAACCGCGTGGCTTCGGCTCTTTTTCCACCTCGGCTTCCCTGCCTTCAGCATCTTTCAGAGCAAGCACGGGAAGGGGGAAACGCCAGTAACGAGCCCTTTGATTTAATTTTTTTTCCCCTTTCCTTTTGTCTTTTTTTTTTTTTTTTTTTTTTTTTTTTAAGAAAAGGACGGCTAGCACTTTTTCGGCAGTGTTTCATTTTTTTTTCTTTTTATTTTTTTGCCGAGACTTTGCAGCACAGTGGGTATTGCTACAAAATAGCTTTTTTTTGGGGGGGGGGGGGGCAATGCAGTTTTTACGGGTCTTAAAGCAACTTGCAAAGGAGCTGCCTTTAAAAATTCCTCAGAAATACTGTCCTAGGGGACACGGTCAAAAATTTGAGCCTTTCGGAGCTGAACCGGCTCCGTGCTGTAATGACATCCAACGACAGGTAGCACATCAACAAAAAAAATATAATTCCAGTGCCATGCTTTACATCTCCAGCAACACGACGTCAGTGAATGTGTAGTAATTACAAAGTGAAGCCAGCCGGTTAACGGAAATCCTGCTATTTTACGCAGCTTCTTTGCTCCTCGGCTTTGCGTTTCCAATGCCCAGCCCGAAAAGAGGTCTAAACTGTTGCGTTTTGTACACGGGGAGCAAGTCAGGTAACATACAGCAGCCTGTAAAAACCGTAAATGCTATTTTTCTTTTTTTTTTTCTTTTTCTTTTTTTTTTATTTTAAACGTTTCTCTTGGTTTACAAAAGATCAATAACCGGTACTTTTTTTTTTTTTTTTTTTTTTAACACTCTCAGATTCCTGAATATTGACAGGTCTTCAAAGGGAGCAGTATCATAGGAAACCTTAAGAGGGACCGTCCTGAAGGTTTTAAGACACGATAAAGCTAAAATATCAAGTCTTTCCAGGCCGAGCCTGCCGCGAGGCCGCAGTCCCCGGCGCGGCTCGGCGCGGCCCGGCGCGGCGCGGCTCGGCCCGGCCCGGGGGCGCGCGCCGTCGTTTTGGTTGCCCGCCGCCCGCCTCCCCCACCCCGGGGAGAGCAGGAGGAGGGCAGGGGGTGGTGGTGGTGGGGGGGATCACACCTCGCATTCCCTGGCCGGCTGCTGGTGGCAGGAGCACGAGCCGTACTCGTTAATGATCACCAGGGCGCCCTCGATGTGGTTGGGTTTGTAGTCAACGTAATATTCCTGGGCCGACATGGCAGCCATTTGGTGCATGGTCTGTTTTTGCTTCTGCTTTCGGCGCTGCGTCACGAAGCACTGCCTGAGCTGCCTCAGGCTGGCCGGGAAGCACTTCCAGGAGACGTACAGCACCAAAACCACGATGAGGAAGGAGAAGATGAGCGCCATGGTGCCCGTCACCACCTTGTGGATCTGCACCGCGTTCTCGGCGGTCTCGCCGGGCGGCGTGCCGGGCGAGGCGCCCGCGGCGGTGGCGGCGGCGGTGGTGGCGGCGGCCGCCCGCCCGTCGGAGCCCGCCGCGGCCGAGCTCGGCCCCGCGGGCGCCTCGGTGGCGGCGGGCGGCGGGCTGCCGGCGCCGGTGGGCTCCGCCGCCTCGTCGCACAAGTGGAAGGCGTAGACGGCGTCCAGCAGGTCCTCGCCCTGCGCGTACTCCGGCGTGGCGCAGAGCAGGTTGCCGTCGTAGCGGCCCTTGAAGTCGCTCAGCCACGAGGCCAGGGCGCAGACGTTGCGGCCGCAGTCCCAGGCGTTGGCGGCCAGGCTGATGCTGGTGAGGGCTTTCCAGGAGGCCAGGATGCGCGGGTCGACGTAGGTGAGGCGGTTGGAGTCCAGCTGCAGCGACTTGAGGTGGGGCACACTCTCGAAAACGTGAGGCTCCATGTACTCGATCTCGTTGCCCGACAGATCCATCTTTTCCAGTTTCCATATCCAGTCCAGCGTGTTCACCACGATGGTGACCTTATTCCTCCGGAGGCAGAGGGAGTGCAGCGAGAGGAGCCTGGGGAAATGGGCTAAGTTCACCTTCACCAGATCGTTGTGCTCCAGGTGGAGCTCGGTGAGCTTGAACAAGCCCGCAAAAGAGTTTCGAGCCAGGCTCTTTAACTGATTGTATCCTATGTCTAGAAACTTGAGGCTGCGGCAGTCCTGGAAAATTCTCACGGGCACAAACTTGAGGGCGTTGGACCTCATGTGCAAGGTGGTGAGCTTCCGCAGCCCGTGGAAGAGGTCCGGCTCCAGCGCCTGCAGGTTGTTGTACGATAAATCCACACTGCGCAGGTTGGGCATGGGGCGGAAAGTGGTGTTGGGCAGCTGGGTGATTTTGTTGGAGCTCAGGGTGAGCTCCTTAACCCGCCGCAGCTTTTGAAAGGCGTCCCCCTCCACCGAGCAGATGTGGTTGTGATCCAGATAGAGCCACGTGAGCTGCATTAACCCCGCGAACTGTCCGTCACGCAGCTCGGAGAGGCTGTTGTACCGCAGAGACAAGCCCATCATGCCCGACAGGTTGCGAGGCATCTCTGTGAGATTCAGTGATTCACAGTACAGAAGCCTGCCCTCGCACCGGCAGAGCTGCGGACACCCACTATTCACGGCTGGCAGCATTTTAGAAACGATACCCAGCGTACACAAAATCAACCCCGGGGGCTTCCTCAGCAGCCAGTTTAAGCAGAGACCAATGAGAAGGAAATCCATTAGCAATAATATTTCCGAATGCGCTCGAGAATGTCCATTGAATCGTTTCGAATTCTACATCATATTTTATTTAAAAGTGGGGGTGAGGGGAGGGGGAGGAAGGGAAGGCAAAAAAAAAAAAAAAAAAGGAGAGAGAAGGAAAAAAAAAAAGCAAACAAACGCAACAGACACAGAGCCAAATATTTCACTTTACAGCATGCAGGAGCTGCGCAGCGTTAAAGTTCGCAGGCATTCAAAGGTAAAACGATAGTGATTTTGTTCATGTTAAATGCTGCAGCAAAGGAAAAAAAAAATCTTTCTTCATGAAAGAATTTAATTAAAAAGTGTCTTACCCACCCTTTTCCAGAGAGTGACAACCTCCATTCAGTTGCTTCCTTTGTGTTTGCACTAATTATATGCGGAGCTAAAAAAGACCCCTCTGTGCTACAAATGCCGTCCCTTTCAGTGGTGTGCAAGGCTGGCACGCTCACAATGTCTTACTTTGCTTCTGCTCAGCGAGCCAGAGGGTCGTCCAGCTAGCTTTTTAGCTGACTTCTAGGACCTGCAAGTTTCGGAACTATGTGCATGAGCTCGATCTTCTCCTTCTCCCTCTGTCCTTTTCCTCTGCGGTTACCACTGTGCCGCGGAAAAGACTCCAAACTCTCGCCTAACGACTCCGCCGGCTTTGGCCATCTGCTTACGGTCCATCGTTTGCCACGACCACTGGCCGGCACAACGTTTTACTCCAGAGAGAGAGAGAGATTACCCTTCGCGCACTGACCGGCTAAGGGCAGCTTTATTTCCCATTCTTTGTTCGCTTTTTTCCCCGTTAGGTGATGCTCAGAGCCGAACGAGAGAGAGAGAGAGAGGAGAGAGCCCTTCCCTTCAGCTGAGCAGCGTGTTGCTAGAGCATGCAGAGGCACCTAGTGTTCACTGAGTGTCGTAAGCCGCTCAGGATTGCACGCCTGCACCGGGCGGCTCGGGCAGGGGCAGGCGGAAAAGGGGTGGGCGCAAAAGGAGCCGCCGGCGCCAGCCGGCAAAGTAATATATATGCCCTCCGAGGGACCAGGCGAAGGCTCCGCGGCCGCCGGCGCAGCCCGGCTCGGCGGCCCCGCGTACGGGGCTGTAGAATTAGGAGGGCTGCTCGGCTTTTATCTAAAGTCTGAATTCGTAAGGCCGGGAGAGAGGGAGGCACTTGGTTCCGTGTGTTGGGGACGGATGTGTAAAGCAGTATCCTTGGATTGTTTGTTATTTTTTTTTTTCCTTCTCTAATTTTGATGATGAGATTTGCCTTTCGGAGTCGTCTTCTTTTCTCTCTCTCTCTTTTTTTTTTTTTTGGAGGGAGGGGGATGTGGTTTTATTCTGACAGTGTCTGTATAGAGCAGCGTTTGAAATTCTGTGTGTTCATTCTCATAGAAATGCAGGCAGAGCTCTGCAAATAGGAATGTCCGGTTTCATATAAGCTTTAATTACATTTGGTTTTTTTCCATCCTGCGTATTTTGCGTGTGTTCAGCACATGCTTTTCCTAAAGGCTTTTTGGCTTTTTTTTTGTGTGTGTGTGTGTGTGTGTGTGTGTGTGTGTGCGTGCGCACAGTGCACGCCACAGCACACAAAACTGTTCTTCTTGCAGCAGAAAGAAAACTGGGCTCTTGGAATAAGCTCAACATATAGGTTGCTCTGGCTGCGTTGGTGGCGTGAAAAGAGGGGGCTCAGAACCCAGTTAGTTAGTAAGTTTTGCAGATTGTGCTGTTCTTTGTTCCACGTTCCAAAAAAAAAAAAAAAAGAAAAAATCCTCGCCTAATAATTTTCAGTCCTCATTAGCTATGGGAAATGCATCGACAGTGAGCTATCTCTGTAATTTTTACTGATGGAGAGATATATAATACTTCTGTCAGGAAAAGGCTGGCCATCTTTTCCTATTAGGAAAAAGACTCTAAAACCTATGTGCTGGTGAATGTGACCAGAGCTGACACCTCAGGATTCTGCATGAATTTGCTGTGACGAAGTTTGACATGGAAATACAAGTATTGCAGAAGATGGTGCTAATTTTCTCTTTGAGCCAGCATTGGTTGTGAAGTGCGGGAGGCAGGGCAAACACGTTACATTTGCTTGCTTTCTTAACAGCAAATATTAACGCAAAACCCCTTGCTTTTGAAGTATTTGGTATAGAATGGCAGAGCTGTGTGTTGTATATGAGCGTGACTGGCTGCTTTGAGTCTGTGTTGGTATAGATCAAGGCATGCAGTGATTTGATGCAGTAAAAGTTGTTTTGCCAAAGTCCCAGAAAACTCTGGCTCTCAGAGTTTAGGCTCTCATGCATAAAAATGTGCAAAAGAGCTTCATTACAAATGTATTTGTTCAAAACAGTCTCCTTAAATGAATTACAAATATAAAACACTTTTGACTGGAGTTCCAAGACGTGGGAATCAATGTGCTTTTATGCTCCCAATTCAGTTTATTTACATGCCTCTGCTATTTGTAGCCCTTGTATTTCAGTGTGAGTAACGACTCAGAGAGAAAATGTGATGCTTTAATACTATATAAACCTCTTACATGTTTGATCATTTGGGAAGGAAAACGGAACGAGTTCTTGCTCTCCCGAGATCACACTGTCTTGTTCAAAGCAGGCTGTTTGCCAGTGTCCACTGGTTGCAGTACACCTTAATTCTCTTCCCCAGTACACAAAAGCAGGGGAGAAGGTAATCAAAAAAAGCAGGAAAAAGAGCATAGAAGCAGGAGAGGAGACTACAGAAGCCTTTTCCAAGAATGTATTCCATGTTCGCGTTCCAAATATTTTGATATAATCATCAAGGTGGGGAATAAAAGTCCTGAACTTTACAGTTACTGAACCAAGGTTCACAGCAGTAAGGCTGCATCCCTGCTAGGGTTACAACCCTGTCAGTCTCGTGGGGTAAGTCTTGATGCCACAAATAGTTTGGAGGCAGATCTGCAAAAGTAATCTTAGCCGTGTCATCAAGGGAAGTTGACATTTTCTGCAGATCAGGTGATGGTGATGATCACTTAGATACCATCTAAATGCTATATGTAGAGCAAAGAATTCCCCTAGCAGAAATGAAACACCTTGATGTATGCCACTGTGAAGAGTTGAGTCTTTTCTTCACTAATGCTTCTCACTATCATCTGGGATACAGCTTGGATCCTAATCTATCTGCCCATTCCTGCACTGGCATATAATCTATTATCATTTGTTTGCAAGAGGTAGAAACTAGAGCAGGCAGCAGAAAACCTATATTGCATCAAACTGAAAGACTGACAACTAGAATTAGGGACCCAGAATTAATGCCCCTAGCACACGAGCTTGCTGCTCTGCCAGGCGTCTGCTGCATGAAGGACTCTGCTCCGATGTGTCCAAAATGCATTTGCAAAAGAGAATCAAAGTAAGTGAGAGACCTCAGGATGGGGCTGCAGTGTTGAGCAGGGCACTGACCACATCCAAGAATAGAGGAACCTGGGTCTGCAAAGGCAAAGTTGGGTGGTTATATGTCTTAGCCCTGTCATATCTTCTGTAAATTTGATTTTCTCGGTATATTTTCTAGGCTTTTTTAAAATGGACTTTTCGTTGCAATAAAACTAGGAATCCGCTTTGAATATGATTGTAATGCAAAGGGTTTAACTTCCACTGTCTAAGCTGTTATCACAGCCAAACTGTTAAGTTTACGCATTTTCTGAAGTCCCAAAGCCTCTGGCAAATCTCTATAAATTAGCAGATTTAAATTAGCTTTATTAAGTGTGCTATTAAAAAACATTTTAAGGCACGTAGTCTAAGTTTATATGTATTTAAGGGAGACTGATTAAATCAATGTAAAGTAGGTTACAGAAGAACAACGTAAGTAAAGTTTTAGAAAGTTTGCCTGGGAAGCTCTTTATTGGTCTCATCACGAGTGTGATTCATGGGCGTAACCCTGCCGTGATTCTCAAAAGTGTATAGATTAAAAAATGTTTTTCAATATATTTAGTCTACAGATTTTAATATTATCTTCAGATTAATGTCACTTACATCACTTAACTAGTCTCAGAATTATTCATACTTATTAATTCTTTACAGTCCTTGTCTTTACTGTTTGTCCCTAGATATTTAATAGATCTAAGTCTGCAATCCAGTACAGGGGTATTGGACCAGGGTGAATAAAATCAGATTCTGGTGCCTAGTGTCTGCATATGCATATACAGATGTTTTAATATGTTAACCAACAAAATACGGAAAAACAAAAGAACATATAACTAATCTTGTTTATTATTACTGTCGATGAAGTACTGAGAATATATTTCTTCCTTCTGGTATTTTCTGAGTGGTTTCTATCAGTATAATAAGAAGTGGGAATTTTAGTGGTGATTTTAATTTCCTTTCATGAATGGACAGACTCAAACCTTGATCTTGCACAGTAGTCTTTAATTTTCAAGTGCACTGAACCATTGCATTTCTTATAAAGGAAACATTTAAAAACAGAAAAGGGAAGAAAAAGATGTGACTCCAAGCAAAGCAAATTAAATCTGTTATTTCTGTCATATTTACATCCTGGACACCCCTAGCATTTGGTCAGCTGTCTCCTCTAAAGAGAATTTAGAATTTTATCTGGTAAGTCCATCAGATATATAATATGGCTCCTTAAGTCACTGTAAAAATACAGTGCTTTTATACAATACAAGCTTTGGGCCAAAATAGTCCTGGCCACTCAAGACGTCAAAGTTACGGTGGTAACTCTCATTAATTTCTTGCCGTATTATCAGTGCAGAGTAGGCACACTGAATATGTTACTAGCTTTAAACAATAGATATTCTTATGTAAGTGGCATTATTGTTTTTAACAGTGTGATAAACACTTTTATCTTTCTGTCCAGCCACTCCGTTGCCATCATCAGCCATACTGAATAGCAGGTAGTAATGTACGGCTCTATAAAGTCACTCATGGAGGTGACCTGTGTGCAGAGTTCTCCTCACAGTGTAGAAATGTCACTTTTTAGGAAAATATATCAGTGGTGGGATGAAATCTCTCTCTCATCCACTCATTACTGGCATAATATTCGAATGAGCTAAAGAGTTACTGAATCTCCTAAATATCTGTGAAAATGCCTTTGGATTTCTGAATAGGCTGTGGGAGCCCTAGGGGTCTTACAGGTTGTGAATGTCAAAGTATATTGGAAAAAGGAGTTGTGTTGCCAAACATAAAGACTATTCTGTTGTGATTAACCAACAAGTGTTGAACATCATTTAGCATCTTGTTAAGTAAAGACTGTCGTGTTACGATCAGGTTACCAGTTCAATGCAGCTCCTAGTTTATGGGCAAAGTGGAAATTTGCACCTTGTTTTTCAATTAACTTTTCCTAATTAATATCTCTACAAATGTCTTGGGAAGTCTTGGAGGAACCATTTGTAGGGAGCAGTCATTAGCATTTGTGAAAGTTTTAATTAATTGTATTCAACTGGAAAACAGTTAGTTCTACCTTCAGAAATGCTAAGCTAGATGCTCCATAAAGATTTGTTGCAAGACTTTCCCAAGCATTTCTGGAAGTGTCAGTGAATGACATATAATTTATTTTCAATTAGCTTAAGAACAAAGAGGACCGTAGCTTCTCCATACATTGGAATCCATCTGCTTTACTCCTTTTTGCTCTTGATATCTCATCTGTAAAGACTATTTTTCAATAAACTATATGCTAAGTCATTTTTGTTTGGGTTTTAAGACTACTTTTCACTGAAGAGGTCCTATTATTTCATATGGATATAGCTAATCCAAGATGGCTATTTTTAGAGAGAAACCATTGCATCTTGTTTGGGTTGATTGGTTAGTTATTTTATCCTGGCACATTTTCTCAGATGGGATGAGGCCGGAGAATGGTTCAGTCACCAATGCACTGCAGAGTGACAGAATAGCAGGGCTGGTTAGGAGTGTGAAAAAATCTTCCCCTAGCCAAATCAGTGATGGCCCTAAACATGTCATGGCCCTAAACATGACTTGCACTGGCAGGGCATGTCCTTACCCTGGTGCAGCTTGTGTCACTCAGAAAGTTGGCAAGGTACCAATGGGGGCAGCATCTCAGCTAGGGATGGACCTAGTGCGTGGGTAGAACCATGCCAACAAGCTCCTTCTGCAGAAAAGTTGTTATTACTGCGTTGAGATAGCCTTCTTGATGTAAAATAGTTTGCCTTTCTTATTGATGACAGAGCAGTAAACACTCTTTCGACTTTTAAGGTGCAGGAACTGGGACAACTGAGAGGAATTTATGAAATCAATTACCGAAAGTTACAATGAACGGGTTAAAAGCTGTTCCTGGCAGTCTCGTGAAAAGTCTTTTCACAAATGGATGAACTGTTCTTGGAAATTTTTACCAAAGAAGAAAATCTGTTCTCAGTCTTGGGCAATCAATTCTTCTTAATCTATTTTTTTGGCTTCTTTCCAAACATATTTTAATGGACAATGGAAAAAATGTAGAAGATAAAAAAACTGTTCTGACCTCTGTGTGTACTTTATTACAAGTAAGTAAATTGGTGCCACAGTTAGTGCTATGGGAAAACAAATTTACATGTTTCCATAAAGAATCAGTATTTTGAAATGCAATAAAGACTTTATTGAGTTTTCTTCCATCACAGAGGAATTTAAATTGACTGACTAAGGTGTTACAGGGAAACTGTGCTTTTGCTAACTTTCCTTGGAAGTTACATAATTTGGAATGTTTTTAGATCTGACTCCTAGAATTACCGAAGACCCGAACAACATGAGCCAGATTATGTAGTCATGGAAATAGATGTTGAACTGTAGCACAGCACCTAGAGCAAGCAGGCAATGAGATCTTTGGCAGACTATATTATTCACAGCTATGCCTGCTTCTTGGTATATCTTGGCAGTCTGAGAACCAGCATTTTTATGTTTCCATCCTTTGTTCTGATGATATCTATAACCTGAAGGGAAAGCTCAGGATGAAATTTGTTAAAATCATGGTTGAGGTTTTTTGTTTGTGTATTGCGTCTCATTGGGAGATTAGAGGGAATCTGGCTTAGCTCCTACCTAGAAGTAATAATGCAGAAATCAGGCTGAAGACTCACATTTCAGATAGGAGACACTGTGATGTTCTTTTTCAAACTTAAAGACGACAATTTGCTGATTACCTAAAATATTTATGGCTTAATTACGTATTATTTGCAACTGATGTAATGTCTAAGAGCAGCAATGATGGGTCAGGAGTCTCAGAAGGACATACTTAAAGGCATAACAAGACATAGTCATGCCTTCTAAAAAAAGAGAATAACCTGACCTCTTAAATAGCTTAAAAATACTGAACAGTTTCATATGGTAGGGGTGGTTTGTGCGTGGTGTATGTGCAGTCTTAGCTTTGAGTAGTATAGCTTTGCTCATCAGTTAATTTAATTTTGTTAGAACCCATGGCAGTCTCTAAACTGTGATTTCCTGACTGTTGCTTGGTTTTGTTTTCAACATATTTATGTGTCTATGCCGAAGACTTACAAGAAAAAAAAACAATAAAAATACAATATTATTCTCAATAAATGGATGAAAAGGTATAGTCAATTCTATAAATGTGTGTGAAGATTCTGAACCTACCCACAAAGTTATAAAATGTATACACATGCATGCACACACAGACACATTTGCAACATACCTCCATGGAATTATATATATATACACATATACACACATATATATTAATCACACATTATGTATGTTATACAAGATGAAACAGCAGATTTAGGGGCAAATAGTAATAAAACTCAAGGGTTAAATTAACATATGTTTAACCAGTATCGTATTTCTTCTCCTACTGCAGTAATTTTAAGTCTTTAATATTCATGTAAAATGAAGAGCTTATTGTTTCTTAAGACTCGATTTATATTTTAAATTGGAGGAAGAATGCATAATTGACTGAAAGGCAGGGGGGAAAAAGATCAGCCTGTTTTTCAAGATATAGGACATTTTAGCATGTGTTTTGAATTCTAGAGACCATTTTAAAGAACACTTGGCTTACTTCTACTCTTTTTTTGTAGTGCAAATTAATTATAATTTGACAAGAGAGTGCTTGATTTTTTCTTTAGATTTGGTGTAGAGCCAAGCTTTATTAGTTAGAGCCTCTAAGTCAAAATAAAAGGTCAGTATCTGTGAAATGCCTGTGGCTGAAGATATATTGTAGTTCTTTCCCCATTATTCAAAAATTTTTATCCATGAAAAGGTGTTTATGAATTTAAACAGATAGGGTATGCTATATGTATGTCTGAGCAGAGGCGGTGGGTAATAACCATTTTTGATGATTCTATCAGTAATATTTCAAGTAGTACTCATAAAGAAGTGGGCAATAATCATTGGGAAACTCCTGAATTATGGACCTCTTTGGAGCATGTCCCATGGCGCGTTGAATCCGGCAATTCTGCTTCTCCTGCCGGCCAGGCAGGCCATGGGCAGAGAAGCTGCTCCCAACTCTTCCCCAGCAGCATCCTTTGACAGCCCAGACCTAACCGACCTTCACCGTGCACGTTGCTCGCCTGGGACCCGACTGGGAAATTGGCAAGGAGGAGACCGTCCTGTTTTCCTGGCCAGATTGCGTGCTGAAGGCAATAAGCCCCAGAAGATGTTGCAGATGTAGGGTGAAGAAGACTATCTGCTGCCAGAAGGACTAAATACATTGCAAGGCATTTGCTCCTTTACCTTTAGCCCCCAAAATATAGTATTGACTGCAATGTCTAAAAGGTCCATCACAAGAAAAGACCTTGGCTAGAGGTTCACAGTCTGCAGCACCATGGAGCCTGTTGGAAGCTCCTCTAGCATTGCTAAGTAATCCCGGTCCTGAAACAAGCTGAGCCCTAAATCTTTTGAGTTGTATTCTCTGACTTTTTGGATTTTTTGGCACCATTGTATCCATTCAATACTGATTAGATTTAATAAATACAAGAGATCAAATAATGCCATTCCTTACTTATCTTAACAATATTGCGAGTAATATGCCAATATAGCAATTCTGGGATATTCTGGACCTAACCTGATGCATGAAAAATATGAACAGTAAGCTTTCCTTTTCTTTCTGAGGCAGAACAAAACCGTTTTATTTATTGATTTGATTTACTGTTTTGCCTAAAGATGAGGGTAAAAAGTGACTTAGCTACTTTCAAGGACTGTCAGAGAAATACATCATTTTTCATAATGTTTGATGAATTGCTTACAGTACTTGTTTTACTTTAAACTGCAATTAAAGATCGCCCTCTAGTCAAAAGAAAAATGTGATAAAAATGTGACTTGAAACTGGGCAGAAAATTTTCTAAAGCCCTTTGGGATTAATTCCAGTAATTATTCAATCTGACGTTTTTCAGAAAAATAACCCTTTCTGTGTGAACTCCATTAATCATAATAACATAGTTCACATGTCAGTGACTTCTGTCCGGTCACTTCATGTAAAAGATTTAATAAGAGGCTAACAAACATGTTCACTAAATATTAAAAAAATGTTAAACTTATTTCAAAAAATGCCAGCCTACGTGGATGGTTTTTAGCTAGGTGTTAGTGCTGTGAGGTGTGTGTGTCTCTACAAATGTTCACTGAATTTTGAGGCAGCTGTCTGTAATTGAAATCCTGTCTCCTGCTAATTTAGTGTGATTTCATTCGCAGCACTTACATCTGTTTTAAATGTCCAAATCAAAATCTTTGATGCCATTTTTGTGGGCATGTAAGGATTTAAATATTGTAGTTGTTTTCTCCTCTAAACCGTCCTGGAAAGGTCTGCGTTCGCCTCTCTATTTGGTTGGAAATTTTATTATATTAATTTCCTTATGCAAATATTTGGGCTAATATATTTTGCACCGTCTGTATACAGGAAATAAAATTTCTACTTCGGACCCTGCGCAAGCAGAAGAGTGAATACTTTTTTGCTTGCATCTGAACTTATTGCGTATCACTGGAAGAGCACGGTGAACCTCAGGTAGCTGCCTCCGATGCCACGCAGCTCTTGAGAGGAGCGCTGCTATATCGGCCGGGGGTTCATCAGCTCAGGATATTTCTGTTTAAAATTGCAATGGTGGCTAGGTGCTCGTATCTGAAGAACGCGCCTCTCTCCTCTTCGCCGATTCTGACGTTGGTTTATGTTTCCGGAGCTTGCAAGTAGATTTAGCTATGCTGTGATGAGAAGCGATAAACACAATCTTTTGCTGAAACGTGGATAAAAGGCAAATGAGATTGTTTTAATATAGCCTCCTCAAGCATCTTCTGACTTGTTCGAAAGCTCAGACTGGTGAATAATTCCTTGTCTGCGAAGAAGTCTGTTTTAATTTTTTTAGTCATATAGCAATAAGCGATGCGTCTAAGCTATTATTTTGACTAATGCTTTCAGCTCCAGATTGCTTTTTTCCATGTCAGTTGTCATTCTTTGCACACTCCAGTAGATGGCAACTCCAGTCTTCTTGACGTTTCGTCTCCATTCAAACTAGAAATATTTTGCTCCCACAACCCCCCCCACACACACTTACTGCATCTCATCTGTATAAATGGCTACGAGTTTCACAGAAACGTGATTCAATTCTGCTTTTATTGGAAACATCACGTAGCATCTGATTTGAAATCAAAAGATACCAAAGGAAAATAAAAAAACAGACCCACAAGCATCGCTCCTCATCCGTCATAAAGCACACAATGACTCCCCCATAACTTAAAAAAAATATTTTAGGAGATTTCATAAAAAGGATTAGCATCGGGAACTACTCTTTTATGAGAAATAAGTGAATTGGTTGACTGCAAATACAGCATACCAGCTTTGTGTTTGACAGTTTGACTGTAAAGCATATAGTACAAACTTTCCCTTCCTTAATGTTATTTATTTGCTCTATGCACCAGAAATACTTGATTAAACTTTTAAAAAGTTGCAAGTTATCAAAGGGCTCTCCTTATATATATACTTTACCTGGGTACGGATCCTCCTGGGAGATGGGAAGAGCAGGTTGCTTATATCGATGTCTTGGAAGTGAGAATTTTCTCGGATTCCCCCTCTTGCTCAAAGCACTGATATATCCAGCCTATATTCTCTGCACTTTTTATTTTCTCCCCTCTATTGTATTAATAAAGCAATAATTTACCAAATCACATCCACCATCGAGCAAGGTCTTATTTTGCAGCTGGTGGTTAAAAAGGCGCCAAGGGAGGCATAGCTAATAAATCAGTTTTTATGAAATGAAAAGAAGGTCCAAGTTCAAACAAATACGTACTCCTTATTGGTCGTTTTTATGGTTTACCTATTTTATTCATTGAGAGTTTTCAGTAGTCGCGTAACAAACTTTCAAACTGTCACGATCTGTAGCATCACTGACGACTCGTAATACTAGATCCTGTGGGCCAGGAACCAACAGACATAAACATTAATTGTTGAAAATAAACAGCAAAAAGTTATACGGCATAGCAATATTTAAGGCAAGATTTAGCTGTTCATGCTTTTCTTGGTTTAGCGAGAAACTTGCTTTTCAACCGAGACTCTGTGGGCATTTTTATTTCGCAGAACTGGCCTTAAGATAAATTACGCTCATATAGGACAAGCAGAATATTGGTCCATTTAAGCCTGACTGATTTTTATGTAACAAATTAGCGAGCAAGGTAATTAAATCTCTTTTGGACGTCTGTTTCGTCTCTGGAAAGATTCCCAAGAACCTCAGAAAACCGACTTGCAGGTTAGATCCGGGTGCTGGGTCTGGGGCAGCTGAGCGGCTGGTTTCTCATCGTCGCGTTTAGCGCAGCTCCACCGGAGTCTGTGTTAAAACTTGCTCAAGGCTAGCATTTTCCCTCGGGTCAGTAATGACTTTAGAGGAATGAATGTGGAAGCTAGATTTGTTCTAGATTCTGGCGTGAATTATATCTCATCGGGCCCCCGCCCTGGGCCAGTATTTCAAACCCGCCACGAGGCACTTCATCAAAATTTCCATCGCGGCCTCAAAAAGACCGTGTGTGCCTGTTAGTAAAGGCAGCGCACACGTGCGAAGAGCTCTCTCCCGGTGAAGGGTGCATTTTAAAAATGTATCCTTAAGGAGATGCTTGAGAGTTATTCCTGATTAAAATACAGAGCACAAACAGAGCACCAAGCTAACTTCTGTTGTGCTCCTACTGCTAATAGCCATTAAAATCCTATGGCTCGTTGTTGTGGTCCGAGCATGGTGTTTGTGATTTTTTTTTTTTTTTTCCAAGTTTGGAAAATCCCAGAATCACAGACTGATTGAGGTCGGAAGGGACCTCTGGAGATCATCTAGTCCAACACCTCCCTGCTCAAGCAGAGCCACCTACAGCATGTCAGACAGGGTTGCATCCAAGTGGGTTTTTAATGCTGTTTTTCTGCTCATTTTAACAGTACACTAAAGTATTAGCTTAGTCCAGACCTCAGATTTATGATCCCAGCTCAAATTGCTAACTCTCCTATTACTAATGCAGTTTTAAAAACGATCATGCGGAGATTACAAAATGCGATAGTCCGCAGGCGTTTTTCCTGGTCCTGTGTTCGTACAGGCTGAAGTATCTGTTGAAACGCGGAGGTGTTGGATATCAAGAAGACACTGATAAGGCGTGATAGGCAGCCAGGTGTCTGGCTCTTCTTTGTGCTTGCCAAGGACAAGGGACAAGGTCTTTCGGAGCGGTCCTCAGATAGCCCACAGGCACTCCCATTCCCATCCTAGTTGTACTTGCCGGGTGGGTTTTCCCCAAGTGTTTAGAGGTTTCAAATGCAGCATTACCTAAAAGGTGCCGTTAAAGTCTGAATCAAACTGTGAATGTTACGAGGGTTATTGAGCTTTAACTGCTGCATCTGTAGCCTCATATTAAATATAAATAATTATTTTTATATATGCAGTGCAATCTTCCTTGCAGCCATTTCCACGGTTTATTTCTTGCCTATCCGTTGCAGGAATTAAAAAAATTCTTCTTCCCCTGCTATCTAGCAAGTACCACAGCTCCTCCTTTTCCTTCTAAAGCAGCTTTTCCAGATGTCTTGCTACTAAATGCAGACTAGACCTGTTCAGTAGCCACTGCAGACTGTAAAATTGTATTTGCTTTCTTGCAATGTGTTTATTGTGTATTGTAATTTTAGCAAATACCATTTTAATAGCATCATAGCAAAGCTAATTGAGTACATTTTTGTGTATAGATAGTTTTTTCCTGAGAATTTCTAAGGCTGAAACAACATTTCACATTGTAGGAGAAAAAAAGTCACATATGTATGAAATTTGTCATCCAGTCAGCTTAATCAAGATATCAGGATAGAAAACATATAAATTAGTAAATATGATCCATGTCTCCTATATTGTATTCAGTCCCTGGAAATAAAATGCAGATTTTGTTATTTTACATGTCACTGGATCAAGATATGAGAAATCAGCTTTTCCATGAACTTCTTCCATTCAGTTTCTGCTTTAAGCAATACCAGTCTAACACAATAATGGAATTTATTTTAGGTGCTCAACTGGGAGGAGAATGGAGTAGGCTATAGGGAAAAGATTTTCAAAGTTGATAAATGAATTTCACCAACTGGTTTCAGTGGGAGTTCTGTGGCTATATTCCGTAGCCATCTCTTGATGTTTTTTCTTTTTTTTTTTCCTTTAAATCTGAAATAAATTAGACTTTAGTCTTGTTTCTTGGAATATGACAAGTAACCTGAATTTAAGAATGCATATTCTGATCCTCTAAGATACGTAGGAGTTGATGTGGATTCCTGCCTCAATCATGGCTTGTAGATATCTAAAGGATCTTTAAAAATTTGAGTCTCAGCCCCTGATAGTATATAGGAGCCTCCTCATAAATATATAGAGATCTTTGAGTCCTGAGCCATGGTTTAAGAGTGGCCTTATTCTTATTTGTGACTAGCTGGAACTTTGAAATGGATTTGCCTCTTCTATAACAAGTTCCCCAAAGAAGACCAAAAAAGACTTTAATTGAAAACAAGCCAACCCTAACTTAGAAAATCCAACTCCCTAGTCCTCCTTGGCACTAGTTTGGCAGGCCCTTCTCCTGCGAAGAACTTCCATCCCCTTCCGTGAGTCTGGCTCCATGCACATCAACATAGTTTTGCAGGCTCCTGGTGTAGGTTTCAGGCTCCCTGCTCCTCTGTAGGCAAAGCTTGCACCGCCTGAGTAGGCTCTCTTGCTCCCCCAGAGAACATAAATCTATCTTTTCCTTGGAGAGTTGCATCTAACCCAGTGATTTTTAAAGAAATGTAAGACTGTGTGAATATGAGTAGAACACCCAAGCTCTGTTCTACTTAATGTTCCCTATAATTCTTTCAGGTGGTTACAGCTAGGCAAGTCATTGCAAAGTTAACCTTCCTAGCTGGTACAATTGCAGTGGATTTATGAAGTCACCTGTCCTATCCTTCTGCTCCAAGGCAGTACCAGTTTGCCATTCTCAACATGCTAACTCCTTCTGTAGACCTTCAGAGTTTGAAGACTTCCCAAAGAAATCTGTTGTAGTGGGTCACTCTTCTTACCGGCCAAGAGTTTAACAAGCCTGGTGCACTCAAGCCTTTAGCTTTGGCCTTGTTTTCTCGAGCTTCGGGAACTCTTGTTGATCTTTGGATCCCTTCTGAACACTCCACATTTTCTTGAGATGTGGTGCCAAAACAGAGCATCGCATTCAAGCTGAGACCTTGCTAACTCTGAGAAGAGTAGATGGATTACCTCCTGCGTCTCCCCAGCCGCGACTGGTTTTTTACATCAGCGAATGGCCCTTGCCTTTTCCGCAGCTGGGTGATGTCGATGATTCACATTCAGCTTGTGACTCACAAAAGCCCCGAGAACCTTTCCTGCAGATTTGCCACTTAGTTACCACCCATTCGGTATTTTATAGCTGGTTATTCCTGACTGAGCGCACATCTTGAACATGACCCTGTTCAATAGCATCCTTTTTTTTCCCTCCTCTTTTTGAGGACATAACTGCAATTTGTCAGGATCGTTCTGAATTTTTATTCTGCCCTCCAGAGTACTTTCAGTGCTTTTCAGCTTGGTGTCACCTACAAATTTAATAAGCGTAGTCCGTATTCTATCACCTAGGTCATTAATGACAGTATGAAACATTGATGGACCCAGAACAGACCTTTCTGTGTCATTTCTAAGCAAGTCAAAGAACCGCTTTTACGTAGTAAGCTCATTGTACGGCGGGGTAATTATATTATATTAATGAAACTGAGGAATGGAAGGAAGTGTCTACATCTAGCAGTGATGGTGGAAGGAAAAAAAACAATTCACCTACACCAAGATTACCTTTTCTCCTGCCAATTTTTTGCATGAGTTGTAGTTATTTGACTTTGAGTAGTCACTCATGGACTTTACAAAGGAAGAACAAAACAGATCATTTTCTTGTCAAACTGGGACTGAACTGGGAATTTAAAAGTCCTGTAGTGAGAAAGCAGTGTAAGATATGCTTCGTCCCTCTGCCTGCCCAGAAAGTACATACAATAGAATTTAACTCTATAATTTAAATGAAAAAAACCCTTAGGACTTATATTAAAAGGGGGTTTTCTTCCCGTTTTGATTTCATAGATGCTGACACAAATGCAGCCCCAATCTTTGCCATTTCAAGTGTGACAGCCCTTCCCGCAGAGCTCGATGATGCCACTGCCACAATTGCTTTGTGCTGAATTATGCATTCCTTAACTTTTATTTTAATATGAAATAACACCCTTAAAAAATGTTTTCAGTGTTCTGCTCTGGAAACAGACACGTGTCTCCTCGTTTATAGCCGTAAAGTCTCGGTGAGGAGACCTACTACGTTCATGTTTCATGTCCCTGTGAGCTAGACATAACATTTGAATTACTGATTACCTGCATTATTTGTAAAAATTCATGAAGCTGGACAGCTATGGCCCTGAGGAGTCTCCAAAGCATTAATTATTCCAGTGAAGTCCTGACATATATTATATCCATTAAGTTGCGTCTATACCTGCCTGCCTCAAACCATAACACCTCAAGGTCACCGCAGTTACTCAGTTACTCGCTCACACGCAGAATATATTTGATTAGGAGACTCTCTCTAACGGCTTTGATTTGCAGTGTTGAAACAAAGCTTCTGTTATTTATTCAGTAGCAATATTCTCCCAGGAATATACTAAAGCAGTTTTGGTTCGGTTTGTTGGGATGGTTATTTACAAGCCCACACACATGCAATAAATGACAAGCTGCTACGATTTTTTTGCTATCTTAACAGCATTTTCATGAAACTTTGGCTCACACCGAATAATCTATTATATTATTACTTTCAATTTATTTGACATCTGTCCAATACTCTAGACACTTCTATCTATCTCAAGCACTTATAGCTTCCAGTGCAATGGTATTTTTGCACTTCCGATATTTTTTTACATTGTTTATCTTCAGAATGTCTATGTGAAATATTCCCACTTATAAAATAGATAGAAAAAGTAGAAAAAGACCAAACTGACATGGCAAACACCACACAGGAAGCCTATGCTGGAGCAGAGGCATAGCTCTCCACGCATCCCCAACTAGGGATATGATTTTCTCGTCCACAAGATCATAATACCTGAGCTAAGCATTTACAGGGAAAAGGAAAGGAAAAAAAAAGAACAGCTTGGCCAGACTGTGCTTCCTGGTTTATATTAACTATTTCTTATTTTTAGTTCAGTTTTTTTTAGTTGTAATCTGCATCTCGGAAGATGTTTCCTGTCCTGCGTATCCTGTTGCTCTTACTGTTTCAGCACTCTGAGACTCACATGCCCACTCTCAGTCATGCTGTGTTCGAGGCTGAAGTTTCCACCACGGGGTCTGCAAAAGCTTGGCAGCCGAGAACTCAGAGCTCCTCAACCCTTTTGGTGTCAGAGGCTTTAAATCTCTACTGAGCTGTTTTGCTGCATCATGTTGCAGTTTTAAAATGCCCTGCATGTTATGAAATTTCTTCGTAAACATCTCAGATCCCATGTCTCTTATAAAAAATGTACGTGATTTTTTTTTTTTTTTTTTGCCCATGGTACAGTCTATCAGCTCCATTACTAGCTGCGTTATTCTCGTTTAATCTTGCTGCTGCTCCCTCTAACTGGACATGAGATTGTCCATGGCTTCATTTCTGGAGGCCGCAGCTAGAGATGGCCGCACACGAGTGGCCACATGTGTTTAAGGTGGCATTTGCCCCGTTCCCAAGCATCACGCATGCAGTTGCGTTCGCGCTGTCTCTGAGTGGCAGTCCCATCGCCTTTTGGGTTTGTGTAGCCATCCAAACAGGTAGTACGCAGCGCTTCTCACGGTCCTGTACGTGCCCTGCTTGAGTGCCCTGTGGAAGGGTGGTAGCCGGGATGTCCAGACCATTCCCAGGTGGCAGTTGACCATTTTGAGCTACCGCGTCCATCACATCTTGTACTCCTTGCTTGACATGGATTATGAGTGAAGGAGCAGATTTCTGCACCGTGGTTTATTTGCTTGGAACCAGCCTTTCGACAAGCCTGGGAAAGCTTGGCTGAGAGCTAAGGACCACACTCCCTGCCCAGGAAGGTGCGTTTTGAGCCGGTGCTGCCTCCCCTGAGGGCTCTCTCCAAAGCCTGTCCTGTTCTGCATGCTGTATTTTCACTCTCAAATCAAGCAACCCTAGAGACATGCCGGTTCTTACCTGCCCAGAATGAAATCTCGAAGTGGGGACTTGACAAAATACCTGTAAATTGGCAGTCTCAAGGCAGGCGTTGCTGATGGCATTTGCAACCCGGTCGCTTCTGCAACAAATCTCAAATGTTTGTATGGCCAGAATAAATCTGAACTGGTCAAGGCTCACTATCTTTCTGCGAGAAGCCGGGTTAATGCAAGGTTTATATATTGAGTGTCTGATATTGCAGCAAGCTGCGAAAGACAGAAGAGCAGGGACTGGCAATTTGTGAGGCTGAGACGGTGAGTAATGAAAGAAGAGTGAAAATAGAGGCAGAATTGATTCGGAAAGATTGAGAGCAGAAAGCTATTGATATGGAGAAATACAATATTGGACAAAGCCAGGGGAAAAAAAAAAGTGAATTTACAGGTGCTAATATTATGTGAAAGTTGCTGGAATTTGATAGGACCAGTAGAAACGGTTCATTTTTGGAGACAAAAGTTGTATGAATATACATCTCTAGGAAAATAGTGTTGATAATCTTAGGAGAAAAATGTGTCCAATCCAACTGATTTACAAACTGATGCTGGCACTAATATTAGCTGAAGATCTGCCAGAGCAGTTCTGCAGTTTATTACGAAGGCACAAGGACCATATTCACTGGATTTACTTGCAGCAAGCCTACATTATAGCATCTGGGTGATATAATTTGACCTGCTCAGCACACAGAGAAATATGAATAGTGCCAATTTAGTGCTACAGCCTTGGTATGTTGCTTAAATAGCTGGGGGTAGTTGACTATGTAATTAAAATAAAAACATAAAGATACTCAGTAGCTTTTGAATGAGAAGAAAAAAAAAAAAGGAGTAATAGCGAGGAAGCCTAACGGTGGAAATTAAAAATGACATTTAAATTAAAATCCTGCCCCTATTTGTAAATGCGACAGTGTTTCGTGTGGCTTTGATCAGTACAATATGCTATCGTTACATCAGCATAGAAACCGAATTTGTTCGCGGCGCGCTCGCCATCAGGTTCCTGTGGGTGGTGGGGGATGTCCCTTTATAATAAGCGCTTGATTTAAGTGGGACAAGTGAGTTAAATATGGGTCCGTGCCTGCTCAGGCAGAAAGCCGAGCTAAAAGTCCGTTTTTACTCTTCGTGGAAAAGCTTCCTGGCCTTGATTCAGTGCTTCTCTGCGAGTCTCCCAGAATGGAGGAGAAACTCATACAAGCGGAAAAGGTCATCAAATGCTCCAAACAAATTGCTCTAAACAGTGTAATCTATAGGAGGGAAAGGGGAGATACTGTGTTTTATCTTTTTTTTTTTTTTTCCTCCAGAAATTTACCCTGTGTTTCTGCTTTGAACAGATATCTCTTAAAAAGTGTGTGGGAAATTTCCAGGAAAGTCCGAAATATGCTTGTATTTTATTGTGTTTTCAAGTAGGATAATGATTTCAGAGACCACCGATGATGTTATTTTGTTTATTTATATAACACCTTTTGCTTTTTTATTATATTTGCATAAATATGAGTAGCTTTAATACTAATTAGCAGAATCTCTGAAAAAAGAGCCTCTAAAGTTTAAATATTTTGAATATTTTTTCCTGTGAAAATGTTCCCCTGTAATTATTGCTTCCTGCCCAGATTGAACTGATAGCCACATCCATCCATGAAAGCAGTCATACTAGTCATTAAACAGCAGTGAAGTCTGCCATTCAAAATAAGATTTTTTTTCTGTATCTTGTACTGCCTTCTCCATGGAAGGCACTTTTCTAGTGTTTTCAGTCTAGATTAGTAATTCCTAAATGATATATGAGAAAAAGATAAGCAGTTTGTGGTTGGCCACTGTAACCATGGTTGCCAGTGTTTTTAATAGCCAGTTGCATGATCACATGGAACAGTGAGAGTGAAGGCTGGCAATGGTCAATTGACCCAAAAAGTTGAGGGACTGCTAGTGTAAAGAAATGGAAGGACAAGACAGAGGGCGGATTTTACTTGAGATATTTCCAGGGACTACGTTTTCATTAAAGTGGTCCAACAAACCAGGAGATGTCTCCATTGAAGCTCTCTAGGTGTTGGCAGGTTCCACAAGTCATTTCAGGGGTGAAAGTGAATGACTTGGAGGAGTGAGAAGGCTGGAAAAAGTGTACTGGACAATGCTGGTAACTCAACTAAAAGCAGCAAAAAAAAAAAAAAATACTTTTATGCCTTTGTGAGACTAGTGCAAATTCTGGAGCAAGTGTAGACACTGTGCAGAACACTGAGCGTGCAGCGGGCAAAGACCAGCTCATTTAGTGGCTACACAGGAAGGGGGAAATGAAGTTATCAAAGGCGCCAGGAGGATGCTTTTGATTCTGTAGTAAGACAAATTACTCACAACGCTGGCTGGATGCTTGATTTGAGATAGATGCCACGGAAAGAAGGAAAGCAAACAGCAAGCGATAAAAGTGCCACCAAGAGGAGCAAGCCCTGAGTCATCTCTCTGACGTGGGAAAGGAAAGGCAGGTGAGACATCGGAATCTAGGGTCTGAGGCGATGGAGGACTACAGCATTTGTGCCTGCATCGCGGTGTGGTTACTAATTCGCCATCTCCGTGTTCTTCCCCGCTCGCTGGAGCGCGCGTTTCCATTAGACCGCCGGCTCTCGAGGCGGGAGCCGTGGCCACCCGTCTCTCGTACGAGACCGAGCACGCTGACTTTGGCTGAGCGCTTCGAGCTCTCCGCTGGAAGCGTGCCTACCTACTTATGCACGTGGGTTGCCATTTGTATATGTTTGCGTAACGGTGGAGAGCGTTTGCAGGCTTCACGGAAGCGATGTAGAGGGAGTAGGCGGCTGGTGCCCTAGAGCACAGAAGGGGTTTGGTGCTACGAGGGAGTAGGATGACAATTAAGACTGCAACACTTATTTATGATTTGTAGTCAATGTACCTAACTCTTCTGATTTGAAACCTCCAAATATTTAGGTTATGCTATTTTTTAAAAAAAACTTGTGCATTTTAAGCAACATTCTTCTGATTTCCTAGCCTGCATTATGACTTTAAGCTTTTTAGATTGCCGTTATTATGTCTAGGGATCATATCTTTTTGTTCAGTATAGTATGCATAAGCTAACTGCAAGGAATATGAAGAGGGGAATCACTCCAGAAGTGTGCTCGGAAAAACTTTGCAAAAAAAATATTAAATATCAAAATTTGTAGAAATTGTCCTGATTATTTATATGATGAATTGCAGGAATAAGTAGAGGAGCTTGTTCTTCTGGATTGCCAGTTCAACATAAGTCCTAGAACAAGATCAAATGGAAAACATTTAATAAATATTCTGTTGCATCTACAATACATTTATCACTGAAAACTGGTTAAGGCATCATTTAGCTGTATGATTATGCTCTGATGCTACAGTAACTGACATTTAAAAAATGCTTGGGTAGAGGAACATTTAGGTTATTGACTTTTTAAAATAAATATTTGAGATCATATTTACAAAACAGATTATTTTAACCTCTGTTTATGAAGCAGTAAGAAGGTTTGTTCATTTTCTGTGCAGTCTTTTACAAAGACCGCTGTGTCTAAATACTGATTTTTCAGTAATGTGCCCAATTAAATACAAATTTTTTTTTCAAAATCAATAATTTACATGATGTGTATCTGCACAGGAAATCACAAAGTGGCTTTTCCTCTCCTTTACAGTTGACATGGGGACGTACCTCCTGTTTGGTGGTGAAAAACCATGTTTGCCCAAATGCCAGTTCCCCTGTGTTGCATTACCCAGCGCATCCTGCCACCGCTGTGCACCGTTCCTGGTAGAGCACAACGGGGACCTCACAGCTACCACACAAATACTCCATATATATTATTTGAGAATGCATAGAAGAATCTGAAAACAGTTTCAGAAATACTTTTTTTTTTTTTTTAAATTATTATTTAGACCTGTATATTATTTCTCAATCCAGTAATATAGAGGGCAGAAGATGATTAATTTCAATGATTCTTGTTCGGAGTAAGAAGTGCAGGTTGAACAAAAGCACAATTCAAAGCCCTGATGAATTTTCAGATTCCTAAAATGCTTGCAAAAAAGTATGTATGTTTGTTCTGAGTTTCTGTATTTGTTTCAGTGTGCGTCTGGGGAATGATACAGCCTATAAATTGCATGCAGAGAAGAAGAATGCAAATAGCAGTAAGGATATTCAGCTGCTATCCTTGCTACTGTTTATTTTATTTTATTTTTACTTTTTAACTAATAACTGTGCTATGTAAAATAGTTTGTGATCATTTTCCGTGGGCTCTGAAGTCAGTGAGCCTTTCCTGAGGAAACTTTTCGTCAGGCACAGGGGACTAGAGAAGACTTCTAGTCCAAGAAAGTGGAAATTGGTCTATATACATGAATATACTGTATAATTTTTAGGCTGATATAAATCAGGCTGGATTACTAATATTTATCTCCTAAAGAAAGGATCATCCCCTTAATTACCCTTCTAGATTCAAGGTTTACAAAAATAACAACTGAGCAGCAAATGAGGATCATCTATCCTGTGTTCATCAGCATGTGTGCATAAGCAGAGCTACTGTTAAAAAATTAATATAATTAAGGACTGTACAATAACATGCATGGAAAAAAGCAGAGCAAATTCTAGCTGGTCGAGCAGTCGTAGTACTTTTTTGCTTTGCAAGTGTGTGGTTCTGCAACATGTTCTGCAAGGTATAAATAGAGCATGAAAAAGAATAAAATATTTAAAATTAGGCATAATACAGAGCATTTCCCTCCTTAGCTCTGAAAATATTTGATATGTCAATCAATAAATCATGACTTTTTTTTCCTTTTTATTTTGTTTATAAAGATGTAACATGTAATAGATTTGAATGATAAAAGCACTGCTCACACACAAGCACATAAATATATGCCATCCAGCTGTCTTTCTGTCTTTTGACAAAATTTGGGGTTCTTTGAATGAGCGATAGCTTTCTGAGGCAGCATCTCGTTCTTCTGCACCGTCATTGCGGTTTGTTTCCGATGTCAAAAGTAGAAGTTTTTTGAGAGCAGAGTGATATTAGTAGTAAAGAGCTCTACCAGCAGAAACTATTTGTTGTAGTAACCTGCTCTGGGATTCATCAGTTTGGTTGCTTGCATAGACAGTCATTCTGCTAGGCTCTTAAAAAAAAAAAAAAAGGCACTCCTACCCTAAATCCGTGTTCTTTACTTGTATTAGATGATTGATGGTTATTCTTATTTTGATTTAGCAAGTTATCTAGAAAATTAAATATGATCCTTGAGGCTACAAGTGCCTGTACGTGTGTGCATGCAGTCGTGCATTTAAGTTGGACTTTGCGGAAAAGTGAATCTCCGTGGCTGGAAAGAAGCCCGTGAAGTACTCATTCGGTAAATATGGGTCCTTCAGGTTTTGTGCAAGCACGTGGTGGTGGTAAAACAGACTCAGCAGAGACGTTTTCAGGTGCGTCGTGTGGCGTGGCCAGGGATGGGAGCTGGTCGGCTCCCGCCTTGTCCGCTGTAAGGTGACGCTACGTCCCTCAGCGTACGTATAGAGCATCCAGAAAGCCCGTCCTGATGCAGTATTGTCACCATTGCCTAATTTTCTTGCTTTATGGGAAAGCTCTCCAAAAGCCCTCGGCATCGCCCGTCCCTTAAGTCTGAGTGAGGACTAACCGCATGTTAAGCCTATTGCCTTTGAAAGGACGGCCGTAATCAAACATTGATATAATTGAGATAATGAAATGAGCGTGGCAATCACTATGTTGCATCCATTCCCCCTCCTCGAGGCAGCGCTCGCTGATCCCCGAGAGCAAGCTATTAATGTACGGATATTTCGGCGGAGAAGCAGAGGTCACTGGCTCTACTTGGAGGCTTGTTCTGCCTCACTGGAGAGGGCTTTGCGGCGCCGACTTGTTCAAATCCTTCCTGTGGCCAACCCCGATCAAGCCCTGTGTGTTAAGACAAAGTCTTTCGAAGGTCAAGCCTCAAAGACGGTTTTGGGACCGAGGCCAAAATGAGTTCACAGTTGGTAGATACCCTTTTGCTCGGGAGCAGGTCACGAAGTAACTGTGTGTTGCAGAGTTCCCAGTTGTAAGTCCTCTCCTGTTGCCCCAGCAAAATGTTAATCTATTATTTGTATGATATTTAATCTGAGAAAATAACCCTTTCTGACCTTTTGGAATTAATTTCTTATGTTTAGAAATAAAAAAAAGGTAAAAGAAAAGCCTGTATTCCATGCTGGACATTACAGTATTAAAAGACGTTATTAATGAAAAGTATTTCCTCTAAATTGTGCATGTTGGCCGTTCAAACCTCATCTAGCACGCTCGTAGTCACCGCTCCCCGGCTCTTCTTTCTGAACTGGGTCTGAATGTCTCATATACGCTGCATAAAACATTTTAAAGCGCATGTGGGTCTCCTTAAAACGGACAGCAGTGTTTCAGCAAACCAGGGAACACACTTCATTACAACCAATATTTGTGTCACTTTTTCTCCTAGAGAAAGCTCTTTTTTGCTTCTTAAATGCTTTCCCTCTTCCTCCTCCTCAGTTCCTGCAATTTTTAATAACAGTCATCAAAACCAAAAAGTCGTGAGGAAAAAATAACTTTTTCTTTTTTTCGAATTAGCCTGTCTTTGTGCATCTATTATTTCATATTAATTTTTTGCAAAATTCTCCTCCGTTCTCTGAGAAGCGTCATAAGGGTGTTTTCCTAACCGATGCTGTGATTGCAACTTTGCTACCGAAATGACCTTCTTTCTACCGTGGCTTTCAAGACCGACGTGTGCAGCACGGCATACTTGCAAGACGCCACAAATTAGTGTTTAGCGGTGCTGCACCTCTGAGATCCTGCCTCCATCACGTGCTACTTGACTTGGGAGCATTAATATAGTTATAATACGCTGGGCGTTTCCTGAGAGTTCTTGAAAATAATCCTCTCCAGAAGTTTCTTCTACGAAACATTAGTGCAGCACAAACAGCAGAATACAGCGTAGTTTCACAAGCTGAATCTTTACACTTCTCTCCCACGTAAAAGATCATTAAGGGGGGAAAAAAAACATTTCGGTGCTTGCTCCTGCAAGATTAAAAAAAAAAAAAAAAAAAAAAAAGACTGTTCACTTTATACTAGAGAGGTAATATGCATCATGGCACCACTTTAAGATGAGATACTTCCTACCCATTTCACACTTTAGAAGTAATTACTTAACACAGTGCAGCCCATTTTATTCACAGTAACTTTTTCTCAGTAATTTACTTAGTAGTTTTGAAATGAAAAGCATCACGCGGTGAGAGGAGCGACAGAACTTCTCCTGCCGGGCTTTAGTTTATTTTCTAAAATTTCTTTAGGCATTTGATCATCATGGAATTGACTCACCCTTAATGCTAATTGCCATACTATAGCAAACGTTCCTAAAATACAGGCTATTAGGAGGAGAACTGGCCTGGGCGACTGAAACAGAGTCTGATTCCCAGAGATCGTGGATTCAGGTGGGATCTCGGTGGCCGGCGTCCTGACCCTGTGCAAGGCGTGCAGCCTCCGTGACTGCTCCTGTTTGATTGAAATCATAGAGCTTAAAGGAAAGACTTGTTCAACGACAATTTTACAGTTAATGCCAATGAAATTGGAGAGTTTTGCATATACAAATAGAGTAATAAACTAGCGAAGGGGGAATGTTATGTCACATAACTACTAAAATTGCTGTTGAAGTCACTGCGGAATAAAATTAGGAAATGTTTAAAATAATGCTATATAAAAGAGTTTACCTACGTAAAAGATAGGTTTAATTCTGACCATCAAAGTTTTTAGGAGGGCAAGAAGAAAACCAGGTGTAGAGGTCGGTAAGTGCTTTTACCAATTACAGTTAGTTCCTGTTTGCATTTTGCATTAAAAGGTATTCTGAAAAGCTACAAAAGTCTGTGGGTAACTTCTGATCTACCACCTTTGCAAGTCTTGGTACAAACCGTGCATTATTCAACACTGAAATAACTCCTACAATGAGGAACTCATGAGTACAACTCCAGATCAGTAATTCACCTCAAAAGCCAATACTAGCTGCTAATGTAGGCATATCCTGGGGAGTTTAAGAATGTAAGTCCTCATCGACTTTCAGTCCTTCTGAAAATGGTACACCTTCGGATCATTGGACGAATTTTCAAAAGCATCTCAATAACTTAGCAATATATAAATAATGCTGGAGCTGAGAAACCAAATCTGACCACATTTTAATGTTGTTTGGGGCAGCTAATCTCCCTTTGGCACGTTTGAAGGCTCTGTCACGTTTATGAACATCAGAATGGACATGGTGCCAATTAGCATCTGCCTGAAAGCTATTTCAGGTCTATGGTAGAACCACAGCTTTCAGTCTGCTGGGATTTCACTTAGCAGTCTTAAAAAATGTTTACACTTCATGTCATAGATAATATTTCATAGAATCATAGAATCGGTAAGGTTGGAAGGAACCTCTGGAGATCATCTAGTCCTGCATGTCTTGCATTTAGCCCCTTTTGAGATATTTTGGTGACTTCAGTTTTGCCAGGTGAGGAAGATCTGTCAAGCAAATTTTAAAAATAGAATTAACTTTATCCTTTTTATCTTGAAAGGCTTGGCAGAACGTAAGTTGTTCCTTACCACAGTGGTTTTGCAAGTTGCACATTGATTTATTTTTTTCCTTTTCCATTCCATCTATCCCAGGAATGTAGAAGGTTAAGGGCCACGTCCCGTTAAAGGCTCTGAGTCTATGAGCTAGGAATCACAACACAAACAT
This sequence comes from Rhea pennata, assembly GCF_028389875.1. Taxonomy (NCBI): domain Eukaryota; kingdom Metazoa; phylum Chordata; class Aves; order Rheiformes; family Rheidae; genus Rhea; species Rhea pennata. Next base: position 4,725,689 of record NC_084666.1, read on the forward strand.
TTTTCACCGCAGGGGTATCCAAGACTTGGGCCATGCATCGTGACTTCGGATAGTGTGCAGAGGACTTACATTAGCAAAACTACCCCCAAAAAGTTAAATCACCTCGATCCAAGAAGTTCTTTTCCAGCGAGGGTCTTGTGCTCACGCTGCATTTTGAAGACAGCTGCTGATAGGTTTTTTTTTTTTTTGAACATCTTCTTGATTCCTTTGTACCAAAATTCAGTAGTGATTATTCTACGACTTCATTATAATTAATCGCTGAGTATCACCCAGGGAATGAGAGACCTGGGTGTGATTCCCTGTGGCGAGGAGTCACATATCCTTATTTCTTTCGCACCTCTGCACTGGGTGTATATTTTACCTAAATTGCTGAAACTGAGCTCCGAAGCGTTTTGGCATGAAGGGGTTGGAGGGAGCAGAGCCCGTGCCACCATATCCCACCCGAGCACTCACGACCCAAGCTTTCAGGGCAGGTTGACCTTCTCTTGGCCTTTTGGCTCCAGTAGTCTTGTATTCCTGCCTCCAGGGGAGAAGCAGAGGGATCCCTTCCCTCCCCTGCTCCCGTTTCATCCGTTTAATCCAAAGCATCTGCTTGATAATTCCAAAAATACGGCCTATGTTTTAACGGAGATTTGGAGCATGCCGGCCGTGTGAACGTTTCGATCCTGTGTTAACCAAAAATAACAGTAAAATTCCTGCTGACTTGGGAGAGAGCTTGGAAAGGCTTTGTAAATGTGCCAGTGATCATTTCAGTAAAGGTCTTTTTCTCTATGTATTTATTTTTTTCTAAGAGAAGAACAAAAGAGGAAAAAACTCAGAAACCTAAAAGGAGATATAAGGACTCTAATCAGTTTATAGCTTGAAAGCATCGTTTTATGTGCAATTAGCCTATAGTAGCATTTACAAAGGGCTTCTACTTTAAAAAAGAACAGTTAATAAAGACAGTTGATGAAAATGTCAGGGTTACTTTCGACAGTCTTTTGCTACAGATATCGCGAAAGGGCAATCTGTCATTTTGTGCCGGCTTTTCCGCTAATGCCCTGTAATTGCGTTTCACATCCTCTGATTAAAGCGACGCGGAATTTGAACGGATATCACTTAGCACATTGATCCGAGGAGGGGCTACGGCTTTGGGCTGCAGAAGTGCGAAGAGCTCGTCCTATGCTGTTTCATTTAAAATAATGTTTTGGGGTAGGCGGTCATTGCAAGTGGTCAGATCAGGTTGGAGGAGAAAGGGGGGGAAAATGTAGCCTGGAGGGAAATGGCAAGGTAAGGGAGGAAAAAGAAGCAATAAATCTGAGAAGGACTTAATTCTCTGTTGTAAGTGCAAATACTGAGTTTCTTGCACTTGGCATTGGCTTTAGTCTGCATACGTTCATGAACACATTTTTTTGGTAGAATATAAGCAAGGAAAGACCTTGGTTCCTTATGGCTCAGAAAAAAAGAAAGAAATGCAGATGTGATACCAAATACGCATCCTTAAAACAAGGTCTGCTAGCTAGTGAGAGATGCAACCAACCAGTTGCAATCACATTTTTCAGTCGTGTTAGAAACTCAAAGCGCCCTGTAAGCACAATCAGGACAGTCCTGCCTCTCCTCCACACCGGCGAGATCTGGAGTTTTTGAATTCTAAGGTTATGAAACATCCGGCTTTAGGACATTAAAGAAAATTCTGGATGTGTATAGAGAGACGTAGCTGGAACTACATTATGATCATTTAAAAAACAAAGGCAATATTTTGAATATCTCTAAATGTGGTGAATCCTTTGCTATATTTCCAGCAGTCCCATTAAGTCTTTGCCTGCTGCCAATGACATTATGTGGTTGTCCTGTTCAGCTTTAGAAGGAGACCTGGCAAATCCTAACAGGAGATTTTCAAGGAATGCTGAGATGCCTCAGGGACTCATACTACAACCTTTAATCTAAATCCGGCTAGGAGGACATCGGCCACGGGTGCTTGAGATATAAACCTGAGACCAGTGCTGATACTCGAGCTCCAATATCACTTCTATTAAGAGTGCTAACTAGTATTTCCACTAACTTGTAACAAAGATGTGACAAAGACTTATTCAATAGATTCTCCTTTGATTTTAAATGCATAGGTATTGTTCATGAAATATTGCAAGACTCCTCTGAACTTTTCCAGCTCTTCTCTTTTCTTAGCTACTCAGTCATACTTAAATTGTTTTAACAGATAGGTTTGTAATAGAAAATATGGTAGAAGATGTTGTTATTTATTATTTTATTACTTACAAGCATGAAATATAATAATGGAATATGCTTTTCTCAAGAGCTTGTATAAGCTTTGGTAAATTTTAATTCTTTTTATTTACATAGTCCATAACTATAGACTGCCCTGTCTTAAGGGAAAGAAAAAAATGTGTTCTGTCTTCTTTTCCTCAAGTTATTTCAGCTTAAGTCATGCCGTCCAGAAGTGAAGTAAAAGCAGATTGCAATTTACAGCTGGAAAGCAGTTGGTAGTTAAATTGGGAGTTCGTAGTGGACACTGTAAGTGGATGTCTGGGAAAAAAATAGAACAATTTTGAATTCTAGAGTAAACAATTCTGACCTTGTAAATGGAGCGGCTGAAAGGTTTCGTTTAACTGATGAGGGAGAAGGTTCTCAGCTGGTGTGAATTAGTGTGACTTCGCTGAAGTTGATGGATTTAGAACAATTTACCTCGACTACATTTCTGTGCCCAGAAGTCTAATTCTTTTATGCATTTAACTGTAACAGCATCAATTTTGCATACAGACATCAAATAGCATCAGCTTTGTATACAGACGTCAACTGACTAGAAATATGCAGTTTATTCTGTGAAAAGCCTGATGGTTTTTCGTCCTCCCGTACTCTGAGGAAGCATTCCAAATAAAAAGGTCTAGACTTTTTAACTAAAAGTAATATATTGCAAATAAATCTAGATTAACGCAAGTTTACCATAGGTTTTTATTTGAGGAAGTTGAGTTTAGAGAAACGGTGGCAATCACACCTTTAATTGCAAAGATAAGAAACAGTTTTAACACAACATTGTCTTAAAGCAGTGATGACGAAAGTATTAAAGTTTTGTGCTTGTATTTATGTATATGTTAGGGGGATTTTGAAGGGTGAGAGAGAGCCCAGAAGGGTGCTAAGATCTAATGCCTCATCTTAAATTTATACAGGGTGTTCCTTTTAGACAGTGGGAAGAAAGTGAGTTTTTCTAAAACTCCTCAAAATTATCATGCCCTGGACATACAAGAATGACTTTTAGGGGAGCTTTTTTAAAAAGGTGTCCTTACGACAGTAATATTTTTATGTTTTCTGGAAGAAAATCACCCAAAACATGGACAATTTGCCCAAGATGCCGTCTCCAGGCTGAACTTTAGGAGGGCTGGACAGTCTCACAGTTAGTTAGACGGATTTCATCTCATGTTGGTCATTTAAGAATTAACCTGCCAGTATCAAGACACTCCCTCCATTTGCAGTAGATGCAGAAACAACCCCATGTGGTTATATATATCCCATGTTAAAATAGATATATGAGATATATAGGTGAACTGTGTTCTACAAACGCCTGTAAATATGTATTGAATATAGAAGGAGCCCAAATCACAGAATCGCAGAATGGTTGAGGTTGGAAGGGACCTCTGGAGATCATCTAGTCCACTCCCCCCCCCCCCCCCCCCCCGATTCAAACAGGGTCACTTAGAGCATATTAGACAGGAAAATAGCTAGGTTAGATTCAGTACTTTTAGAAGATAAAATTAAATGAGATGGATCCTACCCTGAGAACTCTCTCCTTGTTCTCTAAGTTGAGTATGTACTTCATTATAATTTTGAATTTAATGAAATAACAGCTCTCAAATGATGGCAATAAATGCTTTCCCTGGGGAAATGCTGTTGATATCACATTTTCAAAGATACAGTAGGTAATGGCCCTCAGAACCAGGCTGACAGTGAGGCTGGGCAGATGAAGGAGGTAGGACGGTTTCTACCTGATGAACCTTATGCTACTATCTGGACAGATGCCTGGCTTCATCACAAGAAAGAGTGTGCTGTCTTGGAGTCCCTCTTGCCTCCAACTGACTGGTTGGGGGTCCTCTCTTAAAGCATGGAAGAGAGGGCTTTGAACACCGACAAGCTGAAGAACGCGCTGTACATCCAGCTCAATGCTTTATGCGGTTTCCATAAAAAAGGAGCACTGCTGATCTTTCACTGTCCACATTTTGTCAAGAAAACGGTCGTACACGTGCTTTAAAAGGAGTCAAGTCCTGTTCCCATGTGCCTGGCACCTTGAGTCAGGCTCCTAAGGGAAAGAAGGTCATTTGCTGCATCAGGCTGGGTTCTGGCATGGGGCAAAACCTGTGGAGCTGGACTGCTAGAGCATGCAGAGCTGTCACCCTTAGAGCAGTTCTAGTTCAAACAGTTAATGTAAGGGGCAGTTTTGGCTAGTAGCTATTAAAAAAAAAAAAAAAAAAAAAAAAAGGTGTCCTTGCTATTTGGAAATACACAGAAATACAGAAATATTCCGCATATATCTTCAAGTGAAAAAAGATAATGCTGCCATCATTCTCAAGAGTGAAGATGGTCTGCATTTTCCACAACCTCTAATATTAATCTAGATCAAATCTTTTTTTTTTTTTCTTTTTTTATGGAAGCTTAGATGCCAGTATATGGTAATGGGTTAACATCAGTTTAATTATAATAACTGCTATTTAGGACCAAAAGTAGTTAAGCACTAATCCTAACTGGATTCTTCAAAGCAAACTGTTGTCATTGAGAACATTTCTGAAAGCCCTGGGTCATTGCTGCAAGACAAGTAGTTATAACTGTGAATTGGCCAAAACAACACAGGCAGCAGCAGCAAACTCAAAAGCAAAGTCAGCAAAGTCAAGCGCTTCACTACCCACAGATTCTCCTTGTTGTGAGAGGACTGGAGGAAGAACAAGGCATCCGTGGCAAATATTAAACATGCCACTTCGCTCAGCCCTGGAAGGCACTTGGGATATTGCAGCGATGTGAACTGCATATGAACACACATAGAGAGGAGCAAAAGAGTGTTCTTCACCCATTTACATGTGTAGTTTCCATGATTTCTTTAGGTAGTTGCATACTTGGTTTTATTTGGGCACAGATCTCTCTAAAACTGGCTTGGACCCAACACGGCGTGTGCACCTGAGATGTGTGTGAATGGGTTCCCTTGCCTTTGCTCGCTCTCCGGCAAATCAGGCTGTGCCTTCCCCAGCTTTGTGGGAAATTATTTATGCTACAGTGGCATCGATTACGCTCGCTCGCGGGTCAGTAAGGTAATTAAAAACTGCTGAAAGCACTTGTTTGGTTTGGGGAGACCTTCTTGGGTGGGGCTTGCACCTCGGAGCAGGCTGTTTAGCGAGGGGCGTTGTCGAGCTGAGCGGCACTGTGGAAGGGCCTTGAAGGAAGACCAAAATTCAGCGTTTCATTGCAACGCGGCAAGATAATGTGCACATAGGAATCTTTTTGGCTTGCCCTGGCTCATATATTGCTGCGACCAAACCTTCTTCCCTCTTTGCAACTTCCATTGCCTAAACAGTATTGAAAGGACCTCAGTTGAAAAATGATTTCTAAACAACTTCCCCACCCTCCCGTTTATGCAAATTCTCCTTTACTTTTCCCCCAAGAGCGGAAGGATGATTAAGAGGAAACTGGAACTTGCAAATTAAAATTCAGTGTTAAGGTGGCATACAAGTCATTACAGAGCCTCCAATCTAGTTGCTGTCTTAGAATAAAAGCTAAAAAAAAAATCATTTATAGGTATAAATTTAAAATACAGATGAAATCACTGATTTGAGCAGAACATAATTCACATTCACACCATGTTCATAAGAGTTTTTCTTACCATTCCAACATTTTTTTAAATTCATTTTAAGAATCCTTCTTCAGCTTATATATAGGGGGACGTCACAAATTTTCTAAAATACGTTTTGCTGACCAACCTCCCTAGCTAGCAGCTAGGGTTTTCCGCTTCCAATGAAATTTCGCCCCTACTCACATCTACTAGGACGCTAGCATTCTCCTGACCCAAAATTAGTCTTCTTAATCCATCAGAAGAAGACTATGTATTGGTACGTTTAAACTTAGCTTTCTGCTAAAAAGCACTGGTGCAGCTTGTGTCCGTTGTTCAAAACGTTTTCCTAGCACTAAGCCTCCATTCGTCACTTTTAAAAGAGCTGTTGAACATGAGCGCAGGTTTTAAAGAGTGATGTTGTTCAGCATTTAAAAGAAAATGTTAGGACCGATATATTTTTGAGCAGCTGTTTACGCCTTAATAAAGAATTGTGGTATTGAATTCTGAATAAACTGTAAATAATGGAACTGTCTACCTAGGGGCTGATGAAAATATAAAAGTATATCAAGGCGCGGTAGCTTTTGGATCAATAGATAATCTTTCCACCTGCCTCCTAGAGGCTAAATTACTCTATAAATGGCAATGAGGAAGTCTTGGACATGCAGCATGTAATACTCTACGAGCTCTCCTAGGCATTTGGGCTTATATCTAAAGCAACAAGCAGAGAGAAGAACGTGTGAAAGCAGTGGTGCCAAAACGTCTTACACAGTTCTAACCTTTTTCTTTATTATTATCTGTCTACTAAAGTAGCTGACCATAAGACTTTCGTAATAACGTGTAATAACGGTTTTGCATCTTCCGTGGCTGTAGCTAATCCTCCCTTCTACAGCTCTGCGTGCGGTGAGAATATCCATTAACGTAACAGCTAAGCCCTGCCCATAACAGTGGTAGCAATTTTAGTTGATTTATGTGCTGAAATTTCAAAAGTTTTGTGAACTCTTACAATCTCCATTTTGGGGGTATTTAGAATTATTCAAAACTGACAGACCTTTTCTGGTCTGGAGCATCTTCTTTCCACGGTGCCTGTGTCTCATCCAGAACGCACCGTGTCTCTGGGTTCATTGCCCCGACTGGCCTTTTCCCTATCTGAGATATTCTCTAGGGTTGAAAAAGAAAAGTCCTATAAGTACCTCATGCTGGTCAAAAGAGTTCCCTAATGAGCAAGTCTTGGGGTATAAGTTTCCTCAATAGCTGTGAAAACATCAGAGAGATTTTTATTTTACTTCAACAGTACAAACTGTGAGTAGCTCATGCAAAGGAAAAAGGGGAGGGAGGAAAAAAAAACTTTTTTAGAAGGAAAAACAGCATTTTATCTTAGGGAAGATCATTCTAGCAGATCCCAAAATTTCTTAACATAATTACATGGGTTTGGCTATTACTCTATTTATTTCCCTTCCAAAGTAAATGAGATTGGAGTTCCTAATCTGACTATGCGCTTGCCTTAATATTACACAATTTTTCTTCAGGGCTTTTTAGACTTTGTTTAATGTAGGGAGCACAATGATTATAGTCTTTATTTGTTTTACAGCTTAGGAGATATTGTTAACGGTGCTTGAGACTGTAGGCATTTCCTAGAACAAAATGATGGCCACTGGATTTCTCCAGATACTCATTAACTAGACAAGTGTGCGCTGAAAGGTTACTCAACTTCTAAGTGCAGGTAGCAAATCAGGCTTAAAAATGCTTGAAAAATAAATCCAGGCAACTGGATCTTACTTTACCATCCCTGGGAACGAGACTGGAGCCCTGGGGCAGAACTGTAATGGAAATCCCTTTTTGACCTAGCAGACGGCGTAGGAAGCACAGCCCCCGGCCAGGAGCCCTTTGAAATTAGCTGCTCCCGATAAGCTGAAAATAAATCAGACAGGCAGGGAAAAGCTCTAAGAGGGGAGTAGCATGGCCTGGGAGAATCATTTGGAAATATGCTGAGTGAAAAACAGCATGCAAACCCTGTTAATGGTCACTCGCAATCAAGATATTCAGTAATTAATATATTCTTCCATAACAAAGTTCTCCTTACTATGCTGTGAGTCGGCGTGATTCTAGCCATGGGAACTCTGAATACCAATATTTTGGCCAACATATTCCAGGAATTCTGTGCATTTTCCCTTCTCCTACTTTCATCTCAGTGCCAGGAGGTCTTTTTTACTTCCTTTTTATTCCATCCCCAAAATGTCTTTCTTCCCATCATAGAAAAAGCTTAATAGAGAAATGCCATGAGGTTTAATACAATTTTTTTTTTTCAGAAATACAAGAAACTGCTAAATTCCCTTCTATCCCTTCTAGGAATGGAGGCCAAAAATTTAGCACGGAGCAGCATTAATATAAGCGTATTTAAGGACTTAAATAAATAAACTTTAATAAACTTATATTTTCAGCACAGAGCAGATGGTGTTTGACAGACCTGCCTGAAGCTATGTAACATCACATGCCATGCTATTTATTTTCCAATAATGTGATTTACTAAACAAATTTCTCCTTTTTCAAAATCATGCAGTGAAGCAAGGGTTTTGTAACAGGAGGAAAAGGCGACAAGCACGTCACAAGTAACGGGTGAAGTGCATTCAAGCTAAATGACACCTAAAATTCCCATATAATGAATAACTGCGCAGAATGTGAGCACAGTCTCTAAGATTGCAGCTATATTCACAACAATTTAATAAAATATTGCTGTGGAGAGACTGAAGAGCTGGATCTCTGTCCACGTCATTTGGTAGGATGTTCTCCAGCATTGGCTTATACCAGTTGGCATCTCAGACAAAGCACGGACATGGTTTGGGCAATTGCATGCAGTAGGGTCTCTTTTCAGTTAGTATAGATGAGGCTTTTCCCTACTTCGGACCTACTTTGCCAGATGGACCTTGCCAGTTCGTATTGGGTGGCCTAAGGGCTACAGAGCGGTCCCCAGTTTCCTTGCCTTTAGCAGCAGGTTGTACCTAAAGAGCCGTTCTTCATGTAATTTAAAACTAGACTAAAAGAGCTATGTGATAATCTTGAAAAGGGGCTTAGATGCTAGATGTAAGATGCTGTGAGACGCTGGATGTCGGCTACCGTGGCCCTACTCTGACTATTTAGTCAATGATAATATATATATTAATATACTAATATAGTATATATTGCCATATATCAGGTGCCTGATTTATTCAGGATCACTGCTTTCCATAGGTGACCATTGGGGAAGAAGTCCCAGGTTCATATTCTGGGTACTTTTCTGACCCCTTAAATGGGTCATAAAAGTGCGTGATCTTGCAAGTGGGGAGTACAAGGTATACCTGCCCTGCACGAGCTCAGCACAGATTTGTTCACTGGTTGTTTTGTCTGATAGCTGTAAAATACCAGCCCGAGGTAGCCTTAAATGTCAGGGCTTTTGCTTTTTAATTATTCACGTGGTATTAATATTCATTGCGATTTGCGTAGTTTGTCAAACAACACCCTGTTTTTTATGGGAAAAAAGGTCATCCTTGCCCCGGCAATCAATGTCTCAAAACATTTAGTGTGGTCGCAGATCTTCCTGTAAGTCTCTGGATCAAAGCTGAAACACCGAGAAGGAAGAGAAGAATTTAAACAATATTACAGAAATTGAATTATTTGCCTGGGAAAATAAAGCATCCCTGAACACTAATGTTGCCAAGGATACTTGCTGCTGCTAGTCCACAGCACGCAGCCGGAGTAATTGCAAATTTGCTTAGAATATAACTCTGTAGTCGAACAGACCAGGAGCCTGGCTGAGAGCAGTCCCTCTGACAGTCCCTGCTGTAGCATTTCAACAGTTAGGACAGCCCTGCAATACCCAGCGTAGTCTCATTTTTATCGTGAACTTTCAGCTTGCCAAACTGTAGGTTGTGAGCAAACGTATGGCAGCTTCTGCCTTGGACAACGCACCAGGGACTGAATTCAGGCCGTCTAGACCCAAAAGGATGTGCTGCAAGCGCCTAGGCTGGGGTTGTGGTTCGTTAGCGGGGGACCAGCAGATCTCGGTCTAAGGATAAGCACAAGAACAGGGAGTTTTACGCGTTTCCAAGTGATCCCACCTGCGCAGGGTGCGTATCGTAATTAAAATTATGCGCAGTACTAGAAAGCAAGCGTTCACTCAAGGGAGCGGTGAAAGCAGAAGGTTACAGCCCAGGCCGCTCGCCGGCGTGGCCGCGCGGACCTCCTAACGCGGCACCGCGCCTGTGCGAGACCGTTACGGGAAGGGTATGTTTAATTGCCGTCCCACCCCAAAAGTGAGTTCTCAAGAGGTCCCAAAAACATACGGTGATGGGCTCAGCTGGAATTCGCAAATCGTTCTGAGTTGGGTGCACGGAACAATTCTGAATAGGAATTATTTATTTAATTAATTTATTTATTTTAAATAAAAGCCCCGGGAAAGAAAGGAGATTGCTAGGAAGACGGGAAGATCATTGTGATTCCTGCTAAAAAGCTATCAAGCAGAGCTCAATGTGCAAAAGATGTAGCAAAGCTTTAGAGAGGCAGTTGTCTCCTAAAAGAAACGTCACACAGCCAACAAGGTTGCTCGAAGCTTTCTCTGCACTGGTACCTACACACTGTATTTTTTCATAGCTCGTGAACTGCAAAACTTTTTTTATTTTCCCCCCCCTTTTTAATCTTCATGAGGATTTTTGCTTTGAGATTTCCTGCAGGAAAGTGTTTTAAGTGTTTTAAGCATCTTTATACTGCACCCAACGTCTGCTGCTATGGTTCCTGTACATAAGGACCCTTTTCCTTCTGTCCTCAAGCTGTGTTGCTGCTTATTATCATGTTTAACATTCCCAGTGCCTGACAGGCTGGAGATTAGAAACTCTTAATATTCGTTTTACACTGAAAGGTCTCACTGGATTTTTGGAGCATGGGCTGTAATATATGCACATAATGTATTGGTGGAAAAGTCCTGAACTCACTAGCGAGTCACCTTAATCCCTCGTTTTATCGTTTTAGGGCTGTTTTAAAATACTCTGCAGTGCCCCCACGCATCAACATGTTTAAAACATTGCGTTGAAAATAAAGGCTTAATGGGAACAAAAAAAAAGCAATGCATAGATTTCCTTTGGTACGTCTGTATGGTTAAAAAAGCTACAGGTTTTGGAGAATGTTCTCCTCTCACTCCATCATTTCTTTTATAACAGACCGGGCGCAAGGAGAAGGGGGACCCCCTGAACATCGCTATTGACAAGATGACCAAGAAAACGCGGGACCTGCGAAGACAGGTAATCCACGGCTTTTATAATGCTTCTCTGTTTTGTTAAGAAGGTCGTTGCTTCTCAGTTTCAGATCGATTTTGTCGCTTGTGGAAGTGCAAAGAATGCGTGCCCTTATTTATTTACATTACACCTGACATTAAACAGAGGATCTCCCCTTGAGGAGAGACTGAAACGTATTACAAATCTAATCCCCAATACTCCTAACTTCTGGGAAGATGGGCAGACTGTCCAGACCTTCACTGCCTTTCCTTCCAAGCATCCTTGGTTGGAAAAACACTGGCATATGTGCTTATTTATATTTATACGAAAAATCCTGTTGAAATGACAGGAACCATGAGCAGCATATAAAAATGGTTGTAAGAACAGAGTATTTTCAAAGAAAAATTTCTAGGTACGTTGTTAAGTGAAGCTGCTGTGAGGCTAGGGATAAGATTGGTAAACAGCAGTAAAGCATAGTTTCAGCCAGCCAGGCTGGCTTTCTCGTATTGCTTTTATCTTCACGGTTGGTAATAAGATGGGAAGAAGGTGCTCTGCCCCTCCGAAACTCGGCGCGTTCCGCTCGTCGCCGAACGCTCGTCGACGTGCTTGAGCAGAGCAGCCGCGGAGCTCGTTTCTCCGCGCGCCGAAAATATTGCCGCGGACTTGCAGACTGCACGACTCACCAAGCTGCCCTGGATCAAGCCGAGCGTCGCGTCTGCTGCTCGGCTGATGGCAGAAGCAGGAGCTCTGCTGCTCTGACCCCCGCGTTTGTGGCGTCCTCTTAATAGACGCTCTGCTTCCAGGGTATGTTCAGCCCCACGGGTGCTGAATTCAGTCGTGGAAAGGTTGGAACTCTGCACGTGGGTAAAGCGAGGCACGTATATAAACGTGTTCCTGCTCGGAGCTGAAGCTTTCTGTGTAGTTTCTGATGTTTGTGTCTACGTGTGCCAGGTAGGAATAATATTTATTTAAGCTGTGGAAGTTGCTGGTAAACTAGTAAAGATTAGATCCTAATTATGCTAGATTTTGCACAAGTCTGTAGGAAGATGGAGTTTCCGCAATCTCTATTCGGACCGTAAATCATTATTCTTTCGAATCACAGTCTCCATCCTTTTTCATCCTATGTATATCAACAGGATACGTGCTAGAGTCGACCCAAACCTACCAATATACCTTCTCCCTGCCAAGTTTCGGATTACGTGGATAGGCTACAAAATGAAGAAAGTACATATATCTCGTTCGGTAGCCAAGCTCCCTTGCTAGACTTCAGTGGTCAGCCATCTAGGACTGATTTTTCTTTCTCTCACCAGGTTACTTAGCTCTTTATTTCTGAGATTATTATTGGGTTACCTAAAGAGCAGGCAGATATGTGGAATGATTGCGGCTGGGACACATGGTGCTAAAATTCCATCTTGCGATTTACAGTCACATCAATATTTCCTGTTCTGATGGAATTACATTTTTTATGCTCATCGTTTAAACTCTCCTGAGCATTGGAAAACTATTACGGAGATCTAATTATATGTCTTAATATAAATTGCCAGTAAAAGCATCAAGCTAAGTCAGACTGAGCAAGTTCTTGGAAGCAGGCAAGTCTCACCAGCCCATTGCTTCCTGCTGCCATTGCTTGCTATATTTTGAATGATTTGGTGGAAAAAGCACCGAGTTCTGTGTCTGGTAACAACTTGTGCCAATTGGCAGGATTTGGGATCTTTTTTCCCCCAGTACGCCAGGCTGTCGTGAAAAAAAAGTAACACACAACCTACAAGCTAAACAAAACCATCTTTCACTGCGTGATGCAGCAAGCTGGAACGATGGCAGCAGCAGGGTGCTCGTTGCTGCCGATTATTTTGTTCGGTTGTTTTATCTCCTTAGGGGAGATAAAAGAAAAAAAAAAAGGAGAAAAGAAAAACAAGCTAAGCCTATAGTTTAAATACTACAGCTGATCGTAAAGCGGCGTGCGCACGCAGCATTTCGCCCCTTGCAGCTCCGCGGTGCGGCTGAAACGGAGCTGAGCGGGAGGGACGCCCCGAAGGACCCGGCTGCGGCAGAGCGCGGGCGCGCGGCGAGGCCCGAGGCGGGCTGCAGATCGTCCGGATCGTCAGGGGCGAGCGGCGGGCTCCGCCGCCCCACCGCTGGTGTCCCGCCTGCTCACGGTGCTGCCCCCGGGCGCCTGCTGCCGCTGCCCCCGGCCCCTTCCCGTCTTTTCTGGACCGGTTGGACTTGCTCCGTCTGCGTCAGCTGGTTTCCCCACAAGGTGAAATAATGAAAACCGCTGGTTTTCTCCTAAAGAGCAGCTATTGCTATTAATTTTAACAGACGGTGTACTCTCCAGTAGATTGAAATCAAATAATTCCTTTTTTTATTATTATTATTTCTTCTTTAACTCAAGCCAGGTTAGTATTTCATATGCCTCCAAATGGGAGGAATTCTAGAGAAATGGGAAGAACTTTTACCAGCAATTCGCAGCTTGTGCTGGAAACATCACCCACATGCAGCTGTTGAGGAGAAGACATCGACCTCTTGCAGATGTAGGATTATGACTTTGCCAAAGCTAGTTAAAAATGCTTCGTGGAATAAATACTCGATAGAAAATGTTCGCTTTCTTTAAAATTGAAAAACCTCATAAGATCATGTTTATTTAGCGAGAAATTTAGTTCTGAAAATAAAACAGATGTCTGACCATGTTGAAGACATATTTTGAATTTTTTCATTAGTTTCAATTTTCTGTTTTGAATGGTATTATTCTAGCTTTACAGTGCAAATATGACTATATACATATAAATAAATACTAAAAATTAAAGTGGAAAGCAGATTTTCAGAATTATCAAGAAAGTTATCAATTATTTTAAGGTGTTTTGATCATACAGCATTTTGAAGCTTCCAAGCTTCATTCCAAAGTAGAACAAAGCAAAATTTTTAAAAGTCTTATTAAAATGGAATTTTTGGTCCCTCTTGCAGTTTTAGACAATAAGATTTTATAATAAAATATATGAATGGGAACTGTGAAGTGATAATCCAGAAATAACTGTATTACCTGTTCCATTTTAGGGAATACGTTTGGTGCTTTGAGTCTTCAGACTGATGCACTGGGCTTTTATTTCTTAATGAAATAACAGTATGGCTGTCTACTAGAAATTAAATTAAGGCCATTGTTATCTAAATCTATATGTACAGTGTCAAAATGTATTGTCTGCCATCTGATTGTTGTTAAGTGATCTTAGGAAATGAGTTACTGGGTCCAGTCCAATCCCTTTTGGGAACCACAAAAAAACAAAATAGCATCAACATCCTGTTGGTAGCTACAGCCTGTTGGTGGTTAGGATGGTGATTTTCAGTAAAGATAAAAATAGTCATTTCTAGATGTGAAATACCTAAAATTCTTCTCTTGATTATATGGATTCTTCACACCACTGTTTTTCTTTAAGCAAAAGTGTCTTCTGCTCAGAGTATCTTCTCCAGGCAACATCCTATAAGTCTCTGAGGAGTACGTGTTGTGTAGACACAGGACTCAAAAATAAATTGTGAGCAACTGAATTGATGAAGTCCTATTTTCTGTAAATTTGAACCATCGGTATTAGGAGCGGACAGTAGTGTCAGGTCCTCCCACAAGGTCTGTGATTGCCGTGTTTCTTCTCGTTTTGCTCATATCCATTCTTCTCCTTTTCGCTGCTGCCTCCAGCGCTGTGGCTGCCTGGCTGACTGGTAGGTGGTATGGAGAAGTTATGAGCCTGGCTTCAGCACACTGCTCCGCTGATGGGCAGCTGATGCCCACGTGGTCGTTGGCCAGCTTGGGCAAGTGCTGGTGCTCTAGCCAGGCAGCTACTGAATTTGCAGTTCCCCTCCACAGGACGCTGATTTGGGTCACCTTTCTCCTACCATCAAAACTGTAGCTATTTCGTGTTCTCAAGACCATTCCTGGCTGTCAGATTTGCTTGAAATCGGCCACTAGATTAAAATGTACCAGAGAGAACAGACAGTACAAATGTAATGAGCTTCATTTCCTCAGAAAACCAGTCTAGACACAAAACTCTTTATGGTCAAGATCTTTGTGACCATCTCTTGCTCTGCCTTTCCCCTGTCTTCTCCCATGTCTTCTATATGTGTAACAACAGTTTGAATTAGATAAGTCTTTTTAATGTTCTTATTCCTATCTGTCCTATCTCTTTTTCTAGCTCTTGAGAGGCAACATATCTTCTTTTGCTCTTTATGTCAGTCAGTTCTGCTTAGAGCAAGTTGTATTGCTACTGTTTATGAATCTATTTGAGGTAAAAAACAAAACAAAACATTATTTAGCACTTTGAAATCTGCTGAAAATTCACGAAGGCTCCAGAGACCCTGTCAGAGTAAAAAATATGAATATTGAGCCATGCATTTAGACTAAAGGGACACCTAAAACTGAAAAACTATGTTCCACTAGAGCAGATTTTATGGCCTTTAATCCATACAATGCAAAATATATTATGAATAGACACTTATATAATGCTTTCAGTCTGTGGACTTAAATCTCGCGCTCCGGGTACATGCATAGGTTTCTGCTTTTGCAGTCTGTGAACATACTGCAGGAAATTCAAGACTCACTCCAAAAGAGGAAGCTGCCCCAGTTTAGATATTCTGTGTCATATGAGCTTTAAGAGATACAAACCATCTATACATTAAGATAAAGCCCAGGGGAAGTGTGAGTGCTCCAGAAGAAAAACAAAACTAGGAGGAACACAGTGGACCCAGCTCAAATCAAACTTAATAGTTACTAGATAACCAAATCTTTTCAGCTGATTTGAGAAGCTGAACAGAGCACCCAAATAAATAAAAGCTCTTTAAAACTAGAAATTATGGTAAAGGGAGAATTCACACCAGCTGACGTCAAGTGCAGAAATTGGCTGATTATATAACACAGCTGCTTTTCCTCTGCTCTCTTAGCTAGTGAGCAGAGCGAGGCCCCTCTGGAGGGAGGTCTGGAGCAGTAGTAATGTGCTTTGGAAGCCCTCGTCTTCCTTCACGTATAGTGGGGCTCTGAGAAAACTGCTTCCTAATGTAGGTACCCCAAGATGAGCATCTACTTGTGGGTTATGTGACTCTTGCTTTTGCGTTCAGTCTGTGGGGTGAGGCAACCCTGCAGCAACGGCTTCATGCCCAGGAGGGCTGGGGAAGTAAGTCTCATTACCTCAAAAGCAGGTTTTGATGCCTCTTTGATGCAAGCCAAGGGTGTAAATCCTAGTGGTGGCTTTATTAATTTGTGACTTGTGTAATTCAAGGAGAGCTAAAACTTTATAGCGGGAGGGTTGTAGACCTTACCCAGCTCATGTAGCATTGGGAGAAATTTTTAGAGCTTATCCAACATTTTTAAGATGCAAAATTTCAGGTAAGCATTAAGTAGCAGCAGAATATCAAAAAGAATTGCAAATTTAAAATCTAGTCTTATGCAAAGGTTTACTAAAATTTTATTTTGTAAAGCTACAATTGAAGTAAATGTCACATTTAAATAGATGATCTGCAGGACCCTCTTGCTAAGATTCTGTTATATTATCAAAGATAAGGTGTTGGTTATTCCTCAGGGAATGTGCTGTGGACTGGCAATACTGCCTCATTCTGCGATGTGGGAATGCTTCTTGCCAATACATTAGTGTCCTTTTTTAAGTGAGCCAACAGTAACTCAATCTGAATGTCTAACCTGAGGCCACCTGCAGCATCAACTGTTGCTTATTAGAGACTCACCACCTTTTCCTGGTTGATTAAGAGGTTATATGTTCACCTGCAATGACTTAAGTGCTTTTTGTGTAGAGAGATCTACAAGCTGTCTCAGTTAAAGCAGGTTATTAGTGCTAATATGGGTTTGTTCTGTGGTTGTTTCTAGTATGTGTTTAATGGTGATGGGCTGTGTTGCCTATATGTTGGTCTTTTCTTTACTAGCTTCCCCCCACCCCCATCAGCTTGTATGAAGGTATTAGGCAGAAATCTTGTGTGAGGCTGTGTTGTAAAGCTGCAATAGTAAAGCTCTGTTTGATAAAGCTCTCTGCTCTTCCTGCTGCAGCTGAATTTATAGTCGATCCTAAAATCAAGTAGTAGGTGAGTGTGTCATTTCCCTGCCTGGAGTGGAAGACCTGCACCCCTTTGGCATGGCCTTCAATCCTGCACCCGTGTTTTGGCTGTTACCACTAAACAGACTCATTGGGATGTTTCTTTTAGCAAAGGTGCTTTAGAGAAACATCTAAAGATCTGATCTCAATATTAGGGGCAATGGACTGTTTCTTAAATGGCACTTAAATGGGTGATTTTTGACTTAAATTTACTGGAGTGAATGCTTCTTTGTCTCCCTCAAAATGTATTTCTTCTAGATCTTTATTGCTGTGACATTGAGGTTTTTATGGTGCTCTGAAGTGCTTCAGAGGAAATGGAGAGTGCTTTAATACTGCTGATTTACTCTTGCAGGTCTGCAGTAATTTCCTTACTGCCTAATTATAAGGCTCGGTTTAATTTACTCTACACATAATGTTTACTGATGCACATATGGTGCCGTATTTCAAGAAATGATACCCGCATCAGGTAGCTTTGTGAAAGGCGACAGTGTAACGCTTTTGTGAAATGGAGAAAATCTTGATCCGTGGCGTGGTGCTCCTGATGCGTTTGGCTGGCAAAAGCCGAAGAGCGTCAGGCTGTAGCCGTCTCGGCTTTTGAACGTAAGGACCTGACAGCTCTGCGTTGGCATCAGTCTGTTAATTCTCCATCAGCCCCTCCGAAAGCCCAACCCTCTGTGCTTGCAATATAAGTCCATCAAAAATCATGACCCAAAATTCGGTGGGAGAGGTCTTGCTGCGCATAGTTTGGCTGTGATTCCTCAAGCAGTGAGTCCTGTGACTCAGATATGCTGCACCAGATCCTTGCATGCGCTGAAGGAAGTCTAGAAGGCACCTAGTGTCTGTAATCACTGCAGAGAAACACATACGGAGCTCTTAAAAACTCGTTTTAACGAGGGACGCTATAAATGTGAGGGAAGAAGCTCGGCGGTAGCATATAATGTTGCTGTTCAAAAAGAAAACCCCCTTCCGAGAAGTTTTGCTTGATGTGGTGTAGTTTTTATATAAAGTTTTCATTGTTCCCTAGCGTGAGCCTGCGAGTGACCTGTTGACAGCTGAGCTAAAGTCATTTACAGAAGCTTGGGTTTATAAAGACAGTTTCAAATTTTGGTGTTGGTTATCAATAATGCAGTAGCAGGAGTTAGGGACGAGTATAAATGTAGAGTAAAATATAGTGCCTTTCCACAGACTCCTATAATTCTGTCCTCCTAATGGATTTATGAGCAATGACAAGGAGTAGATAGAATTTAGTTTCCAAATGGGATTTTAATATTGCATTTGTTTCTTAATTGACATTCATTTTGTTCAGTAATACTATTTCTTAAGTACTTTAAGATGCCTTTAATGTTACTTGTTGTTATGCAATCAGAAATACAATAAGTTCCCCCCCCAGTTCTGCTTTGTAGATGTTATTACCACAGAAAAAAACAGTGCGATAAGACTACAACTTAACTTAAAAAAAAAAAAAAAAGATACAGATGGTAACTGACGGTCTCAAATTAGTGATCTCTGTAGACAGGGCTATGGGGCAGGATTGGTTCTTGGCTTTGAGTAACTTTTGGGAAGGATGACAACGACAATTCCATTTCTGCTGAACACAATCAGTTTTTTACCCTTGTTTCAGCCGTTCTCCTAGAACTGGTCTACAAAAGCTGGCTGCTGTCCACTTTCACCAGGGCTAAACCCCTGCGTCTTACGGACACTGGTGAGGGTTAGCAGGGCAGCGGGTTCGCGGGGGGGTGGGCAGGCATGTGTGATGCCCTGCTGCTCTGTCAGCCCTTCATAGGTTATGGGATGCAGCTGTGTTTAAGTGAAATCCCTATGCGTGCCTGCGAGTGGGCAGTGAGACTAACTTCGTGAAGGGCTTTCATCTACTGTGACCATCCTGTTTGTGACCAAATAGCGAGTTAACTTCCCCAAAACGATTTACTCCGTAATTCCTGTAACTCTTTGATTTACTGCTTTGTAAAGAAGCATCAAACTCTGAAGCCAGTCTGCCTGCCTTAATGTTTTGTCTCAGGTGGTGGTGTAATGATATTTAATGTGTTGTGGCTATCGGTATAATAGGATGTTTAATCCATGGTTTTCTTATTCTTCCTCATCAATTTTAGGATATTATTGTTTTAGATAGGCATAAGGTGAGGCAGCGTTTTTGCTCTGATAATACTTGTCTCTGGTGGGTTATTTCCCCCATGCTGATAAATATAAAATTTCAGTGCTTTTATATAACTAGTGATGTGGTTAGTGAGTCTTAGACTCTCTCATGCCAAAATGGCTTTCTGAAAAGGCAATATAAACTTCTAAGTCACTAAAATTGACAAACCTCTGAAGTGCTCTACTGTGAGAGAAAAAAAAAAAAAGTGAAATCAATGAGAATTAAGTATATAAGCACTTGGTAACGAAGTTCTGTGGTTCTGGCCACATACCATTTTGAGGATTTCTTTGTAGTGACCTACTGCTAGCAGGAACTTCTTATTCTTCCTCTTTTCAAAGTTCTGGTTGCTTTTCTTTAGTAAATTCAGCCCTGGCCTTTTCCTGATTAGGGAAGTTTTTGCTTGAGAGAAAGATCACATGCAGGAAAAAAATACGGAGAAAAAAGAGTGAATAATTAGTTGCTACAAAATTTCTTCCTCGGGTTTGTCTTTTAGGCTCAAATTTTAAAATGTACATAGTGTGTTTTGGAGACCTGTAGTTTAGGTCTGAGTATGGTATATGCTCTAATTGCTCAGCTCCTCTGTGCTTAACCTATCATTAAGACAAAACTAATGCATTAGCATATATAGCCTCAAAATAACTCCTTTTCTTTTAAGAGTGCAGCTACTTACCATGTATTCATAGATGATAGGATGCAGAATCAACTGATTATTTTCTTTTTAGGTAATAGGGCAGTAGCTTCTAATGGTCACCATCTTATTCTCCAGGCCTCCGTTTCACAATGTATTTGAGCAAGACTTCTTTGAGCTGCAGGGAAGAAGCTTTTTAGTTTAATCTCTGCCAATGAAATTAGGAACTTATTGGGAATACTTTCCAGCAGCAAATTATGGGTTTGAAAGTGGGTTTGGGTTGTGGTGCATGTTAAATGGGAGCTGGTGAGGCTGGTGCTCCTGGGTGCATGTTAAATGGGGGCTGGTGCTCCTTGGTGGACAGCTTTATACCGCTTTCTTCGTGACAAAGCTTAACGATCTGCTGGAGCCATCAATCTCCCTGTTGTCATGTTACCTTCCAGTGTCAGGATGAGACATTTAATTCTCTACATGACTGTAAGCAGCACTGAGATGTTCTCGCTCAAAAATTGGTATCTACCCGTGGAAAAACCTCATTTCAGTGGGCAGTTTAACCTCTTGGAGCTCAATTATTGCTGTGCGTCGACGGTGATGAAGCAGAGCTAGACAGTGCTTAGAGCAGGGGAGCACAACGCTATCGAAACCAGCAGCCGACTCTGTGCACCATAAACCGACTAAATTGGCTGTGCTGGAAAGGCATAAAATCTGCTTTGTGATATGCTGTTCCTCCTTAAAAAGGTAGATATTTATTTACAGGTCTTGATGTTTTCCTTTCATACCTTTGTGCTAGTCTGGTGAGCTCATTTGTTTAGCTATGGTTTAATTTTTAATCATGAAGAAAAGTAAAGGTTTTTGTTAATCGGTGAAGTTAAGTGCCTGCTCTGGCAAATAGAGCTTCAGGCAGTAGAGAAACCCCACATGTTACACACCTGTAATTTTAAAAATTCAGAGGTGGAAAAAAATAAGGCATCACTTGCTGAAGAATAGCCATAATGTCATAATATTTATGTCAGAATACAGGACAAAAAATAGTTTATATGGACATTAATAATGTCTTCATGATTGCAAGATTGGGTCTATTTTTAAAATAAAAATGACTTTTTGTTGCATTTTATATGACCATTTGAATTCAAGTTGCATATTTCTTGCATTCCCTACTGAACTCAAGTCAGCTATATAATACAATAAAATCTCTGGATGTACAAGGCATTACTCTGGCTGGACTTTGCAGAGGAATATATGTAATATGTAATGATGATTAAATTGATGAATAGTCCTAATTGGATCAAATAGACTGGTAATGCTGAGCTAATACTTTTAAACATCTCGCCTTGCACAATTAATGTTACCTTGTCGTGCATCCCGTTGTGCTATTGGATGGAT
Organism: Rhea pennata; assembly: GCF_028389875.1. Lineage (NCBI taxonomy): Eukaryota > Metazoa > Chordata > Aves > Rheiformes > Rheidae > Rhea > Rhea pennata. Next base: position 4,746,972 of record NC_084666.1, read on the forward strand.
GTCTTCTGTCCCTGCTCCTGCCACCGCTAACAAATGATTTTTGTCAAGCTGTGGTGATGGAGAGCAAAATCTGTGCTCTCCTGCATATACAAAAACCTGTTAACTATACCCATTTTCCAATTTGATAAAACCCAAATTGCTGCTTAGCTGTTGCTCTTATCGTCCTTTTTTGTAGATTGTATTACTGTGCCCTATAATGCATGGTTTTAGGTTGAAGACACTTAATACTGATGAAAATAAGCTGTGAAGTTAACCCCCCAGGGAGTTCTCAGTTTTATGGGACATTGTTATAATCAGAACTATAAAGCCACTTTAACCTTGATTAAAAGGTGAATTATTTAGTCAATAAACACAAGCCTTTATGAAGCAGCTCCCCCCCATATGAGATGACAATCAACAGAAAAGCTTGGTGTTCATTTAATATTTAAAATACTCTTTCAGAGAGTGGACGGGAGGTTTTACTGATACCAGTATTCCCATGAGCAAGTATGTTTTTAAGAGTTTGCCCAGGATGGATCCCACGAGACTCTTTAAAACCTGTGATTCTCTTTGGAAACTCTATGCTTGGGCCTATTTAGGTACCTTGAACTTGGAAAACCCTAAACTTAGGTTCTGAAGTGAGACATTTAATGTAGGAGCAAAATTTCTACAAACTCCTTGCTTGGGACTCTATAAATTTCCCATTGCTGTGTGTTGGCCACATAGTGCAGCTTGGGTTTCACTTGGCAACGCAGTGTTGCATTCTCTGAAACTTAATATTTTATATATATATATATATTTTTTACAGCACTTTGATATATCAGTGGTAACATTAATACCTGTATCTCTATTGATGTGGCACGAAACCTATTCATGGTTCTGTTTGCACAGCATCTAGTAAAACGACATCCTGCTCCAAAGAACGGTATGAAAGGTCTTTGATATCAAAATGAAACAAGAGGCGATAAATGGAAACGAAGAGATTGGAAGAAAAAGAGGCAATAAGTGGAAATGAAGCTATTGGGAGAAAAAAGGGATACAAACTGACGGTGTGATAGTAGTAGCTACAATGCACCAGTTTCCTAGCTGTTGGCAGATCTCTTTAATGTATTCCTTTCTTTTATTATTTTGTATGCATTACTGTGATAGCTATTCTGAAGTGCCTCCAATCATTTAGAAAGTGAAAAGTATTTTCCAAATAAAATAGGAGTAGAATTAATTTGCAAGGGGAATTAAGAATTACTGTTCTTAATATTAGCCACTTTATAACTTAAAGGGAATGCTTATATGCGTGCATATGTGTGTATATACACACACACACATATGGTTTATTCTACTTTGCTGCTTGCTTTTACTGCACCACTAAGGGATTAAATGGAAATATTTGAACTTAGCTTTTTCCTAAAAGAAATATCACCGGCCTCCTCTGCTGCTGAAATCCAGCTGGATCTTCAATCATGGATGTACAGCATTTACCAATATGGCAGTCTTCAATTTGGATGGGTGTTTCAATGTCCAGTTTTTCATTTCTAAAAACAATTAAACCCCCAAGCCGAAGTGAATATGCTAAAATGTTTGATCCATACTTCCGTAGCACCATTAAGTTTCTAGGAAGAATTCTTTTATGATTTCAGTCATCCTTCAAATCTTCGCAAAGTTTGATGGTAATTAGTGGTTATTAACAAGGTAGAGAAAATGTTGGTGGCATCATTCTTGCACTAATCTTGTTTCAAACAGATGTTTTTGTGAAATAACAGATATTTAATCTTCAGAAAGTTGTAGAATTTTTTCTTTTTTTCCCCTATGGAATAAATGGTAGGTGTATCTGCTAATCTTGCCTTAAAAAAAATTAGGTTTTATGTTTATACTTTTATACTTACTGGAGCGATTTGAATGAGAATATGAAGCGCAAGGTAAAGGAAATGCATGTCATTGCGTAGGACATGATTCAGTGCAGCAGTTACAGAAAGCTCTGAAGCATTCAGGCTAGCATTTTTAATGATTGCTTGATGTTAAACTCCTGGATCCATACTTGGCTTTTAAGTGCTCTGAACCGTTTTTTAAAGGACCATGCCACTTTCAATTCTCACCAGTTTTCCAGGCTTTATGTGGGTAACCATCGTTGTTCTTGATGGATCCATTCAAACCAGTAGGATTAAATGTGTGAGTTGGCATGAGTCTTGAGTGCTTTGCAGAACAAGGCCCTTAAGATTTTATTATGATATTTCTATACTTGCTACAAATATAGAGTTGGAGGAGGAGTTCAAACTCCTGTTCAGCGCTGGAGATGTGACACATCAATGCTTCCATTTAAGTAACTGATAAATAAGGTATACTGATAACTCTTTTATTTACTGCTCCACTTTGTTTTCTCGCAGCTGCGGAAGGCAGTGATGGATCACATATCGGATTCCTTCCTGGAGACCAACGTCCCCTTGCTGGTTCTCATCGAGGCTGCAAAAAGTGGCAACGAGAAAGAAGTGAAGGAGTACGCTCAGGTCTTCCGCGAGCACGCCAACAAGCTAGTTGAGGTAAGGGGCCCTAGTGGCAGAACTGGGCTTCCGTATTGCTCCTCTAGGAGAGGCAAAGAGAATGATGGATGAGCTGAAATGGCTAATCATGCCAAACTAAAGTAGGGAAAAGGATGTATAGAGAAGGCATAGCCAAAGACCATGACTACTCTTGAAGGGCATGTGTTAAATATGCTTTCAGTATCTTCTCTTTCTGAAGAGGCTTGCAGTGTGAAGGCAACAAACTGTAGTTAGCTTCAAGGATGGTACAGAAGCGTTTATTTGTCTCTGAGGAGAATAAAACATAATGGTTGAAACCTGGCTGCTCACTGAAGAGTGCTTTAACCAAATGACAATGTTTGTTCATCCCAGTTTGCCCTCCATGACAGAGTAAGAACTGTGGAAAATACTTGTATTTCTCAAAGACACAAATACGGTTCAATAATGTTTGTTTGATATTACTATGACATTATTAACTGCTCTATACTGGCATTATTTTGAAGGGTATGAAGCTCTTTTGTAACCTCCTGTCTCACCAACCATGCTGTGTATACTTTAACAACAACAAATGCTGCTAGGAAATTGCTAATTTGAGAAGTATTGAACTATGGTTTGGAAGGCTTCTATTCTCTAGGCGAGGGGAGGAGGAAAGCATTTTAAGTCTCTGGTACATAAGCTCTAGAGAGCAGTAAGGATTCGGTAAGGGCTATTGACAAAAGTTAGCATTTTTCTGATGAATGTGTGTGGGAGGGATTTTTGATGGGATTAGGGTGCTGTTTGGGAAGGTGTCACTCTTCCCACGGGCAATAGAGGGAATCAAAATGCCTCACCTGGGCTCGGGGATCTCACTTGCTGTCTGGTGTCCACCAAGTGCTGCAGTACTGTACTTGTAGGCATCTAAGCATAGTTCCTCAGATTTAAGAACTCCTCCAGCTAGATTCTCTGCATTGCTGAATACCATAAGGTTTACTACTCTTCTCTACAAGAAGAGCAGAGGAGTGTTGGCAGCTTGCAGTCTTGACCCATTAGTACTGCAGAGAGGTTTGTTAACGCTGTCCAGGTGCTGGAGGTATGGCACTGAAAAAGGAGATAGCCATCATGTATTTTTTTAAAGTGGCTTTTGCAACCATATTGTAATAGCAATCAGAACTGCAGCCTTATTTATAATGTGATGAACATATGCAGTTAGTACTATAGCAGTCCCCTGCCCCACAGATTTGCAACAAAATGTTGCAATTACAAGTCTAATAGTATTATTAGAAAGTTAAAAATAACTAGGTAGATCTTATCTTTTACGAGGTAATAAGAGTTAGTGACAGAAAAGGAAGAAAAATCTGTTAAAGACCATTTTTTTTTCTTAAATAGTTAAAACTAAAAGCCTTGACTGGAAGAAACCAAGATACTGATTTTAATTATCTAAGTATGGGATTATAAATTTAACATTACTATTGGATTTGGTTACTGATTTCTGTACTTCTATGGGATTATTTTTAGGTATCCTTCTCAGCACCCTGCCAGTAAAATAACGGTGATAATAACAGTAGATGCCTTGGTCCAAATACTAACACGCTTTTCTCTGTTTAGGCTGTTTCAGACTATTGAAAGCAGAACCTTAACTCATTCTTAGATATCTCTGACAGCTGATACTAGACTGTGGGTTTATGTTTATTCTGTTCCAAAAATGGGCCCTTTTAGTTAGGTCTTGGTCTTTGGCTTCTGAATGTTGTTATTTGTTCTGGGTAATGAAGTCTCTTGAAGAACCCAATTTCTAGTGCAAGCGGGATTTTGCAACCTGGGTTTTGGTCATTTGGATCACTCAAGAAAAATGTTTGGAATTGAGTTACTGCACATGTAGACTAGCTTTTCCACTTAAAATAGTCTCATCACTTTCACTTAAAGATGCACAATATCTTAGCAGATGGGCTTCTGTGGTTTTGTGGGTCAAGCGTTTTGCAAATAGTAAAATGTGGTTTAAAGATGAGACATAATCAAGTGACTGTAGAACAAAGGATCCTTTCCCAGGCAGAGGGCCAGAATTTCTTGCTAATATATGCAAACACAGTTTCACTGAAGTATTTGGAGTTGCACTCGCTTATGCGTGAGGAATTTGGCAATAAAATCCAATATTGTGAAAATGCTATAATAATCATTAATTCTAGAATCAGAATCTGGATTTGAGTGACCCACCAAGCTCAACAGGAAGTCTATAAAGATCAAAAGATCAGAAAAAACAACCTGTTTAAGAGCTATACTTCACCGTTTTGGGAAAAAAATGTATTTCTTATTTGAGGAACATGAGGCGTAATTTTCTGAGCTATACATTTACAAAGATGTAAGTTGTAGCAATGAGACTTACGGAGGTTAAGTTTCAAAGCATATGTTGCAGAACGCTCACAAAAATCTTTCCTCATGAGCTGCTTTGACTATTTCTGTGTCTTCTGCTCCCCGCATCTTTTCATAACACTTATCTCTTGCTTTTCACTTCATTTGCTATGATATATCTCATTTGAGAATAAACCCAAAGATGAATTCCCAATTCCCTAGGTGTTCCTGACATCCAGGTTTCTCTATAGGGTGTTTAGGAAATGCAGAGTCAAGTGTCGTCCCGTGAAACTGGAGGTGTTTTCTGTGGCTCCTACGTTAAAGCCTGGTTACTCAGGCTCCCTCCAGAGCCTGTGAGGCTGAACATGTCAAGACTTGAGAATCAGTGTATTCATGAATCATCCAAAATGAATGACTCAACCTAATACAGACAAAAAAAAAAAAAAAAAGGAAAAAAAGAAAAAAATCTTTTTAAACCTGATGGTCCATGGCACCATCACAAGCTTGGGTGGCTAACTCCCTTTCTTCAAGTCACATTCTGGCAGCCACTTCTCAATCTATGTTTTCTGAAACCTAAGTTGGAGGAGTGGTGAGGCTTTCCAGATCATGACCTTTATCTTGTAAATCCTTTCAATATTTTTAAAAAACTTTATCTCATGGCTGAAAGGCAAGAAATGCCCAAGTTGTATTGCCAACTTTAAATATGACCTTGGGAAGTAATTTAACCTCTGTGTCCAGGCTTCTTCATTTGAAGCATAAGTTTAGTGATGGATAATTCTAATACCTACCTCACAAAGATATTTGGATGCTAAATTGACTCAGATCTATTCAAAGCATCTATCAAAGCATTATATGGCAGCTAATTAATTAACTTTTATTATTCTGTTTAGTAATGTTTTCTGTATTTAAGTGTTAGTCCTCTGGATTGTGTTTTGCAACATTACACTCATTAAATGATCAAATGCAACCACTTTTCCTGGGAGATCAAATGCAGCAGCCAATAGGCTCCGAAGAGCCAGGAGAGTAAGCTGCGTGGTTGCCTTCAACAGGAAGCATCAGCATGTGTGACTATTAGCTAATAACTGTGAAAATGCAGATATTGGAGCCTTCCACTTACATTAGCAGATTAGATCAAGGTGCTTTGTCCTCACAGCAAGGATGGGAACAAGTGCATCAGAGTGCTACTGAGGAGAAAAACTTTTATTTTCTAAGCTTAATTCAATTATTTCTTGACTTTTTATTTCCTGATGGCGTGAGTGGGCTTTCACAGGGGCAATGCTGGCAGGAGTACTGATGTCCATCTCTGATTGAGAAAGATCAGGATGGAGGTGAAGTGGCAGGCCTCTCTGCAGCTCTCACAACGGACTTGATTTCCCCTCTAGACCTGTACCAAAAACCTGCTACAACTCAGTGGTGTGAGTGATATGTATCTGCTAGGAGTTTTGGAGAGATTGACTATTTTGTGTTTTATCCTACCACCATCCACTTCTGTAAGGTTTACAGGAATGTAATTTTTAAACTGAATTTCAACTAAAAATTAAATGGAAAACGCTCTTAATTATTACTAATTTCTTTTCACTTAGAAGTAGCAATCGTAAAGCAAACCCCTCTGTCCTCAATGTTTGGCATTAATTTTTTTTGAATGTAGCTCTATGGAAAAATCAAGAATAACAGGAACTTTTAGACTTTCAAAAAATGCCTCCTCTGGAAGGCTGCAGCCAAACTCGACGTTTGGTTGGATCACGAGGGAAACTTGCAGCTGGATCTGTTATGTAGCATGAGAGCTGAAACTAGGTGTGCAAAGGCTTCCTCTTATAAAATCCTAAAGAATGAGATGTACAGTTGAAATGGCGACTGGCCTGCAACCTGAATGTCGCAGGATTCTCTGTTGAACTATGGATATTTTTTGTTGAATATTGCTGCTGTTTGAACTTCAAATCCTAAAGTCAATCTGTTGGGGTTGAGTTCGACAAAACAACTCCTTAACTCAAGGGAATATGTGGAGGCTTCTTGTGAAAAGGAAAAGCTTCACAAGCAATCTAATTGCCACTGTTCTTGAGGAAAAAGAGTTCAGTATTTATACTTCCTCATCTTGATGAGGAAGCTAATTACTGTGAGGATGGGTATGAAATTTTAATATGGGGGGAAAATAATTTGCCACAAAAATGAGAAGAATGAAGCTGCACTAAATCCAAATAGCATCGAAGTTTAGCTTAGTTTTTTGGTCTCCGGGAGGGACACAGTGGAAAGCGATAGAACAAAGATAGTAGGTTGTAGGAAATTATGCTCCCAATCTCCATCCTGAAAGTAAAAGGACTTATCAAGTGAAAGTTCAGAGCTGCAAGAAGATGCTCAGGAGGTTATGACTTTAAAACCTTGTATGACAACAGGGACTTCTAGATTTTCTGAAAACCAAGAGTTAAGTTGATTTTTAAATGTACTATTTGGTGAGCAGTGAACAATTGCATTGGTTAGTTTTCTGCCTCAAAACTCACTTCTGGCCATTTTAATATTACTGTGGAGAGGACTCTTATTTTTAGCTGTTTTAAATTTGGTGCTGAACCACTTCCTGCTAAATACAGTCTTTCAAAAAGAGGGTGTCCTACTGATTTTGTATTAATTCAAAGAGATTTTTATGGGGCCTGCACATCTATCAGTTTTGGGTCAGGCAAACAAGACTTCCAGACCTGCTGAAAATAATCAGTCATCTAATAAGGGTACTTGCTACTGGAAGAACTGTGTTAGGCTATAGTTTATGGAGATTAAAACTTGATACAGTGCAGGCAAATCAATAGTATCACAAGGTTGGATAGTAATTTGTGGCTGATGGAATCTAAAGCAGCTTTTCTTTCCCTTTTATAGTCCCTCTACTTGGCTTACAGGATTCTTTAACTTCCTCTTGATCATGCAGTTTTCCTTTTTGAAAAGGATATTGGGGCTACTTTGGGGAGGTTTGGCGGTTTGGGCTTTATTATAATGCCAAGAAAAAAAGAATTAATATTTGACTCCTTGGTAAGGCACTGTGCATGCTGCTTTTCATTTTCCAAGACCTGGCTGTCAGTGAATTTACTCCAGACTTACATCTGTGGTAACAGAACTAATGCCTAACCCACATTTTGTTCCTGAAGTGTATTTTGGAAGCGCCTCCTGGGTTTTAAGTTTGTAGGAAACTTGAAGCTAGAATTTCTCATAGGGAATGGAGAGCTTACGTTCAGGTTTTGGACTTGAAGGGCCAGGTTCTTATTTGGAATAAATGCACAATGTGCTGCTTGATCAGTAGTGCTTTTGATAGTGATCTTCATAAAGAATGTATAAAAAGGCTGGCTTTGTACTTTTGTAAATATTGGATAAGTTCATGAGTACCAATTTAGTGAACTGAATTGGATTTTCATTTGAGAAAGATAAAACTCAGAGTAACAAGCCCAGGAGGAAAATATTTGGCTCACTTAATTCTGAAACTTTACTTCAAGGAACAAGCAATGTTCCTATACGGTATAATCCACAAATACTAATTGTACTTGAAATGTTCTGTTCTTTTCAATTTAAGTGCACATCACTGCATTATTGGAGTATCTGACTAGCTATTTTCTACTAGGCAATGAAGAGAAGACATCAGCACTCTACTAGAGCTGCTCTATCCAACTTCCATCATAAAAATATATCCCTCTGGGTTTTCTCTCTTGCAAGAATAAAAGCTGATCAGTCTGTTTTTCTTTTACTTGACATTAGAACTGAGCTAGATAAGAAATAGCATTTAGAAGGTATTAATCCTTGATTCCAATCAAGCAGCATTAGGAAGGTCATAGATTAGTTGAATTCAAGCCTTTCAAGTTGAGAGATTCAATCTGAAATTAAAACTGTGGGCTATCTTTATGTCCTGGTGTTTCATCTGCTCTGTTGAGTTGGAATTTCCATCTCAGACCTTTCCTCCTTGCATATGCAACAGATGTTTTTAATTCCTAGTAAACATCTTCAGTATATTGAAGACTGACAAAACTTTAACAAATCTAATTATGTGCAATGAGCATACAGAAAGCTTGAACTTTTTGCTGTTATTTCTTCCAAATCCCTACTGCAGCCAGATCTAGTTACTCTGCTTTCTTCATCTTGGGAGTGGAAAAGCCTTTAAGATAAAGGGAACCAGAAGTCTTTTAGGGGAAAAACTTCCGGTTCATTCTGAACTTTTTCCTATACTGATTTCCCCTCTTCCTTCCCCACCCCAGCCCCACAAGATAAGCTATACTGATAGTCCAGTGTCATCCTGTGGGGATCTGCACCAGCTTCATCTTCTGCCACCTTAGTTAACACTGAAAATCAAAATGCATTACGGAAAAAAGGACATACACAGCTAACTGTGGTTTTGTGACTTCTGGAGCCTCTTGTATACCTTTTTCTGAATGGGATAGACTATTAAAGGAATTAAAAAGTGATCTCTGCTTTTGTTCAAGAGTGATCACTGTCTTCAAGCAATGAAGCTCTGAAGCTTAGGAGGTCTGCCACAGGAGGAAGCCAGTGCAGGACCTGACTATGACCTGGTGTCTGCATCCTTAAGACAGGAATGTGGGTAAAATTAATCTTGGGAATGGACAGCTTGGCTATGGCAGATGCTGACTGTGCCTGGAAGTGTGCCTCAGCACCTGCTCAGCAGGTTTCTAATGAAACCCTGGAATCCAGGATGGCTCCAAGGGGAATAAATTTCTCACTTGACTAGCTTGCAACACAACTCCGTTTCCAAAATCTCTTCCTATTAGTAACACACTGATAAATAATTCGCTAGAATCTGTGAGGCTATTAACATGGTCTTGAGCAGTCCTTTTCTACTCCTTTTCCCCCTGTTCCTTTATTCTTAGACTGGTAAACTTTCCATGTGTCATAGCAACACCAAAAGGGCTGAAGGATAAATTTATTTTTTTTTGCCACATCTTTCTGTGATATGTACATAAGACACCTGCTACTTAAACTTGGCAACCTGTGGGCAATGATAGCTCATCTCCTCCTTCCCAGAAGAAGGCTTAGAAGGAGGGTGGAAAAAACTGAACAGCTTTTTTTTTTTTTTTTTTTTTAATGCTGCAGCATCTCCATACTGATTTGTAAGCATCTTTGCCTGGAATGGTAGCTGCTGTAACTGTAAAGCCAGTGCTGATCCCATCATCTAATTTTCTATAGGTCACCATTCAGTTGTGAATGACTGAACTATTTTATTGTATACTATCTGTTTTTACTTATTTAAAGCATTAAAAATATATATTGCTGGAGAGCTTGCTACAAGTTAAAGTGCACTTCAACCATTTTTTCTGCAATTCTTTAACATCCTTTCTTTGGATACCTTATGAAAAAATATTTGCATGAGATGCTTTCTTCTCCTTGCAGAAAAATTTATTCCCAGTAGTTTCCCAATATTTTCCAGTTAAATGGCTTTTTTAAAAAGATAATTAATTTTAACCATGTTTATTAAGTGCCTCTGTAAAGAGATGAAGTCTAATTACTGTCTTTAATCACTGAATAATTTTAAAAATATTTTTTCTAGTCAATAACACCTGCTTAGCTAAAGAGAATCACTTCTCTGGTCTGATCACACACTATACTGTATGTGATTCATGTGCTACAGATTCCCAGAATAAAATGACTCCCACATACTCTAGTATTCATTTATGTCTACTATCCAATAAAATCCAATTGCATAGTGGTATAAGTAATTTAAAACTTGTTAACAATATGAACAAGAGCTGCAGGTACCACTTAAAATAAATGGTTTTATGCATTATGGGAATAATGACAGCTCATCCTAATCAGCTGTTGGACTTAACCTACTATGATTTCATACAGCATAGTTTGGGAATTGTCCCCTAACACTTCCATAGAAAATCCTGCTCGGGATGGATTGAATGTGTGAACCTTTTCATGGCAAATAGTCTTTTTGAACCTAGATATCCTTTACTTTGAACTTAAACACTTCTGATAGACATGTTTTTCTTATTTACAGAAATGTCCTCTCTTTCATCAGGAAGGAGTGATGTAAATGGAAACTCTTGAGACAGATACAATCCTCCTTTAATTATTCTCTCATCAGTGAGAGAAGTAAAACTAGGTGTTAGCAGAGGCATTGCTCTCAAATTGTCAGGGTGAATCCATCGTGCTTGTGTGTTGACATGATGTAAAATTCCCAGCAGTATGACTGCTCTGTCCACCCTGTTTGGCAGCTCTAAATCAGTTCTGGCAGATCTGTGGTTTATCTGCCTTTATCGTAATTGTTGTTGTTTGGTTGGGTTTTTTCTAATTACTTTCCATGGAATAGGATGTGTGAAAGCCTCTTCATCCAGTCAGCAGGTGAGATTCACTGCTAACATCCTGCACTGACCAGCCTATTAGTTGTCTGGCAACATGGGGGAAAGTGGTGTTAATATTTGAGAGAGCTTGAAAAAAGACAGTGATATCTTCCTTACCTTCTGCTATTTCGTCATATGACCCTCCTTGCTTCGTTCCTGTAGGACATCCCTTGTGAGACTGCCTTTTCCTTTCCTCCTGATGGTTCCTTCCAGCAAGGGGAAGAAGGATTAGTGAGAGGAGGCAGAGCAGCCCCTGAGAAGCTACATAGTGGTTGGAGTGAAAAGGGATGAAGATCCTTTTGAGCATGGTTGTCCCTTTGGGTTAACAGGCTTAAGATGTACTAGGTGTCTTTGAACTAGTGCCACAGGTGATTTTCATTGGCTTTCTAGTCTTCCAATGCATTTATAGGTGCACAGGAGTGTTGGGTAGGAGATGCCCCAAGGGGTAAAGCTTGGACCTCTTCCATCACTATAAATCACCTGAACTCTGCTTTCATGTCCCTTTAACCATCCTGCTAGCTAGGAAGAATAGCTGAAGTAATCACTGCTCAGAAGAAGCAAAGGTTCAAGAAATGGTTCTTGATTTATTCAACACACATCCTCTCATCTCTGAATGTTACAAGATCCTGGCTTTAATGCTGCTTGGACTTCTTTAAGACTCAGAATTGCTTCCTTCCATTTAATTCTCTTTTTTTTGGCACTCTTTTCAATATATTGCATAATACAGACATGATTCTTGTTTAATGTTCTTCCCTTTCTGCTGTTCTGTATCAGCGTGGTTATAGCTCCATGAGTGAACATTATGAACTGTATCTCTATATACATTTTATATGTTCATACAAGAGTTTGATTACAAAGTCCTCTCTTACAGCATAAAATTTAGGATAGAATTAAGGAGTAGGGTGAGGAGTAAAGTTATACCAGTATTCCAAAATCATGACTAAGTATCAAATAAATCAACCGGCTTATGTTAGTATATAGAAAGGGAATTTGTCATCCATGACTTAGCCATTTTAAACATGCAGGATGGAGCAAGAGGGAAATAGAGGTATTAGGAAGCCAAAGTGTTCAGTACAAGCAGGAAGTATGTCTGAGGAGACTGAAAAAGGGATTTTCAAGAAAACAGTGGGGTCAGACATAAAGGAAAGTATTCAGACATGCTCTAAAATCTGCAGAAGATGCAGGTGGAAGAACCATGTCAAAAACGCAAGGACGGAATGACGTTGTTAATGATGGAATTATGAATTGATATTAAAGAAAATTGTAATCAAGAAATCCTGTGATTTTAGAGAAGGGGGGGAACATAGCTTTGATTTTTTTTTTTTTTTGAAAAAAAGAATGTAGGTCTATCTGTATATATGGGGCAAATATATGCCCGTAAATGATAAATTTTATTGTTGAGCTAGGGATGTAAATGTGAAAAGTGTTGTCTCTAATTGCTAACTTTGCAGGCCATTAGAGCTGCCTAGGAACATCTGTGCTGCTTTAGCTGTTTAGCTCCTGGGCCAGATGATCTCCAGGTGCCACTTCCCACCCTGACTAGGCTGTGGCTGCGTGGGTGGCAGCGTGCGGTATCCTGGTTTGATGGCTTTTTCCTGTATCCCCTTTAGCTAGATCGTACCAAGCCCTTCAGTTACGACGGTGCATGCAGGAAAGCTTTTTGCTACCTGCAGCAAAGGATGTTCCCAGCCTGTCTACTGAAGAACCAAGACCATAGCTGTTCAGCTGGAGGTCTTTATCATACCTGGGTCTATTTACAATTTAGGTGAATCAAAACTGTTAATGGGGTCTTTTGGTCCCTTTCTGTGAGCTATGTTTCTCAAATGTTTCATTACCTGTGTGACTTTTCTCTAGGCCATCTGCTTTTTTCCACCAACTTCACTAACATTGCTACCTAAAAAGTATAATTTCTCTTACTTTTTCTCACCATTTAGCAGATACAAATAGTACCTGTAGGCATTGTGTTTTGTGGCTTTAATGAATGAAAAAAAATCTCATCACATATATTTATTTTATTTGTGATTATTCCTGGAATTCCAGGTGTTTTCAGCCATGAGGCACCTTTTGCCATTTTGGAGAAGTTCAATAATTGTTATTATGGTGTTTTTACACCTACACAATGTAAGCCTCAGATGACCTGTGTTTCTTAAATATTTTTCTCTGAAAATAGATTCTCAGATGACCTGCAGAGTCAGATAAACCGTACCTTTATTTTCTGCCGACACAGTTCTTTGGACAGATTTTTACTTCTCTTGCAGGAGGCTTTTGTTACAGAATAGAGCAAGGGAATGGTAACAGAAATCACAGTGATGGTATGAATGAATGCAGAGCAGCCTATGGAAAATACATCTAGGAAGGCTATGGGCAGAGATTTTAGGGTAAATTTTCAATAAAGTTATGTACACATATATAATTCTGCTGCTGAGTGTCAAGTGTGTATGGGACTGGATTTTCTTTTTTTAACATTTATTTGTGGATTTTTTTATTGGTAACCCATAGATTATAAACATGAAAATATATTTTGTGTAATGTGGGTGCAGAAAGTAAATATTCTCTGTCCTAATCTTCGTAGTTAAAAGCTTGAGTTCAGTGACAGAGGAGAAAAGGCATTAGAAAACCTACAATGTCACAACTCCTGGTATGCCTAATTAGATGTACTATGCTAAACTCGTTCACAAAATATCTAGATTTTGCTAAGTAAAATACTATGCATGCAAATAATGTGATTTCTCAGTGTTTGAACATGTTTCATGCCTTAATTTGGAGGTAAATTTCCAAACAAACAAAAAAGCTCCTACTTCACTACTCCTCTAGAATAACGTTTTAACAAATATGTGCATCAAGTTTCAGGTGAGAACCCTAACAGAATGTTGAAGAAAATAAAGAAAGGGTGATTTCATGGCTTAGCATGAAAAGTCATTGGTTTTCTTGTTCGTCTTGCTTGTTTTTTTCATGTTCTGAGTTCTGAAAATCAAATACGCAGAATGGATTTTCTTCAAAGTTCCAGGAAGATTTTCCAGCAGTCTGAGACCAAGCATGAGGAATTTCAGGCTAACAACTGCTTGAGAAAGTTATAAGTAGCTGAGAAAGGGATTTTAGGATGAAAGTGTCAGCTCAACAGTAAGTGTAGCGCGACAGTGGAGTGGTTATAAAACTCCAAGTGAAAGTGTGTTTTGATGATCCTGAAGTGGTTCCAAGTCTTCAAAAGTTTAGGAATAGACATTCTGCAAGACTTAATCTCTTTGCAATACATTATACTTAAAAGCACAAGATAGCAAAGCCGGAGAAGGTCAAGATTTACTGACGTCCTTACTTCTTACAGTCAGAAGGGGAATGTATGATATAGGTTATATTTGTGCCTGCTCCTAAAAGATGAGTGACTTACAGCCTATGGATGTCACCCTAACGTCCTTGTCATTATAAAGCAGTGACTTCACTTTCTTGCTCAGATACAATGAAACTCGAGAATGGTTGACTTGGAGGCTGTCATGTTACGTTCTAATCTTTGTTCCATGTCTTCTTGCAGCACATCCTTCATAGTCGTGACCTCTGAGGTTACAGCCTGTAGGCTTTCTTATAATGCAAGCAAGAACAACTACAATTCTTAAGCACAGTCGTGCTGATCAGCGTAGCCCAGCATATCTGCCATTACCATTCGAAGAGGCGATGCATAGCCTTCTGGAGTTTTAAGGGACTTCTGATTTCTACAGGGCCCAAGGAAACCTGTCTGAGCTGCTATAAGATCTTAAATCACTGCTTCTGATGTGAATGTAAAGCCTCATGGGTCTGTTTGTCATGCAAAAATGCCGTTGCCCTGGTGTCAGAAGGAAGATGAGGTGCTCAACAGTGAAGGTTAACAAAATAACAAAGAAACAAACAACAAAGAAATAACAAGCAGAAGATTTTATAATATATATATATATATATATATATGTATATATGGGAAAATAAGAAAGAGGCAGCAATGACATCAGATTTGAGTCTGAGAGTATCACTTCCTTAATAGGATAATTATTCTTACTGGGATGCCAGTATAGCTGAGAATAATTTTTGTAGGAGAGTAAAAATTGAGATTTTGTGTTCTCCATCTCTGAAAAATAACAATGCCGAAGGACCTTCCTTTCACAAAAGAATATTTTGTGATTTTGTAGGTGTAAGATATCAAAACTGAAGTTGACTCAAGAAATAGTGGTGGTAGCTATTACTGACCATCGTACTTACAAAAGTGCATGTTGTTAAGTTTCTAATCAAAGTGTTGGAACTAGTCACTGTATTATCTTGACACCTTTTGGTTAAAAGATAATCAAACACTCAATGAAATTAAGAAATTATAATATTTTCCATGTTTGCAGTCTAAATAAGAGAGATTTAAGGAGATCAAATTCTATACCTCAGGTTATATATGTATATTTCAATATTACTGTAAAACTTACCCATTTCATTGAATTATCATAAGTACAAAGAGCGTGAGTATCTATCCTTGGTAACCTTAACTATACTAATTTGTGACACATGGTTATCAAAACCCTAACAGATTAAAGCATTAAAGCCATAAATCATTAATCTGATTTTTTTCAGCTGGTCTTTTATTTACTGTCTGTTTAATTAAAAATTGAGGTTAATGAGTCTTTCAAATGTAGTATAATATTCTAGAATTCATTATTTTCCCCCTCCAGGTAAAAGTTCATTTTCTTCTCTTTTCTCCATCCCTTTTTAGACTAGAGAGGAATTTGAGTCACACCATATATTTTCATTCGTGAAAGTCACTGATAGCAATTTTCCCATCAGAAAAGACATACAGAGAATGAGATGGCAAAAAGCCAGAAACCAGCAGGAACTCTGGAATGCAGTGTGCAAATATAGTTTTATTTTATCTTACATCTTTTTATCTTCCATTTTTTTCTCCACAAGTTATCTTTCTCATCCATACCTTGAGCCAAAAACATCTTTTACTTTTATTTTTAATAAAATTCAGGTTTTTTTTCTCATTTTTGAATTTGATTATTTTCTACTTGAAAATGAATGAAGCAGTCTTAAACTCAAGTTTAGTAATAATCATTAAAATGATTCATCATTTATATGCATTTAAAATCAGAATGATACAAAAACTCTCTAATATTTTTTATGAATATGTATGGTCCCTTTCCTTGTCTTTACCAATCTCTTTGCCTTCATTAAGATGCTTCTTGTTTATAGAAGACTTATTTAGCAAGTCTTCAAAGCAGAAGAATAGCAACTTTTATTCCTCCTTATTATGTGGTATTTTTAACACAATAAATAATGCAAGAAGTACATTTGGTATTTTTCATGCCATAAGTAAATATATACAACCTAATGCTCAGCTGGTATAAACTGCAAAAAGCCCTATCATCTTCTCAGGAGCCTTATCAGTCTCCATCAACCAAGAGTAAATCCATGGCTTCTACCATGGTTATACTTAGTAGAACTACAACTCATGTTATCTAAGGATTTGGCCAATGTTTCTTTCCTCAAACACTTTTTGGTGCCCAAGATGGCTAAAATCCTGTCTTATTTAAGTTTTGGGGAGGGTTTAAGATCTCAAAAGGCTTTATAAAATTAAGCACAAACATTCTCTCTGCTTTGTAGGTAGTATCTTGGAAGGTGAAGTGATTTACCCAGAGTGTGTCAGTGGACCCGTGACAAGTTCAGAAAGATCTGACCATGTTAATTCTGATCAGCGCTTTATCAGTGAGGCTTTCACACCACTTGTTAGATTTTATTAACTATACTACATTCTAGATTTTGGATGATTTGTTATTTACGTAGCACTTAAAATAGTAATTTAGATATAGATAGAGCTAAAAGCTTGAAACACTTAGAATCCATTAGATACAGCCTACACTTTGCTATATATAAACCAGTGAAAGTAAACATAGTAAACTTCCCAGATTAGTTTTAAATAGCTATTACCATTTTAATGTATAAGGTGAGATTTTCCTTGCCTAAATTTAGGCAAGGCTTTAGTCTAAAAGGCTAGGTGACTAGTCTAGGCCGATAGCCTACACCATCTGGGTCATCGCTGGAGAGACCAATATCTCTATAAGGTGATTCATACCACCCCAAGGTAAAGATCTCAGCTAAAATGATGGGATGCATTTGCTTCTAAAGATACCTGTCTCTTCTCTGAGACCTTTAAGGGAGCGTAGTTAGGTGGCAATAAAACTCTATTTAGGTAGTTGATACTGGGTTACATAAGACGAACCTCTGTATGTAATGACGGAAGTAATTTCTGGGGTGAAGAGTTTCTCCCACAGAAATCTCTGCCCCTGGCAAAGGAGAAGTATCCTGTATCTACTGCTGGTGGCCGGTTAAATCTTAACCTGTTTGACTCAACTCTCTGAGATTATTTTAGAAGTCTGCAGTGTCTGTCAAAGATGTTCCCGTTTCCATCTTATGTGTGTTGAAAGCTATCTTGGCATCTAACTTTAACATGACAGATGGGACAGTGCAACTTGGCTGACCTCTCCTTTAAGTATTTAAATAGCTAAGCTGATTTTATTATAAAATAAACTTCCAAGAATTTCTTACCCTGTAGACCGAGCTCAACAGTTAACAAGTGCCAATTGCAATCCTGTAAGTACAGTGGATGAAGAGGTCAGTTTTCATAACAAGTTCATGGGAATGAAAGATGTTTCCATTGATTTTAATGAGAACCATAGGGATGAAATACCTGGAAAATTGGTGCTTTCCTCTCATTAAGAGAAGGAAGCCAAAATGATGTTGGTGGTAGCACATGCAGAATTCATTAGTTGGTATTTCCAAAATAATAACCTTATTTTTCAAAATATTATTGAAAGAGACTAAGGATAAACAGGGTTTGCAACATGGGGAACTAAAATTCTGCTAAAAACATCAGCTCGTTTTGTGTCAAGAACCGTGTCATCTCACTGGGAAGCTTTTCACTTGATGGTTTTTCCTGCTCTTGTTTTTTTATTTCAAGAAAAGGAAAATAAAACACCTTGGCACCGTTGTTCTGCTCTTCTCTGTTCCTGGTGGCCTCTCTTCTCCCGGTGCTTACGCTGCTTTGGGGCTGAGTGGTAGCACTGTTGGCTCCCAGATCTAGGTCTTCAGCTCACCTAACAGGGTTTTGCTGTCTGCCAGTGACTTCCCTTGAGGAACTCAAGAACGGCCTTATCAACACCTCCTCAAGAAAAAGAAAACAGTCGATTAGGTATGATGTTTAGCCTCAGCATCTGAGTCACAGGAATAACGGTCTCTCGCAAGCAATTTGTGCCCTTTACCAACTTTTTTTTTTTTTTTTTTTTTTTTTTTTTTTTTTTTTTTTGCTTTAGGGCTGACATTTTAAAACCCTTCTCATATCTGTGATTCATTTTTCATCCGTGAATTTAGGCCTGTAGCTCTTATCCCACGAGATGACACAATCAAACTATGTGTATGCAAAAACGTTCAGCACGTTCTTGACAAATCAGCAGTATTTATGGAATATTTGTTTGAAAAAAAGAATGGGATAAAACACAGCAAAGGATTCAAGTGCTCAGTTCCTTTGGACTGCTGTGAATATAGCTTGTGCTCCCTAGAAGTGTGGTTTTTTTTTTGTTTGTTTTTTTGTTTTTTGTGGAAACACTGATTTTTTTTTTCATTTACATCAACTATAAATATTATTACACCATATAGTTGCAGATGTAACCATAGCTGTACTACCATCTAAGAGTATTTTGGAAGCTGATTTTCCTCTACAGAATGTAAGTGAGCAGGCAGCTGTTTAACTCCACTTGCAAATGGTTTTCATTTGGTCTTTTCAGTGCTTTCAATGGAGAAAGAACAAAATGACTTTATGCAATTAAATAATAAAGATATGTTTCACAACAGTTATTACAGTAAGGAGGCAAAAATCTATATTTTTACTTACTAATCCTGTTCGCTACAGCTCTTTCTGCTCAGTTTTTTTCTTCTGGTTTTCATTCTTCCTGCTTGCCCTTTTCTTCAGTAATATAATACATAAAAACAAATTCCTGTGTGGTGCTCTTCATCTCCTATACTGTAGTTATGGCATTTTTGTTGTAATATAGATTTGAAAGAAAGCCCATCTGTATTTCTGTGCATAAAATAATAGAAATCTGAATCTTACAAGAGGGAGTTATTTAATCTTTACTGAAATGATTTATAGAAGAAGGCTTGCAGGAGAAAGAAATAAAGGAAGAAAAGAATATTGTGATCTGAAATTCTACTTCCATCATAATAAGAAACTTCATAATAAAGTTAAGAATATATATATGTATCTTATATAAATAATCATCTTCAGGAAGGTTTTCTAATCAAATTAAATTTAGTGTTTGTACTATATTCTGCAACGTCAGACTTACATGATAATTATCATTATTAATTTTTCTTTTCCATGTCTGTTTAAGAGATCCTTACATTGTGTAAGAAATTTAAGGCAGAATTTTCTTTTGGCTTCTTCTGATAGGGTTTAACTTTGCAAGCAAACTCAGTTTGATTCCAACACTCTCAGGTGAGTGGGATTTTTTAGTCAATACTTGTCATGAAGGTGCAGGAGGAGGCTGGTGGTAAATGCAAACAGCCCTTAAAAATAAACAAATAAAAATGCCTTATTAGATAAGGGATGAAAACCATGAACATATATTGAATATTATGGAAATACAGTGCAACAAACACCATCAAGAACTGTAAATCACCAAATCAAATTCTCCAAATATTCCATAACCTAATTTTGAATTCCAAGACTAATTTTAGTCTGTAAATTCTAGAAACTTTCAAGCTCCATTTAGGAGACAAATTCCGATTTCCTAGTACCTAGCTGGCAAACAGTCCCAGAATTTCACTCCCTTAACAATCACAAATCTCATTAAATTTCATTTTTACTTTTTTCTCACTCAAAATCTTAGTGGAATATAAAGAGATAGTAGCTGTTATTCCTCTTGGGCACTAATCTCAAATGCATCTGTGAAACATTACTGTGGCCTCCCTCTACTTCCCCACCCTTCCAAGAAACTGTTCTTTGTATTTCTGTGGTTCATGCTCATCTGTTTGAGCATTTGATGGTGTTCCAAGTGAGGTTTTGCAGTGGTTTGTACTAAAAATTTAATGTATCTTCTTAAATTATCACTATTGGCTTTTCTTCAACCCCTTAGTATCTGTTCCTATGTTTCAAATGCTTTCTGTCCAAACTGGTCTGTTTAGTCCTTAAAATTGATTACACATGTATCGTTCTTATGATAGATGATCATCTGTGCTTGTAACCTGACAGAGCTGTTATAATTTCTCATGACTGATCAGGCAGTATAATTTCTATTTTTGCTCAATCTTTTCCACGCTCTGCAATTTCTCGGTCTGATGGATGTGGAGGTAATTCATGTTTCTTTGGCAACTCATCATAGAATAAGTCCAAGCCTTTTGGCCTGGTAGGTACCTCTACAGTCTAGAAAAAAAGAGGATCAGATGCAAGAGATGGACCCATGACCGTCCAAACTTCTTAACTGTTAGCACGCTCCTTGCTTTGGACCACTGCACCTTCCTTCTGCTAGAGTGAAGAACAGCTGTAAACCAGGGGCCATGAGCCAGCCCAGCCCATCCAGTTGGGGGACTGGAGATTGTTCGGTGGCTTTCTTCTAGTCAACAGTATAGATGTAACCATGATATCTTTCGTAAAAAAAACACTATGCAGATCCCTTGTTACTACAAGTACTGACGTTTTGAGGCAAGGAGAAACCAGTTGGGCACATAGATAGACCACGTTTAATTGTTTATGGGAATCACTTTGTGCCCTAAGACCTTTGGGAGACCATCCTTCCTCTTAAAGCAAAATCTTCTTCCCAGAGAACTGTTTCTTGAAGTCTGCGCGGTCTGAATGATAAAGATCCCGGCAGCAGCAAGTGGAGCTTCATCTGAACTCTTTTTCCTCTTTTTGACTTTTTTCAACTATTTTACAACATACTGACATCTATTTTGTCATGTAAGTCTCTGAATTGAAAAATCTTAAGAATTTATAAAATGTTGGTAAGGCTCAAACTCTCTGGTAAATGATGATAATTATTCAATAAATATACTTGTATCTGCATTATATATCTATATAAGACTGAAAAAAATGACAGGACAGTGCAGCAAAATGCCAATTTCCTGAAAAAATAGGTGGAAATTTTCAATGACGAGAGCTCTCCATTCAAAAATAGGTCATTAAATTTGCTTGGCAGCATCAGGCACTAACCTGAACACGAAGAGAATAGCCTTGACGATAAAGGTAAAGCTTGTAGGAGGCAGATAAAAGTAGCAATTTCATTTGTGTGGTAACAGGTAGAGCCACTCTGAAATCAGAGCTGAAGAAATGAATCCGTAGAGCTGAACGCAGCCTTTTTCAGCAACCCTCTAAATAAATACATACAGTAAATGTTAAATACAGAAACACGTGCTGTATAATTACAGGTTTGAGTTATTCTAGGAAAACCTAGAATTAAGGAGTAGCTGGGCGAAATCTTTCTTAAGAACACTTTCCTTCCTTGCAAGAAATGCAAGTTTTAGGTCAACATCAACCATTTGTGAATGTTTACTGAATTTGGCCAGTGAGCAAAAATGAATAGAAATGGCCTAAAAGTGAATAGGAAAGATTGGAAGGTTGCGGTATTTCACTTTAAAATTGCAGAGAGAGAAGAAAGTATTGAAGAACCTATAAAATAAGCTTGGTGTCAACCCGAGGCAATTTTTTGTGATTATTTTTCATTGCAGCCACTGAACAGAGCAAAATATTATTTAAACAGCACTATTTCTGGCATGCCTTTCACTTACTGATAGTCTCTCTGGCAGAGTTTCTGTATTTTTATTTTCTTATTATGAAAGAGATTTCTTGAATCTGTCATGTATGTTTATTATAAAGTTCAACCCTCACCCATGTATATTTTTTACTTAGCTAAACACGGTGATGTTGAGGAAAGATACAAAGATAAATTAATATATTAATAATGTCATTTGAAATTGTGTGGGACGTCTTGCGCATTTTAGAAACTTGATGGTGCAGTACTGTGCAATATTTAAAATAATGCCCTGGCTAATGAGTTTAGGACTGTTTTTCTCAATTCCCCCTCATTTTTGCTTAGTTAATATATTCTTTATTTCCTTCTTTAAGCTGAAATGTCAAATTGCCATTTTTTTATGCACAAGTCGCCAGTTGTTTTCACAGTGACAAAAGATGGTTAGCTATCAGAATTATGAAAAACAACATATGGACATTAAAGAAAATAAAATTGCTCACAATATCTGCAGTACATACTCTGGGGAATAAGATTACTGTAAATGGGTAATATGAGCTTGATTATTACTTGAAATAACCTTAATTCTTAAGGCATTCAGTTGGCCAGGAGCAACGCAAACGTTGCAAGGAAACAATTTGTAAGGTTTCCTTTCCTGCGCTTGTCTTTTTATTTGGAAGTTATTGGACTGAGATACCAGAACTGTAATTTGTATTAAAAAAGGAGTTCCTGTCAAAAATGCATATTAGCATACTGAAGGAATAGATTAGTTCATTTTTATTTTTTAAAAATTGTAAACTCATGTAATAACCATCAGAAAAAAAATATGTAAACTAGTATTTCTAATCCCTGTATCAGTTTAATTGCAGGATCATATACTCCTAGACAGAAAGTATTATGTGTAATTACTGTCGTTAGTTCAACTCAGTTTCAGTAACTGTTTGAGAAATGTAGTAATAAACAAATTCTGATATTTTTCCTTTTTGAGGCACAGAAATAGGTAGGATTGCTTCTGTTTTCAAGAACGAAAATGTTCTTGCCTTTAGCATGTTTGTTAACTGCTGCAGCCTTGTTTTTACCAAAGGATGACTATATTTGATTAAAACTCCACGTAGAAGAGGTTCTGCTTTACAGGTAGTTGGCTGCATTTGGCTTCACCAAGTCTTAAAGGGTTTTTCCACGTAGGGTTACAACTGCAATAGGAATTACTAAGGAGCTGAACTCTTTTTGGTCACAAGTCCAACTTTCTAATTTTTCCAATTTTCTCACTTTCCATTTTTTTTAAAGGAATTTTAGGATTTTTTTAGGCTCCTTTGACTATCACGGCCTTGCCCTCTCTTTGCCTGGGTTCGTTCATCTGCTCTGCGAGAGCAATACCGGGCGGAGACTTTGTGAAATTGTTCGTTACAAGTTACTATGAGATCTTGAAGCTGTTTTTCACTGCCAATGGTGAATGAAAAGCTCAAGTGTTCCTTCTTCTATGGAAAGCAACAGTAGCCTAGGTGAGATCTAAGAACAGAGATGAGAAAATTTTCTAGATTTTATTAAATAAACTGATAAAGCTGGAAAAAAATGAATGTCTTTTGGACACAGGGATTTAATCAGCTACAGCAAATGAGTTTCAAATTTTTAATGTTTAGGCAGAACTGGAACCCTCCCTGTTTCTACCTTCAGAGCTTTCATAGTGCTTCATAATCACCATGATGTGTTGAATTAGCTTGGAAAAAATAATGTAGCAACAGTAAGCTATGCTATTTATTGTGTCTGGTTCACTTTTACCAGTATTTTTTTTCCTTATATTAAACACTAATTCTCAGTAAAGCAATGGTGAGACATCACTGATACGTTAAAGTGCTCTCCAAATTTAAACCTGTTAATTATACATTATCCACCTTTCTAAAGTGATCTTGAGGTCTTATCTTGCTAAAGAGGAGAATGACTAGATAGCAGCAGCTGTGCTGCCAGTGATTATTTGGGAAGATGATTATCTTAGTTAATTTGAAATTCACTTCTGGGCCAGCAATGTAGGGAAGAAAACTCTGGTCACACAAATTTTTCAGAGAATAATTATTAGTTGGGTTGGGGTTCTTTATTAATAGACTTTATCCCTCTATAAAATAAGAGTTTCCCCCAGAATTAGATGGGAGAAAATGAATGGCTTGAGTAATATTTAATACATTTTAGAAAAAAAAAGAACTTAAATTTAAATTCTACCAAATAAATGGTGGACCTATAAGGGACAGATCCTCAGGGAGCTGCTCAAAGCTGGTGATGCTAGCATCTGCTCCTGCCTTCGTCCGCCTTTAGGGAGCTTTCTGGAGGGCCAATGGTTTGACGTACTAGCTTGTATCTGGAAACCAGGTGGTTGCTCGGCGTGTGCCGCGCGTGCTCAGCAGGTTGTGTTTATGGGTGCTCGGCTTTGCCCATGTCCACGTCCATCCCTACCGAGCTGGTACGAGCTGCATGCGTGGTCGTAGACCTCCAGGGAACCCTAAAGCTCTGAGGCTTCGTATTCAGGATTTATTCTGAGTGGGAATGCTGGTTTCAATGTCGGTGCTGGGTGTTAGCTGGGGTGTTAAATGTTAATAAGTGTGTTTGGGATCCGATTTGGAGTTCCTTTAGCCAGCGTAGATGAAACTAGTGTTTCTCAGCTTGTTGAAACAGTGCAGCTTTCCCTCCCCGCCACCCCATAAATCGTGGGAATTCAAGGAGAACATTAAGATTTTCGACTAGACTGTGTTTGTGTTTAAGCTGCTCTCTTGAAACGAGATTGGGACATTCAGCGTAAATCACTTCTGTGCTCCCTTTTCGGATTGAATGCTTGCCTAAAATGGGAATAAAACGCTGTGAAAATCAGCTGTTCTTCTGTGGACTTTATAAGGGCATAAAGTTGATTGTAAATACACCAGTGTTTTCTCAGCCTATTTTTTTTTTCAAATGCCCTTAGTAAAAAGTCCGTCTATCGTTATTTATATATTTGGCTTTTCACCGCTAAGAAAGGAAAACCTTGGAATTTTGACTCTCAGTGATAACGTGAAAAATACTCTTTCTTCATGTTTTTCAGAATCAAAAAAGTCCTGAAGAGCTGTATAGGTGTATCTATGTGTTTGCGTGTACGCTTGTGCAACCTGGTGCCCCTAGGCCCCTAGGTGCCCCTGCTTGGTCGTGGTTGGACTAGGTGGTCTCCAGAGGTCCCTTCCAACCTCAACCGTTCTGTGATGCTGTTTTGTCATTTTAACCCACCAGGTGAACAGGAAGCAGCACATCAGCATATTGACAACCTGAGTCGCATGTCCCTTGTGTGTTACTACCTAATTCTTGATGATTTTGCGTTGTTTCTGGATGTCCTCCTTTGGACGACACTATGAGAAGAAGCGGATAATAGGGTGCAGACAACTGGTGCTCATTCTCCAAAAAGGTAGTTTCTCCACCTGGAACAGCCTGGAGCAGAGTAAGAGTCCATCGGCTCAGAAATTAAATTGATTTCATTGTGTTTATGCAAATAAATGTTTTCAGCAGCTGTTATCCAAAATCTACTGAGCTCGTTTCCCCTGTCGCTCACACCGACGTAACTCAGGATTAATTCGACTGCAACCGCTGTCCATATAATGCTAACTGCGTGGGGAGAAGAGAATCCCCAACTTGTTAGCAGGTGGTGATTTTTAAAGAGCGACAAACTGAGCGGAGCGGCATCGCGAACTTTCGGCAAGGCGAAGCGGCACCGCGGGGCTTTGGGCTGCCGCGCGGGACTCGCCGTCTCGGGGACGAAACGCCGGCGTGCGCCGGGCCGGCCGCTCGCCTGCCCTTAGCTGGCGGCAGGTTGTCATCTGGCAGCTGCCAAGGGGTTTGGAAGGCTAAAAAATTATTTTGCAATGAAAAGGAAAGGAGGATTTTTTTTTTAAAAAAAAAAAAAAAGAGCATGAGTTCCCTGACAGCAGGAAAAAAAAATAATAAGTGTGTGTATTACACCTGGAGCAAGAAATATTTACTTTGGCTTCCTCTTATTCTGGCTTTATTTTAATGCAGTTTCTTCCCATATCAGTTTGTAAAGCTATGTTTACACCTTCACTGACCCCAGATAAATAAGCAAATCCTCATGTTTAGTTAGATGAATAAATCTCAGTTTGTAGCAGTGCAAATATACGCTGACAGTTCTTCAGTGAACTGACAGTAAATTAACCGTTGCGAGCATGCCGGCTGGAAGAAAAGAAAAGATGTAGGAACAATCTTTTTTTCTTTAATATATTATTAATTATTTCTAGTAGCAATGTGATACATTAGATTTTTATATAGACTGTGCAATGCTTTCTTTGATCAACAAATTCTGTCTTTTCCACACTAAAGAAAGAAAGATTTCCATCGTCGGTTGTGGGATCCTCTTTTATTTTCCTCTTTCTGTGGGTGAACTGGCACTAGAGAGATGCTTCGAAATACCCTGCCATAAACATTGCATATCTAGAGCAGTGAAAGAGCGACGCTCGCTGCTGCTGGTGTATCATCTGGGTACTGGCTGTGCAATTCATTTCTACCTTAGTTTGCCAAAGCTAGAATTTATTGACCAAAGAGTGTTTTACCTGAACTACCCGTCCAGGTGGGTTCAGACCCAGGGCTGGTGTAAGTCAGTGAAGCTGGAAATCTTTAACATTTTCTCATCGGGTGGATTGACCGAGGAGGCTTGTTCATTTTTTGTTAGTTTTGGTGAGTTTTATAATGGAGAAATAGGTCGGGAATAGAAATGCCGCCCGTAATCTGCAGTTCTTTACGATGCAAGTGCTTAAATGTTTTTGTGTGCTCAGACCTCCTCTCTCTCCCTTTTGCGCTCGCATCCGATTTAGAGGATATCCATCCGAAATCTCTTCACGTGTTTAAATGCATTAAACGGATCAGAGGAACTAGCGTGTCACATTGCTGAAGATACCCCGTCAGAAAAAGAAAATTCCGTCAAATATATATTTTAATATTTTTTCCTTTGGTCTTATATGTGCATGAAGATATTGTAAAAGCCTAAAAATATGTGGAAATTTCATTTCCAGGAGAAAAATGATTAGACTCGGACAATAATCCTCTGTAGCGGTGTTTCAAGCACGGAGGTGCGCATGCAAAAAAAGTGTGAAGGGATGTCGAAACTCGCTTTGGATGAAAATGTCATTTGCATTGACGTAGGAGACATTTTAGTAGATAGGCTTTTTGTTTGGGTGCTTTCAAGTACTGAAGT
The DNA here is from genome assembly GCF_028389875.1 of Rhea pennata. Lineage (NCBI taxonomy): Eukaryota > Metazoa > Chordata > Aves > Rheiformes > Rheidae > Rhea > Rhea pennata. The sequence continues at coordinate 4,774,066 of NC_084666.1, forward strand.
TCTCTGAATTTAAGGCAAATAGCTTTCACCGCCGTGCGGTAGGTGAAGGGGTTTAGCTTGTTCTAGTCGGCCACAAAACTCTGATAGCCCACGTTTAGATTTTAGCTAACCGTCAGGCTGCAAAGGAGAAATAAGCGGAGGAAGAGAGAAACGTTGCGTTTTCATTGCTGCGGCCCCCGTTAACACGCAGCGTCGCCGCGGGGCGCGCGGGCTTTCGCCGTCCCTGCGTGCCGCGGTGCTGCGAGGGAGCCGGCGGGTAAACTCCTTCCTCGGCGAGGCGCTTAGAACCTACGAAGGTCGGTCCGGTCAAGCCACGTGCCTATTTTCATTACAATTTTAGGAATTTAATTATCGGGGAGATGGGCGCTGTTTTGTTAATTTGAATTAAATTAATCAAAAGCTTTAAAAAATGATTAAGGTGGACTGATAGAGAGACACTCTGCAGCTTTATCGCGGACCCCCAGGCCACAGACCTTGAACTAGCGGTTTGTAAAGGAGCCCGACAGCATACTGATACTGCTATTAAATCTAATAGCATAGACATTGGTCTTATTATACTGATCTCTGCATGCTAAGAGGACCATAAATCACAGTACAGTGAATTAAAGATCTCTGGTTAGAGCGCTGCGCAGCGTTTTTAATTCAGGTTTGATTTCTTAGATATGTGTTTGCTCCCGTTTTAGTGACTTTTAGTGTTAAACATAAAGAACTCGATATGAAAACTCATTATTAAAAACTATTTGTGTGTGAGCTGCGTTCGTATTACATTTATGTTTCTGGAGGAGTCAACAACCTCCCCCCAAAACAGCACTCTGTAATAGATGAGTAACAATCTTGGTTTTGTTCAAATGGTTTTAGGTATTTATGAGCCAATGATGATCCCTTAAAAAGGCAATCAGCCCTCATGCATAGAGCTGCAAATGTGTGAGGAACGGGATAAAATGTAGGACTGAATAGGAAATACTCTCTGTAATAGTTTTTAATCAAATAAACCATATGGCTCAGTTTACAACCAAGATTAATATTTACAGATTTCTATTAGTACTATAATGAAAATAAAATTACAGGAAACAAAAAAGTAGTAATGCAGTCTTTAATTTAGATATAATATGATTTAAGGATATAAAATCCAGCATATTTAATAATTAACACTGCTTTAATGTTAAAAATGTGAGATAGTTTCACTGCAATATGTAATGTTCTCTGCCACCTACAAACGATAACCCATTCTTTAATTTTTTATACACTAATAAGAAATCAAATCAAGCATTCTCATTTTCCTTTTTACTCTTTACTTACCTAGGAGAACAAATCAAGACATAAAGTTTCTTAGTACCATCACTTTTCCCCACTTTTTTTTTTTTTTTTTTTTTTTTTGATAGATATAAAAAAGACAGTGTGTTTTATGGATGAGTGCTGGGTGGTTTAGGCAAAAACCATGCTAGGGATTATGTTTAGAGCTGCAAAGGCTGGATGAGTGTGTGTCAGTGCTCATGCCTGTGCTTTGGTCCTCATTAGCTTACTGCTATAAATGGAGCAGCTACGTCAGTCATCTTCATGTCTCTGACCATGTCAAAAACACAACTGTAAAGTGCTAGGACAAAAAAAGGAGGAATAGTTGACCTATTACTTGTTTTTCTAAATATTATAGATGGGAAAATACCCTGTATTACTACCGCCTGTGGCTTTTCCATGAAATACTCAGGGTCTTACTTTGTTTATTGATGTTAGGTGCTCCTATAATAGAAAACATTGCAGCACATTTGATTCTTCCAAGAAAAATAATACTGTATTAGCAGGAGAAAAGAGCTGTTTTTGCAGCCGGGTAAATGAAACCGCCCTTCTAGCGCTCTCTCTGCCAGGGTTCGAGCATATTGACAAGAGGAGTGGAGGAGGGAGGAGGGACCACCCAATAGTGCTGCCTGGTCTACGTGTGCTGGTTCTGGGCAGGTGACGTTAGCTTGCATCACTGTTGGACTACAATTGCAAAACCATTTTATACAATAACACTCCACAAAAATCAAATGCATGTAAAATCCATCTTTCTCTGAATGTGACTTTGTAAGCCTATAAAAATATGACTCTTGATAAAAATCTTGAAAATTTTTGTTCTACACACCCCCTACTACGATAATCTCAGGTTTCCTTCACACTCATGATCTTCCCTCTCGTGAAAAACCTCACGTTTTTCCTCTAGACCTTATGTTGGTATATCCTCCGTTCTACCTTTGCAATATCTCCAGTTTCCAAATACGCCTATGTTCTTTCATCCTCATTTTCAAAGACTCCTTCCATGTCTCTTATCTATCTTTGTGTTCTTTGTTTTCTCTGATGACTAGACGAATACGGCATGTGCTGAGGCTGACTGAGAGCTGATTTGTGCTGGCTGGTGAGCTGGCTGCTGCTTCCAGGCTGTCAACCAGGCCAAATAAAATGAAAAGCTGAATTCTGCCTGTCTTTCCCCAAGTGGGTCACTCTCATCGTGACTCAGATGCCAGTTTCCGTGAAAGTTAGGGGCGGACTAACAAACTGTGTTATAGCCCTGCCTCAAGAGCAGGTTACTGGATGAAATGCAAGCAATGGAGATACCTATCCCCATAATGATAATAAATATTCACCTATACGTCAGTGCAGGATATCAGAGTGATTAATTCTGCATACCCAGTTTTCAAGCCCTTGAACAACTAGTTGCTTTTGTTGCAGTCTTCTATACTAATTAAAGATGTCTCCGCTTATGCTATCAATCATGGTCAGCTGGAATAGATGGTTACACAATTCTTTCTGTATGTGCTCAACTTAGGTCCTAAAATTAGTTTCCTGTAGCTCTCAAGGTTACATTTATTTACAATTCAGTTACCATTTGTGGTTTGTTGCACAGGGATCTCTGATCTCATGCTGTGTTCATACTTTCAATGCTTTTGCTACCATGCATCTTGTCTTGGACTTGTCCTTTTTTTTTGTTCCCTACTATAATTCCTCTGATTTTCTCCAAGAGCCTTCAAAATATGGCTTCTTGATAATATAACTGATGTTTAATTAGCACAGCCTAGCCATGCATGCATCCTTGTACAAGGGTCACTGAGCAATTTGCCAAAATAACGGCCTATTCTTAGTTAGATAGATTGCTTTGGTAACTACTTGTTATTAATATCTATTAGTTGCAGCAGTGCCATTGGTATGTTGTCAAAATTGCTTTATGGGACCGACTTGTAGGCATTGCAGTCTTGTAAATCTTGTTTCCATGGGACACCAATTGCCCCTCACTCGCCTGAGTGTTTCAGTGCATGCTGTTAATAATTCATTGCCAGTTTTAAGGGCAACGATCTTGATTTTAACTTGGCTAGAAAGAATTTATACACAAACACCCTATATAGCTTCTTCTTTTGTTGGAATGCTAAAGCAAGAAACTCTGGGGGTCTTTTTGCATACTTTGAAGCTTCAAAGTTACAGCTGGTTAAGGTTTCTGTTGTCTGACATTGCAGAGACGTTGTTGCAGATTTTGGTGTTCCTCTGTATTGTTTGTTCAATACCTTTTTGGTGCAAAAAGTATATAAAAAAGGGATTAAAAAACCCCTTTACTTACTGTCAAATTAAATAGAAAAAATAATCTGAGTGTGCTAACAGAGGTAAAAGAATATTGAGATGGGTCATCTGGCTCTAACGCTCACAGAAGGAATTCCCTTAGTTGGACATTTTACGTTTCCCTTCTGTGAAAGGAAGGAAATAAACTTATTTATACCTATAGCTCAAAAATCAGTATTGTATTAGTCAGTCCTGGTTATACCACCAAAACTCAGCAGGTGAGCATCCTTCAGTATATAGTGATGGTGTGAAGGTGTAGGCTTGATGGTAGCACTAGATACCTGGTTGGGAACAGGATATCTGCTTTGTGGCCATCTCAATAAATAGACAACAGAAAACAGATTACTTAGAGTTTATAGCCTATTCTTCTGTAGGAGAAAGATTCGCTGCATTTCATCAGTACAATGCTTTATTACTCAAGTAGACCAGTTAAAATAAAGCAGGAATCTGGTCTTCACTGTATTCTTAAGACTAAGTCCTGCTTTTATTTACATCTTGGGTAACTACAGCTGTTTGCTGGTTATTTCTTCAGTAGTGGATGCACACAGAGAAAGAGAGAGAGTTTCAGAAGTGACATCAGGATGGTAACCGAATTCTTGGAGGAGAGATCCCATGTTCATGCCCATGTCCTGGAGCTAAGTGCCCTACTGTGCTTCCTGACTCACGTGGGAGCAAGCCTCGGGAGAGAGAAGGAGAAACACTTTTCTTCTGTCCCCCTTCTCCCAACTCTCTCCTGGCCATCCGGGAGGCATTGCAGTATCCCACTACTTCTGACTATCGAATTAACTGCATTTCAACCGAATGCCTGAGAAGCACACTCGTAAAAGAGAACATCATTTGTAATACCTAAGGGAATTTTCTGTCAAAACAGGAAATATTTCTATTGATCTCAACTCTAGGAATTAATAGACATTTTCTTTTTTCTTTCTTTTTTTTTTTTTTTTTTTTTTTTTTTTTTTTTTTTAATTTTAGGCTTTTTAGAGATATAGTGGAACACAAATCCCACAGCAGATGTGTGCCTAAGCTTGCAGCTGTGGGATCAGGTCTTCAGGGGTGGTACCTGGAAGAGGTCTGGGGCAGGCCTGTTGGTGCTGGCTGAGGATGCGAGTTGATGGTTCTGGGCATTGGCAGACAGTATTGCTTGAATAATTTTATAAGCGAACCTTAAGGGCCTTTCAGAATTCTTTTTCCAGGTTCAAGGTGGAAAAAATGCTGCAAAACTATTACCTGTCTTTCCTATAAGTAATTTTGTTCTCCCTGTTCTACATACGGGATGCTTGGGCTGACCCTGCTGAGAAATAGCGCTGACCTGGAAAGTCAGTCTGAGTTCTCATGCGCGCGTTAGCTTCACACGCAAAGCACATCTGGTGATTATCCTTCTTGTTTCAGGAGGTCTTTGAACCACATTAGGGGTTTTCTTGTGCTGGCAATCTGATGTATTTATCACAGTTGGGGCTCATCAGTGTGATGTAGAAACCTGACCTGTTTTAAGAAGAAACAGTTGGATGGTCAAATTCCTTGCATAAAAAGAAAAAAAGAAGAGTCAGTATGTATTCCTGATGAAAATCTATTTTATTCATATCTAAAATCATTATTATTGTCTAATATTAAAAGTAAAGGATCAGACATAATGCAATACCCTTTTCCTGTGCTCGTTACTCACAGCTCTACAACTGAACATGAACAAATTTTTTCAGTTATCAAAACAGTAAAATAAAAGGATTCTCCAAGGTGCTTCATTTTTGATCTCTCTTCTGTTCTGTCCTATAGGCAGTGATCATGTCAGGTAGCAGAATGGTCCTAGAAAATAGAGCAGATTGAGATTGCCTTGATAATATTTCACTGAAGTTGTCTGAAGCTGGGATTTTTGCATTTTAAACTGAGCTTTCAGTACGAATTAGGCATCCAACACTCACAAGTTTCTCTGGAAAATCCCAGACCAAGACCAATGCGTTTACTGAGATCAGAGTTATTTCAAACTCTACCAAAAGCGGAAATCTCTTAAGGGTCTTTTAACTAAGTCTGACATGAAGGAAGTCTCAAGAGAGTATGCATGCGTGACAAGGCCCTAATCCCATAATAAGTACGAGCTGATGTGCAATTGACCTTTGCAGAAGTGAAAAGTTTTTTGCATAGGTTCAGTGGGCAGTATATAAAATAGGAAATAAAGCATTCATCTTTCTTGTGCTTTTTAACATTCTCTGCGAATTTTTAACTTCCTGGTGTTACCTACCTGCTTGGGTACATAGACTATTGTAAATATCCGGGCAGTTTATGTTAAGTATCTTCAGAGTTTGTTATTAAAAATATTCAGAGCAAGTGTCAAACTCTGTAAATTAAGTTATTAGTAATTTAAAAAAGATACTCCAAATTGAATTGCATGTTTAATGCCGTTTATACAATTAGATTCCTAGGTACACTTGAATACGTAACTTAAAAATACATCTCTCGTTTAGACAATAGGTGACTGGTTGATATAAGCGGGGCACAACCAGCAGCAGTATTCAGTATGAGGTTCCCCCATGCCAGATGGACTTAGATGCATGAGGAAGAGACCAAAATCGAATATTTTCATAGTAGTACCAATTGACACTGTGTTCTGCGAGGAGGAAGAAGAAACTGTTGCAGTATGTACCCTCAGTGACATTTTCATTTTTGGCACTTGACTTGTATATGTGCAAAAACATCTTATCTAGTGATATAATCGAATTTTGGTCACCACAACAGGGACGAGTGATAAGAGTAAGGATAAGGACGTTGCGGATCTTGGGTAACTTAGCTCCAGCTCCGCGCTCTCCTTTAATGAACCTCTTAGTCGTCGTTCCAAAGAAATCATGGGGCTGCCTCTCAGCAGGACCACCTCCAAAATTAATATATATCAGAATATTGAAGGTTTGGAGACAGTTATGCCATGTGCGTAAACTGTTAAGCAGATGGACAAATAACTGATAGTAGTTTTGATTTTACGGTTGTGTGATGTAGACAGATAATCTTGATTGTCTTGGGTTTGTTTAAATCTATATTTCCCTAAAAAAGAATAACTTCTGAATTTTCTTCTTTCTAATGTTTACACCAGTTACTATATTGCATAAGTAAATGACATAAATAGGAATGACATGTATAAAAATTAAAAAATAGAATGTACAAAGAATGTACAAAATCAAGGTGTAAATAAATTACATTCTCTACCTTAGGATGGCTTAATGGTGAAAGAAGCTAAATAGAACTTTTTTTTGTCTTCCGGTCTGTTCCTTTTAACCAGTCTAGGGTGGAAAAAGGAAAAAAAAATGAGAATTAAACAGTAGACAGCACAAATCAGCTGCAATATTTTGCAGCCTTTGTGTTAATATTGCTCCTTTACTATAGCATATATAGACTCCATTTATTTATATTTTCATGCCAAGCTATTAGTTTCTTTCTTTGGATTTTATTTGAACTCGTCTGGAATGTTGTATCCAATTCTGGGCTTCCCAGTACAGCAGAGACATGGATTTGCTGGAGTCAGTCCAGCGTAAGATGATTAAGGAATTGGAGCATCGCTCATGTGAGGAAAGACTGAGAGAGCTTGGAGAAATGAAGGCTTGGAGGGGATCTCATCAATGTATATACATATCTGATGGGGAGGTGTAAAGAAGACAGAGCCAGGGTCTTTCAGTGATGCCCAGTGACAAGATGAGAGGCAATGGACACAAACTGAAACACAGGCAGTTCTGTCTGACCGTAAGGGAAAATGTCTTTACTGTAAGGGTGAAGGAGCACTGGACAAGGTTGCCCAGAGAGGTTATGGAGTCTCCATCCTTGGAGATATTTAAAATCCATCTGGACAGGGTCCTGGGCAACGTGCCCTAGGTAAGCCTGCTTGAGCATGGTTGGACTAGGTGATCTCCTGAGGTCCCTACCAACCTCAACCATCCTGCAGTTCTGTGACTGTTTCACTTGCATTAAATGCACAGTGGCCCTGTTAAATCTTTGAATTGAAGATTAAAGCAGAGGACAATATATTTTGGTAGTCATAATTGCTTTTAATAATAATGAAGAACTCAAGTCAAAAATGGAAATACTGTGGTTTAAAAACACCACTACAGATAACTATGCCTAATTTTCATCAGTGCAAAAATAATCAAAATTGGTATAAAAGATCCATGTAACTGGATCCATAGATCCATACACTGACATCTATGCTGTATATCATCACTGTGATTTTTATCCATGCTGGGTACAGAAAAGCTAATGTAAGCATCATCTACCCATGCAATAATTACCCTTCCAACCACTATGTAGATATACCTTTAGAATAAATAAGAGTCAGGATCTCCTGTCCTTGGTGTGTCCTTTCAACAACAGTAATAAAAACACATTAGAATACACTGGAAACAAAATCCTTCCCCTGCCATCTGTTACATATCATTTAACGGAGGAAAGACGCTCGAGGCTGAAATACAATCAAATACATTTTATCGGGATTGATCCTGCATATATTTTGAATAATCGAAGCTAATGGAATTATTTACGTGGTTAAAGAGAGATACCCAGCAGGCTGGAGAGTGGCGGTCTTGGACTGGTAGTGCCAAAGACAGCAAGTTGACATCAGGGAGTTGCTAAGCACCTTTCCACTTCCCCAATTCTAGGATTGGTTCAGTGGCTTTGGTGATTGTGGAAAAACATGGCATTGCTGCAACTGGAGCGTTTATTTTCCTGCTCGTTGCTTTTCCATACTTGCACGGGACAGGTTTAAGGTCTTTTGCAGTTGTGCTGATGGTGTATAAGTAGCTCAGCAGACCTGAAATTTTGGACAGTAGTGCTTATCTACACAGCCGGATTCACTGTTATTGAGTCCCCCGTGCATTTCAAGGATGATTCCTTGGTTTTGGTATTTAAAATATATTCATTCATATAAATGCTCTTCAGACAGTTCACATTGATCTTAATACAATGTTAGGTTCTGTTTAGGCAAACAGCAAATTCAGTATGTTCAAGGAACTTAGTAAACAAGCGAACAAAAGAAAAATGAGTTACCTAGTTACGTCCACCTCCAGCAGCACGTGAAACCTCTTCTTCAGTGCTTCAGTGAAAACTGAAGTATTTGAATTATAAAGGTAAAGGCTGTCAAATCAAGGTTTTGGTAAAACAACAGGGACAACTTCTAAGGCCACAGGCTCTTCCTGAAAATATTCTAGCAAGTACATTCGTATGGTAAATGTTCGTCTTCAGGAGGGTGCAGTAAAGACAAGTTCCAGTGAAATCAGTAAAAGTTTTATCACCACGTTCAGAGCAGCCCCTAAGCCTCATCCCTTCCCTGGCAGATCTCAGATGGCAGGTTACTTGAAGAAAGCAATATAACATTTCACACTCGTAGGTCACAGTATAGAAGTGTATAAACTGGAAGGCCCAATTTGGAATATGCAAAGTAGCAATGTGCTAAATAAGCTATTTAAGATAAGCTGCTAAGGAGCTTTAATTGCCCACATAGCCTGTCCGTGTATGTTTTTGAAATTTTTTGAAATACCACCACTGCATACTGTGAAGTTTAAACATACAACACTTCCTATTTTACTTTCTAAGCTTTTTTTTTTTTTTTTTTTTTTTTTTTTTTTTTTTTACTTTTCCATTGCTAAATTTGTGAATTTGTGGAGTGACGTATTGGAAGAACTTCCAGCTCTGAAGGATCTGACTTCTTCACAATATGTATTGTGTTAAACATGCCCACACAAAACAAGTCGTAACGAACCTTTAAAAAAATAACTTTTAAAATAGTCCCTCTTTTATTTCAGTAGCACCATTTTCAGCAGTGCTCAGGCTCAGATATATAGATAAGGCATTGCTGTTTAATAAGTTTAGCATGTTGTAAGTTTAGTGAGACACTCCACTGAAGATCTGAAACATTCTCCTGAAATGCTTGTCTCTCTTCACCACTATCGAAAGAGGTGATGGCACCTAGCTAAAGAGTCTCAGTTAAGTTTCTAAGCTAAGTGGGATGGAACTGGATCTTTCTTTTCTTTTCTTTTCTTTTCTTTTTTCTTTTTCTTTTTCTCTTTTTTTTTTTTTTTTTTGATTTAGGAGGCACAAATAGATGAAACTATTAAAAGCATGTTGAATGACCTCATGTTGTAAGGACTAAGAGCATGCATATGGACCTTGCCTTGCAAGAAGGGTTAATTTATGGTAACTTGATTGACTGTATATTTGATAACAAAGGTAATACAAATAATTAAATCATGTGGTATTTGACGATTGAGTGCACTTAAAACTTGTACTGCTTCATGGATCCGTGTTTAAACACTGGCACTAAAACACAGGCAGTAGCAAATAATGTCCATTTCCCACCATGCTTCAAAAGCAAGTTTTAGGTAAAGTCATAGTTTTGATGTGTTAGTACTAAATTCCGTTTCATCCACACTGCATCTACCTTTATAGGATTTGTTTATCTCTGTGCTTATTTGACGTAATCAGAGCTTCCCATGGTACAAGCTGGCATAACTGAATTCTGACACTAGTGCTGCTGCCAATGATGCAGGACTGTATTTAAGGAATATTCAAAATATAGCACAGGAAAATATGTAGATTAGGATTATATATGAGATGCATCTTTTTTTGGGGGGGAAGGGGAAAATAGATTAGTGTAATACTCTTCTGAGGCCTGATTAATGTAGCCACACGTTACATTTTTACTCCTAGGGTATTGATAGTTTTATCCAAAACAATACATTGGCTTCTAAAGTATTTTACAAAACGTAAGAAAAAGTTTTATCAAGTTACCTCCCTTGCAAAACCAGGACATTTTGCAATGTCCAGCTATCATCTCATCAAACGCTGTTGAAAGAAAAATTAACAGGGACAGAGAAGAAATACATTTAATTCTCTCTGACTTTGTTCTGAGAAGATCTATTTCAAGAGACCTCAAAGCAACCGAGCTGCCTAACAGTTTGATTGCCATTTTGTGACACCCAGAGTCTTTCACTCTCGTATCTCGCCGCTCTCCGAGGGAAAGTAAGATGCATGGTGCATCTGGAGCCTTAGGAGAGGCTGTCATCTTGCTAATCACCAAATGAAAGGGGCCATCTAGAAGACTACTTATTTTAAATACAGGAAGCTGTCTTTTGGTGAACTTAATACCATTTGCTATTTTTTAAGGTCTATAATTTCCACTTATGTTACTACATTCTAATTATTATCCTGCTTAGCTTTTGTTTCTCGTAAAGATTAAAGTGCTCTGTTTGATGTGTGCAAAGAAGTGACTACAGAAAATAGTAAATTAATTGGAAGATGTCAGCTTTGGAGAATATTTTTGACATGAGTGCTGTAAGGCTGTTAACAAACAGACTAACTCATTTGTCTCGCCATGAAATGAAAATAAAAATCACAGCATTATGATAAAATCTCGACGCAGAAATGCCTGCAAGACTCTCTGAAGCCCAAGGACCTTATCTTCTCTGGGCTTTGGCACACTGATATATGCAAACCACGTTCTAAATAACTGCGAAGCGAAATAGGTTCTAGGAAGAACAGATGGATCAAGGCTAATGTGGCGATGTGCATTGGCGACGAGAACAGATTAATACCACAAGGGGAGACCAGAGGAAAATTGGAAAGATGGAGATATTTGAACTAATTCATGAATCATTTCCAGCTGATAGTTATGCCTTCAGGTACAGTGAATAATAGCAAGGAAGCGTATTTAAAATTTTATAAGTTTGTTTTAATGTAGATTAGAATTAAGAACCATACTTTTGGTTGGTTAAAAAAAAATAATCTTGTACTCCCCCTTCCCAAAATGTACCTTTGTGAATTAAATATCACTAATTAGTGTAATTACATGTACGGTGACATGAATTGCTGTTTTGAAACCCCAGGGCAGATTCATGGGCTTGGCACAAAGCTGTTGAGAATGGATTTTTTGCAAGAAGCACCGTATGCGCTAGGAGAACTGATTCCACCACCTGCATCCATGCTACAGAGATGCAGCTTTGCAGTGTTTGGGTTCGTGGTTTAATTGCTCACTGTCATTCAGGTGTCCCTCAAAGTCTCCATTGCCTTTATCTTCTCCAAACCAGACTTCCCAAAACTGTGGTGGAGCAAGCACACTTAGATGCCTACATCTCTGAGTGAGGTATTTAGGCATCCTTTACAAAATAAAGCATTTCACTGAGACATTTCACATGACCAAGTCATGGTACGCTTACTAATGCACACGTTACTCGAGGGCAAGCAGCCCTATAGAAATAAAAAGATCTGGCTTAGAATTACGATAATTTTGACATGTATAAAGCTATTAAGATCTGAAATAACCTATTATTTGGATACTTGGGAAGGGATACTTGAGAAATCTGTAGCTTCTCAGTATTAGTGAAGATATCAGGATTTTGTTTATGGGTGCCAAAGCACCAAATTCATGTGTTAAGATCTCAGAGGTTCTTCATTTGGCAAAACTCAGAGTATGTGGATTAGCTTGATTACAGTTATTCATAACAGACATGGTTACTAAAAGGGAAAAGAAAGTGAGAAAAAAGGAAATGTATAGATAATTGTTTGGATATTAAATCTCTTAAGAAGTTGCACGGAGACTATAATCTACAAGCTGTGGAGGAAGAGGTAAAACACTTGTCGGTGATGGAAAATTTTGAAAAATATCTAACAGTGAAGATTGTTAGTTCGGTTTGCTAGTAAAGAAATAATCTATGTGGGTTTCTGTTCATCAGCACAGAAGATGCCATATCATGCCTCTTGGGTACAATTCCTTCATTCTAGGCAAGGCTCAATAAAGAGAGGAAAAAGTACAAAATGGCCTACTTGCTGAAAACTTGATTCTTATTCTGCTGATTTCATTGCAGGTTGCAAATCTGGCCTGTTCAATCTCTAATAATGAGGAAGGTGTGAAGTTAGTCCGTATGGCAGCAACGCAGATTGATAGTCTGTGCCCACAGGTAAGTAAGATTCATGCTAAAAAGTACTTGAGAACTCTTATGGCATTAAAAAGCATAAGATAGCTGACACAGAAAAACACTCCATGTGAAGATTATAGCCTTGCCTTTGTCTTTACACTGTTGACTACTTTGCACAAACTGTGAAAAATACATTCAGATCTTGAGACCTGGGTAATGAACAGGGTGCGCAGCTGTGTTTTTAATACAGTCTTTAATCAATTTGTTCTTTCCTTTGAGAAGATTTTTGCCGTTCCTCATAACAAATGGTTCTGAATAATAGGTAATAAATGCTGCACTCACGTTGGCGGCCAGACCCCAGAGCAAAGTAGCACAGGACAACATGGATGTCTTCAAAGACCAGTGGGAGAAACAAGTGCGAGTTCTCACTGAAGCTGTTGATGACATCACTTCAGTGGACGATTTCCTCTCCGTCTCAGGTACTGGGATCAAGGAAGTCTGAAAAATAAATTAAAGGAATGGATTGGAGCAGGAGAAAACTGTAATTCCTAAAGCATCATTAGTGCATTAGTCCATTCTATTGGAATGCTGATCTACAACACTCAGTGGGAGAAACCAAGCCCTGCTAATTAGTCCCTAGTAGCAATGGTTAGCTTTTTGTCTTCCAGAAAATAACCTCCTACATGTGCTTCTATTTCTGGAGAGAAGTTTTGTTTCAGGTCAGGCACAAATTAGGATTTTGGCCACCTTTTTAAAATGTATTATTGTCTTGTGACAGGCTGAGCATGTTTGCAAAAATTGTCAACAGTCCTTATGCAACTGTGTGCAAAGGGAGGAAAGATGAACTTTCCTTACTTTCTGGTTTAGTCTTGGCTCAGATCAGCTGCATCTGAACAGTGGGGCAGATGTGTTGCTCAGTCCTGGCCCCCTTGATCGTCCGCTCCATGTAACCAGGCCCTGACCAGGCGTGGGTGAAGGGAAATAGGCAGATGCCACGTATGAGACCTGTCCAGGTGGGTTGTCAGGACATGACCAGACTGTTCATTTTCAGAGAGCTGGGAAGCACTTCTGGGTCCCAGAGTTATCAGTGCAGCTTGCAACGTAAGCACATGGGAAGGAGAAGTAAAGCAGTATAAGAAATAAGAAGTCTTTGCACCTCTCTAACCTAGATAGGAATGATTGCAATGAGAAGCAAGCTCTTCTACGCAAAACAGGCAAAGTGACTTAGTCCTAATTGGAGAAGACATGGAAGAGAGAAGGAAATTTGACTCTTTGGGTCACAATCTTTCCCGCATCTTCCTCTTAAAATAGTAAACTTGTAGCAGAATGTATTGTTAAACATAGTCATATGCCACAAATGCTGCAATTGCGAAGTGTGAGGTATCTCAGGATAAGTGTTTGCTGCAGAAAACTCACTTCCCAGTTAAAGTCTTAAAGAGGTGAAGTCGGCTGGTGGGAATAAAGATATAGAACATGCTCAGAGTAAGCTAACCTCACAGAGGAGCCAGCCTTCAGGGGACTGCTTGGCCTTAGTATTGTTGCACTCTGTTTTAAGTTGCATTCCTTGAAGTTTCCTTGACTTCTCAATAAAACATAGAGATTTTAGGGAAAAAGATTATTTATCGTTTAAACAAAATTCTTAATTTTCATTGTTGCCCTCTATTTTATTTGGTTGCATCCTGTTATTACTAGTAGCAACGACAGGGCTTGCTTTAGTCTACTCTACTGTTGAGCATCACTGCTAGAGTGTGCACTACAAGCCATGACAAGAACATGAAAATGAACATTTTGGTTTGACAGTGGAAGCTGGCAAACACTTTTCAACAGACCTAGCTCTACAATGAAGAGGCAACCTGCAGATCCAGCCCGCAAGCTGAAGAGATGGCAGATGTGCTCCAAAAGGCCATTTGATTAGGTGTTTGGGGACTTTGGTTCACTCCAAGCACTTATATCCATAAAATCAGAGGTTATTTGCACAGACAACATTTTTATTTTTTGTCATTTTCAAATCATATTTTTCCTGTAACGCATTTTTTGAGACAGTCTTGAGTTACAGTGTTAGGCTCTAGACTGAAACTTCCCAAGGTAGCTCAAAAGTTAGTATTTGGGGGTTTTTTTTTAGGATTCTTTCTGTTATTTCTCCATAGATGTCTATATCTATTAAAAATGAGGAAGCACCCAGTGTATCCAGAAAGCCTGGTGCTGCTAGCTGTAACTTCTGAAGCCTTGGCTTACACGGAGTAGTTTATTTTTGCTTGTTAAACCAGTGAAGCATTAAAAATGGGCTGGTGTCTGATTAAACGTAAATGACACCTCCTCCTCTTCATATTATGTGTCACAGTTGATCGTATGTTTTATTAATACGGTGGCTACCAAAAAGAGGCTGACCATAATCTTGATGAGTTACTTTATATTCCAAACACATTTCCTGTTCACATTTAGAACGACCTTCTTGCTGAGCAAAATTTGGCTGTGTAAAATTTGGCAAAGTAAAGAAAAGGATGATGATGAAGAAGAAGTATTTTAGAAAACCACTTTTTTAAAAAAAAATGTGGATGGACAATCATTTAAACAAAACTTTACCTTTCACATGACTCTGATTCGCAGCACAGGGGACTTTCAGATTTTGGTCAGAGTTGTTACAGCTTGAAATCCAACATCATGTCAAACATTTGTGGAATCATCAAATGATCCTACCTTGGAATTTTTAGTAATCCTTCTGAATTCTCTTTTTGTGGCTAAGGATAATTAACAAAAAGCAGTAGGTGAGCTGATTTTCCTTTTAATTTACTACTACTCCGAGGACTACATTTTATTTTTGATTTACTAGTATTTGTGGCAGAAAAGCTGCTGTTTAGGGTTGCTGAGTTTCTCAGAGTGCCTTTGGTCAAATATAAAATTCAGTCATGGCTTTATTATTGAAATGATTATTTTAACTGTTCTAGCTGAAGGGAAAGAGTGTTTGAGCTACTCAGAATCCCCTCCCTCCATCCTTTCGTATTTTCTGTATGTGATCATACTGCTTAAACAGCAGCACTGCAGCACATGCAGAATAGGTGGCCGGATTCTGAGTGACCAAAACTGATTCAACTCCCATGATTTCAATAAACGTACTTAATATCGCATCATCTGAGGAGACTCACTATTGTCCACTGTTATTTCAGAATATGCAAAAGCACATGTAATGAAAAATTCACATCGTAATCTGAGGCGCAGATGGCGTAGATGGAGCAAAGGAGATAACTGCTGAGGCACTGCGGTCTGCAAAGGCCACTTGTTGCTCTCTTTTCAAATTGGTTTTCTTTTCTAACTTTTTTAGGCACAAGTGAACCAAATATACTAAACTTTTATCGAAAGGATAAACTAATCTTCAAAGAACTCATCCTACTGTTTATTAGAGCATCTGCTAATGTTTTGGCCAGTTTTCTTCTCGCATTGTTTTTTATTGCACAGTTATTGTAATAGAATTCAGTATGGTGTTTGAAATTAATTTCGTTTTTCAACCAGATTAATTTGGTTTGAAATTAATTTCATTTTTTTTTAATGAATTACAGAAAGATCCTCCTAGCACAGGGAAGGGGATGTAGCCCAGTCCTCTCTAAGGATAAATATCATGCATGGGATTTTTACTGCTGAATGGTGCAGTGTCACCGACTGGTATTTGTTTTGCAATATTAAAGAATGGAGTAAGGACAGTTATCAATTTTTTAATGCATTCACAGTTGTCATTTACCAAACTCTGTAATCTTTGATCTGAGATAGAATGCAAAGAAATGAGCCTTATATGTGTTTCCCCCCCCCCCTGCTTTCTAGAAAATCATATTCTGGAAGATGTGAATAAGTGTGTGATTGCTCTCCAAGAGGGGGATGTTGATACGCTGGACCGAACTGCTGGTGCCATCCGGGGCCGAGCAGCCAGAGTTATTCACATCATTAATGCCGAGATGGAAAACTATGAAACAGGAGTTTACACGGAGAAGGTCCTGGAAGCTACCAAATTGCTCTCTGAAACTGGTAAGTGCATTTGAAATATTGTTCAATACAAGTCACTTACACCTTGCAGTTAGTTTTCTGAAATCAGTAACTTAGAGGTAAATCTATGCTTGAGAATGAGATATAAACAAACAAATTAATAACTTAATGGCCAATTAATGAATTAATTAATGAATAAAGTGCTTCTTTATTCTCTGCTTAATGCTACTGCAGAAATCATATTAACAAGAGCTATATAGGAAAATAAATTCAATAACCCACTGAAGACAGTTTACTTCATCAAAAGTTCAATGTATTTAAGTAAAAAATGCATATTTTTTTCTTCTAGTTCCTTCTGAGTTTGTTCATTATGATTTATGTCTGTCTCTAGAAAATCATTACACATGCTTTTTCAGAGAGTGGATGGGCAAATTGTAAACATCTGCTCTTTTAAGATATTCCCATGGGAAAAATAAACATTACTCTTTGGTCTGTGCAGGTGAATGTGCTTGCTGGTGACTAAAATTGTGTTTCTAAACAAAATAACACAAATCTTCATTGAAAATACATTTCAGTGACTGGAAATAAATTGCCTGACAGAAAAAAATGCAAAAAGCTGCTAGATTAAATGGACAAGTAGATTAGGTGAAACCACCAATGTTTTAATCAGTTTTTGCCTTCGCAGACCAAGGGTTGGATTCACCCGAATAAATGTAGGTGATTACATCTCAGCTGGTGTTTTCAGATCTCCTTTATACAACTGTTCAATGCAGTCAGTGCTGTCAAGGGCTCTGTCATCTTCAAGTAGGTGCCTACATTTGGTCAGACGGCTCATGCTTTCAATTTCATTGACTTTATGGGCTCGATCTCCACTTATTGCACAACGTCTGTGACGTTGACCTCCGAAGACTGCAGAGCTGATCCTACCTTACCTGACTTGCTCATCTAGCCTTTATAATAGATGAGATTGTTTTAGGAGTAAAAAGTGAAAACGAGCCCGTTTGCACACACACAACAAATGTAACGTTAGGTCAATGCTAGCAGATATCCCTATGAGGCAGAAAAGCAAAAACTGTCTTATATCTGGTAGCATCTGTGTTAGCTTTTGGTATAGAAATCAGCAAGATGAGCTAAAAATATATTACCAAGATTTTATATTGGTTATTGTGTGATTCTTGCCCAGCAAAATATGTGTTGGTTCTAATAGAGACCCCAAGCTCTCTTTGTAGGAACTCCTTCTTTTTCTGCTCGTTCATCATGAAATTATAGCTGAAATGTAGGTTCTTGCTATAGGACCCGAACGTTGTGCCTTGAGCACACCCAGTGGTTGTAAGGGGACTCAATACTTGTCGAAGTTAACTTTCACGGGTGCTCTGCTGCAAGTTTTGGGCCCTCAATAGCTTAGATGTAATGGAATAAAGGTTGTTGGTTTGGTGCCTTTTTCTTTTGTTTTTTCCTTTTTTTTTTCCTAAAAATGTGGTGATGCTGTTTGAGTGTGTCGCAGTTTTTAGTGAGAGAGAGAAGCAAAAATGGATCAGGAAATGGTTATCATTAGTCCCCCAGTTTTTTGTATAATCAATGAGAGAAGATCAGCCACTGATCTCTGATGCATCCTCTGCCATAGCTGCAGAAGTGCCTGAACTGCTAGTATGAATTTATGGAAAGAAAATAATCTGTTCTGTTTGATATCGTAAAATATTTTGTTGTGTGCTCCTGTTAAACACTCATTAAAAAAAAAAAAAAAAAAAAGAGAGAGAGAGATTTTGAAGGTTTGAAGGATTCTTCCTGTCAGTAAGATTTCCTTACTAAACAAAAAATAGATATTTTCAGACATTTTATTAAGCTAAAATTTCTGACCTAGTATTATATAAACTTTTTGCTATTAATTTTTGAAAAGACTAATGGATAGTGATAAAGCACAGTAAACTGAACCAACCGTACACACATTAAATCCATACGTTCCATATTTAATGCACTCCTTAATACAATTTGAATTATAAATAAGTCCTAGAAGCTCTGGACTAAGTGCATGTTGACAGCACCGACTTACTAATACTGGGATACAATGCTTAAAATTGTGTTCCTGTTCCTCAGTGTCAAAGTTGTTATATTTTGTTCTTTTAAAAACAGAAGTAAACTTATGAGTATAAAACCAAAAAGAAAAATAAAATAGCCAAAAGTGC
Source organism: Rhea pennata (assembly GCF_028389875.1). Lineage (NCBI taxonomy): Eukaryota > Metazoa > Chordata > Aves > Rheiformes > Rheidae > Rhea > Rhea pennata. The sequence continues at coordinate 4,792,682 of NC_084666.1, forward strand.
TAAAATGCAAAAAAAAAAAAAGTTTTAGACGTTGAGAACAGTGGTTCTTTTAAAAATTGTGCGAGTGAGGTTCAGAAGACAGCGTGGGCCTGAATTCCCTGGAGTCAATGAAGCCGCAGTGATTTATGCCAGCCATGAACGTGGCTTGTAATATTGCAGCACGTTTCTCTCTGCAGCTTTTTAGGCCGTTTACGAAGGCATTGATTATTATTTCTCTGTGATTGATGAGTAAAAAAAGTGTGTTTTTTTCTAGGGCCACAGTGTGAGTAAAGAGGTGAGAATGGTGTTTAGACCAGTCTGCTCCAGTCTGTGCCTTGTCTGGGTATACCCCTGCCTTCACCTCCACAACTGCTGTCTATATATCTAGCCATATAGCTATGGACATATATATGGACATATATATGTGTATATATATTCATTTTATTATTCAGTGTGCCACAGACTAGCTGTGTGTTTAAGTCCCTAATCTCTTCCTGTGGAAAAAAGATGGTAGTAAGATCTCCCAGAGACACCCAGAGGCTTTTCCATTAATGTTTCCAAAGCATCTTGAGATCTTGAGCAGATTTTATGGCGCGGTAGAGGATGGTCGTGGTGATTTATTTAGAGACGGGTTTCACCCACAGCTGCAGGTGCTGAAGCCTCAGGATTTCAGTCCCTCACAAGGAGGAAGGTAATGAGGAACGTGTTATCTTTTCCTTCTTTGTTTCTCTTCATTGCTAATTTAACCTTTATTCATTTTTAAATGAAGTGCTTTTGAAAGCTGGGGAACATTTAGTTGAATAACAACAGAAGGGAAATAAGCACACCACATTTCTCCTATAAGTGTAATTTATTCTTTTGATGTCAGCTCAAGAGAGAGGAGCCACTCGTTACATGTAAACCTCTGTTTCCTGGGATTTGAGTGGGGCAAGTACTGAATTTCATCCACAGGTAGTACAGAAATAGAGATATGCTTTTATTTTGGAAAGAGAAACACTTTCCTAGTCATTTTTTTCATTTTTTTCTTTTTTTGAAAAGAAAGTTCATGTTTAATGAAAGCAGTTGTAAGTTTTGAAAAGTTGCCACTATTCAAATCTTACTTTAATAACAAGTTCAACCTTAAAGTTTTCTTTGTTTGTTGTTTTAGTGTAGAGCCTACACTCCTCTTGGAGTATATGGTTTCTTCCCCCCTACATTTCAGTGCTTTTTTTAGTTGCACTTGACTGACCCACTGCCTTTATAGCCAAATATGCCTCGGAGGCTAGCTTATTATCTCCAGTAGCAGTATTAGTTAGTGACGTATTGGTTAATGTCTTTTTAAAATTGAGTTATTTTATTTCCTCTTAAAAATCAGCTAAAAACTTGACTCCTGCTGACATCCTTATAAAACCGAGATGAAAATTATAAAACCACAAAGTCTATGAGGCTCAGTGGAAAGAAAGGCAAAATTCATAGAAATTTCGGTGGACGTTAATTATGTGCTGCAAGAGTAAAACAGAGCTTCAGAGTTTCAGTGTTGTTGTTGTTTTGTCCTGCAGAAGATTCGGTGGCGATACGCAGACTTATGTAGTCTTTGCATTAGAACGATTCGTTCTTAAAAAATGGAGCCCCGTTATTTCTGCTAGTCATAAATATGTCATTAATATCAACGGCCTATAGGGGTAGCTGTCTTTTGGTGGGTGGTGGTTGTCCATGTCTTTTTATAATGCAGTAACACCAGCAATTCTTTTTGATGTAGCACCTTGTTGTTATTGACCTTTTGTAGCAAACTATGAAATTAAGAATCACAGAATGGTCAGAAAGGGCCTCTGGAGATCATCTAGTCCAATCCGCCTGCTCAAGCAAGGTCACCTAGAGCATGTTAGACAGGGTTGCATCCAGGTGGGTTTTGAGTATCTCCAGAGAAGGAGACTCCACAACCTCTCTGGGCAACCTGGTCCAGTGCTCCGTCACCCTCACAGTAAAGAAATATTTCTTCATGTTCAGACAGAACTACTTACATTTCAGTTTGTGCTCATCCTATTGCTAGGCACCACTGAAAAGTTTACTTTCCACCCTCCCTTCAGATACTTACACACACTAAGATCTTCCCTCAGTCTTCTCTTCTCCAGGCTGAAGAGTCCTAGCTCTTGCAGCCATTCCTCATAGGGCAGGTGCTCCAGCCCTCGGATCATCTTCGTAGCCTTATGCTGGACTCTCTCCAGTAGCTCCATGTCTCTCTTGTACTGGGAAGTCCAGAACGGGACTCAGCAATCCAGATGTGTCCTCACCAGGGCTAAGTAGAGGGGGAGGGTGACCAGGAAAGGACCAGAAAAGATCCTTTCCCTGCACCTGGCAAGGAAATGGTATGTGTTTCCAAAGAAGGAAGAAGAATTGTCTGCAGAAAGCAATCAAGTAGCAGGGAACAAGATTGAATTTTATTTTTAAAGATTTCTGAGGTGAGGGCAGGGAAAAAAGGCTGAGACATTCTTAAAAGGTCAGAGAGTTGAATTTGAGTTGGGAAAACTGGAGTAGATTTTATAGGGCTATAGTGAAAGAGAGTGAAATGGGAAGGGAAGGTGAAAAAGCAGAACTGATGGAACTGGCCAGGAAGGGCACTGAAAACTTTCAGATTCTTTTTTGCCCCTTCAGTTTGCATTTTGTGATTTCTGGGAACCACCGTGGAACAGCCACTAGCTTAGGTCCTCTGAAGGACGTTTGAAATCATCTACTCTCTGATTATTAGAGTACTCCCTGATAAATTAGAGTTTTGGCCTGTATATGTCTTAGACATATCCTATTAACTTGTTAACCAACTGTTACCAAGTAGGTAAGAGTAGGTCACTCTCCTGTCTTGTGTTCTGGCTCCAATTTTGTCTTTGGCAGAACGGACTAAGGTTCAAAATCAGCACCAGCAGCAATTCAACAACATGTCTATGAGAGGTTTATGCACGTAAGTCAGGATGTTTATCACTAGGAAAAAACAGCTCAAAGATGTTACTAAAGCTAATATTAATATGGGGTAAAGGTGATTTTTTCTGTAGTAATATGAAAGAAGACAAAATGCAGAAGGAAATAAGATTGATTTAAGCAAAAAAGAAAAGGATATTACATTTGAGGGAGAGCTAAAAACCCAAAAATGGAGACTGTTTAAAAATGAATGGTGTTAAATTCATGTTTTATGTGGATTCCAGGTAGCTTTAATCCAACTTATGGATAGCATCATCCTTAGAACAGGAAGGGATTTATTCAGGAGTTTTGATGAGATTATGGCCTCTATTCTGCAAAGCTCTTCAGCATTTTTTTTAAGGTTTTGCTGAACTGAAACCCAAAGAAAAAGAAATCATCAACAAAAACATTTAATGCATTATTAAAAACAGATACTTTACAAAAGGATCTAACATTATATTCATATATCAAGGAAGTGCTTGGTCTGATCTAAAGAATTTTTAACCAGAGACCACTTTCAATACCCAGAGGAATACAATGAGAAACCATATAAAAAAAATTATAAAGCAATAAATGAGACACATAAGAGATGATTAAATCACCATGGTGTCTGAAAGTTTAAATAATATTTCTTTTTCTCTCCAGTTTTAGAGTTTTAAAATAGAATATAATTCTAAGGGAGAATATAATGTAATGATTTAGATTTTCAAAGGCTTTTGATAAAGTCCTTCGCACAGGGCTAATGGGAAATGGGTAACCATGGAGTGAATGTTAAGACCTTTGATGAATTAGGAACTGCTTACAGGACAGGAGCAAAGAATAAATGACCATTTCTCAGCAGGCAAAATGGTAAATCCTGAGATGCTTCAGGGGTCAGCAATGCGGTTGGTATTGGGTAATGTATTAATTAACAGGTGAATAGACAGAAGCAAAATTTGCCAAAAGGAAGTTTTGTTTAATTTGACTGGCTAGAGTAATGGAGTTTCTTTATCAGCAAGACAACAAGGCAAGGCAAGATAATTTCATTTAATTTCTCAAAGTAACAGGAACAATTTAAACTATATATATCTCCATTGACAGGCTCTCCGCTAATTCAACCTCTAAGAAGAAAATATGAGGCATCGTTATGGACATATGCCTCTCACCAATTTCAGATGTCTGCATTCAGAAGGTACCTGAATGCAGGTACCTTCTCAGTACACAACAGCAAGCAAAGCAGCGCAGAAGATGGTAGCTGGTACATTAAGGAGGACAGTCCCTGAATGCCCCAAACAGTTCTTTCAGCTTAGATCATAACTAAAAGATCTTCCAGAAGTTGAAGAAGTTCAAGATAAAGATGACAAAATAATTAAAAATATGTGAGGGTTTGGAGGCAAATTGTTTAAAAGACTAGGACTGCCTCATTTGGAAAGGAGAGGGCTTGAGAGACACCCGAGATAATGAAGGGCAGATTAGTATAAGAGAAGTGCCTATGTTCATAAATCTTTATTAATATGTTACTGTTCAAATCTTTTCTCAAAAACATGTCTCCCTCTTAAGACATATCTTGCAAAATGGACAAATAAGAACGTGATTGTTGAGATAAAAAAAAAAAAAAAAAGTTGTCCCATATCCAGAAAATATAGGCGGAAAAATGTGACAAAGGCTGACTAGCTCCAGCAGAATGTTTTGCGAATGTAAGTGTGAATTGTACAATAATCTTTTAAAATAAAAACACTGGCTTTCCTTGCATCCCCTTGCCTACACACACCTACGTGCAGATATACACAAACTTATAACTAAAGCCAGAAACGGCATACTGTTCAGTCTTATATAAGCCAGCAGCACACAACTGTTTTCTTGAGAGATTTTATTGGAGAGCTGCAGTTAGCTTTTATTTAAAGTATTAATCTGAAGGGAGTTCCATTTAGTAGTAATAATACTGCTGGGGTACTCACTCGATGTGTTTTATATCGGCATGATTAGGCAGGAGAATGAGTGAGACATCTGAAACCGGTGAGAGGCGTATGTCCCTGCAGCCTTCATTTGCAATCCCTACTCGTATGCTTTATGCAGTACCCTTGTGTTACACGATTGGTGGCTATATTTTCCACCCCCCTGCAGAAACCACTTGGCTGGTTTTTCCCAGACATGTCCTCTTTCTGTGAGCACCAGACCTGGGCAGAGTTTGAAGATTTTCTTCTTTGTTTTTTATGTGTCTAGATCTTGCAATATCTGGTAGCATATCTCCAACCAAACCACCGTATCTGTCCGGACATCCCTCTAAGTCCTGGAGAACATGAGTAACTTCCTGAAAGTCTTGTGTTTACTGCAAAATGTTATATAGGATGCGTATTAATCTTTTCTACATCTATCCTTTAATCGTTTCATCAGGCAAACGATTCATCAACAAATCAGTGAATAGCAAGAAGGGAAAAGATGGTCTTGTGCTTCAAACAGCTGAACACCAGTGATGCTCCATACTTTTCTCTACCACAACATTTAAATCAGTATGCTGCACACTTTCCCGAATTTTGCTACTCCTTTTTCCTGAGTGACCAATTTAAGACACACAGGGTCTGGCGTCTAGAGCTGATGAGGAGACACACTTGCACTAGCTGCAACAGAAGTGAGTGACCACTTCTCAGAGCACGTGATGGTAACTCTGAAAAGCCAATCTGATGATGTAAAGCACAGACATAATTAATTTTGGCACTTCTTCGTTCATGGTGACAAAGATATTGTTGGTTTGTGTATGTGGATGTGTGATATGTCTCTGCACAACTCATTTTACAAGGATACTTGGATAGAGGCATATTTGAGCCCAAACCACAAACCATTTAAATCAAATCTGCCTATCTGGAAGCCATTTGGTCAAATATTGTCATGTGCAATACAGTCGTACCCTATTTTAGTATAGCAGTAAAAAGCTTTTTCTTTTTAATTAGCAATATAATAATCACGATTGAAAATGTTATAAATTACAGTATTAAGTGAGTCTAGGGTTTAATAAACCTTTTATGAAATATTTAGAGTCTTCTGATAAGGAATTTACAGTGCTTATAGAACCAGACTTTGACAAACTCTTGCAGCTAAATAAGATGTCATGTTCAATTCCTTATTCATCGCTCAAACTAAATTGAGAAACTGTGCATTCTTCTACAGAGTAGGTCAGACATCCCATAGAAATTATTTTTGAAATACCTGTTTAAAATACTTAAGTATCCTAGTAGACAGTTTTCCTTCCTCAGGTAAGTAAATTAATGTACGAAAAAAATAAGAGGAAGAAGTTGCATCTTGACTTTTACATTTTTTAAGTGATTGCTTTGTGACTTTCCTGTAATAAAACCTCTTAAATCTAGATAGTGGCTGGGAGTTTTTCCTAACAGAGACTGTTTTTTTAATGTAATAGGTCATTCATGGATTTTTGCTTTATTAGTTTCCTCTGATGACTCTTTGTTTATGCTACTCCCAATCATCCTGGATAATTCCATCTCTTTATGTGACATACACAGCTGTGATGCTTAATAGAAGCAAGTATTCTTGTATTCTTGATGTGAGATTTTTGGAGACTCTTCCTTCAATTTCTAGCAGTGTAGTGGTCCAAACCTTTAGTCTGCCATGTGATTCTTGTATAACTTTATCCGAATCAGGTAGAACATATTTTTACAGCCACTTTAGGGTTATTTGTACCTGGTGATTGGCATCCAGATTTAAATGTCTTGTCTCTAAGAACATGGCTTAGGGAAAATTAGGTGGTACAAATTCTTAAATGACTGAGAGCTACCTAGAGCTAGCCAGAGATGCCGCATATAAGGGGTGTCTGAGAACGCTCGTTTCCCTGGAGCCCAAGGGTCTGATTTATCTGGGTCAAGGCTTCAGGGAACAACCTCTGGACCCTGGGAAGGATAATTCCTCTGGATTCAAAATCCTGGCTACTGGAAAGAGCAGATGCTTGTCTTTTTAAAGTACAACTCTAAGAAGTAGCTTATCTGATGCTTTCAAGCATCCTCTGATGAGGCTTTCAAAGTATCTGATGATACTTTCAAAAGTAATCCACTGGCTATGAACATTGCCAGAGGTGAGACTCATGGGCTCTGTTCCAGTGGGACTTGGATGTCCATTAGGCAATTAACTTCATCTGTTTTGGACAAGCAAGGTTAGGTAAGACAAAACCCTTTTTCATATCAAATCCAAGAATGCTTTTGCCTCTAAATCAAGAAATAATTAATTTAGGTGCCAAAATCACCTCTTTTGTAAAACTTTAAAATCTTGATTTGTCAGAATGACAAGCAGCTAATGAGCTAGAAGTATTACTACTAGCTGGGGACACGACTCAGTCAACATTTACGCGGATGCCTAATTTAATGCATGTAGTTAGATCAAGAGATGTTAGTGGAACACATTCTTCAGTCTAAGTATATGCATAACTTTTTTCAAGACCACAGCACAAACTAAGAAAATAGTTGATTTCCCCCCCCAAAAAATACTGATTTATTTCTGAATCCAAAATTGGGAGCCGATCTTTCTCTTCAGAGTAGATGAACCAGCCTCTATTCTGGTGCATTTATGAGCTTCAACTCCAGATACAGATTTTGTGTCTTTGCCTGAATTTGTCTTGTAGCTCTTTTGCTGGCAGCACAGGAAAATTCTTCTCTGTACAGGAAATGACAGACAAGAAAGACTGGAGGTTCTGTGGTTGCAACTGAGATATGTATTCCCTGTACAGCCCTGTCATGGAGCTCCCCAAGTGTGGCTCAATAACCTTAACTGGAGAATAATAGAGTTCTTAATTTCCAAAAATGTTACTATGTTAAAGGACAACATACTTAGAGAAACAATGAGAAATAGGACCTTATTACACTAAGATGTTTTTTCATGTTTGTCTAATTAAAAACAAGCAATGATGTAAAAATATGATTGACAAGTGATTCATAACACAGTTTAATAGCTATTTCCATTTTCAAAACGCAGATAATGTTCACCTGTAATAATGTAAATTAAGGACTAAACTGTATCCAGGTCTCCATGGTTGAAATTGTTGAAAGAAGCTTTTTCCACCCAATGGGGCAGCCACCGGGGTAATACGTGTAGGCTTCCCACTGTCATTGCCAAGGAGCAACCATGCAGAAAGGGACAAAATCCCATATAGACAGCATGGAAAAATGTGGGTGATCCTGTCGTCCTATAAAGACGTTTGAGTTCTGCTTTGAGCTCTCCCTCTTTGCTCCTTGTACAGCTCTGTTTCAAGTCAAAGTGCAGTCTTGAGCCAAATAGCACGGTATTAGGGAAAACCAGTATTTGAGTTTAAAACTTATCTCAAGAACTTAAGTGTTTATTTCTGGTGAAGAGTGTTTCTTACTGGAGCACATTTTTCAGTATGTGGTGCTGAATGAGGACAGTACAACTTTCTATTAAATATTTTAATGCCTATCTCCCTGATACCAGGAGAGTCTTGATTTAGCTAATAAATAATCCGTTAAAATATTTCAAGTCTATATCTTGTCTGAAGATCTCTGTGCCTAAGGCTGTAATCTAAGGGGGTCGGCTTATGATCAGACTTGTATAACAGATGCAGCATGTTACCCCTCCCTTTTTTGTCTTGTGCTTTGATTTTCGTACATCTGAAACTATACATCAAGTAACAAAGTTTGGAAGAAAATAATTATAGCCCAGATAAAAAGTTTAGTTGTTAAATGTAAATTAAAATACATAGTGCAGGCAAAGAAATGAATTACAATGAAGAACTAAAATGAGAATCTTTATCTTCTTTTGTGGGGAAAATTATGGGCAGTGGAATCTATTAGGCTATGAACTGATTTTCTTCAGGAACTGGTAGAAAATCTTTCACTTGAGTCAGGTAAACCTGAGGCAGACATAGCTTTCGGAAAAAGAATATAGAAGCAGTCTATATAGTTTGGACTAGACTGTATTGTAGAAATAGAAATATGTCTGGATACAACCTCAGAAGACCTTTTTTAGACAATTTTTAGATCTTTCCTATACACATGCTACAAAAATCTCAAAGTGAGCTACTTAAAAGTGGACACAGTACTCCAGCTGAGGCCTCACTAGCATAGACTGCAGCTTCATCGTATCTATTCTCAAGGCTCTTTTTTATATATTGTAATAATTCCGGATTGACAGTTGCCATTTTTTACGACAGCATCACATTGTTAGACACATTGCAAGAATCCACTTGACATATCTTCCTGCTTTGACAATGCACCGCTGGTAATTATTCCTTGAGATGCTTCTTCTAGTGAGTTCCACATCCACCTTACAGTAATTTAATTCATATTTCCCTTGTTTGTCTCTGAGAATGTCACGGGCATCCATGCCAAAAACCTTCACAAAGTCAAGCTCTATCACGTCTCCTGCTTCCCCCCTGCCCACCAGCTCGCTATCCTGTCAAGCAAAATATTGTAATGGTTTGCGGTGACCTGTTCAAGACAAATTCATGTTGCCTGTCTAATACCTGTTCGAAATATAGGGGATAATTAAACGTTAATTGTTTTACATTGTGTTTCATTTTCTTTCTGGGTACTGAAATTGGGTAGAATATACTGTGATTCTTCCTTCCTTATCCACATTTAAAAACCAGACACATGCTTTTTCTTCTTTTTCTAGATCCCTGGAAACTTCACTGTTATTCTTGAGTTCTCAAAGATTGAGATTCTCGGAAATTGCTTTGATTATTTTCTTAATCACTGCAGGGTAAATTTTACTTTGCTCTGCTAACCTGAAGATATATTTAATAGATCAATTTATGTATGTTTATGTAAACGTTACCCAAACAGCCCTTTCCTGATTCGGGTCTGTTGCAAGTCATATTAATTATGTGAAATATCTGATCACATCTGCTATGTAGGAAACACAAGCCGCAAATATAAGAACCCTAAATATTAGGGTTATTTGTCTGCCTCCTTTCCTACTGCCATTTTTGCATCCTTAGCTTTCCTTGTTTTGTCCCTATGTACCTAAATAATTTAGCTTTATTCTTAATATTTATTATTTTTCATTTTTGTTAATGATTGCTCTTTGACTTCCAGGTAAAAGACCTCCTTATGGAACCATATTGGTCTCTACTACACTTCCTTGGGCTCCATTAGTCACGATAACTTGATGTGTGCATCCACTAACACTGTTTCCAGAGTTTCCAGTTCTCTTCAATTCCTTTTCCCTTTAAAATCTCCCCTAAATTACCTTCCTGCAATATGTGCTTAGACCTTATTGCACTTACTGAACAATATGTATATTGGAGACACAACTGTTCTTTCATGAATGCATGAACACCGCTATATATAGGCAGAATAAAGAAAGTTTGAATAGATTTAATCCTTTAAAGGGGTTCCCCTTCAGGAAGCAGTATCCAGTGAATAATACCTACATGCTTGAACCTGAAAGGTTGAGTTCATAGTTGCTCTCTGGTCTTCTTCAGAAAGTAAACTATTCTTGAATCACGTTTTGGGGGGTTTATTTTAAATCAGATATTATTTTAACATAAGATGCATAAAACATTTTTTACGTTATGAATACAGCCTATTTAAGAACATTCATTCAAGAAGGAAAAGTGGTTTCCTGCTGCAGTCAAAGCTTGCTTCTGTTGTTGAAATGACACTGGAAATTTCCCTTTGTGTTTATCATTCAGGATCAGGCTTCCAAAAAGTATATTAGAGAAGTATATAGGGAAAAGACCATAAGGAAAGATAACTCTCTAGCGAGAAAGGCAACCAAGTCAGGAATCATCTTTTCCAGTTCTTCCAGTTATAGTGTCAAATATAGCCAATAGCCCTGATTTAGATACCTAGATGCTAGGAAGCAGCAAATAAAAATTATGTGACTACAGGGAGAAGCTGGCGAACTGTGAAACTTGAGCATGACCCAGGTTCCTTGAAATCTGTAAAAACTAAACCCAATTGATTTTGGATCCAGGTTTGTAATGAAGCATTGATTCTACGTGCCCTATAGTATATGAGATCCCTACTCTGCAATATAGGTGTAAAGATATTTAAGTATGGACGGAACTACGTACAGGACTATAGGTCCATTATACTTATTGGGACCTGATATTCATGTTCTTGTTTTTAGGATTTGGGTTCTTAGAGGTCTGATTCTGGGAACATATATTTTTCTGTGTAATACCAGAGATTACACTTTCAAAGGAATCACTTAAAAAAATTTGAAGAAAAATCTCCTAACATACTATGATTACTTCAAGAAATGCCTTAAAACTATTTAAATAAGTAAATAATTACTTTAATTGTGCATTCATAAAGCATATAACATACATATTGTATATTGAGAACAAAGCATAATGTTCATAGTACCTGGAACCATTAGCTTATATCCGTGGCTATCTTTTGTGATAGATACATGATGATAATGAAAACCAGAATGTTCTTTTATGTGCCTTTACAAAAATCATTTACCAGATTGCGTTCTAAAAGTGTTTTGTCCTTTACAAAATGATTGTGATTCAGCCTGAGCTGGACTACAGGTAGTAAATCTGAATTAATGAGCATAATGGCTGAGTTTTGTTGGGTCACTTGGTATAAGTAAAGGTGTGTACTGTACTCAGTCCAAACTGTAAAGGTTTTAAGCACGCTTTGCTGATATCTCAGATAACTTGCAATCCTTTAAAGGTTAATAACTCACACTGCTTAAAGGAAGTTTTACATTCTCTATCATGCAGCTGGAGGAGGGAAGATGAAGACAGCTGTCTTGAGGCTTCTTGTGTCTCGAAATTATGGCAAGACTCTGCTCCATGCCTAGTATTAATGCCTGAGGGGGAAGGAAAAATGTTCACGAAGGGAGGCGTCTAACCCCACTGCCTTTCCTTTTGTTCCATCCAGTCATGCCGCGTTTTGCGGAGCAAGTGGAGGTTGCCATTGAAGCCCTGAGCGCCAACGTCCCGCAGCCGTTTGAAGAGAACGAGTTCATAGATGCCTCCCGCCTGGTTTACGATGGAGTTCGCGACATCAGGAAAGCTGTTCTGATGATACGGGTACGTGAGGCACCTGGGAAAGGAAAAAGTTGGGGCTTTGTGGGAAGCATCACCCGGAAGGAGAGGAATATGAAAGCTGCTTGGAGTCAGCGTAGCTTCACGATAAGCAAGAAAAGCTTGATGTGGAAATGTAAAACAAAAGTATGCGTAGCGGAAAAGATTTTGCAAGTAAAGAGAGTATGAGAGTATTTTATCACTTGTAAGTGAAGCTGAAACTTATAATATTTTAAGAAGCAGTAATAGAGGCTCCGTAAACAGCTATCTCCACCTGAGTCGTCATCTGTCCCACCTGATTTTTCCATTCCAAGGCCTCCCAGCTCAGAGACTGGCACTGTGTGAGCCTAGGTAGTCTGGCATACGCCAGAAAATACATCCAGGGGCTGCACCAGAGTTATTCTGTTAATTACCTAGGAGAAGATTTTATCCCATCTGCCCCTAGATGTAAACTTCATTGCAGTAGAGCTGTTTCTACAGTAATAGCATTATTTGGTTAAGACCTTGAATACGTGCGTGGAATGAGTCTTTTTTTTTTTCCTAATGTATGTATGTTGCCTGAGATATGAGGTAAGTCTGGTTAAAATCTAAATGACTAAATAAATTATCTTGCTGCTTCGCTGAGCCTCTGAAAGGATGATTTTGAATGTTTACTGGGGTAAAGAATGTGTCATTTCAGCGCTGAATAACCAGTTGATTCAATTTGTTCAGGCTTTTTTTTTTTTTAAAAAAAAAAAAAGCTAAGCAACATAATAATTATGAGAGTAGATGTGTCTTGCTCTTCAGTATAATCCGTAGTCAAAGATAGAAGAAAAAAAAAAAACAAAACAAAACACAAAAGCTGGTTTGAACATCCCTTCAGGAAGAGAAACTCTTACCCCAAATTAAAATCCCCTTGAAATTGCCCTAGCGAAAGCCACCTCCAAATATAGCTATGGTGAAAATCACAGGGGGAAAACTGCCCCGTACTAAGCGACTAACAGTGTTAAAACAGCAGCTCGTCCCTTAGAGCAAAGGGATAACGTACACTTGTGGCTGTGAGTATGGTACGGCACTGACGAAAGACTTCGGGCAGTCGGAGCACTCCGAAAGAGCTTCATTTTAGTCATCTGTCACTATGGATTAGCATTTACCCAGAAAGCTTTTGAGACACTTAATTTTATATCTGCAGAACATAAATTCCATTCCAGTGTCCACTGCTAATCCCAGGTAGCCTGAATTATAGGCATGGTCCGTGATGGGAGCAAACTCTTCTTTTCTGCCTATGCGATATTGGGGTAGATGCAATTTTGGGGCAGATGCAACTCTTCCAGATTGGAAAGGAAAAAAAAGATCTGCATCATAAAAGGTTTCAATTTTTCCTTTGGCTATCCAGTTCCAACAGCAGTTTCCAAACTTTTCTTAGGGCAAGAGCCCCTCTGAACCTTAGATCAGTATGTGAGTGCTGGCATATGAATGTCTCCTGCACGTACTGAGAATGTGACTAAGAGAGGAATAGACTTTTCTCCTGCTTAAATATAAGTACATTCTAATCTTTTGTAGTCAAAAATGGTCTCTTGTAGTCACAGACAAGAGCTGTATTTTGGCCTCTCTGGTCTGTGACTTGCTGTGGACCCATTTTTCACCATCACCCGCGCAGAGCTCCAGCTTCCCACACCTCTTGCACATCAGAGCTGTCCAGAGAAGTTGCCATGAGACTCTCCATATCGGATGAGATTTGCTGCTACTCAGAAAGCACCATTTTAAATTCTGGAGACACGTTCCCCTTATTTCATTACTGTCTTCTTGCTAAGGTTAGCTGCTAGCTCGGGAAGCTGATCGGCACGCAGGCTTCCCAGACCTCTCAGAGCCGTCCCCGGTTATTTGTGCAATTGTGTCACTGCCACTTTCAGCTCCTCGTGCGATAGGAGCTAATGAATTCTGCTTAGGCAGATTAGGAAGATGTATTCTTGTACTCAGACAATTAACTCATGCGTGGAGATGGATTTAGTGTTCCTTGCCCAGGCAAAGTACCAAAGCACTTGAATGGCCTGCGGTCGTTAGCCTCGTGAGTTAATTGGGGAAATGCACATTTATCAATTTACGCAGATGAGGCTTTGCAGAATGAGAACCTTGCTTTATACACCATCAGAAAATAATATGGGTTTCTGTTTGACACACTCCTTTTAGCGTACCTATCCGGGCAGCTCTGAGGCAACAGATCCTGACTTTTGTAAAAGCTTGGGGAATAGTTTAACAGAGGTTCAAGAAGCGTAGGGGAGAATCAGCTACGAATAACTGGTCTCCTAATCATCTACCTATCAATCTTGTGTTGAGATTGCTAGAAAAAATATTGGTTGAGGAAGGAGGAGTTTCTTGTCTTGTCTTTCTGCCTCCTAAGTGTCCAGCAGGCAGGTTCCAAACTGGTTTCCAATAGTGATAGACAGGCAGAAAAAATCATCTTGCACTAAAATGCAAAAATCATCTTGCACTAAAATGGAACGTAAAGCTACAGGATGAGGATTAGACCAAAAATAACATATTTTTCTGTAATTGTTATTGCCAATTGATTATCATCGCTTCTCACACACACCTTTTTCTCCGGCTGCAAAAGTTCTCGCAGAAGTAGAAAAGAAGCTGGCAAACTTTTCAGAGCATCTGACACAAAAAATTCTTGTCAGGCAGTAAGTGTTCACGTGCACGCCACAGAAGATTGAATTTGGCTGAGATGCTTCTCTCGTTCCATGGGGAAATAAACCCACATTTTAAATTAATTTTTGTTGGTATTATTACTTTTAGCAAGCTGAAGGAAAGGGAGGAAAAAAATCTCTATTCTTTTCTCTTTGAAAGGGGAAATTTTAATGCCTCTTTGGAAGAGAAGGGAAGATCATTTTTGCGTTGGGGACTATTAATATAATCTATACAGAAGAAAAAAAAAAAAACTTCCACAACTTAAGAGGTAATATAAATTTAGGAGTATAATTACAGAACCTAAAAATATGCTAGAAAATCATAACTCAGTTCCATTATATATTACTACGTGGGGATCAAATTACACTTCAGTTTTTTTCACAGCCACTTATAAAATTTCCTCAGTTATTAGACTGAAACCTGCTCCAGGCCTAGGAAGGATCACGGTTGCACCTTTTCTCACTCGTACGCCGCTGCGAGGCCAGTTTTTTTCCTACGGACAAGCGTGCCGGTAGCTGCGTCGCTGTTAGCGTTAGCCCCTCGTTCCTTGGCGTCAGCAATGCCTTTTGGAAGGAAATCTCTGGTTGTTGCCGCTTGGCGTGTTTGGGTTTACCTTGCCTTAGGGCACGTGAACGTGGTTCTTGTGGACGACGCTCCGGGAGCGTGTTGGACGTGCTGCCGCAGCCTGGAAAACGCGCTGCCGGCGCTAAGGGACGCCCAGACTAGAGCGAGCCTGAAGTTAAATACAAGCGTCTGCAATGAGGGTTGTATAAATTTGGGGTCCTCAGCACCGACTGTTTTGATGTGCAAATCCTCTCCTGCTCTTCCAAACTGCTGGTTAATGTAGCCTTAGCAGTGATCCCCTCGGGGATAAACCGAGGTGCTGATCTATCCCGGATCCCTTGGAAAAAGAGGCTCAGTGCAGAATCCAGTCATCTTTTTAAGTACCCTGTCCCCTAACTGCACCAAAGCAGAGTCTGCTTTCTACACGGACTGCCTGTTGCTTTTCAGGTTGAATTTAGAATGTTAGTTTTTACTATAAATCATTAAATAGCTGGAGACCTGCTGTGCGAGAGGCTCTCTGCCTTTGCCAGGCAGAGTGTGTTTGCAGCACCGGAGTCACTCAGGCTGCAACTGCTTTTGTACAAAAACAACAGCCCAGAAGAGCCCAGAGTTGAATATAAAAGCCTACTACAAAGCCTTTCTTCTCTTCAGCTTTCAGAAGCAGGGAGCATTTTACAGGTGAAGAATAGGGGTATATCTTTCCAGTCTTTCTTTTTTCTTCTTGAGAAGTTAGATTGACTTGGTGTTTGCAGTGCTGAATTTATTATAATTGCATCTTGCAATTTTTAAGTGCATAGAGCACCATAGCCTAGTGGATCTTTTATCTTCATCGAGTGTGTTTGAATCAGAGAAATATAAAACAAATAGCATTTACAAATCTGCACATATACGCCATTTTACATCTTATGTATGCATAATTCCCATTTTTTATACTGGAGTTATGAAAGATAGAACAAAATCATGTTGATGGAAGATATTTTGTTTACAGTGAACTCTTCAGCCTACCAGCCAGAGATATAACAAATCCAATGACTGGAAGCTGAAATTCCTATTAGAAATAAAGCATTCATCTTAAAAGCAAAAGCATATAGTTTATTATATGGATATGGGTTTATTATATAGATATGGATTATATGAATGATTTATCTGCAATTGGGAAAGATCCTCCTTCACTGGGAAAATTCAGTAGGACTGGATGAAGAAGGTTAAAAATACAATCTACTTGTGGTAGAGATGCTGTACTTGAAAGAAAATTAGTACTGGGAAGTCCTGTGGCCCATGCTATGCAGCAGATCAGATCAGACTGAAAGATATGAAAATGGACCATGTTTTCTATGAAAATCAATGAGTTTTGAAAATCTGCTAGTTCTGGAAATGACTTTCACTCCTTCTTCCACTGATGGTTGTTGGAGTTCTCTTTGGAATTTGTCTTTCATCTCAAATCCATGTTTCCTCAGCCCCTGCGAACATAGGTTCAAGTCTCTGCAAGACTGAATCTGTTCTGCTTTCTAGCTCAGATAAATTAAGTTCCAGACTTTGTTGTCTTGGAAACTAGGTTTTAAATACCAAAATCCTATTAGCTGTGCAAAAACATTAGAGTTCTTATGATATATTTTGTAAGGCCCTGCTAAAGAGTGAAAATGCTTTAAGTCAAGGTACTTCTATATAACTATTTCCTTTTTTTTTTTTTTTTTTTTAACAAATTGGAGAGCTGCATCTCCGAGAGATCGGCTTGATCATAGCAACGGAGCAATGGGGAAAAACCTGTGTACTTTTGGAAACTTGCACCATATTTGAAATGGCAGCTTAAAGATACCAGTTCACTGCTGTTCTTCATTTTAATGAAAAATGTAGCCAGTACTAGAAGAAAAGGAGGATGTTAAATTCTGCACAGTCAGACTGAATCTAAAAGTTAGTTCTGGATTAGATCTCACTTTTACACGGTGAAAATATTAAGATTTGTTGTATCTGTAGGGTATCAATGATAGTTTTGTTAACCTATCCTTTTGTTTTGCACCACCTTTTCTCTAAGTTCAGCACCAAAACCAAATGAATTTCCATCTTTTAAACACCACTGATTTCAAGATTGTGAATGTCAGGTAGTCAGTAACAGTAGAATATTGTTTCTGAACCTTTCTTAAAGAATAAGTGTATCAAACAGAGAGGTTTGAGAATGTTTTGACTCTTTTACAGGCATTCCCAAGTGCTCACAGTTTACACTGCTGGGACCTGAAGCTTTCAAGGTCACCCCTGGCTGATCTCTCCAGGTTAGGCTGTCACTCTGCTGCAGCTCTGACCATGAAAAGCAGGACGTGGGCTGCATGCTCAGTAGTCTTATATGTAAAAGTACAGAACAGAAGAAACTAAAAGAATATATGGGGGATGTAGTGCTGTTTTCATAATGCCCATCCTTTGGGTTGAGTGGGGCTTTGGAGAAAGGGGAAGAGCCAGCTGTTTTATGAAGAAGGTGATGACTATTTGCACCCTGTTGTTACTCTTCAGAGCGAAGGGTGGGTAGGTGAAGAGCTAGGCCTATGTCTAGAAGTACTTCTCTGCTACAGAGTTACATGCTTCTGTAAGTAGCTGATTTGCTTCTGGCAGATTTTAAAGTCACATATTGCCCTCAGGCAGCTGAAACTAGAGAATAAAGTGATTAAAGAAATTTGGACAGAAAAACTGTTGGACATTATAATGATGGGTACCAATCAGTCATCATTTCCTGTAGCAGGAGAGAGAAGACAAATTCATTTTTTTCACCTAAGCGTCATCTCCTGTCTAACCTGTTACACGCTCTCTTTGTATGTGCATCTCTGCGAAAACTCTGCCTGAGTTTCATTACCGTACTGTCATACTTGGTTATTTCTTCCTTCAGCGCTCCACATCAAAGCACATATTTCAGTTTTACTCCTCAAGCCAAATGAAGATGGCTCTGTTTCTCTCTCCACATCATGTGCACTTCACCATGTAGCTAGCAACACAGCTGATTTGCTGCTATGAACGAGGATGTGCACTTCGTGTTGAAAACCAGGCTGGAATATAAATATCCTCCAAAGGCTTCTCTACGATACGTTAGAGGGTTTGGACCGGTTCCTGGTGACGGAGAATCCTCAAGACAGAACTGTAATGACAACTGGCAATGATTAACACCTCTGCTAGCAAACTTGACAGTGCCTCCAAGCAAGGGATGCCAGCATGGATGATTTCTTCCGTAATGGTAGCCCCTCTGGGTTGACATTGAGGCATACGGGTACGCAGTAAGGCGAGGAATTCTCCAGCGTTGTTGCGATCTCCTTTCTCTATTCCTGTAATTACGTGTGGTGCTTTCAGAAGTTACTCCTGGCCAGACTCTCTTGTCCTAGATGCTATTCAACCACAAAAGAGGAATATAATCTTCTCTCCCAGAATCTGTATTTCTGTTCTTGCATGTTCTGTACCTAATAGAGTACTAAATATTGATTTTAAATACACTCTTTGTCTCTCTGTATATACGTAAGGTTTTCTGCTCCTATTCGGTGCTAGAAGGTGAAAACACTAACGAAACAGATCCAGCAGTTATCTTTTTGCTCCCTCCTGCCAACCTTTTAAACAGCCTGAGGATGGCTCATGTATAACTGGATTTGAACAGTCTGCCCAGAGACCCTCACACCCTTCCTAGCCCTCGCACTGGACATAAAGTGGCTTCAGCTCAGATGAGGCAAATTGCAAAGATCTGAATTGGAAAAGAACTGTGTTTTCCTAACTAGCAGAAAGACAGATCATAAATAAACTCTACATTTGTTTCAAAAGCAGTTGACAACCTCATTTGCATTTTCTTTCTAGGGGAAATCTTTTATTCACTCCAATATTGCCTCTTTTTCTTCCCGAATGTGAGTTACCTTTTCCCAGGTATTTACTTTCTCCCTTAAAGATTATGTGGAGATTCCAGTAATATAGTAGGATTAGTGTCCATTTATAAATGAAATAACATTATTTGGAAATACTGCATTCTGTTTTTGTTAATGTTTCCAAAGGATATTTGTTCCAGGGACTGTACTCAGCATGGTAACAGAGTTAAAAGAAGTTGCAGCAAGGTAATGATAAATGACACTTGTAAGGGAAACCAGAGTTGAAACAACTTAATTTTTAAGACAATTCAATTTCAGTTCTTGACTGCTTGGGCAGACAAGTTAATTTAAAAGGAAAAAGAAACTGCATTTGCTGGGAAGGTAGTCGATGAAATAAGAGCTTACTGTACATTGGACTTTGGCCGTATTCTTTATAAGCTTGTCATCTCCACTCTTCCACTTTCTCTTCGTGTCTCTCTTCCCAGACCCCTGAAGAGCTGGAGGATGATTCAGACTTTGAGCAGGAAGATTATGATGTTCGCAGCCGAACAAGTGTTCAGACTGAAGATGACCAGCTTATTGCTGGCCAGAGTGCAAGGGTGAGTATAAAACCCGTGTCCTGCCTTGGGTGTCTGTATAGCCAGCAAGGGAAAGCTGTGCCTCGGAAAGCAAATGCGATTTTACATCTTCAGGGTCACGTAAGAAAGTACGGGAGTAACGTAACCTCGCTGTTTAATGTTTTTTCGTGTCTGACATCCCTTGAAAAGCCCAGAGTTTATTGAATGATCTTCCTTAGGCTTAGGTGCCGCCGTGTGTCAGCCGGTTGCTCCAGCTGGTGCTGGAGGAGAAGGCCTTGCACATTTGGAATGTGCTGCAACTGGGGGAGTATTCGGCAATTTTTTTAAAAAAAATAAACCAAAAAAAATCCTGTCACGGCACCGGGTGCTGCGTTTAGAGAAGTCGTACATTAGTCATGTTTCCCTGCGTGCTAACTTGTCAAGGAGAGCTGTTTAAGGTGGCAAATAGTCCCTGTAATTTCATTATAATTGAAGACGTTTGTTACTGAGTGAATGTAGTTTTACCAGGATAATTATATCATGATAAACTGGAGTCATTGTGATTTGTGACCTTCGCTTATGCACGAGGATTGCAAATCAAGCTGATGAGTGCCGCAGGGGTCTCAGGTGCTGGAGAAGTGAACTTTGTTGGCACGCAGGATCATGCCACCCTCTGCTGAGCGTTTACCTTTCGCTAAATAGGCTGCTTAGCTCAAATTTTAAGGAAAAATTAAAATAAAAATAAAAAAATAAAATAAATGGAATACCATTTGACTGTCAAACAACGTCATGAAAATATGTTTGACTGGAAAAAGATTTTTTTTTTAAATAGTCCAGTTGATAGCTGGTAGGGCACTGGGAATTATCTGAATTATTTTAATAGTAGTTTTGTATATACTTGCAGATTTCTTTTGATGGAATAGCTTCCTGAAAGAGAAATGACGGGTTAAATGAGAAATAATGCCCCACATGCTCAAACACACCAGCAAAAGCTAGTAACTGTGAACAAGTGACTTCTTACCCTTAATCCTGGAAAGTGATTTCCAAGCCTGAGAACCTAAAGACCAAAAGGCAATGATGCTTTGGAGGATGACTATAGAGGACCTGGAAGGGGAAGTTATCAGTTTTTGTAGGAAGACCCACAATATGTTAGGGCTTGAAGCAAATATTTTAGACCCTGAAAAGAAAGACTATAGCAAGGTCAAATTTCTTTGGAGGTCTGGGAGAAATATGAGGCATAGATAAACAGAGGCTGCTTTCCGTCTTAAATCCATTTCCCTAGGTATTGAATACAGATGGTGAACAGACAACACTATATATGGGAAAAGCTGATTCGCTATCATTGCATTCCAAAAGCAAAAATTTAGCACCTGCTATTGAGCTTGCTGGATGTCATGACTAGTAAGCTCATCATCTAGGTGAAGACCAGCTGGGTTGCAGGTCCCATCTCAAAGCGGTGGGCAGTGTGGAACATCACACCAGGAGAACTGCAGAATGATACCTGGATACCTGACTCTGACAACTGTGACAAAAGTTCAGGATGCAAATGGGTAGCTTTGGGGGATTTTTATATTTTGGAGAGCATAGAGTCATGTTTGATATATTCAAAGAATTGAGTACCGAGAGAAGTCTCAAGTACAAAAGTTTTGAGATATACCTAGGATTGGGTATCATATCAATCTTTTTGATCTGAAAAGAAAACCAAAGAGGGACTATAATAATGTTTTTACTAAGCCATTAGTTCAGCTAGGGACTTAAATTCTATTATGTTTATTGTAGTTATTATCTGTGCTGCATTTAAAACCTTCTGCTTTGATCAGCTACACGCTGTATGAACATCCCCGAATAACTCATAATGCAAGTGTATCACAAGAAGCAAAAAATGGATAAGAGCAAAAAATGAAAGCATGCTAAGTAGAAGCTGTACAGTCCACTGTCTTGAGTAATTCATTGAAATGAGTCTACTAAGCAGAATAATGCCTTATTTGAACCTTTTTCTGTAGAAAAGCTAGATTTTTAGTTGTGGACTGTAATGGCTTTGTTTAATATGCCTATTCCCTAAAGCTATTAGCATTTCAGCTGAAAAGCTTCTGGTCTTCAGTAGAAATAAAAATTGAATATGTGAGCTGCCTTTGCTGCAGGGACATAGGTTCTCTGCAAATGCATCAGCAACTGGAATAGAAATGCTAAGACATTGTATACTGGGATAAAAGTGTGCGAGTTAAGTTGTCAACAAAGAGAAACGACACAGAAAAGACATACAGGTCAGCCTTTGGAGTTTTGCTGCTTCATATCGTATCCCCTTAATTTCCGTTAATTCATCCGTTCTAGTGTTTTATACATATATTTATATATTTATTTATTTATAAGCCTGACTTACACTGCATTTGACTGTGGAAAGACTAACATGCTAACATTTGAAACTGCTGAGTTACATTGATAAGGCCTAATTAAATCTCATGTGTTGAATTTTAATTTGATTAACTTGCAAATTTCTCGTTTTCTGATCCGCTGTTTGTAACCTTTTTTTAATTTCAGTTTTGGAAAAGGTCAATTATGAATTTTTAAAAGCCAAGAGCATTTTAAGAATATGTAGAGAAAGACTTCAGTTGATTGAAAGTGACATAAACAAGGAAAAATGTAATGACACTTAAATATATGTCACACCCCATTAAATGCATAATGTGGTCTTCAGAACCCTACAGTCAAATAGTAGCTCAACTTGGAAATCATTATTGGAAGTGTCCATTTGATCTTCAGAAGTAATTATTATAATTTTGTAGGGTTTTCTTTTATCTTTTTAGAAACTTTCCTGCCTTATTGGTAATGTCGAGGCGGATGAATATCAGCCTATTTAGTGGCTTTTTGCTTATCCTCCAAAAGACAGCTAGACCTCTGAATGTTATTGAAAGGTACATTCACTACAAATATTCACTTCAAATGTGTTATTTTGCATGTCATGATTTATTTTAGCGTTGAGTTATGTAGAAAACCTGTATTTCTGCAGGTAATGAAGATGAGGGAGTTAGAGGCAAATCAGTCTCTGCCTTTTACCTTAGATTTCATTCATTTTGTTGTTCCTAAAGGTTAGGATGTGACAGGAATTTTTCCTTAATCTTCCTGTGTGGACTTGTAATCTGGACTTAAACTGGATGCCAAAGCATCTTATATACAGTTTTTAAATTTATGAAAGGTATAAAAAGGCCTATAAATAGCCTATAAATTTGTTTGTTCTCTCCTAAAAGAAGTCAAATATCTACTAGATTTTGCTTGGCATCTTCAACTCGCACAAAAGAAACTAGAAGCTGGGCATGCTGTTTAGACCACTGGAAATACATATAGTTTCTAGCTTTCTTTATGTCCAACTTCTCCCATTTTTCCTCCAGGCTATCATGGCCCAGCTCCCCCAGGAGGAGAAGGCAAAAATTGCTGAGCAGGTAGAGATATTCCACCAAGAAAAGAGCAAACTGGATGCTGAGGTGGCCAAGTGGGATGACAGCGGTAACGACATCATTGTGCTGGCGAAGCAGATGTGCATGATTATGATGGAAATGACAGACTTTACTAGGTAGGGACAAGTTAATCCATGCTGGGGGCTTCACATGTCCTGCATTTTTTCATTAGATTGCATTTTTGAGCGTGGTGAGATGATGTGCTGTGTTTCGGGGGACCTAAAGCAAGACATCACACGTCATACGTAATGGGATGAGTTGTATGGTTCTCTGCACATAACTGCTCTGGATATTTCACCATATGCGATTAAACACAAGGAGTTTTTGTTTTATTTGCAGATCCATTTTATCATCTGGAATTTTAGTGGCAAAGATATTCCGTGACCTTACAGGCGCTCAGCTGACATTTCATTTAGTACCCATCTAAATGCATGTGCCTCTCTGAACTTTCAACATTTCAACACAATTTGTGTCAATCAAAAATAATGGCAAAACTATTTATATCATTTTGAAGACTGAATTTCTTTCCAAAAAAATCCCAAACTAAATGAAACAGGTTTGATCTAATACTATATTGGAGTCTGTCAGTAATTAATCATTTTTACTTTCTTTTTTTTTTTCTGTTTATGCCTTCCTCATATCTAATTGCACTGCATCAAAAGGCAGTTCATTAATGATATCATATAAACAGATTTTTTTTTAAAATATAGTTATATTGTCAATCACACTAGGGAGAACATTTTGCAAGATTCTTTGAATTACAGATCACCATAAACAATTAAAGCTTATTCAGTGTTTGTTTTTCATGAAAGTTCAAAAACATAAATGGTATTAATCAAAATATGATTAGATAAAACTAGACAAAAGTCTTCGTGTTTTTCTTCAGAATTAGAGTAAGACATGATCACATCTTGTTTCTGGAGCCTTCAACCCACTTCAGCGGAAATAATCTCTGCATAAATAATATCAAATTTGCACATACATAATATGTATGTATATAAATACCATTAATTTGAAAATAGCTTGAATATTTGCACTTGTATAGATAGTTAATTGGTATAGGCAACTGCAAATGATTTTATACACTTACAAATTAAATATTAATGTAGAAAGTTTTGCTTTTAGTTTAATAGATTCCTGCTATAGTAATTTCTGAATGATCAGTCTCTCAGTTTACCCATTTTATTCTCAGTTTATGCTTTTGTAATTATTCTTTCAGCAGTGGAGTCATCAGTCCGGTATACTGAACGACAGTGTACAACCTCCTGCAGAGAGCTGTTTTAGAGGCAGTCTTAATTACCTTTATAGCATCCTTGTCTTTGGGCCTCTTATCCTTCCCTCCAAAACCGAAGTGAAAGACTGCCCAAGCAGTGTCATCATTTCTCAAGAGCAGGAAATAATGTCCTAAAGTAGCATCCCAGAATATGAACACTTTCTGCAGCCTCCTAGACTACCTTTGATACATTAAGCATTGAAAGAAAAGTTTTGTAATTACATTTTCCACCATCAAAAGAACAGAACTAATATGTGAATGAGAGAAAACCACTGTCGCATTTGGATTAAGAAAAAAAAATCAAAGTGCACCTCTGCCTATGTCAGATTCCATAAAAACCTATTTAATATATTCCATTAAAAAGAGAACAAAGTCCTTCACACCTTTTGGGCTGACTGTAACCTCAGCAACATTAAAATAGAATACTTTTTTCAAAGGTGGGGAATTTGTGACAGTCGGACGTGCTGATCCGCTGATAGAATTAATGTAAAAGCATACAAAGTCACCGAAAAGAATATGTGTTACAGTTTAAGTTCAGCAAAAGTGGGAGACTTGTGGTACTTTGGGATCTGTTTGATGTGGGAATGAAAGAAAAAAGATGCAAATAGAACTACATTTCAGTTATTTATAGCAGTAGACCTGGAAAAGAAAATGGTTTTGCAAACATAATAAACCGCTGTCATTAGAAAAAATGCCTTTGGGTTTAGGTTAAAAAAAGCCTAAATTTGAGCATCTCATGATTTCCCGTCAAAGTTGTCTGCAGATGCATTTTTCCGTGCAGTATGAGGAAAGAAGCGTCTTTGCTTCCAGCTGGGAGGTGCTGGTGAGCAGTGGTGACCACACTAGAGACAGAGTTGGAGTTCTGAGTCTCCATCCAACCCAGGAAAGTCTGCAGTGACTTTTTACTTCTTTCTTTTTACACATTTTGGTAACTTTATTGATTAAAATTAGAGTTCTGTGCATCATCTTACAAGTAATTGTGAAAGATCAGTCTTAAAGCTAATTATGCAGGGTTTATGCCTAACAGGATTATGCTTCAATTAGCTTTGTTGTTTTCTGACAACAAGCAAAAAGAAAAGGTTGTCTAAAGTGTGACATTCTTGCTCTAGATGTGACAGGCTTCGTGTTAAGCACTGGCCTGGGAATAACATAACTTTTAAAAAGTTGTGTATTCCCGAAAGAATGTTGGCTTAATGAGCACTTAAAAATGCGTTTACTATTACATATAGTTCATGTACTTGAAGGTGCCATCAAACCAAATTGCTAGTGAGGCATTTTGTGAGAGAGAGGAAATACAGCGGAGCGATTTCTTAATCAAGCTGTGCCATAACGAGTAGTTAAAAGGTGAAGTCGCAGTAAATTAAGACGGCTTCTGTGTTGCTGTTTTAAAATCAAATGCTAAGCAGGGTCACTAAAATTGTTTCCTTGCGTGATTTAATTAGATTGTGCCTAATCCTATCATATTTCACAGAGGTAAAGGCCCGCTGAAGAATACATCGGATGTCATTAATGCAGCCAAGAAGATTGCGGAGGCAGGATCAAGGATGGACAAACTGGCACGGGCAGTAGCTGATCAGGTAACAAAAAAAGAGTGCAACTCCTGCTAACCATTCTTCGGGGGAAGGATATCTTTGCTGCCAGAAGACTACCTGTTGAAAGTCACTGCTTGGACTCTGATCTGCCCATTGCATACAGGTCGTTTCTTCTGTAGCAGTCAGTTTGGCTTTTTGCAGGACGAGAAAGTCGTAAATGAGTCTCTTGAAACCTCTTAAATTGCATCGCAGCCTCGCTGAACATGATGCTGTATCTGCTGGCGTTGAAGGCAGCTGGGAGCTTGATGCTCTGCTATCCTTGAAGAAAGCCCAGGCCTCCTTATACTCTTTCTTCCAGGAGTTTCCCTTGATACTGCACTTTTCTCTTTCAGGATTTTCTGACTCCGTGTCCTGTTCTTTGCATCGGGGGATTGTGCTCTGTACTGCATCACCCCCTGCCTCTTATACAGTCCTCTTTTGAGCAGAGCTGATGAGATTTTGTCTCCTCCATGGGTGGTTTTCCCCCTAACAAATGCATTTCACAACTGGAAAGATGAACTTGCCACAGCCTCCTTTTTTCAAATTGTATTACTTATGCATTTGGAGAGCCAGAGAAAGCATCACATCCAGAGTCAAGAGCCAAATATCAAAATCCAGGTGTTTAGTTCTGAGTACCTAATTTTAGGTTTAATCAAGTTAAATTTGGCTATTTTTTTCTCTTGCAAAACAATTCTTTCTCCTCGAACAATCCTCTGGACATACTCTATAGAAAGAGTGAGAGGACGTAGGAAAAGAAAAGAGAAATAAAAATTTGAGATCTACCTGGGCTTTTAACTTTAATTTCTGTGATTGATTTCCTTCATCTTGCATTTTGTATTTTCACCTCATGTTAAGATAAATATCTGATTTGCTCGCATACATCAAGCAAACCAGCTTTTGTCAACAGAATACGTACACCATGTGCTGTCCATGTCTAGTATCAAGAAGGTGGCAATTAAATGATGATAACATTGGAAAAGCTCATGTGAAATCCTCCTAGCACTGCCTAACTACGACTCTGGGGGGCTTGCTTCAGACCTTTATATAGAAAATGTTTTTGTGCAGCCTTAGGAGACCTTGGATCGTCCACCACTGATGGCACAATGTTTTACAACAGTTTCATTGCAGATTTCCTCCCTTATCATTTATTTATCAGCATCAATCATTGCCTTCCTACATTTTCTTTTTCTTTTCATTGGCATCTAGAGACAGTTAGATGAAGGTAGGAATTATATCTTCCTTGCCTCAAGTCTTTCTCTTTAAAATAAGCATTTCTTTCTTTTTTTTTAAGTAAGCATAAAATGGCATTAATACATCCTGCCATGGAATATGGACACGACTTGCAAGAAACCCGAAGCTGCACATTCTCCTAGAGCCCCAGAAGGTTCAGGTTTGGGGGTTTCTTCGTTGTCAGAGAGCCTGTTGCCTGCAGTTAACACTTTAAATATAGCTTCTGTTTGCTTTAGCATTAGAAAAGAGAATATTCCACTTGCAGAGGTGGAATATTTTAAAGAAACACAAAGCAGAGAAAGAGGTTATGCTTAGAGTGCACTGGCTTGAGTCATGTTTTAAATTTCAGAAGGTTGTAACACACAAACTTTAATAATAAACAGTAAAATCCCTGTGAGAACAGAGTGTATGTTTTAATGCTTTAATGATATTTTGCTCAACTTTGGAGGCACTCATGCAATATAAACTTTTTATGGACCTTTACATTGTTAATTACTATTCCAATGAGAAACATCCTACATTTTAATTCCCTCCATGGTACTTGTATTTAAAGCCTTGTCAGCTCCCTGTAGGTATTACTTTAAAGTTCATTTCTTTCAATTCATAGGCATAAGAGCAGAGTAAATATTTCTGTATTAAATTATCACAGGTAGAGAGAAGAGATCTTTTAGTGATTCATGCTCGAAAGATGTGGGTACCATCCGAGACGGACATTATAGCGCTGTCGCAAGTAAAGAACAGATTAAACCTAACAGCCACATTGAACCTCCAGCCCTTGTTTAGTGTTCGTTTAAAAGGGAGAGGAAAAAGCAAAGTGACTGCTTTCGCTGTTATAGATGACAGCGTGCGCAGTATTTCACCACAAATGTGTTCCCTGCCTGCTTTCCGTGTCTGAGGTAGAGCAGCCATCTCACGTCAAAGGTTTGGACGCTGTTGACTCGTGTGTTTAATACTGTCAGGCTTTGTTCAAGTCTTCTGATAATATTTTACTCTACCAATGAAAACAGAGTATAAACATTTTAAGACCCATAAAAGACACAGCCAGAAGTCCCTAAATCTTTAGTCCTCATGCAATACATTCACCGGATGTTATCAGTGAGACTTTGTTGGATAGCACTGATGAGTGCTTACTGGAGACACGCTGTTAGTGCTGGAGGGACCTCTTAGTTTAGTTTTTGTCAGAGTGAATTGTCGAGGCCTCTTCTCTTGGGGCAAGACTTTGAATAGTAATGACGCAGCTTCCATTCAGTGTTCAAAATGGAGCAGGCCTGCAGGTGGACTTGTCCCTAGGAGACATGCAAAGGGACGCCCTTATCTCACTGGATTCTTATGAAGGGTTGCAAGACTGATGGCATTTCCTGAAAGACTCTATCTTGAGTTTTTTAATGTACCAGTACGGGCCTGGCTTCTGCCAAGTCTGAGGCAAGGTTGTGTACCCTGAAAGTCTGCACAGATGCCAGGGAAGCTGGCATGACATTCGGGATTTGGCAGCAGAGCAGGTGTAATCGATGCTGAAGCTGTTTTGAACTGGGTCTATTTGGACTTTAACTGGTCTGTAGTGTATCTTAACCTGGATGCCCAGCAGGTGTCTTGAAACCTGAAGTTTTCAGATCAGTCTTGGTCTTTTGGCTACACAGTAGATTGCTCCATTCTGTACCAGCTGATGAGACAACCCAAAGCATAGCAATCGTATTGTTTTCATTGTCAGTTGGTAGCGACTGACAGAGAGGGTTTTTCTTTTTATAAAGAATGGACTGTGCATCATCAGGCTAAATTTGTAAGTCTTGACTTGAACCAAAGGTAGAGTTTGAATTGTCATGTTTCATCAAGCACCTCATGGAAAGGCAAAGTGAAATGAATCCACCTAATATGGTACACATATTGCCACTGTCTCCTCTAATTAGCTGTGTATAATAAGTGTATAAGCTCAGGTACATGTAATCAAATGTATCTTTCCTTTGCAGTGCCCCGACTCAGCCTGCAAGCAGGACCTGCTAGCCTATCTGCAGCGCATTGCCCTCTACTGCCACCAACTCAATATCTGCAGCAAAGTGAAGGCAGAAGTTCAGAACCTGGGAGGAGAACTTATTGTATCAGGGGTAAGCTGGTATTTGTATTTAGCAGTTTATGTTTCCCATTGTAGCACTTGAAAGAGAGAGTTTCTGATGACAATGATGTACAAAAAACAAACACAGTGATTCATAAGCAGACTTTTTAAAATGTTATCACCATTATTCCAGACCTTACAATAAGTTGTTTAGTGCAATTTGATTTTCCAATTACCCTTTGTTTATACTAACCTTGTAAAATCTTCATTCTTCTAAAAGAAAAGTAATTTCATAGCCTAGAAAGCCACTGCCATGTGGTGAATATTATAATTATTTGGAGCTTTTGTATATTTGCTCATTATAAATCTTCTTTCCTTTGCTAGTACTGGTAATTTCCTTCCTCTGTGCAGAAGCCAGCTCTGTATGAAGTGTATATTGTTAAGAAGGTGATGACTAATGGGATTTCATTCACTCAGGTTCCAATGCACACTAGGTTTAGCAAAAACACTGGAAGGCCAGCCAAATATTTTAATTTTGGTGCACGTGCAGTTTCCAAATACACTTGCCAAGCCCAATGATTATTTACTGTAATTCCCATTCAGTTATTGCAGTTATTTTCAATGAACACTGCAAATATTTTACCCGCAATTCTTTTTTTTAGAAATAAAGGCGGGAGTGTGCAGCATCAGTCATATGATAAGCAATGAGTTTTTTGCTTTAAAAAAATTTTTTTCCCCTTCTCCTGATGCTGGACTCTGTGCCTCTGGGAGATTATTAGAACCACATAGTAGTAAAGGCTGCTCTTCATGATTTTCTTAACTAATCAACATAGTATTAGCCCCATTACACCCTGGTTATCTTCTAACTCATGTACAGACCACATACATATTTAGTGTATAATACATTTCACTCTCCTGATTGTATTTTCAAAATGAGGGTGATCTGAGAAACCTGAGCTACTTGAAACAAAGTTGTTTGCAAATGCAATTTGGAAAAAGCACCCTTTCATTGTTTAAGCCCAATCAAGTACGACGATTGTTAGGACAACTTGTGCCCTCCATGTCATCCATAACATTCCCCAGTGAAATCACTGGCCTTCCACAGACAAACTGGAAATCAGAGCAAATGTTCTCAACCCTTAAAACATTTTGATTTTTCGCAAAGCACAGTAGAAGGTCTTAAATATTTGCCAGGCTTTCTTAGATCAAACATTCTGAAGTTGCATATGCAATCCTAGAAGGAGCTGCTTAAATATTCCTATATCTATCCTGCAATTGGTCTTCACTTCTTGACGTATGTACATATGTAATTTTAATGCCTTGGTCTTCCCACAGCAATGAAAAGTGCTCTTCCATTTTCCTGGTGTTAATGCAGTGATCTGTCCTTGTATCGCTGACAGCTGTGCTACATAGTAAATGCTATGATCTTTTCTATCTATTGCCATCTGGGTCCAGCTTTTCATACCCATTGAGTTTTCATATTCATCTCTCTCTAGCAGTTACCCAAATCAGTGCTTATATCAGCTTGGCTTTTGTGGTTGTGTGTATTTCTTTTTCAAGTCTCTTTATTCAGTGTGTGTGGATGCTGGATAAGCCATTGTGAATCTCTAGCATCTATTTGTTATTGGAACATCACCATCCGTTGTGAAATTTCAGTGGCCAAAACGCTTGACTTCATCGTTTCCAGTCTGGCACCGTTAGCGTCTGCTGCTTTCCAGGCTTCATCACCATTGTGTTTTTGTTTGGTTGGGTTTCTTGCACTCAGCTGTAGACAAAGGCAAAACTAACTTCAATCCTAGAAATTATTTGGGTCTTTTCCAAAGACTTGGTATACCGACATCTAGAAGAGTTTAAGATTGTCCAGCTCACTTCTTCTGTTACTGTGAGCTGACTAAAGGAGATGATATAGAAAGTTGAACCGTTGTGCATCCCTTTTTGAGGCCCTTGTCTTGCACCTTAGTGTACCGCAAGTAGTGCAATGCTTTCTTGGTAGTGTTTTCCAAGCTGTATATCTTCAAAATGCTGGGTACTGTATGCTCCTTTGCTATCCAGAGATCTGGTATCCAAGTGCACGTCTACATCTGCTTGTCTACTTGCTGCTTCTGCTTCCATCTTCTTCTTCATTCGCTCTTGGATAGCCAATTACAAATAAATAGTATTTTGTTTTCATTAAAATGAAATACCATTATTTGGCAACTTGCATACAGTACAATATTAGAAATACAATAGAAATCCAGAATTCAAGCTTCCAAAGCTATGACATTGGAAGAAAGCTTTTGTGAATGCGTTATATTTAAAAGTTTTTTGATGTAAATATCAAGGACCAGGTTGACTATTATAATATTGTAATTTATTTCTGTGTTTACAAAGAACCATGATATAGTTATTATTGTTCTCATATAGAAGATCAGTTATGGTCCAGAATTATTATGGGGGATACAATCTCTTTTGAATTCCCGCATTATTAAGAGCGTTAATCCGTATTTCTGAATTAAACCAATGTATGTATATATATGTAAGTATGGGCATATGTATATTCATATAAGAAGAAAAGAAACATAAAACCAATTAGAGCCTAAAAGGGAGAAGAAAGCCACTCCACAGCTGTTATAGTTCTAGTCTGTCAGGACAAAATGAGTTGCAACAATTTCAAAAATACTATATATAACATAAAATGTATTGGTGAATATCTTTTGGTGAAAATTCTTTTTTTCCCACAAGATTCAGTAGTCCAGTATAGTTTACCTTTGGACATAAGCATAGAGCTGATCTTGCTTGCTTTTCTCCTTTATAGATTGATATGACATTAGCATAGCATATGAAAGGGCTCTTTTTTGGCATCATTGATTTTGCTGCAAATAGAAAAACAGGTCAGAAAGTAAGAAAATGTCAAAATCCTGACGAGGAAATTATTGTAATAAAAGAGACCACCTGCTGTTTTCTTTCCCTTCTTTCTCCTATTCCTTTTCCTCCAGCCCTTTCTTTCCTTTGATCTTTCCCATCAAATTCCCTTAATGCAATTAGCAAAATTATTTTCCCCAGATAACTAAGATCTGGCAATGGAGAGTTAGCATAAATCAGCCTAACCTCAGTAATAGCAGTGGAGCAAGGCCAATTTAGACTATTTGTTGCTTTGATCCTTTATATATGTTGCAGCAAGAGACTCTTAAGCCCAGTTTTCCATTTGAGTTTTGAAAAATAAAGGAAAGAAAACTATGTGGTATCCATCCCTGGATGAGAAGTCTTGTAAACTTGAAGACGACTATAGGGAAGGAAGTAAAATGAAAAATGAGAGGAAGAAGTAAGATTAAAAAAACTGCAAAAGTTTAAAAAATATTTTAAAAAAATATTTCTAATCTGTGTGGATGATATCCTTGCTCTTAGTAAAGGCTTTTTGACCTTGCTTCATAAGCAGACACAAGTTTCTATAATTTTAAAATTGAATATTCAGTTTCTAATTCCCCTCTGACAATAAACGTCCTCGGCTAATATAATCACAGGCTAAAAGCACTCCGGAATCATTTTCTTTGTCTTTTGCCTTCATTTATTTAATGCAATGTGTATTTGCTTCATAATCAGCTGTACCATTGCATTGGAATGAATTTACTGAAGTGCTGAGCGTATGCTACTCCCGATGAAGTAAATGCCGTTTACGTGTACTTCGCACATGCTAATAGGTCACCTTTTTCTGGTAGTTACTTTTGCTGATTAGAGCTGGTCTGAACCATGACGTTTGAATTTGGAGCAAAATTCAGGCTTCTTCTAACTCTAGGGCTGCTTTATTTTTTAGCATTCCTGCCTGACTCTGTCATTAGCTAGACCATTACAATAAAACAGATCTATATATTCATTTCTAACCCTAGAATAAATATCCACTTGTTCTGCTAACTGCTGCTCTGAAGCTGATCAGCTCATTTACCTACTACCCATTTAGGCTATGAGCTTGCTTTTTTTTTTTTTTTTTTAATGTTTATGTCAGTAGCTTTTCCCAAGTGTTTCCTGCAGGATTATATTTAGCAGAATCTAAGACAATCCCTTATCTAAGGCAGCCCCCTACCGTTTTCACGTTTGATTTAAAACTGTGCGGCTCTGATCAGCCCTGTTCTCAGAAAAGTTGCCCCAAGAGGCCTAAATTTCTAAGCCAGCCATATATGCAATGTCAAACAGAATAACAGCCATGTATCTTTGAACGTAGCCTGAAAATATTGAATCAGTAGCCAAAGCATGCTCCAAACATATACTTTAACTCTGTCCAATTCTCATTTTTTTTTCCAAAAGCCCATTTTTCTTAGCACAGCTGGCTCAGCTGCAATACTAGGAGAAGGAATATATCTTACAACATTTTGAAGATGTGAGACAGTTTAGCTAAAGTTTTGAGTTTACATAGGACTTTTCACTTGGTTAATTTAAGTGTGGATTTATGAGGGGCCAAGGGAGGTAGAAAAGCTGAGGCCACCCCATTAACTTTGTTCAAGGTGGCATGAGTTGGGTTGCAAAGCTGCGACAACACGAGACTTCCAGCTGGCCTGGGATGTTGGATACATAAAAACATTAACATGAGATGCTGCAAAATTCCTATCTGTATGCTTATCCTTCAACTGCAATGAAAGCAAGGCAACTGGAAAGAGCTAGTCCTCACCCCCAAAAGAGCAAACCTCTTGATATTTATCACAGAATAACAGTGTGCACCTAGCAGCTGCTCCAGGTGAGCGGGCAGACACTTCCCTACCGACCCTGTCCGCGCTTGCCACATCTAGCAGTGCAAGGTGGGTTAAGTGGCATTCCTTTCTTTTTTTCAATTTTCACACACACTTTTTCATTTAAGATTGAGTTACCCAAAACCAATTGGCCTGATAAAGGAAGTGGGAATATGCACAGGCAGTGCAGTATCAAGCTGCTGCTTATGAAGTGATAACTGGTCACAGATGAATAAAGTTAGGTAATTTGGGGTTCACCTGCTGTTAAAAGCAAGTAAGGCTGCCTCTTATTGAATCTGGAATAAGAGTCTGTGCACTAGCAGTTGCTTAAGAGCAGCTGATGTAGTATTTCATTGCCTTGCATTAGAAAGTTCTGCTTTGCTTTCAAATAGTCAATCAGAGAGATCATTTGCATTTTAAATCCTTAAGATATAGAGAATTTCTTTTTTTTTTTAATTCAGGTAAATAGTGTAATTTAATTCCTTCTGAATCAGGTAAGAATTTAACATTATGTGAAAGGAAA
Organism: Rhea pennata; assembly: GCF_028389875.1. Taxonomy (NCBI): domain Eukaryota; kingdom Metazoa; phylum Chordata; class Aves; order Rheiformes; family Rheidae; genus Rhea; species Rhea pennata. The sequence continues at coordinate 4,826,977 of NC_084666.1, forward strand.
CTTGCTGAAGAGGGAGCTGGCACATTGCCAGGACTGTCTATCCGTGATCCTCAGGAGCTCTAGAAGGTCACCCCTGTTACTCAGCTAGCACGAGAGGAGGTTTTACTACTGAACTGTGATCAAAGTGGAAGAATGGTGCATTAAGTAAACTCATTAAAAGAGCCTGATAAACCAGGATTTTTAGATGCTATTGGTCTGGACTGCTTGGACTGACTGCTGGTGTTTTTGGTGGAAAAAAAAATCTGAGCTTAGACACATACTTCTTCAAACAATGTGTTTTGGAAAGCAATGCACATATGATCAACTTCTTAAACTGCCCCAGTTTTCCTAGCTGTACTTACTGATTGATAGAAGTTGCTAATAGAAGTCTCGTGTTTTGTCTGTTAGTGATTCAGTTTGCCTTGCGCTGCGGGGAAGAGCAGGTATTCCTAAATAATCCTTGTTTTCATGTTCCCTTTGAGCACAGATGGTGCTCAAATAGTTGCAAAGCACAGAGAAAAGATACTGATCTATGTCTAAGCTGATGTCCTTGGAAGACTAGGGTTTGTGTTACAATAATATATAAGTGGATATAACATAAGTAATATACTCAGATTGGTAAAAGGGAAGTGAAAGATGGGCCAGAGACTGAACAGAAAATTGTGAAACTGCTTAGGAATATAATTTGAAGTGTGTGATTTCTTTTTATTAAAGGTTGTTTTTTGTTCTTTTTTTTTTTTTTTTTTTTTTTTTTTTTTTTTTTTCAAATCGTGTTTCACTTCTGCCCTTTTTATCTCCCATAAGACTGTGGCAACAATCGAAAAAAAAATTTTTGCAAACATGAACAGGGTTTTGCCAGTTTCTAGGAAACAACTGCAACAGGTGAATAACATGATTAGCTTTATTCTCAGCTATTTTAGTAGGTGCTTATTTAGCAGGGAAACATATCAGAAATGACTCGTGTATACACAAGGAAACACATGAAACTAGTGATACACCAGTGCTGTGAAAATAAAGCTATGTGAGATGGAAGTGGTGGAAAAAGATTTGTTTAGGATGGGATTGCTGGAATAGAGTTCTGTTTTGAGGCTTGGAGTGAAAACAGTGGGTAAAGGGAAGGAGTATGGAAATATTAAGTAAGCAAAGGAACCTGAAAGATGAGATATAAAGGGGTCAAGTGAAGAAGCTGCCAAAATCAAAAGCAAGATAGGGGTATGAAGTCGGGGAATTGTGGTGGTGGGGGAAGATCGGGAGAAAGTCTGGACCACAAGGTTGGCAGGACTCCCTCATGCTCTCAGCTCCCCTATCACTCACAGTAGAACAAGCAAGGACAGAAAAATTTCCAAAAATATGTGGCTATATGGTGCACATGATATAGCAATATGAAGGTTTTGATCAGCCTTTAGTCAGGACGCACTGCACTTCTCCGTTTGTAGCTAGTATGGAAGCTCCCACTTGTGCTAGCTCAGGCTGTGTCCCTCAGTGCCCTGCCCAGGAAGGGGAATGCCTGATGAGGTGGTAACATAAAAAATTTAGCAACCTGAGACTGGATCAGCTTACTGTTCCTAAAGGATGAAGGCATCCGTGAATTATGCACATTAATCAAAATGAGTGCTGATAAAAATCCTTAATGGTCATATATTGATTATATTTGATGTATTTTATGGAAACATTGTCTTAGTCCTTTCTGAATGCCAAAAGAGTGAGGAATTCCCAGTTATCCTATGAAACAGCTCAAAGAGGAGTAGAAAAAAAGAAAGAAATACATGTGGAATGGCTCTCAAGCCAGCTTACCGTAGCCCTTCCTGTATAGCAAGGATATATTTTAGTCTTCCCATTGCTTCCCAAGTATGGTAGTGTGGCGCAGGGACAGGAGCCTGGAGACGAAGCGGAATTTCCATCCATGGAAGTTTTCAAGACCCGACTAGATCAAACAGTGGCCAAGCTGATCTGGTAGCGGCAATCGACCCGCTTCTAGCGGGCAGTTGTACAAGAGACCTCAGAGGTCTCCTTCAAGCACCATTTCTATGGTGTCGTGATTCAGCTAAGTGAAGGATCCGAAAGGATCCTACTTCGATCTCTGTGAGTTCACAAGGTTTTGACTTTATAATTGTTGTTGGGTTGGACAATTGAATAAACTCAGAGCTTTGGGCATCTGGAGAATCCACCAGGAAATTTGAGGAAGGTTTTTTAGTGTTAGATCTTCAAAGCTCTCCAGTGAAGGTGGAGTGCTTGATGGGCAGAGTGCACGTTACGTAAGCAAAAGTAGATGTGTGACGTTAAAGATGTAGCTGAGAATTTCAACAAGCAAAATGTTGTTATCAAACTTAATCTCAGACTTTCTTTTTTTTTTGAAGGCATAGTGTTTTGTTAAAAAAATGTTACAAGACTATTTACAGGGACATGCATGTATACTAAAAGAAAATACCTCATTGCATATAAATATGCATATATAAGCACACATATATGTAAAATGAACGTATACTGCAAAATGGAAAGAAACTGTCCAGAATTTCATTTGCAAAACAAAACCACACTCCACTTATTTTTATTAGGATATATTTATGAAAACAAGAAGCACACACCTCCTTCATATGTCTACATTTAGAAGGTTAAAATTTGGGCAGGTCTGCCTTTTATCTTCATTAAGTATTTTTGGCTTTAGAGAACATGTTTTTGCACTTTATCAGGTAACAAATATTCATGAATTTCTTCAGATTATATTTACCGAAGTTTCTCTTCAGAAGAGCATTCTGCAAAGAAAAGAATTTCTGATATAAGTTAAACCAACTAATTCCATGAGAGCAAAGCAATGTGTTATGGCCTCAAGACTGAGGCTTGAAACAAATATGATAATAAAAAGGAATTTCAGATTTGAAGGAAACACTAATGTGTATGCCTCACTATATATTGCATTTATTTTAGAACTAGAAACAACTCTAAAATCCAAAGCTCGCCTACTCCTGCAGTAACTGTGGTTTTAGTCCAGATTCTTTTCCTCACCCAGGGCATGCTGAAGGATGGGGGAAAAGGAAGGGAATATTATGGCTTGCTGATTCATAGACTGCCCCAGTCCTGCAATAGTTAACAGGGCCTAGAGACACCTCTAACATGCAACAGCTGATCCTAGTCCTAATCTAGTCTAGGACTAGACTAGACTAGAGGGAAAGAGAGGACTCATGTTCCCTTCTTTCCCTAGCTTCCTTTAAAGGGAGTGGTTTGGGACCAAATTTCAACATTTTGTATTAATTAAGAATTGCTTTCCCTGCTGCCTAGATATTCTCAGTTGCCCAGTTTATCTCCTTAGTGCACAGCATAGAGGATTTACTAATAAATATATCCTGTGGCTTTAAAATAAAATTAGATTTGCTTCTCTTGCATGGGAATGTGGAAAACTAAAGTTAGGTACTGACAGATTAACAGGAGATTTGGGACTGAGTTTATTACACAGAAGTTCATCTTTTAGTTCTCCCAATTATTTCACTTCTTGATTTTGATAGTGGTGAGACTTTAAATTACTTCTGAAGTACTATTGGATGATGCTTTTACTGATATTAAAACAACTTCAATTAAAACTCCTCAGTTTCTTTCACTTTAATTGTATTTCTTGACAGCCTGAGTTGCAGATGAGTGGCGCACACACACGTAGAAACACATGCATAGAGAAAGCGATACCCTCAAGGGAAAACATCAACAGATCTTTTTCAGCCTGAGTAGAATCAATTGCAAATACTGAACAAAACAGCTTACAATGAAATACTTAATAAAACTCGCAAGAGTTGTGTATTTCCATTGAATGCAGGAGGTAATAACCTTTAGGAAGAGATCAGACTGGATGAAGAAGGTTCAAAGTTGCTTTGTATTTTTTTTAATGTCTGAGTTATTGTTATCATGATTATTATCTATGAACTTCATAAGAGAGGAAAAGTATATCTGTCCTCACATCATGTCATTAGTCTTGAAGCAGCTGTGCCAACAAGATAGTTGTATTTTGTGTGATGTAGTTAAGACATTGATATGGACTCAATCAAAGTGAAATACTATTCAGCCTAAGAAACATCACTTTCTGGTACAATCCAATATCAGATTTCTTACTGTTTTATAGTCTCAAAAGATTTCTTTGGGGATCAGAGCTTTCAAGTTTTGACTAACTCACCATCAAAATACATTGTGAACTAGGTTACCAGGTAATTAATAGTATGAGCAGAAAATGAAGCAAGGCGTGCAAGTGATTTGTCCTACATCTCATCAAAGACATTAGAACGGGGTCAGAGCATGAATGTCTGACCCAAAAGACTGTGGAAATATTTTCATCCTTTTTCATAGCAGGCACTAGATTCTACATCCTCAGCATCAAAAAGTTAGAGGTGTTGCAAGCTTACTCCGAATCAGGAGGGACGTTATATGTTTCCAACCATTCCTTGGCTATGACGAGTAACGAACAGAAGGGACTTTGTCATTCCTCCAGCAAGTTGATCCGCTGCAGCAGTGGGACATGTTTGGGCCAGTGTGCTAGGCTTTCTACATTAGCCTCTCAAACTTTCATGATATGAGTCACCATTTGGACATGCCTTCAGCTGGATATTTCTTTCTGAGCTGCTATTTCGATTTCTTAAGGTATATCCATTTTTACCTTCCCTAGGTGCAGCAGTAGCACATGTGCTGTTCCTGCACGCTCTTCTCAGCCTTTCACAATCTTGCTGCTCTCAAACTTTGTAGAGCCGCTGGTGCCTGACGGTGCCTGTTCATCCACCATCACCTCTCCATCTTTTTAAGCAAGTGAGCACTGCAGTGTTTCTTCCCGAGGGATCTTTAATGTAAAACTGCACACGGGCACGTTCTTTTCCTTGATTGCTAGTGCCTGAGTGCAGGTGACCACATTAGCTAGCTGCTCTCGGTTTATGCAGCTTTCTATCAGTCTTTGCTTAGGTCATTTAAGAAACTGTTTAGAGCGTGGAAGCCTTTATCTACTGTCTCTTTGCATTTGCTTATATTCATTTAATTAAACTTAATTATGTTCCTTGGAACACTTGGAAGATTTCCCTCCTTCCTTTGAAGTATATATGTTTTTAAATGTTTTCAGTTAGATATATTTTTTTCTTTCAATTAATATACACATATGGTGTATGTTTACAGATCACTCTTAGCTTTATCTGCTCTTCCCTTATTTTTCTCCTTCTTATCAGCTACAATCTTGTGCTAAATAAGCCAAAAGAAGACCTCAATTCTGAGCAGTGCTAGCCCAAAATACCCTCTGAGGTATTTTCTGTTACCCAATCTGTTGAACTCTTCATATCATATTATGATGATGGAATCTACCACATTTGTCATCTTGTATTGTTGCCGGAGAATATACCTGGCCATGTTCAGTCTTCCAGAGGCTAATTGTGCTACTTCCATATGCTTCTGTTTCAATAAAAGACAATTTACTTCTCTTTAGGAGATCTCAGAACTGCCACTACAGGTGTAGTGTTTTTCGTATTTAAGGATGCTTCTTACGAACATTGTTCTCTAAATCAGACTAAGCAAACTTTGTTTGGCTTCATAAGACCTGGTGGTCACAGGAGAGTTCAAAATATGTTCCTACTTCATTTGGCAAAAACAACTGTGGTGCAAAAGTCAAGTCATAGCATACCCAAGTTGTGAATTAACTGAATTTCATCTAGTACATTTTACCATAAAAGCCTTTAAATGTTCAATTTTCTCATCTCTTTGGCAGAGTAGTAGAAATGCATGTTCATAAGGAATAGTAGCAGTACAGCTTCCATTAAATAATTGGAAATTGGACCATATTATGGAAAGCCTTTTGACAGCAAGTCATAAAATTTAGAATCTAGTCCTTAATACAAAAGGCACCAAAGACGATTTTTCCTCCCCTCTATCTTTATACATGCAAATAGCTTGAAACCAAGATCAAATAATGAGAAATCAGTTGGACATGTTTAATTCACGTTATACATGATATTCACAGCACCATCATAGCTTTGCTTAATGCAGATGCAGCCTAGTTTTGCATTGTGTTCCTGAAGTTTTGTTTCATCTCTAACAGCCACAGGAGCTCTTCATTTCATTAACTAACTGGACTAGCCAAATTGTTCTTTGAGTTTTCAAATCCACAAAAATGCTGGTTTAAAGCAGCATCTTCAGATACTGTAGAAGTTATAAAAGTTAAGAAGAAAAATACTTGACCTCTATTGTTAGATGAAGTGACTGGTACTAGACATTAGTCAGACACTTTCTTTTTTTCAACAGCAAGAGAGGAGAAAAGAGTACACAAACAGAGCAGGGAATACACATTAATCATTAGTAAGACTGAAAAATAATCATGATTAGATTACAATTTACATAATCCTTCTAGCAACAAAAAGCCTAAGCAAAAATGTCAATATTAACTCTGTGTGTTTATAATCCATACTCTTAAGAGAGACTTAAGGAATATTCACTTTTCATCTTCTGAAACACAGGATCTTATACTGCCACTCTTTACTGATACTGAGTAGTCCCTTATTCTCTGAGCAGTTTTATTTAATGGAATTAAGTTTAGCAGCATATACTGCTTTAAAAATTAAGTACATAGCTAAATTTTTAAGAAAATCAAAAGCCCATTGAATAATACAAGTAATTGTTTACTCCCAAACCTGATTTTCCTAAGTTTGCATGCTAAATCTCCATTTACAATAAATTAGAAAGAATGAATATCCCATTTTCAGTTTCAGTTCCTAGGAAGCTGTCTGAAAAAAATTGGCTTCAGCCTGTGAGGTTGTCACTGTGTAACTACAAGACTAAAAATGTACAGTCTTTATATCACCTCTTTGCAATTTTGTTGATATTTTCTGGAACTTGAAAGTGTGCTCTGTAAATAAACCTATGCCCAGAATCTTTATACTTCCCTCACTTGTTCTTTCAGCACAGTATGCCAGTTCTCATTTTCAGCGTGAGAAAAATGTAATTCCCTCCCGACCTTCCTCAAATACTGGTGAAGGTGACCTACCCTCTAGCTGACTTTTTTTCAAGCACGAGTCCAGAGGGCTAGAGTGTATTTTGATGTTTATGGATCGAGTTCAACACTGGTGGACACGATTGCAATTCCAGGGGTAGTCGCTGGGATTTCAAGTGCCTGCGATCAGTGTTATAGCTTTTTACGCGCACTCTTCAAAATCACGCGCCAAAAACGCCACTCCAAAGTCCGTCAGCCAAATTCACGCCCCATCCGATGTCAATCAGCTTGTAGCGGGGATAGAGCTTTCTATCCTTCCCGCCTTTCATCAAAAAGCGCCCCAAATCAGGCGATTTCGGGTTCGGCCCTCTTCAGCTGTGCTGTGGGAGCAAGCGAGAGGAATGGCCGGGCGGCGGGGCTGCTCAGCGTGGACGAGGCCCTGCTTCCTTGACCGAGCATAGCTCCTTCAGCACCCGCCCTCCGCGCGCCGGGGCTCGCTCGCGCTCGCTCGCTCGCTCACTCTCTCTTTTCTGTATCTCCCGGAAATCAGACTGGAGTTCAGAGCACTTTCACTACCTTTTGTGAGGTAGAGTGTGATGTCATAGATGGGGGCAGGGCTAGTCCACTTTCCACCCCCGTACCCACCGGTGCTGAGGGAGCTACGCTGGGGATCGGAAGCGGGGACTCCTCCACGGTGAGTAACCTCCTCGGCGCTCTCCGTCGCTACCGCTCGGGCTCCTCGCGCGGGTGGCGGTGGTGGTGGGGGGGAGAAACGGTTCCCCGAGGAGGCGGGGCGGGTGGATTGCCTCGTTTTCGCTCTGTTTGCTCGTTTTAAAGCCGTTGCGGGGCTCCCGGGTGGAATCGCGCGGGTCACCTTCCCCCGGGGGTTGAATTGATCCTTGGACGTCGTCTACGTTACGTTGTGAAACACCAGAGTCGTCGTCCTCCCACCCACCCCCGGCCTTGAACTCGGCTGTCAAATTTCCTTTAACTTCATTACAGCAGAGCTGGGCCACCAGCTTTCTAAAGTGCCTTGTGATTAAGGGTAGATGGCATTATTTATGTATTTATCGCTGCCGACTGCGGGTAATGCCTGTTTTTGCAGGAGAGCCGTTCTGTTTTCCGTATTCTCCGTGACCGTTTGTATTTGCTTAACCCAGACGGTTCCTGAAGCTGTGCGCTGACAACAGGCCAAACCTAAGACTTATTTTATAAACCAAATAAAAATCAAAAGCGTACCGTAAAAGATAGGAAATTAAGCAGGAAATCAAAACCCAAGAGATGTAGCTGAGATCTGACCTTTGAAATTATATATCAACACTTCTGTTTTTTTCTGTGATATGAACTTGAGGCAGGCAGGGTTACTGCTATCTAGATTTGCTGTTTTACCTTAAAGCCCCCATTTTTTGCCTGTATCTCTTGGGCCCAAGTGCTATTGCTTCACTGTTTTGATATCCTTCAGCATTAAAAAAAAAAAAAAAAAAAAAAAAAAAAAAAAAAAAAAAAAGACAAGGTGGACCACAAAGCTCTTCCTTGCTTGTTCTGCTTCTTGGGTATCCATTCAAGCTGTCAAGATGTCAGAGCCTTCATGCAAGAGGGCAGAAGAAGGGTCATGTGAAGATTTTGGCCCCTGGGGAGAGCACAGATTTTGCCGCTCTTGTTCATTTAAAGCTCTTTACCAGCTCTGTGTGGGGCCTTGTCAGAGCACGGGGAAAGACGCTGAAAGGCAGGAACGTGTATGCTATAAATCAGAGACGAAGGGAGCGCAATCACAGCATTTTCAGCGGAGGCGTTCAGTAGTCTGATTGATGGCATACTTCTATTTTCAGGTGACTAGGTGGCTTTGAGGAATTGGGTGTAGGATGCAGAGCCTTTCATCTTCTGGCCACGGGCACCGCTTGGGGATGGGCTGGTGGTGACGTGCGGACATTCCCCACTGGTGACGCAGGACTTTGCACTAGTGCGTAGGAGGCTCTAAGCAAATTCTCAGAGGATGAATGTTTTGTTTACAGATCTCAAAACTTTCACTAATTATTGACTCCTTCCTTCCCATCAGAGACAAAAAAAAAAAAAAAAAAAGAAAAAAAGAAAAAAAGAAAGACTGAGAAGATAAAACTTTATCTCCCCAACTGGTGGCTCTTGAATAATGCATGCGAGCGCACCTTATCACTCCAAATCTTCCTTAGCAAATCCAAGAACTCATGATGCAGCAAATTCAGCTTCCCTAGCCAACTTTCTTTTTCTACTTTGACTCGCCTGCTTCTTCTCTATTTGTAATCTTTTCTGATGGGAAAATTTTATTGGAATTGCTTCTGTTAAGGATATTTGAGGTTCGTTCTTTTCAGAGGCAAATACTTGGATGTAAAATTTAATTTCAATCTAAGCACATCCTTTGCTGATAAGTTTACAAAATTGTTTTTGCACGTAATTATTCTTGTATAATGCAGGAGACTTTAATTTTTGCACAGAATTGGGAAGGCATAAGGACCAACTGTACAGCAACTGTACAGCTCCTAGCCTTGCTTCAGTGAAGTGAAAGCATATTAGTGATATAGAGGGGGATTTTTTTTTCTTTTCAAGAGTGATAAAAAGATTAAGAAGGGGAATTCAGTACTGGTAACATTCAGTAATTGAGGTGAATTAGAGATATGGATCATCACTGGGGGAATATTAAGATGTCAGTGCATTACTTGAAGTCCTGAGAAATTTGCTCTCTAAATTTATCTTATAAGATGAGCAAATCAGTAGTGGGCTGCATATATATAGGGAGACGTTTGTAGTGGGGATGATATTCAAAATGATATAAACTGTTGTGATAATTAACCTGGAATCTGCCTGTGCCAAATCTAATAGATTTTTATCCATACTGCCCTAAGTTGTGGGTTTTACTGAGTAACCTGATATTGGAAGAATAAATAGCGTGGTTTTACATTTACTGAGCTAATTCTCCTCTTAAATAATTTTACTGGCAGGTAGGATAAAAAAAAAAGTCTGCTGTGTACAAGTTCTTGTGTTGTACACAGCTTTGGATAAAATACATATTATGTCAGCTGCGTTGTTTGTTTTAACTTTCTGTTATTTACCTATACATAAAGTAAAATACAATAGGATCTAGTATTCAGCAGATTTCATTCAGCACATAATACAAAAACTTGTGAAAGCAAATATCTGAGCAGCTTGTTTCGATGTATGCTATTAAAATGAGTTAACTTTTCTTCAGTGTTTTATAAACTGAAAGTAACTTTATGATATAGCTTATTTATAAAAAATAAGGCATTTTAAAAAATTGTGCTGGTTAAATTTTGCAAGCATGTTTTATATTACAGACTCGAAGCAAAGCCAGTAACTCAAGTATATTTATACCTGTATATTTAGACAGATCAGCACTGCAGTTACAGACTTTTTCCTCAGTCATACTGGCAAGATGTGAGCAGTATTTTAATGATGTAAGACCATATATATGGACCGTTTTACCAGTATGATTGAGATGGCTACGTATAATTCCCCAATTCTCTGTGTTTTCCAGGCTGATTTCTCTCCCGAGCTGAAGTAAAACTTTGTGGGCTGGCTCTTACCTTCTCTTTTCTCTCTCTAAGAAGAGAAGGAGCATTATGAAATGCACCATCTGTTCGCAAACCGTGTCAGCTGGCAGATAGATGCTCATCACTCTGCCCTCTCTTACTGCAGTTTTAGGCTGGTATAACACCACTGACTCCAAATAAATTACTTTTGATTTAATCTTGTTTAAGCAAAAGAAGCCACAATTGCAGCACGCAGCGTTCTAGGGGACCCTCGGTGCTGGTTTAAATTGCAATCCTTTTAAACTCCTGCCTCGGCTTGTTGAGTTGTCAATGAAAATGCTCGGCAAGGCTTGAGCTGAGCGCCGTGGCCGGAGGAAGCCAGGACTGCCTTCCCACCCCAGACTTATTATTTCTGGGAGCGTTCCATCTTAAAGACATTAAACAGGAGTCTGCTCAGAGTCCTTTGGATTTTTGTACGTCCCATCTGCACGTCTCAAAGCAAACACTCTGCAAACACTCATAAAACTGAAAGCAGAAGCACATATTGTCATTACCTTCCTGCGTGGGTGAGAATCCTGGGCCACGTGAAGGCCAGCCAGATCAGGGCAGAAAAGATACATAGACTCGTGATGAGTTTTGAACACAGTGTCCTCATCCAAGACTCGGACCTTTCCTAGACCAGCCTTTCTCTGTCTCAACCTTTCTCATCCTGTATTCTGATTTCCATTCTCAATGGAAAAAAAAAAAATCTTAGTAGAGTTCAGTAAGAGCTACAGTTTGTAAATGATAGAGAGGAAAGAGAGCTTGTGGTAATGGAAATGAGACAAAAATTGTGCAAAAAAGAGAGAGATGTGAGGTAATGAAAACTAAGCATTATTCAGAACATTTCTGCTTGAATTATGAAGAGTTTTCACAGTTATAGCCCCTATTATGTGGAGAGGATTCATCTAGCCACATGTAAATGTCTGTATCTAAGCTATTCACTGTGGACTTCCCTCATAACTGATGGAGATCAATACACATTTCTAGAGAGCAAATAATCTCATCTCAAGGTAGATGCTGACAACTGGCTAGATTAGTTGCATCTAAAAAGTGACAAGAGGTGTAGGCAGGTGAACTGAAGCACGCATTCAGTCAGCAGATTTAGCCTTGTGGTCTTTCAAGGTATATATTTACATAAAAGTAATGTAAACTTTCTGTGAACTTATGAATATGAGAGCTCTGGGAGAAACAAAACTATCCATTTATTTCTGAACAAAATACTTGATTTATTTTGTAAGGGACATTTATCTGAATAACGTAGCTGTCTGGGGCCACTATCTCATTAGTTTCTGTAAAGTGGAGCAATAAAAATGTTTTGTAGCATGTGTTTTCCCATCTTTTTAAACTTTTTGGGAGCAAAAGAGTTTTCCTTAAAACTTCTATCTCAAAGGTATTCATTAAGTTTATTTCAATTCTTGAACTACTGAGTCAAAAGCCACATACAGTTTTTCAGAGATGTTGAGCATCCTAATATATAATGGGAATATTATCTGAAGACAGTGGTTCAAAACTAAATTTTAAATATCTGTCAATAATTGATTAATTTTTCCTCTCTTCTTAAATAACTTCTACAGCTACTCGCTTTTTTCCTTTGGATAAAATATTTGCTCTTGTAACAGTGACACTGAGATCACCTGCCTCTTCTACACTAATTTTGATGTATACAGAAGAGAAGGCTGAAGGGAGATGTGAAGCTTTAGTGCAGCGTGGGGGTTGCTAGACTAGAGCGGTGGGAGAGTATCCATCCTTGGAGATGCTCAGAACTCAAGTGGACAAAGTCCTAAACAGCTTCATTTAATTTAGCCTGCTTCAAGCTGAGAGTTGGGCTAGATGACCTCGAAAGGTCCCTTTCAACCTAAGTTACTCTATTACTCTATGAATATTTGCATACTAGAATGCAAGTAATAGAAACAAGTCTTTGAAGCTATGGACAGGATTTTATTCACTCTCATTTACTCTTACGGTTTTCTGTCATCTTTGCTTCTTGTTTTCTTGTGAGCTAAAGCAGCATTTACAGTCATATTTGTTTTGTTGTTGTTACATTTGTCTGCTAAGTATCCAGTAATTCTTTCCTCCTTTTTATTTTTTTAGTGGTAGCTAAAGCTACACACATAATGAACAAATATATTCACAGACAATGTATTCAGTGATTGATTCTTTATTTCTTTGTGTACTGTTATAAAGTCCTAAAAAGTGCTGAGGGAATCAAACAAGGAAAGAAACATTCCTATTGACTGGGTTGAACAACTCCAGAGAAGTTGGAGGCTCTTAGTACCTCAGAAGTGATCAGTATCTGGAAAAATCAAGCCCTTTATTTACTTTTGGGGGGATATAAAATGCATATAAAAAGCAGCAGGTACACATTAGGAAGCAAGGAACAACTGTCTTAGTAGTATCTTCCATTCTACAGGAGGATTTTATCTTACTCATTTGGACTCTCTGTTTGATACGCTGTTTCAGAGCCCTTTCCCAAGTAAAGCTCATTACACCTGTAGAGCAGCTTTCTTCAATGTCTCTCTGTGATGACCTGGGGGTAACGTAACCATACAGATATGAACTTAGTTGAAGAAAGAAATTTGGGCTTCTTCAGTAACCCTTCTGTCAGTATCAGAAAGTCTTAGTTATGGTTTGACTTAGCCTATCCTGTCAAATATAGTTTGCAGGTCATCTTTGTTTTAATATTTTTATATTCTCCATGAAGTGAGGTAGGAGCCTATCTTCCAATCAGTCATAGCAGAGCTTATTTCCTGTTAATTATCCGAGAATTCAGACAAAGGTTTCAAAGATTTAATGGTGGTTTTACTGATTTTGCTGCAATTAGTAATGCAACTGTGATAGGAATTAGAGAGTCATGGTTTCTGTCCATGATCATTCTCAGGACAATTTTGTGGTAGGCATCATCTTCCAGGCAAAAGTTCTATGCAAAATGAAGAAGATTTAGAAGAAAAAGCCATCCTGGAGGACATTTGTCAGTCATAGGGTGATGCAGAAAGCATTTGTTCTTCTACATTCAGCCTTAGCAAAGGAAAAAGTGCAGTATACCCCCCACAGTGCTGGCAAAATCCTGGAGTGGAAACCTGTTCTCACTGAACTAATCTACAAAACTCCACCAGCTTCGTGGACTCAGGATTTGGTCCGTGGAACTGTTCCAGATAGTAGGCGTTCAGACTGATCCTAACTACAATTCAATAACAGTCTGACGGTTGTTCCAGGGGCTATTAATTGACTTTTGGCTGTAGTGACCACAACAACACCTATCCACAAAAGCATGGTCTTGGTCCCAAAAGGAGAAGTCTTTCCTGCAAGACATCCCTTTTGTTCTTGAGGTTCTTTAATTTCTCTCCAGGTTCTTAGTCTTCCTGCATTGAGAAGAGGTCTCACTGTTGCACAGCCTCGGATACAAGGTATCCTGAATATGACAATTTAACCTCCTATTTCGTTAGTGTTCTTCTGCTTCTATGCTCAGGGCTTATATTAGTCCTTTTCCACATTGCTGCTTAGGGACGACTCTTCCATATAGTGATTCAATACCTTGTTCAATCACTCTTGCCCAGGATAAAGTTATTTATCCTGTAAGTAAGTAGCATCTGCTATAAATTTGGCTGAACAGAAATCTACGTTTCTGACTGACTTTTCTCCAGAATGCTAACAGAAATATTCAGATTGCAAATCTAAGAACCAGTTTCTCCAGGAGCTCATTGCAAAAGTAGCTGGTTAGCAATGACTTTTTTTGCACATAGAGAGTTTTGGACATTTAGCCATTAGAGAGTTTGGAGTCATTCTGTGTGTGCCATGTTACTTTTGTATCTGATCAGTTTTTAATCGACTGTCATGCGGTCCCAAGTAAAGGGCCTTTGAAAGATCCAGTTATATCAACAATATTATTTTAGCAAAAGTTTAATCACCTCCAAATAAGAGGTGGGTTACCTTGAAAATATTTTTGCCCCCAGACCTGTTTGATTGCCATTAACAGTATTTCTTTCCCTTCCTTCTGTATTTATGGAGTCCCCCATCGACATTGCATTATTTTATTTTGCAGCGCTGTCAGCCGAACTGGCCTATACTTGCACAGGTCGTTGTCTTTGCCCTGCTCAAATATTTCCAGACTAGCAGCTACCTACAATTCTTCTGAAGTTTTCTCCCATTTTCCAAAGTTTATTAAAATCAACAATAATAATCCAGAACATTTCTTAATCAGCTCTTTTAAAACAACCTATACTATGCCCATGCTTACTGAAAATAAAGAATGTTTATCTCTATTTCCTTCCCTTTTTATAGTATATTTCTGATTAAATCTGTGGAAATTAGACTTTTCTGCTTTCTAAAAACTGTGGTTTAATTCTTCTCCATTACAGTGGTGTGACCACGCGGGGAAAGCTTCTCTTTTCATTTGCTATACTGTTAAGGAGAATATTTTCCAGCTTTGTTCTCGCCTGTTTCTCCGGCTATTTTGGTATTGTAATTGTTGGTTATTTTATTCAGATTATGTGTGTATGTAAAAGGAGCAAGAAATCCTTATTATAACAAGACTCTGGAAAATTCTACATATATTGCTGGAAAAATGCAGCACGGCTTGTAAGCAGATCAAAACCCCCTCAAAGCCTTATGGATTTTTGGAGAAAAAAAAAATTATCTTCTTGGCAGATAATAGGCTCTGCTGCTCCGGTGTGCTAACCTTGCATTCATTAATGGCAGACTTAGCTTGTAGCAAAATCTTTTTAATGTTTTTTTGTGAATGATTTATGTCTTCCCTTGGTAGATGGCAGTTTTAACCAGGCTAAGTGACCAGTGCAGTGATTCTCAGATTCTTTAAGGATTCTGGATCTGTCCTCAACCTTCTTTGTTCTTGAAGTTTTATGGCCCAATAACTGAAATGTATCTCTTAGGTTTAAGATGGCTTTCTTCCTAATTGGAGGCAAACTTATTTGCAAAGAGACCTAAGTAGCAGGATACTATTAATTGCCTAGCTAGTCAAAGGCTGTATTGGCTATTAGCACGAAAAAGCTATTGTGATATTCACAATTCACCATTGCTAGGGAGCAAACTTTGCTTTCTATACTGTACAGTAATTTTCTAGCGGTGCCTTTTTTTTTTTTTTTTTAGTATTAACATTATCTGTTTGGAAAAGCATGTATTTTTCTGTGCCCAGATTTGGTAAATTAACACACCGAGGGTTTGATTCACTGCTGCCTCATCACAGCTTTATGCCGCGGTAGTTCTGCTGATTACAAAACCGAAGGAACGCAGCGGTGTAGTAAGATCTAAATGTTAATTGAAATGGTGCTCATTCAGTTTAATTCCTCTTTACTGAGCCAGAATACAAGCGAGGAGCTGGAGGCAATAAGGAAATCACTGGAAGTGCTTAGTTAGACAAATTGCATACGTGGGATGGTCACCAGCAGATTTTGGAGAACACTCATGTTCTAATGCTAGTATGGGGTTTTTATGTCTCTTTTCTGATTCCAAGACTTAAAAGCGTATTATAATGTGAATGCATATTAAGAGCAAGGACAAGTATTTGCATGTTAACACCAGATTAATAATGGTGAAGATAGGGAGCTCTTCTCTACTGTAACAGATTGGAACTGGAGGTAATTAAAGTGACATCAAAATACGTAACGCAATTTTCCTAAAAGACATCATTGCGACCCATATCCAATCTTGTAAAAGTACCCATGCTTACACACATCCTTCTCAATAAGCTCTATAAAATTATTAACGTGTTTAAAGATGTAGATTGCCTCCTTTCTATGGATTTAAGCATTTAATTTAGGTGCTTTTTTTGCGTCAGAATGCTTCCTTTAATCATTCTGCTCCTCGGCATATGCTGAGGAACATATGTAAAGTGTCTGTCAAAACACTTTCCACAAAGAGACACTGTAAAATGTAAGGCTATTAGAAACCTTCAGAAAAGGGAATTCATGGGAATATACAAAATATACTTGATCCAGTCAGTTTATCCACATTGATTACGAAGTAAATATTGTTTGATGGTGTCCCTTTCTTTTCAATATCAGTGCTCCAGTGTTTCGAGAAGAATCATTTAACAGTGAATAATGTTTGATTGTAGATCTCTGCAGTAAATTAAAATATCCTAATTTAATAGAGTATGATCTGTTATTTGCCAACAAATACACAGATTGCATTATAAATCATTCAGTAGTGTGGTTATAGAATAACACTATACTGAATTATATTTCATTACTGCCTATTGAACAGGCATGTTTCTGCCACATAATGTAATTTTCCATCTTTTAATTTTGTTTCTTTTGCTAACAGAAAATACAAATTAGTCCTGAGGAAAAATATTTACTAGGGGCAGGCAATTAAGTATGCATTTCAGGGAATGGCACCAAGTATGTGAAAATCATTATAACTTTTTTCTGTTCTTCGCTTCTCTGTGTCTAACTTTTTGTGTATGTAATAAATAATAATGAATATAAGGCCACATTTCAGGAACTCAGGAACAACAGGTAAGCCTACAGATGAATGTGCCTCCAGGTACAGGCTTTCTGTGAAGCTTGTTTCATGACACCAACTTTTCAGAAAGGCGCTTCTCCTTCGATTATATTCTGAACTCTCTGTTAATGATTCAAAATACTTGATGTGAAGTGCAATTGCTAACAAATAAGGTTTTGTTATTGCTTCATGCGTATATGGCCTGATTACATTGCTTAAATTGCAGAATTTAAATTAAAGAATCATATGTTCCCAAAAGCAGGGAAGGTTTGGGAGGAGATAGGGCCTCTTATACCAATTAAAAGTAGCTTAGAGCTGGCTGGGGTGGAATTAAAGAGCTAAAATAATACTGCACCTAAAATACTTCCTGCAAACTAGGAATTGTGTGGTAGAACTGAGAGGCTTTATCATAAAGAGTATATCCCACTGTTTCATATTCTGCAAAAGGAATAATTGAACATCCTAGGTTGCTACAGTATCAGGGTCATATTTTTGAGCACCTACTGATTTGATGGTGCCTAGTTAATTTGTCAAGTGCTTAATTCTTATTTTGGAACACTGAGATATTGCTTTGGAAGACCCTTTATCTGCTTAAATATTTTTGAAAAATTTGGTACTTGATTTGAGTATATGATGAAAGTTTATTGACTGGAAGTCTCAAAGGTTTAAAGTTCAACAAGTGCTTGAGGTCCATTACCTCCATAGGGCGCAGGCGCCTCAGGCAGACTCATGCATGGGAAAAATGCAAGGGTGTGTTTACAAAAAAACTAGTAATCACTGGATACGATTCCCCATGAACGTGAACATCTCATGTACTACTATAACTAGAATAATGTGCGGTTAACTGTTTCATCTTTTTAGCTCTTTAGGGATTTCAAAAATCTCCTTTCATCTTTTCAGATGGGATTCTCTAACTAGCTCAGCATTGGCCTCACACTGTCCTTGTAGACATCATTGGGTGTGTTATCTTGGGCTTACTGAGAATAATTAGAACAAACCTGAACACAGGGGAAAATCCTTATTGACCTATTTTGCCGTTTCTGATGGTGAAAAGTAAAATTTTAAAGGTTTAAGCAAGAAGTAATTTTTTTGTGACAAAAAAAAGATACAGCTGAATATTCACCCACAGAAGAATCAACAGCAAAAAAAAAAAAAAAAAAAAAAAAAAAAGAATAAAAAAAAGAAAGCAAGCAAGCCCACACAAGTTTTTCCTTTTAATTATTTAAAAAGTTGATGTGAGGTACCACAGTCTTCCCTTTACAGTTCGGTGCATGTTGTTCCTGTTTCTTGTTCCGACAAGCCGCTTGATTATTCCGCAGGGAGAGTGTTCGTTTCATCCTTAATGAGGTCTGAGAGTATCTGGGCTTCAGTCAGGGGATGCTCTAGTGATCCAGCCGTGGAGTAACCCTGCTGTATTTCATTCTGTTTTCTGTTCATAGCTGGACAGCGCCACTTCGCTCATCCAGGCAGCTAAAAATCTGATGAACGCTGTGGTCCTGACAGTGAAAGCATCCTACGTGGCTTCCACTAAGTATCAGAAGGTCTATGGCACTGCTGCAGTGAACTCACCAGTAGTGTCTTGGAAGATGAAGGCCCCAGAGAAGAAACCTCTAGTAAAGAGAGAAAAACCAGAAGAATATCAGACAAGAGTGAGAAGAGGGTCCCAGAAGAAACATATTTCCCCTGTACAGGCCTTAAGTGAATTTAAAGCTATGGATTCATTCTAAAACATTACGCTTTAGCAGGAGGGTTTTATATTCTTTTTGTATGCGTACCTGCCGACTTGTATGCGTCTGGCATGGGGTGGGGTGGGGGGACTAACGAAGCAGTGTCAATTTGCATGCAACCTGAGACTCTGTTAATGTAACTAACTTTCTGCGACACCAAATTTTAGGGCATTCTCTTCTGATGTTAAACGGAGCTATTTCAAACTTACTTTTTAAACTAAGCTATAGCATTAAATTGGCCAAAGAATTTGCATCACAGGGGTGTATGGGGGTTAAATAATAAATTCAAGTCTAAACCCAGAAATTTGTATGCATGCAAGAAACATTAGGTTGGCAGGTATATTAAGTGAAAAAATGGAATTGTAATGGTAGACCATAAAGCTTGTATTGCTTCTGTTCCAGTGCAAAAATGTACTAGCCAATATGCTTAAATGTGTGGCCCAATAATTGAATGATATAACTTTTAAGTCATCTTCATTATAGTATGTGAATTTTTAAAATGGTTAAAAACTAACTCATCTTAAAAATGCTTCTTTTAAAACATATTTTGTTCTTTATATTCTAGTAGTGTTATGATTGCTCACATTTCAATTAATCCCATTAATATGGACAGAGGTTTACTTTTGCCAATTGAATTCCTTATGGTGGAGTATGAAGCACAATATGGTGATTGACATTGCCTTTTATATTATGATTATTATGATTATGATTATTATATTAGTAATAGAAGACCTGGTGGTGGAATGTGTAGAGACACGGAAAATGTGAGAATTTAGAGGCAAATACGTAGGTGTAGTTTGGATTACAGGTATCTAACATACCATTGTAACCACTGACTCAATAAACTCATTTAACCTTGGAATCCTCAGTGTGGCTTGTCTCTTTTAAGGTGTGTATATGTATCCTGCATCATAGTTGCAAAGTAGACAGTGATTAATTTTTGCCTTGTGCTTGCCTTTTTTTTTTTTTTTTTTTTTTAATGAAGGAAAAGCAATATTATATTCATTTTCTCATTTTTTTCACATCCAAGATAACGAAACATAGTCGTGGGTCAAAACCAGAATTTCAATCTTTATGTGAGGCCTACATGTGAAACATGCAAAAATGAAATTCTTTGTTTGAATACTCACTCACTTCAAAGATAACTGAGAAAGAATTGCCATTGACTAGCTTGTCATAAGATGTGTCAGAAAAGAATGAAACAACAGCTCTGAAACAGCATGAAGATAGTTCAATTTGTTAAATTTGTAAGCTTGATATCTAGGAACTTTGGAAATAATCTACTTGTGCTATGTGGTACAGCACTGTATAAAAACATTGCACCGAAAAATGCAGTATCTACTTTTACTTGCTTGTAGCCCCGACAGTTGGCTGAACGGCATGGGCTGTATGATCATTACGGAAAGGTTTTGGTAAATTTGAAAATAAAGCAATGAGTATGTATTTATTTTTCTAGTAATTAAATAATAACATCTTAAGAGGGCATCCATGACCTCATAAGGGATTTGAAACCATGTAAGAAACAGTGAGAAAAGTCATAAATGACACATATATGCCGTAGAGTATTTTTAAGAGAGGTGGTCATCGGCGTATCTCATGCTGATTATTCCTCAGAACATCAATGTACCAAATAACCTACTATTGCCCTCCCAGCCGATATATATGAAGAAATACACTCTTGGAAGCTTTTTAGCAAATTGTGATTTTTGCTTCGTTTAGTTATATTGAGTGATATAAAGGTAGCCCAAGCAGAATTGGAGATTCTTTGTTCTCCTCTCATTGAAACACATCAGAAGACATGGGTAAGTCCTTAAAGAGCTTTCCCGACAATGTGCTGTAGTCAGAAATGGATTTGCATTACTTATCGTACCAATAAAGCTCTCTAAAAGTAATTAGGGTCTTTACAGAATGAAACCACAGAGTCAGAGGATGGATAGAGAATTTAAAGGTAAAAATAGCAAATAAAAGCCAAATAGAAATGTCTCAGTTAAGTGTGGCACATTAAAACTGACAATTAACCTCAGATAAAAGTATTAATGCTTCTATACAAGTGCTATGAGTCTAGAACTGTGATGGCTTAACTGAATGTTTGCTTTAAAATTATATGATGCTTTAACAGGCGTCTCAAAGTTAGAGATGTTTAGAGGAAAGAATATAGACAGTGCGATCTAGTAGCGTGTCCTGCAGACTCTCCACTGATTAAAGCTCCCTGGTTAAGTAGGAAGATTGTAATACAAGGAATCCGTTAGCAGGCTTTCAACCAAAATAGTGGCATTGTCTGCAAGGCGATAAGGAAGATTTAGAGTCCGTGAAGGTAAAACCCACGGTGATATTGTCAACTGAATTCACTTGAATTCGACTCCTGTCTTAGGATGGATTCTTCGCCTTCTGAAGGGACCATCTCTGCCCTAAATATCTGTGGTAAAATGATAAAATTTAGTGTTGAATGCATATGAAAACAAGTACAGAATGTAGCGGTTAAGTACTGAGGGCATGTAATAGTGCCAATACTATGTTACGATTGCTGAGAAAAGGTTTAAAAAAGAAGAAAACACCATTACATGATACTATGTGTAACGGATGTGCCTGTGTTTGAAAACTTCATGCAGTTCTTTTCGTCTCAACTGAAAAAAAAAAGTAGTAGAGCATAGAAACGTACATGGAAAAATGAGAAGGAAGATTAGAAGTCTGGAAATACTTTCATATAAAGAGACACTAAATAAGAGTCTCCAGTTTCTTCAAGGTCATCAATGGTTAGGCTGCAAGATGAAAAAATAAGGAGCAAGTAATCACCAGTTCTTACAACTCAAGAATTATGCGTGACACAATGACTTATCAAACAGCAGGTTTAAAATAAGCAGACGATAGTACTTTTTTACACAAGTAAATTATGGAATTCATTGGCAAAGGGTTGTAGTTGTCACAATAACTGCATTGACTACCACCAACCAAGAATTCATCCCATAGACTCCCTATCTTGAAGGCTTGCAGATCTTTAACACCTCTAATTCGTATCACCAGTATGATGTGATTGAGAACTAGACTGGAAGCCGATACCATTGGGCCAGAAAGCCACATAGTTTCTTGAGGCTATCATCTAAACCAAACATATAGGTACCAAACGTATTCCTGTAACCTCTGATATTAAAGGAATGTATTTTGTATTCCTATTGCATTCTGTATGTTGAATATTATGGGGTTTTTCCTCTTACATTTCTTTACTTGGCATTAATTATAATTAATTGTGAACCAGTTAAGAACACTGGATATTTTTGTCTCTAATTTCAGCATTTCCATCTCCCTTCATTATGTGGCACTTTTAAATGGGTGACATTATTTGATATTTTAAACTAATAGGTGATCAAGTCTCCTGATTTTTTTTTTTTAAGAGATAAACAAACTTCCACACAACTATAACTGGGCACTCAAAAATGTGAGCTAGTAAATAACTAGCTAATATTTCAGAATTAAAGAAAATTAATCTTAGGGGATAAAGTATTCAATTCAAAAGGAAGCAAAGAAAAAGGAATGCATTAAGCAATAAATACAACTTTGAAAATTTCACCTTCATATCGTACTTAGAATGCAAGACTTGAAACGAGGAATGGTGGGGGAGGGAAAGAACAATCTGTGGTCAATCAAAGTGGCACACAGAGCTGGCAACCAAAGGATCTGGGGTGACATATACAGAACAGGCCAGGAAGGCGAAGAGAGGGAATTAGCCTTTATGTGAGAGAACAGCGTCAACACGTGGAGCTTTGCCTGGGAACAGGTGAAGGCCCCAGCTTATGGGTCATCAGACCAGTGACAAGAAAATAGACAATGGGCACAAATACAAGAAATTCTACTTGAACACAAGAAAACATTTTTTTTTTTTTACTGTGCGTGTGACGGACCGCTGAAACAGTTTGCCCCAAAAGGTTGAGGAGTCTCCATCCTTGGAGATATTCAAAACCCCAATGGACTGGGTCCTGAGCAACCTGCTCTAGGTGAACCTGCTGGAACAGGATGGGTGGATGAGAAACTTTCCAGAGGTTCCTCTTAACCTCAACCACTGTTGATTCTGTGATTCAGTGAACAGAAGCAATTATATTGCTATTTTGGGGAAGTAGAGTTATATGTCTCTTGATCACAGAATTCAGTTATTTTTCAGCAATGATTTTCTCCCAGCAGGTGAGTATACTGCAAATAAATGGCTTGGAGATCAGCAGAGAGGTCAGGCAGGCACCCCCGAGCTAGAGACAGGCTCCAGGCTGGCATGGTCTTCCTTGCTGTGGTCAGTCTTCTTGTTTCAAACAGGGGTTGTTTCATCTCTGTGTGAGAGTGGAAGCCTAAGTGACTCATACGCTTCTTCCAGCAAGGGCGCGAGCTTTTGATCTGTGGCCATGAGGAAAGGATGGAGGAAAGGGTCTGACTTACCTCCTATCCCAACAAACAATAAGAAAAAGTGCTAGCAAAAATGTTGCAGTTGTGTAATTTTCTTCTTCAGCAAACACAACAGCTAATTTCTGAACTAAGTCAGAGAACGCCTGATAACTTTTAGATACATTTGCAGAATAGTTTTTTTTTTATTATTTGTCTTTATCAGTTTATTTATTAAATTAGGACTTAAAAAGTGTGAAAAAAGTTTTAACATAGCTAACTATGTATTCGAGGTCAACCAGCCGCTGGGCAAGGCATACTGCTACAAAGAAATAGGGGTTTGGGTGAATCAACTAAATGAAACCTTCATGTTGTAGAATAACTGAGTACATTATTCAGACATAACATTTTCTTCTCCTTAATCCCCAGTGATCTCAATTACCTCATTAAAGTTAAAGTGCTTTGCTGCATATAAATGACAGTATTCGTATGCTTAAAGTTGGACAAATGCTTTGATAATAAGGAAGTAGGGGATAAAGCTCAGCACAGATTTCTTGCTGCTGTGTTTCCAGATTGTGAAATACTGATCAATAGTTCAGGTCTTTTACATTTTAAAAAGAAGAGATGGACCAAATGGAAACTCAGTACAGGAAACAAATCCACATAGAAGAAAACACTGAGCAGATATTTTTATATCATCTATTACATTATATCTGCCCCAATAAAGCTGACCAAAACAAGTTTTCTTTGTCGGTATGTACCTTGTAACTTGAGTTTAATAGAGAAGATCTATATTTATAGCCCCCAACTGACATTTCTACATATAAAACTGTATATTTCAATTGGATTTTCAAGCAAGAACAGAACAGGCATGTATTTTTTTTTTTTTAATTGACCCCTTTAATATAATTCTAAATTAAAGTCTTATAACAGAAATAAGGCAATACATTTCCTTTCATTCTACTTATAAAAAATCCTTCAAACAGTCTTCCAGATTAAGATTGTGTTTCTCAATTGTTTTAGCAAGGCAGAAGATGAATATACGCATGAAGAAGAAAAGAACCTGGCCCACAGGTGTTTTTCCTGTTAGACCTGTGTCGGGGGTTTATCTGGAAGAGAAGGCTCATGGTTGCAGCTTCATCCAGGGATGGACAGATTAGCCTGTGTCCTGTTAGTGATGCAAAGTTCCAGCTTTTTTCGACAATCTCAATGCTTTTTCTAAGCCAAAGATAATACCCTTGGAATTGCTGGAGGATTTTCTTTACATTAGCATTACTTCAGTTTCTTTTTCAAGCAAGTTTAGGCTGATTTTAAAACTTTTTTTTTCCTATCCTTCGTTTCCACCACTTGAGCATGGGAGTATGCACGTTCAAAAATAGTGGTGAGCTGAAGCATTTATTTGGCAAGCAAGCACACGCTGAGGCTTGCTGCCGAACTGCACCTGCGGAGATCAGGCGTCGTCTCCAGGATTTTCTGGCTTCTCACTGAATGACCGATGACATCCTCAGGCAAAAGTTCACACATTTTTTCCTGCTTTAGATATTTTTCCTTCTATGACTCAGTTAACACTAAGCTTTGGAGAACTTGACAGCTTGATAAAAGCTGTGGGAGGTAGAAATGCTGTATTTTCCTGCTTTAGTTATACTTTTAAAAGAATAAATATTTAATTACTTGAGTACTGCTTCCTTTTCTTGATAATGTTAGGTGATGTGTCATAGGTAAGTAAATGGTGCCCAATATTAGCCTCTCCCTTTGGGAAAAATTTCAAAGCTCCAGTGTTGTTTTGGTAATTCTTGAGTAATAATGGGCTTGAAAAGAAATATATCTTTGCAGAATGTGAAATTTTTACACTTAGCTTCTTCATCACAGCTTGCTAAAAATTAAAGAAAAAAGAAGAAAGAGACATAAAGTGATATTTCCTAATCCTGCTATTATATTCTGAGGTAATTACTTTGCTAGAAGAATGTGCTCCATCCGGTCTTTTTCTTCTGAAACTTTTCAAGTAGAAATTATTCAGAGAGGTACTTCGGCCTGCTTTTCCAGGCCAGAGTAAATTGTCGTAACGGCTCAATCTCCCCACTGAGCTATAGATTTGGTTACTAAAAGGCAAATAAAAAATTATTTCAGAGTTCTCTTTTTTCTCCTCTTAATTTCTCTCCCATCTATTTGATGATTTTTTTTTTAAACCACGTCTGTATTTATTTATGGTATTTTGCAAGAACTTCTGTACAGAATGTATTGGGTTTTTAAGATCCACGAAGATCCCGATGGGTTTTCTGTCTCAGCTTCCCCTGTAAATCCCAGCTGTGAACGTGCCAGTGCTCAGCTTGTCTCTAGAGGACATCTTGTCATCTAAAAGTCCTGTGTTCAGCCGGCCTGAGGAGCAGCAGAGCAGCGCGCACACCTCGG
Source organism: Rhea pennata (assembly GCF_028389875.1). NCBI lineage: Eukaryota > Metazoa > Chordata > Aves > Rheiformes > Rheidae > Rhea > Rhea pennata. The sequence goes on from NC_084666.1 coordinate 4,852,413, forward strand.
CTCCGGCACGCAGCTAGCCAAGCATTGACCTTTGAGCAGCCAGAAACCAACATTCATTAGCCGACGCTTGCTAAAGGGTGACAAAACTTATTTACCTATTCCACACAGGCGCGGGCTGCTCAGTGCCGTTCGATAGACTTTTGTCACTGCTCTGGCTTGCAGGTAACCTTTTGAACCGCGGGGTGTGTATTTTGGGCCACGTGCAAGTCAAGCGTGGTTCAGCTGAACCGCGGGCGCCTTCTTCTCCTCGCGCTGTCGGCGGCGGCTCGGCCCGGCGTCATTCAGCGTAGGCAACGTGCAGGCGTAGGCAACGGAGGTGCGTAGGCAATGGAGACCCTGCTGGTGGTCATATACAATTTTTATGGTCAGTTAGACTCCAGCCTACAACAGAGACCTTAAGGAAGATCCATCATTGGGGCCCGGACTGTGGAATGAATTAGATCGCTAGACTTTGCTACGGTGCCAATACTCACATGCCTCCCCGTTTCAGTTGTCCCCTAGGACAGGTTTCTGGATCTGCAGCACGCGCAGCCAACAGGTCGCAGAAGCTGTATTGCATTTCAGTGAGCCACTTATTCACCTTGCGAGGAAAAACTCATCTAACCCTCCCTAGGGCCTTGAACGAAGCTCATTTGGGACTTGGATAGTTGCAGCAGGCGGGGGGGGGGGGGCATTTATGAGCCCACGTCCTCTCGCCGACGACAACGATATGTAGAAATCACATCACTGGATCTCAGGGGCTGCAGCAGAAACCTTTCACTGGAAGCGGTTTAAACGACACATTTATATTCGTGCGGCTCAGCCAAAGCGTTCCCCGCATGAGATCATGGAGTGTGGTACGTTTCTTGCAGCCTATCCACTTCGCTTATTGTATACTGTGGTCACCACGCAACAACAGGAGATTTCAGCTTTTCTCAGCATGCATACATTTAAATGCTTCTATTGCTTATAGAAATCATCTGGCTTTTTTTGCTTTTAATTTCAACAGTGACTTGTGAAACGATTGAATGAAAGAAATAATAACCCACAACCCAGCGACTCTTTCCCATGCACTAACATTAAAGATGTGTCTACGGGAAGGGGAAGGAGGGCTGTAAGTTCACAAATCGTAGGCATTTTCCCAATTCACAAAACAAATTGTGCTAGGTAAGACCCTGCTGTCACGTTTTCTCCTTTCTTTACAGCTTTTCATCCCTGCTTTGACCGATCCATTTTACCTCTTCTTTCTCTTTGCAGGTACTGCCCAATATTTTAGCGTGTCAGCACACAGCAGCTGGCAGTGCAAAAGTAAGTACAAATGCTATGGACAGGTGAGCTCATCTGAAGCACTGGGAAAAGGGGAAAGTCTCATAACTGGAAAGAGTTTGGATACTCTTTTCACCTATTAAAATTTTAGGGCTGGCATTTGAGCTTCACACAATCAAAGCAATCAATTTGCTGACTCCTTTACTTTTAAAAGGATCGTAAAAAAGGTTTTATATTCCACTACTGAAGGACAGTGCATGAAAGCCTTGGTACACTGAACCTTGAAAACTTTCAAATGAGTAACGTCTGGGGTGAGAATAAAAAGCGTTATACTCTAGTTCTGAGATACTCTGAAATAAGGCTGAAACACCCAGATCCAGAGATAAAATAGGAAATGGAGGATTCACCTCAAAGAATTCACTGTCTCATAGTCTTGTCAAAAATGCCTATTTCCTTGGGGAAAAAATAAAGAAAAAAGTTTAAAATAATTGTAACTTGAAATAACCATCTATTTTGGAACAACTTACTAGATGCTAAATTTTGAACAGAAGCAAAAGCATAGGGATGTTTTTGTTACTTAAATTTAATAAGCACACGATCAAAAATAACGACTGCACAAGCAAGCAAGCAGAAGAGAACGAGCCTCCCCACCACCACTCACAAATAAAACGTCTCTTAGTTCTTCTGACTAACAAAACAACGAACGTTATGCCATAACTCAGTGTACGACACCTGCAGCTCATCTCTTTGAAGGGCTAAACTCTGCGATCGGTGCATCGCTAGCTTTCATCATCAAACTGCTTTAGACTAAGGGAAATTTTCAAATCCAGATCTGAGATTACCTCATATGCGTAAACTGATCTCTTGGGCAAAGATTTCCACATCGGGGCTTCTTTTAGCCAGTTTGAACTTAGGCCAAACTGTTATAGATTAGACTAGGTCCTGACCTGTGTTTCCATATTATATAGGTGTGTATAGCTAATCACAATGATTTTTTTAGTTCTTTCCTTTAGCTAGAGGAAGATAAAGCAGAAAGTTGCTTCCAGACTCAAATATAACTGCCAAAGACCAACAGTTGCCTCCGTTTAAAGTTACTGCCTTTCTTTTTTAATGAAGATGCTAAGAAATTAGTCCTTAGATGGCTCATATAACTTTTTTTTTCTTAATTTTCTTCTCAAAGGCTTTTCAGACTTAAAAAAAAAAAAAAAATTACTAGGGCAGCTCCAAAGCCTGTTAATTTATATTACTACCAAAAATATCTGACTGAGAATATGGTTTGTTAATTGACCTTATAATTGACCTGTGGAGCATCATGTGTTGGGCATGCTAAGTTGTCTCTTGATAATGCCTTCCTCATCAGGCTTATTGCTTTAGCGCAGCTCATTAGGAAATGAGGACATAAATTAAACTTGAAAAGAGAAATAAAAATGCTCAAGTTGATGTGGGAATGTCTCTGAGTCTCTTGCATGCTGCAGAGGGTAAGATAGCCTTTTTCTTCCTCATGCTTTAGCTACCAGGTGTCTTCATTTAGGATTTACACCTCCCATTAAATTTAATTGCTTCCCCTGGGGCTTTGTGGTAAAAGCCCACTTAGTGGATGAAAGGGGGTTTCTGGTTAGAGATATGTGGTAGAACTATGGCTATTGGTAAGGGAGATTTTATTTTAAACTATTTAGTATGTGGACTTCATTACCCCAAAAGGTAGTGGTTGGGGCTTCAAAGGCTCATATTCAGATTGCTGGATACAGCTGATCTGCATGGCAAAATTTGTCCTTTGTGATATGCCAGAGGTTGTTTGGGGTAGATAACCTCAATTCCCAGCCTTCCTACAGGATGCCATGAGCTAATGAAAGCGAGCTTCATTCATTATTGATGAAATATTTTAGATTGCAGTGAAGTTTTGTTTTCCTTTCAGGATAGATGTTTCTTATTCAGGAAGGCTTTCTTACATTAATAATTCAATCATGCGGAGTACCTTGCTTCTTAGTTTTTAAGCTTTCAGTCTCTTCTTGCACCTTCTACCACCTCAGGATTTTAAGTTTGTACCAAAGCTACTGAAAGGTCTGGCCTTGCTTCAGTAACTGCTTGATTATTGCTAATTTTAGAGGTTTTAAAGCTCTTTAGCATCATGGCTTAAGTCAGGAGGCAGCATCTTTCCTTATTCAATGGGTCCAGGCTGCAGTGCAATTTCTCTTGTTGTCTATGTCCTTTCTCAGACTGCGTCTCATGCCGTGGAGTGCGGCTCCGAGATACCGGATCTCGTTAGGATTGAATTTCCTCTGAACACAGATGCAGGGTAACTGCATCACGGCCATGCTCTGCACAAGGAAAGCCGTGGTAAGCAGCACTATTATGCTGGTTGAAAGAAGCACATGTTATTCAGGGTGTCAGTATGGAAATATTGTGTCTTTTCCTTACAGTAATCTTCCCCAAGGAGACCAAAAAAGCTGTAAAAGTCAAGCTTCATTAGAATATAAGCCATAATATTACTTAACATAATGACAACCTGAAAATGTCTTGATCAGAAAATATGCATATTTCTTCTTGTCCAATGCATTATTGCAGCTAGTTCCTTTCTTTTGGACTGGGTTTCTGTATATTCATTAACTTCCTGGCTGGCAGCTAATGGTCCTTAGAGACTTTCCTTTCTCACCCCTACCTGGACCATGCACCTGCTATCTGTACCTCTTGGGCACCCATCTCTGAGCCACATTCTCTGGCTCCCTGGAGTCTTTCTCCCTTTTCCTCCTAGCCACGTCCTGGACCTGGTAAGGCTCCAGGAGGATCCACTTCTCCCCATCGCTTTTCTCTGCACTGTCTTGCTCTATTGCCCTCAACATCGCTCTGGGAGGTTAAAACCTTTGCCAAACCACATTGTCCAGCTTGTTGCTTAGGTTCCTGGAGTACTTTCCCTGGGATACCTGAGGGAACATAGCGCACACCTCTGGGTCCATGCTATGGGCTGGCAGCATGAATGCTGACCCAGAGCCAAAGGAAATTTCTCTGCAGCAAGTCCAGAAAGCTATAGGACCGCCCCCCACACTTTTGCTTCTCAATTACCTCAAGCTTGAAGCTGGACTGTGTTTGTTTTCCCTCACTTTGGCCCTATTTTTTTTTGCCTGTGGCCGTGCATGCCAACTACTCAGTGCCAACCCTCTCGGCAGGACCTTGTGCCGCCTGTAGACCTTCTCTCTGGGCTTGTGATCTCCCCAAAGGGCAGGCAGACTCTGCTGTTGTTAGAGTGGCTTAGCTGGCACAATTTCTGGGTGAGTACCTCCTTCGGTGAGACTTATGAAATTTGCCTGTAGCTGGCAGAGTATGGAAAAGTATATGCTGAATAATATTAATAAATTGCCTTCCCTGTAGATAGGGTATAAGAAAACCGGTATCAGGAGGCCTAAAATGTTTGGAGGGGTTAGGGTGGCTGTGGAGGTGTAGCTAAGCTCTTAGAGGCTTTCCTGAAATGTCATTTTGGTAAAAATAAACAGGAATCTGGCAGATGTGGGAACTAGGGCAGCGAGGAGACACGAACTGATCATCGTTGAAGGTAGAGGAGGGAGATAAGTTTATCTGGTCTCTTGAAAACAGCCAGCAGAACCCAGCTTTCCTAAGCTGGGGTGGCTTAGGTTGTTTTTTGTGATCGAATGTGGGGCAGCTTATCTGCAATGCTATGAATCCCGGAGAAGATTTGTTTAACCTTCTCACTCTGCTTTTATTCTCACTTCTGTCTACGTGTCTCGTAACCCGCATGCTCTTAACACATGCTTGCATGGGACCGCTTGAGCTCAGAAGCTCTCTGCGTGAGGAAGCATCAGAAACCAATTCAAATCGAACACTAAGTGATCCAGGAACTTCTTGAAATAATACATACATCTATGAGACAAAATAATCGCTGAATGAATTGAAAATTCAGAAATATGCTATGCAAAATCTTCTAGTCACAATTCTATATTAAAATCCATACATTGACAGATTAGGTGCCAGTGAAGAAGAGCTAATAATAAAGCGATGAGACATACCACCGATGCTTCAGCTCCTTACAGAGAATTTTATCAGAAGACCAGATTAATCTTATTTCAACTTGTCACGAACATCCTTTATTCTCATTATCTTTGCCTGCGGTTCCGTTTAAAAACTCATGTGTCACTCTGTAATAGAAACACTTCATAAACATGGGCTTTCTGTCCTATACAGCAGCATTGAAGTGACCTGATAACCCTTATGTATACAACTTGAGCAGAAGAGAATTAAAAATATCCTCTCTATCATATGTTGTTTATAGTTATTTAGTGATAGAAACCCTTCAGTTAATTGAACCTATAACATATTAATACTGAATTAGGAACTCATACATCTATTTTCTCTACTGGTAGAAAGTTGACCCAGATTTAAATTTGCATTAGTGAGGAGATCTTTCTCTGCAAGCCATTAAAGAAAGGGGAAAAATTATTTTCTTTAATCAGTTTAATATCAAGAAATGGCAGCTACTGCTGCCTGTGTTTGGCTGTGCTCTGCTGCTAGGACTTGACTGCCAGTCCTCACTGGGCAGGGAGCTGGGTTAGACATTTAAGTAACCTGGTGACTAATCCGTATCGTGCAAGAAGCCAAAGAGGCACCAGCGTAAGGAGGTGGGAAGCTGCTGGGCAGGAGTAGCTGGCGGACTTCTGCACAACGTGGCAGAGATCCCTGGCATGCAGAGCCTGCTCAAAATGCATGCCCTTTTGCCTGGCAAAGATGGTTTAAAGCAATCACTAGCTCCATGAGTTTTATGCCTTTTGAGTTCTCTATATGTAGAACAGTTGAAGAGGTGACTTAGCCCTGTTGCTTAGTCCCCCTGCTTTACCAGAGGGACAGGCTAATCAGCAAAAACTAACTGGATTAATGCCATTGAAAGCAGAATCAGGCCCAGGTTCATCTATGGAGTTACTCCAAATTTATGGGAGACTTACGTAGCTGGGAGCAGAAGGTGGTTTGATATTTAGGCAGCTTTGATTTCAGCTGTAGGCCCTCTGAGGCAGTGAGTTGAGTTGAAGAAAGACCCCAAACACTAAACTGCCTAAAATTTTGAGGATAGTTCTAAGATATTCAGACTGCAGGAAGCGCTATTTATTTGATGGCATCTCACCAAATAGTCAAAAAAAAAAAAAAAAAAAAAAAAAAAAACACCCTACCAAGTAGGTAGGTTGAGCACAAGGAGTGCACTGCATTAATAACCCGTAAATCGTATTGCTAATAAATCCATGTCTGTGTTAAGTTGGGTATTTAAGAACAGCTCTGAAACACAGAGCACCTGACATTGCCAGTGAGTGTTAAATGTCGAGTAATGGAAATGCACCTCTGTGGGTACTAAAAACATGAGCTTTGGAAACAACAGAGTTTCTATATTTTAGACCATTTTGGAGCAGATTGAGGAGCCTCTCGCCACACTTTTTGTCCTCTGGGCAGTTGGAAAATATTCACGAGAGTCTGAGCAAGAAACAACCTGTGACAGTCCCGGTCTCTGGCCAGACAAATTCTGGCCAGAGCTTGGCTATTCATTTCCCCAGAGGAAAACAAGAAATAGGATATTAATCAAATAATTTGTCTTATCAACAGCTCTACCATAACAAGGAGGAATAGTTTTGCAATAAGATGCTAAGAGCTCCTGGTGATGGTTTCATTTATAAAATATATCCATGGCTTGGAAGATTTCTGTGTCCGCTTATTCCTAGTAGAAAGAGAAATGCTGTAAATATAGATCAAACTTCTTTATTTTAATAGTCTACCCCACCTCTCTTCTGTCAGCTCCACCCTAAAACAAATACAGGAAGAGACAAACAGTTAAAAAGATGTTACTTGCTTTGGATGGTGCCCTTTTCAAGCAGCTCTGGTGAGGAAACTGTCAGTATTTGCTTTGAGAATAAATATTTATTTTTATCATTGTGTAAGTATTTTCTGAGTCTTCCATTTAGGAGAAGGGGGGGGAAATCCAATAACTGTTGTTTCCCAAAATACCAAATCTATTTCCATTCTCAGTAAGAAAAAATCTATACTGAGGCTTTGAAGGATTATAGTGAGCAACAGATCCTCCTGCTGTCAAATTTTAAATGAAACAAAGCTTTCCGTGAATAAGGAAGAGTTTTCTTTTCTCTTGAAGGAAAATTTAACAGAACTAGTCAGACATATATTATTTTGAAGTGAACCAGAGGATTTTCCACAAAACAGTTCCTGATCTGATTTAAGCTGGATATCTGACATCAGAAATTAGTTTCTTTAAGCTTTGAAGTTATTATGTATTAGGACTTTGATATCATGATTCTTTTCACATTATTCCCTTGAAGGAATATAGGCAGGACTTACCAGGTGCTACGTACTATGACAGTTACCTAACACATCCCTTTAAAAGACCCATTTTTTGGAGGCTTGCCATTTTACCAGACTGTAGCCTTTATGGCTTTATGGTTACCTACACTGTATGTTTATAAATCAGCTGAAAAAATCACCTGGAACAGTCCTGTCACTTGTGAGGATAAGAAAACAAGCTGCAAAGCTTTGATCTGGTTAACCATAAATGAAAAAACACGGAAAACAAAGTCAGCAACAAAAGTGAGATGCTCACATCAGTGCTAGGAGAAACCAAGAGTAGATAAGACTGCAACTTGCTGCCTGGGGCACATCCTCGCGGTGATGATTCTTCATTTGCAGTTGCATGGTAGTGCAGAGGCAGCCCACTGGATAGCTTGTGTTCAATTTATTAAATATTCTTCTTGTGATTTAGATATTTCGGGTATCTAAACAAAATTGTCTGTGATACCATGAAAAAATGCCTTGTAGAAATCTAAGTATACAAAACTGGCACTATAAGGTCTTACAATCAACTGGATGTATAATCTCATGAAAGAAGGTATCAAATTAATTTGACAGGATCTGCTTTCAGAAGAAAACGTGGATTATATTACCTGCCTTTAGGTCTTTATCTCTTACATCCCATGTCAACTATCACTTTCCTTCGAGCCAGTGTCAGCTTGATATATCGGTAATTACATGGTTTATTTAAATGTTAACACAATATCCATTTGATGAGTGTGGATGCAAGGCGTATGGGATTGCCGTGTTTTCAGTTTTATTTTTTCAAAGGTTTGAAATCACACACGCTTGTCTGGCCTAATGCTGATAGGTATATCTTGCAGTCAGAGACGACACTGCTAGGTGCAGCTGAGATCCAGATCACTGCATCCTAAATTCTGATGAATTCTGGCATAGCTGAGATTAACCGAGTCCTCAGAAATGCCTATTCCTCTGCATTGACTAGGAAAGGAATTTAGGATGATGTGCCCATAGGTGTCCACACGGTGCACTTATAAAGTTGAATATTGTGCAACTGTTTGATTCCTTTGCATTGTCCTATTTGTGTTCCTTAAAGTTGGTCAGTTGAACAACGTTTTTTTTGATGGGGGTTGTAAAGAGAGCAATTTCAACACCCATAGACATGCATGCAAAACACTGCTAAAGGCACATCTTTAACACTGCAGAATTAGACACTCGGAGTTAACATATATGACTGTTACCCGCACAGCGTGATTTCTGTTCCTTGGAGGGTGTACTCTATGATACAGTCTTTATTAACATAAGCATGGACAATATTTTTTCCACAAAAATCCTGTTTTGCTCCACATGTATGATGGATTTCAGAGGATATCGTGGCTGTAGTAGGGGTACAGTTGTCCGTCGAACTTCTGCCTCACTTTCTGTCCAACTCTGCGCTGAATGAGTCAAAGAAGTGCAGAAAGATGTAGTCTCATGGTAAACTAGCTGAAAGCTGCTCTAGGGAGTTAATTATAGTTCAACCTCTGCCTTGAACTTATGTGCTACCCGGGAAGTCTCTTTAACCAACCTTTGCACAAACGCTCATTAATTGAGTGTCCCTCTTTTTCTGGCCTCTCACCTCGAGACCTTGGGTCACGATGGGCAGGAGTGTGTGCTCCCGCAGCACCAGCCGAGGTTGCTGGGTACTGTGCTTGCCTAAAGTGTGGCATAGGAATAAGTATCCTGGAAAAAAAAAAAAATCCAGATACTTCGGACTAGACACTCCCAAATAGTGTATATATTTGATCTTAATCTCTTTGTGCTTCAGCTCCCTGTTGGTACAATGGAGATGTTGCTTCACAGCAAGGGTAAATTAATTAATATTTATGAAGTACTTGGTTTCTATAGTGATGAGCACCCTAGAAGGTTGAGGAAGAAATTAATAATTATGTTTTTGAAGCTGGAGTTGACTTAGACACATTAAATAAAGGAAGGGTCAGCAAACTAAAAGACAACAGTATCAAGTGGCTGCTGACTGAGTGAGCGTTGTCCATCCTGATCCTGGAATAAAGTGTGAAACAAACAGAATTAGCTTTTGGTCTGGCCTGAGCCCAGAGTCATCCGATAAGTGCAAAATTGGACCATGGAGTTTTATCAGGAAAGGTGTTGGAGGTTGTTTTTTTATTTTTTTTTCCTGTTTTTAAAACATTTTCTCTTACTCTGTGAAATTAGATGGACTTTCTTTCGTATTAAAATCATTTGAAAATAACACACAATTGGCCTCCTTTCAACAGGAAAGAGAGGGGAAAAGAATTCAGCAAAGCATTTTGCCTGAGAAATCGTTTTAAAATTCTGGACCAATTAAAGGAGAATCAGTGATCAAATTCCAAGTTTTTCCATATTTTATTGCGCACACCTCCGTGAAATCTCAAAGTGGAACATCAGCGCAGACGGCCGGTGCGGTTTCTGCATGGACGGACGGCGTGCGCGTGAAGCTGGCCCCCTGCCTGTCTGTCCCGAAGATGTACAGGTTGCTTGGTCAGGTCGTTCATATGGAACAAATTTGGGTCAGCTAGTGACTGCGACCCAAGATTTGCTTGTTCAGTCAATGGCAAAATGAAGTCTAAATGTAGCACAACCACTGGAACCTACGCTGGGGGGCCTTAAACAGAAGAAGAACTTTTGATTCCTGATATTTCACATTTTCAAGTACATTTTGGGCTTATATCAATTACAGACAATTATTACGAATGCTTTTATTAAACCAAAACGGAACTGAAAATGCTTCGGGGTAGGTGCAGGCTCCGGTTCCCCGGCAGCGGCGCACGCGAATGCTGCGAGCAGCTGCACTCCTTAGAGCCGCAGAGGTGGCAGATCTCAAAGCAAGCAGCAGGGAGAGCAAAGGAATGAGATCTTTAATTCTTCTACAAGTCTTTCCATCGGTGGAGCTTCATTTTAGAAAATACATATATATTGTCCCTATGTTGCAGACAGAAAATTGAAGTCGGTTACACTATTGACTATAGAAAGTGAAGTATCATAACACAACGTTTCCACGGTATCGTACATCTTAAAGGTAGAATACAGAACCTGTTCATCAATGTTCACTGATGAATTAAATAAACTACAAATTGTTAAAATATGCAACAGATCACACGGTCTCTTTGCGGTAGATTAAGTCATCATCCTTCAGCATAACATCTACCTGTAAAAAAGACTAAATAGCGTTGTTACTGTACCTAATACAGCTGTTGGAAAATGTTCTAATGAACACTTTCTAATGAAAGATTTTTTTTTTTTTAAAAAAGGATTTGTTTTCAATAATCTGACAAAAAATCTAAAGCTTCTTAAGAAGAATTATCAGGTTTTTTTTTCCAGCTTTTAAAATAAATCTACCTATTGGTTACAGTCCCATCTAAACTCATTAAAGTGGAAAAGTAATAATTTCTGATCTCCGTTTCCATGAAAATATCAAAACTTATTTTTTAAACCCTTCATATAAACAAAAATGCTTATTTCTTTTATCAAATTTTGGATCTAGATATAATTTTCATGTTGACTGTGAATTCTACAGTCATTTTTTTATTAACCCTAAAAACAACTGAATGACTTGCATGTGGAAAAATGCTGAGTGTAGGTTCTATGATCCTTATGCTGAGAAGCACAAGGCATTATCTGAGAGGGTAAAATACTGCTCAGTAGGAGCAAAGGTGGAAGATCTGCTCGGTAGCACAGACACCCGTGAAACATCGTGACTAATTGGAAAAGCTACACTGCAATTAGCATTTGCTGAATGGTTTAGTAAAATCGGCACGGTATGAAAAAATAACAGCAATTACTGTGTTACATAACTCCCAGGAAACATCTATCAGACATCACAGACTATCTGAAGATGTATAATTTAGCATTCCCCTTCCTCAGAACTGCTTGTTCTTGCTCAAGATGGTCTCTTTCCACCCTATCCCCCATCTGCTCCTCCTCCGCTTCCTATCCTGTCTGATTGCTTGTATACTTTTTTTATTTATTTTTTTTTTTATTCCTGGTCTTCATTTTAAGGAATTGATATGAGTTCCAGGGTTGAATCTTCAAATTGCTGAAGCCCTCTGCCAGCAAAAAAGTGCTTCCAACTTCTATTAGCTTCAACTCACTGATTTCCATTTAATCTATCAGTTTATCTACCCAGGTTCTTACACTGCTGTCTGTAGGTGCTAGTGGTTGCGAGCGTGTGTTGGTGGGAATGTTTTGTAGGGGAATCCCATTTCAGTAGTGTTTTTTAAGTTTCCTCTGTGCAGCGCTGACTTTTAATTGATTTGTGAGAACAGAAATAAAATGCTGCAGTCAGAAACACTGAAGGAGAATTCTTTGGAGACACCGATGTGCTCTCAGATCAGATCTATGATCCCACATAGTTGAATTCAGTTTGTTTTTACTGTGTTTTTTTTTCCTCCCTGCTAATTTAAAATCATGTTTTTCATGGTCAAGATCTGAATGCATTTGATTCAGCCTTCACTAAGGCTCCGACACGTTGAGTCACAACTCTTCACCAGTGTTCAGGACTTTGGAGGGCACTAGGCACCTCTTAAAGGAGCAGTTCTTGCAGGTAGTATTTCCAGGAGAGTAACTACACCACTGTGGTTATTCATGTGGGAAGGCAACACAAAGATATGTTCAGAGGAAAAAACCTTGATATTCCCAACAATCAATCAAACAACAGGAGTCCCAAACCCTCTGACTGCCCCTAGAGTTTCGTACTCTGCCAATAGTTCTGCATCTGCTCACGTCTGTTTCTGCCTCTGACTTCTGCAGAGCATTTGGCCGTTCAAGCTATCTGAAGATTTAATTTCAAGGAATGGTACTTACAAAGACATCTAAATCGCCTATGATAGCAATTTTAAGTTTGAATATTTGATAATAGTTTTGCTGGCCTGAAGACAGAATGGATCTTTTAGATGAGATTTTGATGGAATAATCTGTTGGATTTAGATGCTTTTAGATGTAATCAGATGCTTTTCTGATAGAGATTGACAATCTGTGAACGTATTAAAAAACCTCCCTGCATAACCTCAGAGGTCTCTATTACCAGTGTTTCTAATTTGAAAGCACATCTCTCCCAGACCACAAAGCCTCCTATTAAATGTCAGCAACTTATCAGTTGTCTGCTCTTACAGGGAAGAACACCTGTGAATGGATACACTGCGTGATAAAACTGAAGGGAGCTTAAAACCACCTGTTTTTATTTTATTGACATTTCTGGTACGTCTAAAATTACTGCAACATAAAAAGTGAGCTAACCATAGTCTTTAGCTGAGAGAGAGCTAGAATAGTGATTGAAAATGAGTGGCCTTCCAATAATCACAGGCAATTAAAAAGAAAAAAAAAGAAAAAGAAAACGGTAAAAATCTTGCTTACCTAATAAATAGATCAATAGGAGAAAAGCCGATAAGAGGAAAGAAATCTGTGACTCTGACACGAGTGGAAAAGTAAAAAACACTAAGGACTCAAATTTCAAACTTACTTTAAGAATGTCATATCCCATGATGGTGTCATAATTGTTTGTGCAATTTTGTGTGCCAACAAAATTCTAAGTCTAGTTATGCTGAAAGAAAGTTTATGACCTGCTATTACAGCTTTAAGTTTCCATTAGATGGTCACTCCTTGAATTCTCCCACCATCTGTAGCTCATACTTTTGAGCACTGAAAGGGCTCTTTGCATTATTTTCTGTTTCACTTGTACACAATTATGAAAATTTACACTTGTCAGTAGCAATGAAACAGGGCTGAGCTTTTAGAAAAATAGATCATTCTGCTCAGCTTCTCATCTCATCATTGGAGAAGAGGAACTGAATTCTCTAGGAGAAAACATTGGAAGAAAAGCCCATATTCTCACAGCTAGGCTTTTAGACATGACCCATATAAGCATTTGTTTATTTATGAGAATGAACTAAAATGAATTATGAGCATATGAAAATAATGTAGTGAACCTACACCTTTTAACAAGGTTTCTTTACAATGTGGAGTAGCAAATAAAATACCCTAAGAAACGGAAAGGCTCTACAGAGAGCAGCCTCCCTTTGCGTTGCGATGCTCATGGCCAGCACCATGAAGATGGTATCGATTGGTCCTCTTGTGAAAAGTTCTGGTTATTATATGATCTTGCACGCAATGGAAACTCAGCTGCTGTTGTCATACCTTGTTCTTTGGAGAGGTGCACATGTGCTGGAGTCATTGGCACTAGCCTGCAGAGAGCTTCTCTCTTCCTCAGAAATAAGTCACCTGGTACTTGGGGAGAAGGAAACTAGTAACAGAATCAGAGAATCCCCTGAATTTTTCTACTACTTGAGGAGTTCAGACACAGGGATGAAATTGTAAGGATTCATGTCCAACATGAAGTAGATACTGTGCAGCGCAATATCTACTGATTTGTGTCTGACAGAGGAAGTGTTGATGGCCACAAATGAAGCCTAGATGGTTAGGGAAGATCAGGTGCACCAAATTTAGCTGGCTAAAATTGCACTGTATGAATTTGATATCGGGATAGGATTTGTTTGACCAAAGACAGATCTCTACAGTGTAGATATTTAAATTGCTAGCTAGCCACCAAAGACTTTTTTATAGCGAAAGAAAAAAAAATCAAACAACCGTAGGATGTTGTTCATTGCATCCTAAAGTAAGAGCCTACATTTGGTCCGAATCACACTTTATCTATTTCTATTCTTTGACAACAAAGGATGAAAAATTGTTACCAGAGGATGAGTAGGCAGCTGGGGGACTTGCACTATTTTATTACTGAAAATGAAGAGACAATCAGAATGCCTTATCCTAAAGCATGAGAATTTCAAATATTTCTTTATTGTGGTTCTTCCGGACCGTTGAGGTTGTTTTGAGATAGAAATGAGCTTTGTATCAGCTCTTTCACTGAAGGAAAATTAAGTCTGGTAAGAGCACAGATAGGTAAAGTATGTGCCATCTTGTGAGAAGAGTTCAACTTTTTCAAGGCTTTACACAACTGAGGACACTAGGATTAGCATTACAGCACTGCTTTTTTCTTTTTTCTTTTCTTTTTTCTTTTTTTTTTTTTTTAAGGAAGTCCAGAATTTTCTCATGCAGTATTTTCTAAGAGATGTGAGGAGTGGGAAAATTTAAAAAGTAAGAGTTTTGTGAACAAATATCTCACAGCTTGCAGTCTTAGTTAATGTTACTTTTTATTTTCCTGATTGTAACTATTCTTTTTTTAAACTTTAAACAGTAGGAAGACCAAATGTTTCCTGTCATGCACAACATATATATGTATATATATATATTTATGAAATTGCTGTTCACCACAGTATGCAGAACTATAAGAATAGTCTCTCAACTGGAAATCAGATAATATTCTGGTGCATGTCATTTAAAGATAGATTATTCATTAGAATAATCACTACTAGAAGATTATTGTGACCATATGGAGGAGAAAGTGGATTAGCAAATTATGCTGAACTAGAATATCGATAGACAGATATTGTAGTTGAAAGCTAACAGGAGATAGAGAACTCTGCTTCACCCATATAATATGTCTGAGGGTGAAACTAGCAATGGCAGAAATGCAACACAGAATAGTAAGAAATTGTCTGAAGACTTAAACTAGATAAATGTATTTTTGATCGTTTTCTTTATT
Organism: Rhea pennata; assembly: GCF_028389875.1. Classification (NCBI taxonomy): domain Eukaryota; kingdom Metazoa; phylum Chordata; class Aves; order Rheiformes; family Rheidae; genus Rhea; species Rhea pennata. The sequence goes on from NC_084666.1 coordinate 4,867,597, forward strand.
CTTACCTCTGTCTGTGTTATTCAGAAAGAGGGTGGTGGAGGGATAGTTTATTGGTGTAGAAAGAGCCAGGTTCAAATCTTTGCTTTTTGGAAGACTTCCTGACCTTAGGCAAGGTCAATCAGTCAGTGCTCAGTCTACAAGAGGATTTTGGGGCTTATACCTACAACCGACCCCTGAAAGCCCCAAACCATTTGTTTCCCTATATTCTGAGAGTTACAGATTTTAAACATTTTTAAAAAATTCTTGTTGTAGGAGTTCTCTTCCTGTTAAGGGGTTTGTCTGGATGTGTACCCAATCACTTTGACCCCACTGTCTACCACCAAACGTCCAAGTGCCCAAGCCCAATAAAACAACAACAACAAAGTAGACTGTAGACAAACAAACAACAAAGTAGATGAAACTAAGCTCTGAACCATATTCCAACCACTTCTTATGTCTTCTAAGTGAAATAGTTACTGTGTAAAATACAGTAAAAGCTCTTGGAGTGGAAAGCACAAATCAGAGCTTTCCCAGATGGACTTACCACCCTCTAGGCTGGAGATTTAAACTCTAACTTTCTCTCTAACCTAATGAATCTTTAACTGGTTTATATTAAATGAAACAGATTCAAAAAGAAGGGATCAAGGATTTCCTTCCCTCTTTTTACTCTGGAATGGTCGTAATTTGCTGGTTAGTGCAGTCTCCTGGAAAAAGATGTGGTTTTGAATCCTCTCAGGGAAAGAGTAAATCAAGCATGTATTCCACATCCTGAGTGTGCTGACTTCTGAGATCTTAAAGAAAATGGAGACAAATATCTTTTCTCTCTCTCTCCCTCTCTTTTCTTTTCTCCTTTCTTTTCTTCTTTTCTTCTTCTCCTCTCCTCTCCTCTCCTCTCCTCTCCTCTCCTCTCCTCTCCTCTCCTCTCCTCTCCTCTCCTCTCCTCTCCTCTCCTCTCCTCTCCTCTCCTCTTCTTTTTTATGATGTCTCCTACTCTGTTATGGCCTGGTCAGATAAGCGTGCTCTGAGATATCAAGGGCACTCAGCAAACTCTAAAGAATGTGTTTAGGGTTTTCCAGTTATCTAGAAGGAAAACTGGTTAAAGCCTATTGTGAAATCAAGCTTAATACACCAAACTTTTTGTCTTATAGAATTCCTTATTCTTAGACATCTCCCCTCCGCAAATATTTCCTACAAAACTAAGTGTTGCTTGCTGGCCGCATCCTGTTCTTACTGCTGATGTGTGCATCTCTCCTATGTCTGTTTCTAGTAAGCTTTTATGAGCAGAAGCCTCTTAGCACTGTGTATTAATAGGGTATTTGTCACAGCAGGATGCCCAGTGGGTCCGTTCCTAAGCCCTCCACGTTCACTCAGATGAGCCAAAGAACAAACCAAGGATCAAAGACTCATAGATTCACGTAGTTTGGAAGGGACGCCTGAAGGCCATCAAGACCTGTTTTCTGCTTAGACCAGGGCTGAGAGCAAAATCTAAAGTTTAAGCTGGAGCAGTAGTTCAGGGCCTTGTCTTGGGATTTTGCCAGAGATGGAAAGTCCACAACTTCTCTGAACAACTTATTCCAGTGTTTGAATACCCTTATGGTGAAAACGTTTTTTCTTATGCCTAAATGGAGTTTCCCTCATTTCAACTTGTGATCATTAGCCCCAGTCTGTAGCTACAAACATACTTATACTGATGTATGTGATAATTTATCACTTATAAGATTAGAAACAGAACCGCTAACAGGCTTCCCAATTTATCCTCCAGACGCGTGAAGCCTCTTTGAAGCTGTGGTCTGATGAGGAGATATATCTAATACGTGCCTGAAGCAACGTGATCGATGCCCAGCTATTACGCTCAAAGTCACGTAATGACGGTGTGCTTACCCACAGGACCATTTCCTGTTCAAGAGTACAAAGCTTGCTGCGTAGCTCACCGTCTGGATCCAGCAGGATGCCTCGTCCTCTGCCGTTGTTACCTACAACACCTTTATCTGTCGCTTGCATATATTTATCATGCAAACGATCACAGAAATTTTCAGTATTTCTTCTCTGTTTCCAGACACTGCTGTCAAAATGCCAAATGAGAACTGGATGAAACAAAAGTAGACATGGATTTAGCCTATTTAAGCCATGCCTACAATATTCAATGGTCTTTTAAAGGTTGTAAAAAATGCCAGAATGTGCAGCAGTGGACCAAAGCACCATGGGAAATATCTAGAAATAAGATATGGGCTTATTTCTAGATATGGGCTTACAACAAATTAATAGTGTTCTGGTTAACTGACAGAGTAATAGACCATTAAACATATATAACATGCATACCTATATCAACCTAATATGTATGCGTGGTTTACAGACCAGCTGTTTCCAATCACTTGATGCAGGTACAGAAAATTCACTAAATGAACACCTATCAGAGTATTGCCTTGAATGCATAAGAGACAAAATCTGTAGCCTGAGTGAATCCTAGAAAATCAATCCTAGGTACATAATGCAAATTTTATTATTTTGGGGCAATTGTCTCCAAGGAAGACTCTTCCAAGAAAAAAAAAAAAAAAGAGTAAAAGAGAATTAAAAATTAAGAGTGAAAGAGACTCATCAGGGCCCCCGCCTTGGAATACAGTAGAGATTGAAGCTCTCCCTTTTGAAATATGGAGCTGTATGAAGAGCCTGGAAAGACCTCGTTAAATTGGATAAGCTTAAATAAATATCCCTGCTTTTGAACTCCATCTAGGCTAGATTTTAAGTCATAAAAGTGGGATCTATTGATATGCTATTTACTTTAATCTTATTTGATGAATTTTGAAGAGAAATTACTTCGTTTTTTAAAAAGTAACATTGTTGAGATTGCTTCAGAAATTCAGCTTTCCAGTGACTTAATCATCAGTGTCTTTTTCAGATCATTTATTATCATAAGTATCTAACATAGCCCTTTTCTGGCACATGCCCTAAGTCTCTTAAGTTGTAGTACTTTAAAAAAAAAGACACCTTTGAGCAATGTATCTTAATACACTGGAAAACATATGAATAAAACTGTATTGTCTGATGAACCTGCACGATACTGATGTAAGAGCTAGGAGCCAACTATATTTGCTGTTAAACATAAATTACTTAGTTATTTTCTCATTTTCTTTTCCTCCATCTAATCCTCTCCTACATCAGATTTCTATTCATGCATCCATCTCAAGGTAAAAAAAAAAAAAAAATTGTGAAATATCTAAAGAAATGTTGAATACCTTAGTAAAACACCCAAAGCATTTAATATTCTTCTATTTTGAAGAATTAATCTGTGAAGAATGCCTTCACAACACATTTGTTGTTTGGGCTTAGTCAGTAGGAAGGAGAAAATATTGTCTTATGATGAAATCTGGTCACTGTGTTTATTACGTTTTATGGATAATTAATAACTTGTATGCATCTGATGGCTTCTAGACATGCAAAACCCAGGTTTCATCAGCACCAACAACCTCACAGTCTACAGAACCCAAAGGCAAATCTAGGTACAGCCAGTAATAAGGAAGAAGATGTAAACAGAGCATGGGCAGAAAATTCAGATGGACTACGACATGTTTTTAGAGCTGGTGTACATTCACAAGAAATATATTTGTTTTTTCAGTTCCTCTTCCTTTGGCTTTCAAAATACATTAAAAACGGCGTTCGAACAGGGATCGTCTGTCTATGCAGTACCTGTCATCACTGCTTCTCTGGTCTTGACTGAAGACTCCAGGTGTTACTGCAACACAATCAATAACATAAAGTCAAAGCAGGAAGAGGAGCAAAAGAGGCAGTGAGAAGATGGAAGAAGAAAGTTTTTGACTGACAAAGATGATCATGTTTTGAAAAGAAAAAGAAGAAAAAATAGAAGAAAAAAAGATGCAACACAAATGTTCCTTGGAAAGAAATACCATAATCTTGTTTAATCTTGAATCATTGTTGTAATCAATTCAACTTTGTAGGTAGGCTCCCATGACACATCTTTTCCAAGAGCTAACAAGAGACAGAGCTGAAAAACCAACAACCCCAAGAGGAGACCAAATTTTCTCTTATGATGAAAATCTCTGCTTGGAGAGGTTTCAGATCTGCATGATCAGTGTGAAATTGAAATTACTCCAAGTGATTTTGATGAGTGACTGTCTTCACAGATGAGCTGTTTGATGTTAATGAAAGAAAGGAAACAGACAGTGATATGAGAGCAAATGAAAGCATTGAAAAAAAGCAAGTAAAAGTGTGATGGCTTTTTGACTAATCACCATAAATATATGTGATTGTGTAAAATAAAAAAAGAAATAAGACTAGAAAGGTGAGCAGGTTAGGTAGATACGCAGGGTTTATTCTTCCCACAACAAAAGAAGAAAGGAACAGCAGCAGCAGCTAATGTTCAACAGTACACCAACAGCTGAAATATGAGTGTAGCCACAGTATCCCTCGTTCTGAATTAAAGGAGTATTATATTAAAATAAAAGGGATCTCATGTACTCTCTGTAATGTATAATAAAGTTTCTGCCTTTAGCGAGGATGAGACTTTTAATCTTATGAAGCATTCAGACTGACAAATAAGCCAACCTATTTACGTTAGCCAACTTGTTCATCTTATTAATTTGCGTCACCAGCAGCTCTGGCCGACTTTGGGCCGCTCTGAAATCAGGAGCTGCTGTTGTACAAGGTGACACGCTTTTCTTCCCGCTGTGGATAATACTTATTGCTCTGTGATTAACCCTTCTGTCTCACTCATGCGTAGTCTAACTTCCTTCTAGGGAGCTTGAAGTTTTAGCACAGAACTTGATGTATTTGATGAATATGGAAGCTTCAGCCGCGGTTTAGTAATGTAGGTGCAAGTGTAGGCTAGATGTTTCTAGCATCAGATCTGTGCCTCCCCAAGACTGAAGCACTTCAGTTTTCAGAGACCTTTTTTAATCAACATAAGACATTGCATTGTTTTTAGCCTTAATAATGTAAAGTCAGAGTGTGTTGGAAACTTAAAGTAAATCTTCTGGTGTTTATGTGTCATTTTCGTCTTTATTTGACAATGTAATATATATTCTTCCTCTAAGATGGGTTTGCCTGTTGGGCTGTAAAAGTAAGAAATGTCTTTAAAAGTTGTTATTCAAGCTACAGGGACCGCTAATGGAGTCAGCCTTAGATCTTACTGAAGGACTATGCACTGTTTTGCTGCCTTGCAAGCAGAGCTGCATCCAAATTGTGAACTTCAGGAGTTCAAAAACTTGGTCCTTGCTTCATCCTTGCTCTGGAGGAAAGGAAACTGTGCCAGTTCTCTACTTGGCATGGGTTAGTTCCTCTTGCTTGCTCACTCAAGCTGGCTCAGCTCCACTAACTGATATATTGGCAAGATGGATCAACACTTTATATGTTGTCCACCTGCCGTAAAAGCTGCCCTCCCGCAAGCACACAGAGATACAAGCAGTACATGACTATCTAATGCCTTTTTCCTTCCTTCTATTGCAGTGCAAGTGACTCAGAAAGAAACCTGTCTCATGGGGCCCACAGCAACTTGGTCACACGGCAGAAACACACTTACAAACTCTAGGACATGGGTTTTTTAGTGACAATGGAGAAGTCAGAGTTTCACAACCATTTTCTTTGTACCAGAAAATGAATGGACAAGACAAATCTGAAAGAGAAAACCTCTCCTTGCTTGTAGGAGACTATTAGGTCTGATTCTTAAGGTCATGGATCTTGACTGACATGTTCCAAAGCAATTTGTCTCCAACATTGCCTGTATTTAGTATGACATATTATATAATTTTGAAAGTGTGATGTTTCTTTCTACTTCATGGGTTTCTTTCTTGCTTTGGTATAGAGAGCAGAATAAACTGTAAGTTCTACATCCCAGGTTAAGTAGGACAACACATTTATATCAGGTAATTCATGCCTTGCTTGATCCAGGATTGCTAAAAATCAAAATGAATGGAAATTAGGTCTGTGGATAGTATTGGTACAATTATAACATGCAGTGATGTTTATCATATTGTTACCTATTAGCAATAACAAGAACCTGAACTGTTAACATATTTGGATGTCTAAAGGTGCATATAGGGATCTGGAAAGATTGCCAAAAGCTGGCAGGTGTCAGCGTGAATCAGGTACTCATATTATTGATGAGATTGGCCTTCTCATCAAGTTACGCAGCCAGATGTTTCTGAAAAATCTCTTTAGCTATCTCTGTGCCTCATTAGACAGTTAAAAATCTAGTGAAAATGCCACAGTGAGCTCTATGCCTCTCAAAGGCAAGGAAATGAAAAATTAAGGGAATCTTACAGAACTGGTGCTTTGAAAGAGGTATTACGAATTGATGGAGAGGTCTGTGAAATATCTTACAAAATTTTCAGATGTTCTCAGCTTTCTCAGCTCTTCTCCAGGGCGAAGATACTGTGGTTCCTCTTTTGTTTACAGTCTCCTGTTAACACTTGTTGAATGAACTAAAGCGACAACAGAATGATATTATTCTCCCCCAGTAAGGCATGGTAGAGTCAATATGTATTTTTCATATCTCTCACTGGGTCTAGGTCCCCTTCCAAGTGGAGTACAGGTTTTGAAGAGAGGAAATCAAAGGGAATAGATGTCCCTTGAAATGACTGAGTGCTTGTGTTCCACATCCTCTGTGTCCTGTGGCTGAATAATCTAACTAGAAGTCAAAATTCTCCAAGTTATTTGCTGTAATGCGTTTTTTTTAACATGTTATATTATTGCATATCATCTCTAGAAGATGAAACTTCTACAGGAGATACTGGCATAGATGTTGGATTCTGGTGCAAAGCAGACTGATTTCAGGATTATTTGCACAAGGAAGGTTCATAGATTCTGAGGCAACCGAAAAATATATCTGCAGGAGGTAGGAGAATGCCTGGGTCTACTACATGACAATCTCTATATGTGGTCATATAAGGAGAGGGGAAACTTAGATGTATGAACTCTATATGCATGATCTTGGTTTATTTTGCATTCAGTGAAGTACCTTTATACAGATAAGTAATTAAATAAGTAACTAAAAGAGTGCCCAGTACTAGAGAAGATTAATATGGGATAATAATTGAAACACTGACTGTGAGTTCTGAAGAATTCACTAGCTACGTACATGTTTTCAAGATGTTACAAAATATGTGAAATTTTAGCTGTCTCCAATGTTGAATAAAAGTGATTTTGATCTCTTAATCACAGCATGCTAAATGAGGAGATCTTTAGCATGTTTAAGTTTTTTAGAAAAAAAAACAGTTGCTGTTAAAAAGACCTTATATTTACATGGTTCCCTTCAGTTTAACGGATGCCAAAATGTTTACAAAATTGTCTGTGTAGAGAAATAATTCACACAGGGTTGATCCAGAGCTGTGGGAGGAAACATTCAATTGTTAAGAGTGAAAGCCAGTCTGTAGACATGTAAGAAGTGGAATACATTTACCTCCATGCTATTGTATATGCAAAGTGAATCAGCTGTCCTCTGATCCTCCTAAAAATATCTCGTGTAAACCGGGGAATATTTGAATGTATAAATCTATCTTTACAAATTATCATTAAGTCAAGACTTATCTGCTCAATCTGGAGTAACTTTTAGGAGTACATCATCTCCAGGTTGGCACTCGTAGATTAACTGCTGCATTTTAGAAGAAGGGTGAATGACACATGCTAAACAAACATGCTTAATTAATCCTTCGTTTCTATTTACGGGTTTCTTGTACGGCAGTGAAATCAAGGGAACGAGGAAATAAATCACTGAGTCAGTACATACTGAGTCAGTGGCTTGCTCTTTTATCAGTGTAAATCGAATAACTCTTCTGTCCGTGGTAGCAATCAAAGCACTTGGATAAATTATAATTTTATGTTTCTTGTAGATGTACAAGCTTAACTTGTGATGACGAAGACTGTCCTGTCTGGGACGGCTTGGCTGTATGTACCTCACTTGCCCCTTGAAGGGAATCCTGCACAGCCCGAATCTCCTGGTCAGAAGTAACTGCAAAAGCTGCCAGAGGTTTTGGATCAGACCCCCTCGTGCAAGGAAAAGCTGCTAAATTCAACTAGTATTCTTTTCATTCACATAAAAGATAAGCTCTTGCTCCAGCTGCAAACTCCTAGGAGGAGAAAAAATGGCTAGAAGAGTTGTTCAAACACAGCGGGTTTAATTGTGTCTGAGCCGGGTGGGTGCTACGGAAAAGGGAGCCGAGTGCAAATAAACTTTTGCAGCTGCCTGCTGTTATTCCTACTGTGGGCTGGACGCATTTACACTCCCCTGGTTTGGGGAGCCCAAGGGGAAATATTGCCTGGAGCACAGGGATGTTGGGATGCGGCACTGTTTATTCCTCTATCCAGGAAGGAGAAGAGCGGAGCGTGAGCACGGAGTCAGTAGCAGAAATCTGGACCGCAAGTGTTGTGATGAGTAGGTCAAGGGGTAAAAAAAGGGGAAAACTCCAGCAGTGAGGATGCTTAAAAAAAAAAAATCTGGAAGCCATGTGTGCTCAGCATCCTTCCTACTGCAGTGCTGGAGGAAAAAGCCATGATCCATCCCAAATGTGCTGTCGGTTTCCCTTGTAAAGGGAGGGAATGATCATTCATGCCTCATCTGATGCAAGCAACATCCCTGCTGTTCAGAAATGACCTGGGGAAATTACATGCACATAGGGATATCTCAGAGTTGGCTTTCTGTGTGCATTGCGCTATTCATTCTGCACAGTTGCTGTATTTCTGTGCTGAGGTACAGGAACAAGTCCTAGATGTTTTCCTGATCCAACAGATCAGGTGAAGTCCCTAAAATAAATTTTAGAGCAAGAGTCGACTAAGCATTGCTAAGATATTGTAGCAGTTGTTAACTCATTGGGTAAGTAAGGTCAAAGAGAAGGTGGTTAGTGAACATCACTGGCAGGGTCAATGCAAACCAGAGCAAAGCCCCTAGCGCAGGTGACAGCTCAAAGTGATCAGGGTTTTTAGAAAAGATAGTTTTTATCCATCCAATTGCTGCATTTTTTTCTTCAAACTTTTGATGTTTATAATCAACAGGAAATGTTGTCAATTCTGCCAGCTGCTGCAAGAACATTTCCCTTCATCACAAAAGGAGAAGTCAATGGGCCTTTTTTTTTCCAAGCTGGCATAGCTCCAGCAGCCAATATTTTTCAAGCAAATTCAGGACCTGTGATGATTGATTCAGCCATTTAACGACAAAACAGGCAAGTACTGCATATATGACAGCAGTAAAACCTTCCATGTACTTCAAGAACAATCTGGAAGGACCATGATGGGAAAGTCATTATTTCCCTCTCCATTTTAGTCTCTTCCTTCTGCTGCCTGCCACGTAGTGCCAGCCAAATATGCAACTCATATCCAGAGCTGCACAAACAAAATTGTTTCATTTTGATTCCTGCTGGTCCCAAACAAAACCTTTCAGCTGGGGAAATGCCTGTGGGCTTTTTAAAACTGTTTTGTGTCTATTTTAGTTACTGGGTACAGTGGAAAGAAGTATTGCTTCAAAATGGAAAATTGTGTAAGTTTGCTTTGGATATAACAAAATATTTTGGCCTTCCTGAAATGTATTTTATTTTTTTCCTAGTGAAATCGTCTGAGAAATATTTCAAGCCTTTAGAGTAAAACTGAATCAGTGTTTTTTGGAGACCGTAATATTTGATTCAAAATTTAGTTAACAGAAATCATTAAAAATTGTTAGAAAAATTTCAGTGAGCTTAAAAGAGTTTAAATCTGTATCATAAGAGGAAGATGAATCTTGTTACTGCTTGACTCACTCCCTTCTATGTCTAATACGCAATGTTATGAAGTGGTTCCCAATGATACCACACCTGGAAAGGGCATCCACACGGTGATATTGGGAAGGTGGTATCCCAGGTACCCACTATACCTTGTTATCCTTTTTCTCATTTCTTGGCCCTCCTTTTCGCTGCCCTTATATTTCCCTTTCTGCCTAACCTTAAATCAAGACCTGGCCGTCAGCCTAGTCATTTACCCGCAGTCCTAACATTGAAATACAAGGTGGAAATCTTGGCTCTGTTTAAATCCACTGCAAGATGCCTTCTGACTTCAGTGCAGGCACTTTCCCTCTGAAATGCTGGCTCTTTACACGAGCAGAAGACGCCAGTGACATTGTGCTGCATCACTAAAACCATGCAGGCGGAGGTAACTTTTGCCAAAGAGAAGAATATGAGGCTTACACACAGTTAAGCTTTCAGGGTGATGCCAGAACAATTCTTTAAATCCTTTTGAATCCAGCTGAAGGTAGCATCAAATTTATCTTCCTAAGCCTCATGCGGAAGGACGAGATTGACATATCGAATCTGTCTCTGAACCAAGTCTCTATTTAGTAACCAATACCTTAGCTATTTATAAAGGCTGTTTTAGACATATATATGCATAACTTCATTGAAGTCAGGGGAAATTTTGTGATTTATTTCGCTATCTATTGTTTATTGTTTATTGCCTATGGTTTCTATGTCATAAATTGTTGAATAAATGCTCAGTATAAATATTTCTTTCAATATATTGCAATCCATAACTGTCTACAAAGATGAGATGTTTTAATGTAAGTCATTGCATTTTCAGTGGTTAAATACCATTACTAGTTGAGGCTACAGTGACATAATTTAGCAACAGGAAGACTTGTAATTGCAGCTAGTTATTGTCTTGCCCCAGACAAATACTCTTTTAAAGACAGTTTATTCTTCATCCCCCTTCAGAACATTCTTGCAGGACAGAATTTATATCTGAGGCATCCTGGTTGTGTGCTTTACACGCAATAACACAAAATTTATTTGGATTAACTGTATTTCAGAATTTCCTTTTCTAATTCTTGTTTTCCAGTATATTGCACTGTTTGTGTAATTTTCATTTTATCTTCAGAAAGCACTTGAGTGTTTACTTAAACTTACTTCTCAGTATGCATTCCTTATGTTCACAGTGAATATAATTTTTCTGTGTGGGAATAGTATAAAATAGAAGCAGAACAAGTTAGCTGAAGCCTTCAGAGAGGAGCACAGGCCGCCGGATGTTTCTCTTGCTTCACCAACCGGCTCTCGCACACCCTCCTCTCTTCCAGGTTCCCTTTGAACCTCCTCCTCTAGAGGGTTACTTGCACTCAGGGTCTTTCGGAAGCACGTTTGCAAGTATGGAGTCCTCATCTACCAAGCCAGTGGGAATAGTGTCTCTTTATGCATGCCTCAAAAGGCCTTGCTATCCTGTGGCACTGTGAAAGGCTGAGAAGAATTTAAATGGTGCCAGGTATTGAAATGATCTATCAGCACTGCTGGTATAAATAGAGATCCTTTTCTAGCCTTGAAAAACTGTAACCTGGATGTGTATTCTTAGCTCAAGGCGTAGTGGATTAATAAAATAACATATGACAGGGACAAATTCCTCTATTTTCTATTTTTTGTGAGGTTACAGGGAACTCTCAGGACGTCTTCTGCTGCTCTGACCACATGTTAGGAGAATTCACTGACCATTTTGGCTGTGGTTTGCGCTGTGATTTTCTCTTTCAGAGGTAGCTTCCTCTCTGTGGACTCCATAGAGCATTTGGGCTTTTTAACCTGAATATTTGAGTTGCCTATAAGGTGACTTCCAGCAGCCTTAGGTAGGAGGTGCAGCTATCATCCATAGAGTTCAATGTGTTGGGTTACAGTCCAAAATGCTCCCATGACTCTAGTGTGGGCCTTACACTAGGCAGCTATTTAGATCCCTTCCTTGGCTTTTTAGCTTGCTTGTCTGGCCTATTTTTGTCTTCCTTTTTGTTTTAATTGCAATTTTTGAACTCAGAAGACTAGATTAGGAGACTGAGGAGCCATACTCATAGACTGCACTGCCTATCTTACTGTTCAGCTATGCCCTATTGCTGCTGGCCAAACTCCCCCTGTGTTATCCCTGTAAACTGGTAGAACCTCTTCCATACCTACATGCAGGAAAGGAATTTTTAAACACTTCTACACATATATTGCAAAAATGGGGAAACTACCAAAAAGTTACATTTAATTAGCTATATATAGACAGTGGTCTGTCATGGAATTACTGTATTATTGACTTATTTAGGTCCCAATGATGTTATATCTCTTTGTACATGAAGCTTTGTTTTATTCCGTTCTGCTTCCCTTACGTGATATTTTTATTTTATTGACATGCCGCAAGCCTTTTTATTTTTACTATTGGAGAGATAAATCACCATATTTAATTATTAATAATTTGTTGTTATATGATTGCAAAACAAGCCTATCCTGTTCACTCCCCAAGCAGTTTAGGCACCCAACTGGAACATCAATCATTTGCCTCGTTCAATTTAGGTGTCTTTATTTGTGGAGCTCCCTTTTCATTAAATTGATGCCTGTGGTTCTCAGCTCTCAAATCTCACTTCATCTTTGCACAGAAAAAAATATCCTTTAATGTTAGTTAAGTTATGCTGGAAGAAGTATACTTTGATTTAATACATGTGATCATACCTTACAGTAATTTAATTCAGCAAACTATACTCACTTTCTACACGTGATTTGAAAGCTTTTTGTCTAGTTAAGATGGTCAATGATTCTGGCTGAGGTTGTGACGATGACAGTTTTTGGTTACGTATTCAAGAGTTTTAGAAGTGGCACTGTATGATGCAAAAATTTACCGAGGGGATCTGTAGGATCCCTGTGTCATTCCTTACCGGTGGGTTGTGAACTCACTCATTAGATGATATTAAATGGCTCCACGACATAATCTGTTGTGTTTTTCCTCAAAGTGGAGCAGATTCTGACTGATTATAGCTTTAGATCAGTGATGCAAATCCGGTTCTGTCTCTGCTAGAGAGGTCACATGTATGGTATGTTTGCCCAAGCAATTAAAAATTGTCACATTTGCTCAATGGCTTCAAATAGACATTTTCATAAAACTTACACTTGGGATTGTTTTGCTGGGTTTGACTTATCAGTTCCTGATGTAGACTTTTGAATAAATAAAACATAGCCTGGTATTACTTAATGTCATTTCATACAATTGGTGAAAACTAATTTGATGATCTTGTACAGAGATTTCTTATTTCCCAAAAGAGCCAGTAGATGACATCTATCTAATTTGCTGGTTAAAATTCGTACATGCAGCTTATATGAGAAAATTGATTGGAATTCATTTGACTATTGAATAAGATTCACATCAGTAAATACAGTGACTGCAACAGTATTAGCCAAACCTCCAAACCACAAAATACATTTTGTCTCATTTTATTTGTAAAAGAATGGTGCAATTATTTTGTGAATAATTAACCTCTTAATTTAGTCACAATTACATCCTGTTATAATAATTAAAATTACACCCTACAATTTAGATTATTGCAGATTTCTTAGCTTAAGTTTAACTGGATATTTTTTAATCCCCCCCCCCCTTTTTTTTCCAACCTTTGGGACACAATGTTATTTTAAAATCCTTTGTGGATTGTGCTCTTCCATTCAGTCTTCATCTGGTTTGGTCTAACATCCCAAAATGCAGGTACTTGAATATCAGTGATTGGAATCAGTGATTTGGCTTGTTTGTGGTGGAGAAGACCTTTCCCTCAGGATGTTCAGGAATTGCCATGAGGCTTGGGCAGACATTTCATTTACTTCAGCATCTCCTACTTGCTGGTGGCTGGTGGATAACACGAAATGCTATATAGTAAGCAGTTATTGTATACACTGCATCAAGGAAAGCTTAGGTAAACGTGGAGGATTTCTATCCATTCCCTAATCCTTATCTACCTATGCTATTTATAAGTCTTAAGTCTAAAGACTTAAATGCTTGGTTTTTTTTTTTCAGTTCTTAAGTGCACTTACAATCCACTTAGAAATTTATATCCCACATTGCTGAGTTGGTCCTATATGCTACATTTAGGTAACAAATGGAGTTTGAGGTATCCTCGCCTAGCTGCAGACTTCAAGAAAGAGCCTTCCCCCATATCTTGAAGGAGGAAGGTATTCTAGGTGTGATCCTTGTTGCTGTGCAGCGCCAGAACAGGGCACAATAAATAAATGATATAAATCATCGCATGACATGTCTTCTCTTCCTCAGTTTTGCTGACTTTCCTCCCTTTGCCCATGTTTGTCCTTTGCTCTCTGCCGAATATCAGAACTGATATTTCACCTATCCACGTGCAAACCTAGAAAAGGCTCAGTGTATGCCTCATCAAGCCAAGCCTATCATAAAACTTCAGCATATCCGAGAAACGTGTGTAAATTGCACGTAAATGTATTGACAAATCCTCTGATGTCCTCTTCTGTCACTTCTGACAATAATAACAGGATAAGATAACGATTTTCCAACTCTTAAATTCCAGCTTATACAACTATTCAAGAAATTGCCTGCCCTCCACTCCCAAAGTGCAATGGGTCTGCTGATGTTTTATAGGGATTTATTTGAGAATGTTAATGTGCAGGCATATATGAAATAACTTAAAACTCGCCTAGAAGGTCAGCACCCCAGCAAGCCATCTGAACAGTCCCCGGTTCTGTGCTCTGGACACAGGTTTGGCCATGACACAAAACCCCAAATGGGATTAACCTTTCAATGTTTATAAAAGAGTTGGGCAGACACTTTGTACAAGAGCAAAATGTCATCATGGAGGGGATGAAGACCTATTATTTTTAGTATTTAGAGAGGTATATATTAAGCCATTAAAAAATTAATCTATCTTGAGAAAATGCTCTTTCCACATCAGTAACTTCACTGTCTCCCTGGGCACTGTCTGTAGCTTAGTAATCAGAAAGCTGCAGCATACATTAGTATTCCATGAGGCTTTAGAGCTTTTTTTTTTTACATGCATATATGTTATATTTTCAATGTATATGCTTGTGCAATTAGATAATTTATAAAAACGGATTAAAGAGGGAAGAAAATTAAATATATTGTTATCATTAGTATCACTGCATCAAACAGCATTGAAAAACAAAATAGCTAAGGGGTTAAACAGTCTTATGAGGTTTTGTACACCTGGTCATTCATTTTATGAAAGATTTGAAATCTAGATTGTAAAGTTTCTGAACATCTGTGGTACATTAACGACAGCATTCAGCAGTTCTGCAGAATCAATTAGTACTTCATAAAATTGTTTATTGTCTAGCAATTTGTACTTGAAGCATAGTCCTGTGGTTCAAACATTACCACAGATTTACTTTTTGACTCTACTGCGGGTTATAAGTGTGATCATAGGCAAGTCACCTATGGTCTTCTTTCTGTATCTCAATTCCATCTGTAAAATGGAAATAATAAAATTTGCCTTTCTCAAAAAGGGGTTTTACAATAGGCCCACAGAACACAGATACTATATGGACACGATATCAATATGTCCTTTAGATCCGTCTATATCATTACAGTATTTAAGTGTTGTAGTAGCCTGCAATCCCTTTCTAAGCCACTTCCAAAACTTTCTAGCTTTTAGAAAAGTTCAGAGCCTCAAGAGCCTGATTTATTAGCAGAATCACCACACTATTCTGTGGAACTCCAGCAAAGCAAATAGACTTAGTCTGGGTTTATCCAGATTCTAACTTAGCGCAGTAGTATTTTTATATGATCACAGCTAGTCCAAGGAAATAAAAAATATATAGGGTCTTACTGCACACATTTTATTGTTGCTTTAAACAATGCCACAAATTCCACGTTTAATTTCTTTTCAAGACCAAATAAGCCTGAGGACTTTCCTTCTAGGACTGCTCTTATTTTCCATCCTGAGGTACTCTTTTTATGGCTTGTATTTTTTGTTATGTTGTATTGTTCTTATAATTCTGATTAAAAAAATGTTAAAGTAATAAATTTTGTGCAGACCCAGACACACTGACAAAGCTTGCACTGCTGAGTTATCACCTAAATAAAAAAGATAGGCAGAAGGTATGGGACCTAACACTTGAATGAACAAAAATAATAGCAAAGAGTATATCAAAGCCCTGATCATTGTAAGTAGTAATGGCATAAGACACAAAACTGGCATTTACGTAAGAAGAATAACTTTAAGAAAAAAATGAAACATGAACTGAGAGAGATGCCATGAGGACTATAAGAAAGGCAGGAGCAGAGTGGCCTTGGTGGCATGGCATAAATAGCCAATTAACAAAGGAGACAAAATCCAGTCAAAACTGTATATAGAATACAATAAAAGAATAAAGCAGTCGCCTGCTTTTAACTGCTTTTGTGCTCATCTTCTAGCAGGTGCAAGCTTTGTTACTCCTCCTCCTCATGTTTTTATTCCACCGTTATGGTGCAGGAAGAGAGGCTGGTGTAGAGGCTCCACTGTCACGAACGCACGCGTTCCACGTGGTTTGGGATCCAAGAACCTGGAAGCAGATTTTGCTTTACACTTCTCCCCTCCCACTGTCATGGTCGTATCTATTTTACTTGGCCCTGCTTCTCAGAATCTCACCAGCATTTATCTGCTAGCATTATCACTCAAAACTGTGAGCTTGTCATCAGCACTTCGGGAAAATATTGAGGGTCTCATCAGCTTTGAATGCTATCTCTGCTTCAGTTGCTAGGTGCTACCAGGCTGTTTGCACAGACATTGCCTGCCTGACCTAGCTGTAAGCTTTGTGTGAAGAGAAGTGTTAAATGAGTAGAATTGTGCAGCTGGGGATTTGGGAAGAGTAACTTTGAAGAAGGAGTTGCAGCATGGACAGTGGAGACATTTTTTTGAAGTAATAAGATAACTTTCCTTTATATGACTACATCGTGAGCTGAATATGGAGAGAATAGAGGTATGCCTGCCTGGGACAGAAAAGTTCCACAGTGGAAAGTCTCTTGGTCTGGTGCTGACCCATCATGTAGGATATGGTAGTGGTTTCTTCAGCTTGTTCAGAAGAAATCTAGAAACTCACTTGTAAAGCTGTAGATGGGAGAGGAAATGTGGTGAGAATTAAGAGTTTCCTCTGTGGAATGTGGGCCTGCTGGAAGATGATGTGGTAGCCAGTATCTTCACTAAAGGGAGATGTTGAATAGAAATCAGAAAGCTACTGGCAAGACCTCAAAAGAAGAACAGTAACTTAGGGGGGAAAAAAACCACAACTTCTGTTTGCTATAAATGTATTTTCAATCTGGCACCAGCATTCTCATGAAAGAATTATGAGAGTGTGTCTGTTAGAAGACAGGCTCCCAAGAACATGATTATCTGGATATTGTTGTTGATGAAAATGATAAAATTGGACATTTGTGATAGCTAAAGCCTCTTGCTGGTTTTGAGAAGTTGTTTAATGATTGAACTCAGTGGGGCTAATTTGGTGAAGTAGTTTACTGCCTGCCAAATGGCTGGAACACTTTGCCTAGCTTCGAAGAAGTCAGCAGAGCACTGGAGCTTAATTTATGTAGGGGGCTGCTGGCTTTGTAATTCTGAACCTAGACTGGAAACCTGACTCAGGAACAGGTCTATGAAAGTCACTGGATGACTTGGTGCAAGCCCAAAAGATTTTGTCTTAGCTGAGCTGAGCTGAGCTGAGCCCCTCAAATTCCACCTAGAGAATCCAAGCTTTAGGCCAAAGCTTGTACCTGAAAACTTCTATTTCACTTAGAAGCCCAGATGATACAAAATCCCATATTAAGAACAGTTTTCATCTAGCTGAGGGGGCAGATTACTATAATGTTGATGTAGCTAAATTCCTATGATAAACTTTTTCTGTCTGTTTGGAACTCTAATTTTATACTCCTATTTTGGAGATCTTTTTTTTCCTTTTTAAAGCTTTTGTATGTCTTTGACCTTTTTCACAGCAGCTGAGCCTGTGATTCCCAGTTCATCTGTGAAAAATTGCTCGGACAGGTTGATATGCTGGTGCTGATATGGTTTGGAAGAGCCAAGTTCCTTCAGATAGGATTTACACATCTGGGGAGAAAAGGCAGAGAAAATCTGTTTTACTATAGAATGTATGAATGTATAGAATATACATTCTTTTGCCGTTAATAACTCTACCAGTTTTACCCATTTTTGAGCTGAAGCTTTCCATTCTTGATAACTACCTTTTGCTGAATTTTTAGAGGGAGGAGTTTAGGGAAGGAAGGAGGCTCTCAGAAGTCTCAGTCTTTTTCTCCTTGCAGAAAATACAAGATGTAGACATGCTAATTTAGAGCCAGAAGCAAACTATCCCATAAAAAAACCTTAAGAGGATTACATCCTAAAGCATAGGGATCAGAAGATTAGGATGAGTATCTTGTCACCTGGAAAGCTGGCACATAAAATAAGGAGTTGGGAACTGTAAATTAGGATTGGGGACTGAGTAGCTGGACCAAGAACTGAAACTAATGTCAGCTGAGGAGCTAGAGAGGGGCACTTGAAAGCAGGAGCTAGGTAGAGAAAGGGAAGATAATCAGTCAATGAAGATGAAACTGAGAACGAACCTGGGGAAAGCAGGAGTAGATGATCTCATCACAAAATAGGATGTCAAGAAATGTGATGGGTGAGTACTAAGATTCAAGGAAAGGGAGATCATAGAAGAAGAACCAAAGTGTGAGAACAGAAGGATCTTCATCCAGGGGTGTAGGGTATGTTGGGTTTCATTTCAAGTTTCATATGGGAAAAGAGCACTGTTTTCAGCAAATACCTGAGAAATGCGTTGTTTCCTTCTGCTCTTTTGTTGATTCATAAAAAGGATTACCAACTAGGGCTAGCAGTAACTTTGTTAGCTTAGCTAGGAGAGGACAGTATAATGGAAATGATTTACCAGTCTCACTAATGAACTGTATGTGGATGTCAGTATAATTTATTATACTGGAATTGGATGCATTTTTGTTTCTTGTTGACTGTTCTGAAAACACTAAAAAGCTACAAACTTAGTATTATTTTAAAATAGCTATTTTGCGTCTAAATTCAAGCACTAAAAGTCAGAAACTTCCAGTACGGAGGTTGCCTATGTAACCTTAATTTCTGGGCATTAAGGCACTGCAACTATAACATGTAAATACATGGGTGCCACTTCTTTCTTTTCTGGTTGAGACCATTATCTCGTTCATTGCATGACCTACCTAGGAGATGTAGAATTAACCAAAAGCTGTTACTGGATGGATTTACTAAATAAAACATGGGGCGGTCTATATGGTTTTGTGATTTAGAAGGTTAAGAACTCCTCGGAGAGTGGAGTCTACCCAAGACACTCTTAAGGATTTCTCACATAGTACTAATAAAGTTTATTAGCTGCCACTTCTCTGAATGATGGTTCAGTTGTGAGATCTTCAGTTAGCTGGTACTTAAGGAAAAGTTCTCTGTCTTATCTGCAGAAATATTAAGCCAAAGGTGGTGAGGGCAGTTCTTTTTGAAGATGCAAGCATAAAGATGCCTAAAAGATAGTATCAAAGTGTATTGAAAAGGAGAGCCAAACATAGTGGTCTTAATCTGTCTCTGCCTCTGTTTTCTTTCAGTAAAATAATAAAAAAAAAAAGTATTTTTCATTCCACAGAAATGTTTTGAAAATTAATTAATGTTTGTGGAACATTTGGTTACTATAGAAATGAGCATCATAGAAAAACCCAGGAGGAAACTGAGCACTATCCATTCTGTGCAGCAGCAACAAAAACAAATTAACATGAGCTCATATAATTAAAAAGTGTATTATAATGCACACTGGAGTACATTGGCTGATTTTTAGCCTTAGTAAACCTTTGGTGCAATTTCTGTGTTTGTATAATAAATGCATTAACGGCCAAGCATTTCAGCCTTGGCTATAAAATAGTTTTACTATGTTGCTGCTTAAGTTACCTCATATTAAGGCTTTGTAAGAATTCTTGGAGTGCCTACGCATAAATAGCAGACAATGATGTACTGCTTCCCCAGATATCTTATTTGTTATGTGAGTAGCGTAAGTATTGGTTGAGTGACTCAAAAAGCACTGTATGCATTAGTTGTTATATTAAGCATATGAATCTAGCAACTATTCATGCCATGTTATCCAAGGTTTCTGCCACTTGACTCATTCCCTTTCTCTTTTGTATGTGTGGTGTGTTTTTGTGACAGAAGAGGAGCTTTGTCCTGAGGATGTGCCACGAAAGTGTTTAATTAGGATCAAAATACCCCACTTCTCTTTAGTTTTCGTAGTCTCTGTTCAGTCAGTGCAAAAAAATAATTCTTTCTCTGCTATTTTAGCACTGTTGTGTGAATGAATTTAAGGAAACTAACACCACTTCCCAATCCCCCTTTATATAAATTCAAATTTCTAGTACCTTTTGATTTCAGACATTGTTCTTACTTGCTATTTCTAGGAACATATTCTTCTGGATTTCCCAGTGTGGATTTTGACATCCCCAAATTCCACTTCATCCTGTTAGGAAACAACAAACTGACTTCTGTTTCCTGACCCTGAACTGATTCCTTACTCAGCTATAACACTTCCCTGACTCTACGAGAGCATTTTGTTTGCTTTGTCTGGCATTGGACATATATTAGGTTTAATCGGCTGTGCTGGTAGACTTACCTTAACATTTTGAAGTACAATGAGAAAGTTAAACCAAGGAGGACTATATCCATCCCCCTTTTTGACAGCTTGATTCCACTTCTCTGCATTTGCAGTAATCTTTGCTGGAATTTCTCAGAAGATCAGGAAGGAGGCACAGAAGAAAAAAGAGCACCCTTAAAAAAGTGAGTGTTTATTGTAGCTCATGGGGAACTGAGTGGCAAAGGGGGCAGTTGCTGGTATATGCAGAATGACACTTTATTATGTAGGAGGCATACTTATTCCCTATGTGAGGATTTTAAATTTTTTTATAGAATGAGAGTATCACTAGGTTTTACTTGCTGTTACAGCCTCTAGCATTACATCAGGATGAGGAATACGAATGTATTAAGAGGATGATACTTTTTATTTTGTTTTAAATAAGAAGGTGATGATGAGTGTAGGTGAATGGGCACTTAATGGAAAACCCAAATGAAGTAGAAAATTGAGGGAGTCTTGGTTAATTTGCAATGTTTTCTGGGCACCCAGGCAATCAAAATAAGAGTTGCAGAATCTCAAGGTCACATTCTCTTCATGCAGCTCTACACTCCTTTAAGGACCAGAATAATAAATCTCTCAGATATTCTGAAAACTCTTTCTTTGGCTCCCACTCTGCAGCCATCCATCTAGAAGACTTACAGCTCACATCACCACAATATCTGAATGCCTCGCATCTTTAATGCATTGATCCACCCAGAACTCCTGAGAGGCAGAAAAAATGTTATCATCCCTATTTTAGGTGTAGGGAACTGAGGTGTAAGGAGAGATAAGGACTTAATCAAAGTCATAAGGATACATCTGTGGAGGAGGAGAGAACATAACCTCAAAAAGTGTCAAAAGTTGTGATGCAACATCCCAACAACTCTTCATGTGTCCTAAAAAGCTTTTAACCTAGCACAGTAAAGGCTCAGTTGCTCCTTTTGACATTACCTGTTGTTCATGAAAGCTTCAGAAAACATATGAATTTAACTTCTAAATCTTGACACCATTTTCTAATAGCAATATAAGTTCTCCCTGCTGCAATAAGAGACCTGAAGATCTTGTATCTTGCTTTGTAATCTTTTGATTTTTTGTGTGTGTGTTTTTGTATTTTTTCAGAGCTGCTTCAAAAATTAACTTCCACTGATATGGTTCAACAGTCATGATTTTCAAAGCAGATGAAGTCTCGATAACGGTGCCCAATCAAAACTTTTTTGTGTTAATTTGGTAATCTGTATTGAGATTGTATTCATGCTAAATAGAAAGTAACAGGGTTACATAATTCTAAACACTGCTTGATTATTGCCCTTCATTTGGACATTTCTGTAGATCACTGTCAATTTATTATTGTTTTAACACTTACAGAGATTAGGCAGTAAGTCATCTGAGTTTGCCTGAGAAGGTTTAAGATGCTGTTCTGCATGTTACTTGACATTGCATGGATTTACTGTGTCTCGTTCTGTAGGACAGGTCAACCACTCTGGAAGTGAGCCCCTGTCTTGGGGTGGGGGGGCATTAGCTTGTCAGTTAACTGGAGGATAAATTTAGACAATTTTTAAAGAAAACATCTGTCAAGAATAACTGAGGAAAACTATGATGTTCTTCAGCTTCTAATGTTTGCTCTGGATTTCTCAGTTGGTTGTTCCGGTGAATGGGTTGAGGTATTCTGGATCTGCACTGGTGTAAATGAGAGCTGGATTTAATCCAGTTGAGGTGAAAGCAGAACTTGCTTTCCAGACTGTGTGGCCCAATTTTACTCTTAATGCATAATAGTTTCCTATAGCACCACTGCTTTTACCTAGGGTTTCTAAAAACTATCCAAGCAACTGGCTTTCTTCCATTCTCTTTGTGCTATTTACCTCACTGCCTTTTACACGTTATGTGTATTTTCTTGATAATCAGCTCTGTTCTCAGATGTTCAATGGTGGCATATTTTCATTTTGGGTTACAGTGGGTTCAAGCAGGCTTGGAGGAAAGAAAACTTTAGATTCAAGGTTCAGCTCTAGCTGTGGCTACCTTTGAATAAACATTACGGATGTGAAAACAGAGCTTTAGATTTATTAACATTTCATGGGAATTCATTTCTCATCTAGCCAATCTATGTCTACACAACACTTTTGAGTGATGTATTTTGTTCTAAAAGAATGTAATGTAAGAGGTTTTGGATCATAATTCTCTTTTTATTATCAATGTTCCTCTACTCCTGTGGGCATTTCCACACTGTATAGCAGAACTCTTCAGAGAATCCTGGGGCAAGAAAATAGCAAAACAGTCAGACCAGGAGAACTGTGGTTTTTGTGGGGTTGTAGCTCTGTTGTAAGACAACATGGGCTTTCAAGACCTGGCTGTTCCCTCTGCGTGATATAGCACTCTTCAGCTACAGTAGCAGGATTGGCTTGTCTTGTGCGTTTTTGCACCATCCCCAGTATTAAAATGTCCCTTTACTGTTCAATACTTCTGAAAAAAACTCTATTTCCTTCTCTCCAGTTGATCCGGCCAACCATGAGATGTTCAGTGTCACTGATTCCCACTGAGCTAATATGACTAGCCCACAGAGAATTTAAACTTATACTCTAGCTTTGCCTATAAAACTTTGGCTATTGACCTGCTGAAGTTCATGTTTTCATCCAAAAAGATGTACAGAACAAGTATCAAAAAGATGATGATCATATTTCATATTTTGGTGTTTTCATGAGCTACATAATATGCCATGATGATCTGAACTGCATATGTGCTGGATGCAGTTCTTCTTCCATTGATGGACAAACATGGGAGAGTAGGGTTTTAGGCTTTTTTTTGTTTGTTTTTGTGTTTGAAGTCTTGCTCTCAAAAACATTTTAGAGAGTCACATAGATAAAATCCAGGAGATACAAGACACGTTGCAATAAATGTTATAAGGCAAATTTTAAAATTTTGGTCAAATGTTAGTCTTGCAAAACATCAGGAGTCAGTGTGCGAACTAAAGTCTGGGTTTAATTCATTCAATTATAGATTTTTTTAACTGATGTTCCTAAGTTAGGGGTCTACTTTCTCAGTGCTCCCTCTTTGACACAGGCTAGAGATGTGGCCATTTTTCATAAAGGGCCTTCGTTCCTAATATAGACCTCTAAAATAGGCACATCAGTAAGGCTGATCCTATCAACTCGTTCTCTTTCTCTCCCTCCCTCTCTCGCTCTGGGTATAAAGGGAGTCTAAGTTCCTAAATTATAAACTTACAGTTCTCTATGAGGTAGTTCTGTATTGGATTAGGTTGGAAATATTCAGGCCAAATAGCTTGATATTCTGATCTTTATTCAAAAAAGCATTGCTATTCTGGGTATATTCAAGGCTGGCTAACTTTGGTGGAACTAGCACCAGATGAAAAGCAAACAAATGATGCGTTATTGGGTTAGGACCAGTATCTGATTTTACACTAATGTAATTCCACTGGGCTAAACTGATTTCTAACAATTCAGAAGAGAGGAGAATCAGTGTCAGGGCTCCGTGTTGTTACCCACAGCTGGTAATTTATGGGAGAATGTGAGCACTGACATGAAATCTCCTGATGCACTTAAGTTCTTTTGAGATCAGGACATAAAAAGGGAAATGGGACTTCCCGGGAATGGCTAATGTGTGTGGCTTGTGGAGTTAAACCTGATGATAGCGATAAAGCTTGTCTGTTTGTTTTGATTTTGGCTGACTTCTCACCCGCTACAGACTCTCCTGGGTAAATTCAGTCAGACTGGATGATTTGCTGATTGTGCTTTCAAGATGACTTATGAAAAGACCTGAGTGATTAAGCAGATGTTTCAAAAACAGAGAAAACATATAATTCTGTTTTGTGGGGAAGGGTCTAAACTTATGAGTTCTTTCTAGCCTGCATCTGTGGGGAAAAGGCTACAAGAGGAACCCAGGAAGACAAAAAAGTTACCATAAAGCAGGCAAATTGGAACAGTCAGGGAGAATTTCTGAAGTAAAATTACACTGATAGAAGAGAAAGAATGAAAAGTAGTGAGTTTTTGAGGAGAATTAGATTACAAGACCCAACATAGACAGGTTGCCTGAAAATAATAAGACAGTGCCATAAAAGCACTAAAATTTCATTAGCTCTTCAAAATTTTGAGTTACTCTAAGATTCAGGCTGATCTAGATTCTTAGAGTACCCTGTTAAAGGCATTCTGGTGATGCATTCTTATTTAACATAATCCTTTTATTTTTCCCCTTCTCTCAGTTTACATGGCATAGATATATATACTAGTATGTAGATTGTAAATAAAAGTAATCTGATTTAATGGGATATTATATCAAACTTTTTAAAAAATCTTTCTTTTGGTAAATTTAGGGAGATACAAAAAAAATCTGTCTCTATCTGTTCATCAGTGGAATGCAATTTGTCTTTCATTCCTTTTTTGTGGGTTCAATAAAGTTTCACTAATGATAATTTAGTAAAATATAAATAAATTACTCCTAGAGGAGAGAGACTGTAATTATCATCTGTGGCACAGAGGGAAATCAATTTTAGACTTTAATGTGCTAGGTCCCGTGCAAACCCAAAACAAAAGGTTTCCTCCCCCTTCCCTGAACTGCTACTGCTTGATGAGGATAGGAACATATAAAATAAAATCTGCATAAGTAAATGTTCAGATCTCAGTAATTTTAGTGGAGAGATGGAGGCCAGCAGTCACGGGGTAGTTTCTGACAATCTCAGCCTAGGCAGCTCCACTTTTTATTTTTGTTTGGTTTACATGCTTCTTCTAATAAACCACAAGAAGCATTTTCTGTGAATTTGTTCTCTGCAGCCTGGTCATTTGTACTGTGTTTGTTACAGTGGCTACAGGGTGTCACATTGAAAGTAGGTATTGATGGGAATATAATAAGTTTTATAAAAGAACTGTCATAGACGTTAGAGAGGGAAAGGCTCAAGACAGATGAGATAAGGACAAAAAGTCACTGCAGAAACTTCATAGAAAAGGAAAAAGAATCCTAAACTGTTACGGATAGATTTGGCATGCTCTGCGAATGAAGAGAAGTGGGTTAAAGATGGCCAAGGAGAGATGGTTTTTTGGGAACACAGATTTAAACAAATCAGACTCCAGCTGTAAGGAGGAGGCAGAGAGGGAAGTTACCTGTTATGTAGGAAACTAAGAGGATGCTTTTCTACTACAGCTGTAACTGAGCCCTGGGTGGAATGGATTCTACTATCCCAGGCTAAGAACAGAATCCAGGTTGGGAAAAGATTAATTAGGGCAGCAATTTCAAGATCATTGCCATTAGCAAATGCTCTTTTCTTTATACCTCTGACGTTAGCAAAATTGCTCTCTTACCAGTATCTAATACTCAGCGAATTTCTGACTCAGTACCCTGGGGAGCCTGACATCCTTAGGTGTCTACATTTTTGTTGTCTCTTCTATAAACCTCTTACCCTATGGAAAAGGGCCAGACGTGAATCCACAAACTTGCTGAAAGGATGGAAAGTTGGCACGGCTGTTACAACAGGTGTGATATATTGCTCATAACTACATTATGTAAGAGCCACTTTGTAGCCAGGAGAAAACAGCTCGTCAAGCAATCAGCATGTGCATGGCTGTAAATAGCCACAGCCTGTTCTGTCCCCTAGCAAAAGGCAGGGGGGAAGAGAAGGCAAGTTGGTGGGTGCTTGGATGAGAAAGAAGATCTCTGCGAGGGAGAGCAGAAGAGAGGTAGGTAGCTGTAGGTATTGCAATTCAGCTGTTAGGGTGAAGATATAGGAGATGAGGTTTTAAGAGTTTTGTTGCTCGTTGAGCTGTTTGTTGAAATGATATTCCATGTTTATGGTTAAATTGTAAAATTTGTTCTTACAACCAAGACCTGTGGATGAAAGATTGGATCTCTTAATTTTGCAAAGGTTCTTTATAGCTTGTCATCTTGGAAATAAAATCCTGTGCCACGAGGGAAAGAACTAGTTGCAAAGAGGTTTGAGTTCTCCTTTTCATTAAATATTCTTGCCTGTGTTCAAGTTATTCCTTCTGACTCACTGGTTATATGTGTTCCTCTGTGGCTGGCTCTATTTATGGGTGATTCTGTATGTGGAGAGTGTGTATATGATATTCTGACTGCAGTGAAATGCCGAACTGGAAAGCTGTGTGTGACCCTACTACAAGCCTGAAATAGGGAATATTTCTTTTGAAGTGATGGTTATTAGAGAGTTGGCTCGCTCTCAGTGTGGTTACCCACAGTGTTGCTGCCGTGAGCCCTTTGCTTCTCTGTAATTAGTGTCTGATTGGCAGCCTTTGAAGAAAATGTAAGGGACTGTGCTGCATATACTCCACCAGTATTTATACCTCCCCAAAGCACAGGGGGAAATGTGTGGTTTGGATGTCTTCTGCTAAGGCTGCTGCTCACAAAATCTTGAAAGTGTTGTTGCCACCAAGGCGCCCTTTATACCATCTGTTTTCAGTGTTGTATTGGCTCAAAATTCAATGAGGACAAACAGCTCAATGTCCTAATTTGAGCCTTTGGTGGTAAACTGGTATGAAAGCAAAGGCAGAAGAGACAACCTGGTGATGAGAAACCATTTTAGAAAAGTGAAAGCTGACTCTTATCAAGAGTCGTGTCAGATCTGGAGAGGGGAGCTGGTTGGGTGGACGAGGAAGATGCAGCACCAATATATCACTGCACTGCTTGTGACATAGCCTCATTTCAAAGGCAGTAAGGAAAGCAATATATCATGAGCTGACTCTTGAATTTTCTCCGTGTCTCTTGTGTTATATTGCCTGACCCCCAAAGCTGCTGACGAATGCTCTCCTGAGCTGCTGTTTTTCTTCCCTAGTCAAACTGCTTCCCGATGGCAGCTTAAAAGTTGGGGAGTAACTCAAATTTAATCAGAGCTCAAAATATAAGCAGAGAGAGATCTGGAAACCTGAGTTAACTGTACTGTAGTCTATTCCCTCTAAGCTTTTGTATAATGGGATAACTGACAGAGCAGACTGTCATATGAAGCTAAATCAAGGAGATTTATGCTTCTGTCTTGATATCGGTCAGACAGGTATTACTATTTGTGTTGTAATCTAAAATGAAATATGATAAGAAATATTGATATCTCTGATCGTAGGGAAAATCTGAAAATATATATTTCTAGGGGTTGTTTAAATGAAGAGAAAGTAATCGTTATAACAATATCAGAAGAGAAGGACGTATTATCTTTCTGTTCTACCTAATACTGAAATTACTGGGGTAGACAGAGAAACATTTCAAGGGAGGAGATGGGGACTGCTGCGATAAGCAGGTTTAAGAAGCCACAAATATCTGCACTGTAAAATCAGCCCAGAAGCCAGGGTATCGTTCTCTTAAATCTTTCCTCTGCACTTGTCATTAGTAGTAGGACTTAAAATGTTAATGAACATACCCTCACATGGGAGCCGTGGGAATTGCTGCCATTACCAAATTAGAGGTGTAGAGAATGAGACAGATGGAGATACAGGTCCTGCAACTTTATGCATCTAGTCTAACCTTGTCATCCGGCTTCCATCTATAGTTGCTGGAGAGACAGCAGCGCTGGCAGAGGGCAATTCAATTTCTGTCTGTTGACTTCCTAAAGTCAATGAAAAGCTAGACTATAAGTTAAGTTCAGATGAACCCTACTTTAAGTGACGTGCTGAAGGACACGTAAGCCTTTTATGGCTATTTTGGTCATCAAATACAGATTTTTCTTATGCAACTCCAGAAAGCATATCATTTTTGATAACAGTGCCATAGATATCACAAAGTACTAGCACCTATGTCTGAAAACCACTGAGAGTTTTGATGGAAATGAGGTGGAGAGAAGCAAAGCTTGTGAGTGTCTGAACAGTTTTCATACGCTTTTAAGTGCCTATAGTTTGAGGTAGGGACTGATACCATGCCCACAAGGTGAATGAATTTGACAATATGTTGACAAGAGTAGAAATACCTCTTTTTGGAAAGGGTTGTAAGGATCTTGACCCCAGAGCCTCTCAGCTTTGATATTTCTAAAGTTAATTGCGCCACTTTTATATTTGCAAGAAATCTTCTCACTAAAGAGACAATGAAACTTTATTTTTTTTTAAATGATCTTTCTTAACACACACACAAAAAAAAGCAACTGAGAGATGGCCTGATTTCTGTTGGAAGATAGACAAGAAGGGAAAAAAGATCAAACCTTTCAATTCAGATTAGGAGGAAAAAAGTGATTTTTTTTTTTTTTTTTTTTTTAACTCATTGAGGGAGGGAGAGTTCTGTCTCCACACCAAATATATTTATCTTATCTGACTTATCTTCAATTCAGTGGCTGGAATGGAAGTCTTTTATTTGACTGCCTTTTCCCTTTAGTTAATTTGATCCATTTAAAAAAAGAAAAGAGGAGGGGAAAAAAAAGAAATTACAAGCCTCACATAATCATAGAGCAATTTGGCCATCATAATATTGCTTGGCATCTATAATACTAATAATGACAGTCTTGGCTCTGGTTTACTGTGGGACTTTAAATCCTGCAAGCACTAACCCCCACTGGTCAGGATCAGTAGCTGTTATCTCACCCAGTCCTGCCTCTGCTTGAAGCTTTTGCTCTGCATGGTAATTAAGCAAAGCTTTCAGGTCAATGTAAGTAAGAATAAGATGTTTTTACTGGAGGGATTGTGAGCTATCTGGATTACATCTAAATAAGGCAAACATTTATTCTAATCACTCACTCGATACACACACACCAAAAGAGCATCCAGTCCTGCTCCTCTCCATCCTGTCTCTAAAATTTGCACGTGCGTGTGCTTCCGCTAGATGTTTTTATTCTCTCGGCAAACAACGAAATACCGAAGTGCCGAATCCCTAGGGGAAAAATGACTTTGCCGGCAAGATGAAACCTGAAAACTAACCGGCTCGCCGCTTGTGATCGAAGGAGCAAAGCCTGCTCCTCGCGAACCTCTCGGGACAGGGAGTAATTCGGCAGGAATGCTCTCAGCAGACCGCAGCGTGTCCTGAGACGCGCGGCAGATCGTTGCTTCCACCACTCTTTTTTTTTTTTTTTCCTACTGCAGTAACACATGCAGCTCAGCAATCAGTCTTATATTAATACAAACTTGCACTTAGGAAACGCGAGCGGACCTTCCTCTTGAAGGGCTCTAGAAAAGCGAGCTGACAGGCGAATCCTGCGCGCGGCTCGGCGACGCGCTCCCCACGTCGCTTTCTCTGGCCGAAGACGTATCGCTGTTAACCGCTTGATAGAGCTCTATTTCAGGATTTGGGGACTGAAGTGAGGAGAAGTCTAACGAGGTGAAAGCTAGTAATTAAACTTGATTGAATTTGGCAGGAAATGCAGTGAACGTGCACTCCAGGATGCTTCAGTTGAAGCTCTCTGGGTCTTCGCTTAAGTTTTGGCTAGACTTGTCTAACTTTTTCCTAAAGCCTTTAAGTGATCAGCTACGCCCTCAGTCACTATTATTTTCCATAAATATCCGGTACCACCGGATACACTCCGCAAGAGCACAATATACCTGTGGCAATATATTCTGAGCTTAAAGGCATGAGCGGTATCCGAGTCTGTCAACCACAGGTAGGATACGCTCAGTTTGGGAGTTCCCCTAACCCGTGGGTGGCTCTGACGGACCTGCCAAAGGATGTTCTTGGATTAACATCACTGTTTTGAACGTGAGATGGATGCAGGTCAGTACTGGTTTAGGGTCAGTTGATTTAACCTAGAGAAATGATGGTGAAGTGGATATTTTGTGCACTTCTGCAGCCCTATCTTTTATGGTATGAGTTTAAAGATGAGCTCTCCCAGGAAAGTTAAGTGAAACAGATAATTCTAAACCATTCTGGAGTTCAAATGCATCTGGACTCAGTTTAAAGCAGATCTGTATCTCTCCTGTATGGGAGGTAATGCAATAATCTTCCCACAGGACTCATGATTTTTTTTTCTTCTTTATTCTTATAGTGGATTTTCATCCTTTCAACTTGCATAGCTACACATCCCAAAAACTTATTCAGTTATGTCTTATTTTCATGCTCCAATTATCTTATCAATCCTTTTGTACACCCCAGTGGAAATTCTTTAATAAATAAATTAAAAAAATGTGAAGTACAAAGTTACATTCTATGCTATAACGTGATCATAGTCTGTTTTTTCAAAGAACAGCACAAGACTATATTTTTGATGCATTTGGCATTTATTTCCATTATGCAATATGGTGCAAGTCTGATAAAACTTCATGAGATGTGCTGAGGCTTTAAGATATTCCTATGAAGTGTTGGCCTCGCTGAGAAATACAAATGAATCACAGACTTGGAATGCTTGCTTTATACTGGCAACAATAATTACCAGTAAATATTAATGTGAGTGCAGAAGTGGGTGAATCACTTACAGTATCAGCAAAGTCTTTATTCTGTTGAAAACTGGCCTGACAATTGTCAGCTGTGTATGCAGAAAGAGTCAGAGAGCTAATCCTTGAGGTGGATGGGATTTGTGTGTTCTTTGATAGCTGAAGACAAATTGCTATGTTTATGTACAGGTTTTCCTATAAATCTCTTCGGATGTATGTGATCAGGCTGCAGCGGGAGTAAGATGCACTAAATCACAGTATAGTTCAATATTTGATTCATCAATGTTGGAACAACTATGCAAGGATTTTATCTTATTTCTTTTAAAAATAAACCTAGTAATTCTTCATTTTTTTAAAAAATGAAGTAGCTTGCACGTGGAATTAGTTGGCTGGGCAGTTGAAGACTAATGGGAGACTATAGGATATAGTCTCATTTATACAGCTCTTCTGCAAATGCAGTTCAAAAACAAAAAACCCACCTCAATATGGACACTTAGCTCACTGCATGACCTGAAAGATATTAAGGGAAGTTGCTGCTTTTGTACTGATGAAAGTAAGAATGTGCTAGGCTCGTGGGAAATAAATAAGCAGTAAATGTGGAAGCATGCCGATGATATTATAGACTCTCTTTTCTTTTTGGCTCACCAATAAAAAATACATTTATGACTCTAACTATTAATTTCATTTTCTCAATACAAAGAGGCTGTTCTAATACCACTGCAGTTATTTGGGGGGGGGGGGGGGGGAGGGGGAAATTAAAAACCTAAATTTCAAAGAGCAGACAACAGGGTCCAGTTATTTTATTCACTAAGTTAATTAGGTAGAATGCACTTTACCATGTGTTCCCCTCCACACGCACCTCTCCAGAATATCAGCATGATACTCAAACATTTGCAAAAGCAAAAATAAATGAATAATAAATAATAGTGCCAATAAACTCTGCCCACCCCAAACTAGTGATAATTCCTGCCATCTACCTGCATTCACTGAGGTAGTTGCAATGGAAGCTGAGACAGAGAGTCCCTTTAGCCAGCCTCAGACAACACCGTGCAAGACGAGGAAAGCTGAGATGAGTTTTCCATGGTGGTCTTCTGCTTCTACATGGTTGAAGGTGCGTTTCTCAGTTTCCTCAGTGTTGCTGTAAACACCTTTAGTTGCGAGATATGATGCTTGTGTAGGTGGGAGAACGTAGCATGGAATAATAGGGAATAAGTGGCAAAAGAGGGTTGAGGTTGACCCTGGGAAAATACCCAGGATTTTGATGACAGATGCCTTCTCTAGTGGACTCCAGCTGCACAGCTTTTTTCCATTAGAATCATAGAATCAGTGAGGTTGGAAGGGACCTCTGGAGATCATCTAGTCCAACCTCCCTGCTCAGCAGGGTCACCTAGAGCATGGTAGACAGGGTTGCATCCAGGCAGGCCTTGAAGATCTCCAGAGAAGGAGACTCCACAGCTTCTCTGGACAACCTGGTCCAGTGCTCTGTCACTCTCACAGTGAAGAAATTCCCCCTCAGGTTCAGGTGGAAGCCATGTACATGTTAAGCAAAAGATGCTGTGGACTATTTTCTCCACTGAAGTGCATCACCTGCAAACACAGAGCACAAGTGTTCAGGAACCTCAGTGAGCACAGAGTTAAGATTTCATTGCTGCGCAACTTTATTCTCCAGTTGGAAGAATGCTACTTCCAACAAGCTTGGAGGAATGTTATCTTAATTCCACATTAAAACCCTTCTGTTGAAGAATTTTCCAGGTTATTGTTTTTCTTAATGGAAAGTGTATTAGGAGTTACAGGTCAGTTAAGTAGCAATCATAACCTTGCTACAAGGTTCCTGAATTTAATCTACACCTCTTCCAGTGCTTGTTAGAAGCAGATCATTTTCCTTAATAGAGAGGAGGAAGAGCAATGGGGGAAGAGTAATTCCCCAAGGCCACCCTACAGAATAAAGAGTAAGACTTAAGACTCTTGGGTCCAAGCTCAGCAGGCTGTTCACTGGTCAAGTAATTATTTTGTGACTTCAGAGTATCATCTCCTTTCCTTCCCTTGGTCTTATCCAATTAGTTATGCTACAGCATAGCTAAAATCTGTGCTCTGAAGTATTTGGAGCCTTACGTGCCTGCTGGAACCAGACTGAAATTGCAGGCACAGGGTACAATTCAATTCACCTAACTTTAGCCATGTACATAGCCAGAAAAAAAAATATTGTGAGTAGAATAATATTAAGCATGTGAAAGAAGGCTGGCATATTTCTCATTCTCCAGCTTCATGCCCTCCACCAGCCTTCCAGTGCTATACATAACTTTACCTCCCCCCCTCCCTTTTTTTTTTCCAGAGGTCACCTTTTTCCTTCAGTGCTATGGAGTCATTAACATCTTTAATGGTTGCTATCAAGTACCTTCTTTGCTACTCACGTGCTGAAAGCAGCAATTTCCTGGATAGCTGCACAGAGCCTCAAATGCAGGGAATAAACTGTCTTTCCACGTTGTATTTTTAAAAACACTTTAAAATGTGCCTTCCTCCCACCCCACCCCCCTATATAGATTATATTATATATCTTGAAATAATCAAAACCTTGATAGCAAAATGGTTGCAATACATTCTCAGACGTCTGTTAGTCCAAAACGTAACTTTTTCAGCATGTCGGACAGGCTTATTGATTGAAAGCACGTTCCCTTGACTTAGCTATGTTCGTGTGAAAGTTGGCTGCTTTAAAATTGACCGTGCTGGTCATCTTGATGTGCAGTTTGAAATATATTTTCTGTGTATCGTTTTTATTTTGTTTCAACATTTTTTCAAACAAGCACCAAACAGCATATACTCCAGAAGAGATTTAATATTGAGCAACTGAAATTATGTGTAGCCTTACCAGAGCTATAACTGTATGTTATAGTGTGAGGGGGAGGAAAAAAGCGGAATCTTTGTTATCTTAAGGAAATGGTGGTTTTGGTCAGGAGTATGCTAGAATGCCATGTGCAGGGATTAGCCTGTGGCAAGTCAAGCTGTCAAGATTTTGGGAAAGCTGTGGCTACATGATGCAATCCCTGAAGATGACCACTGTACTGAAAAGTTTGCCACTTCAGGGACTTTTTCTTTGTTTTGGATGCTTAGTTTTCATATGCAGCCCACTTATTTGGAAATAACTGCAATTTGCTCCAGGCTTAAGCTTCAAGCTTGCCTTCTCTGTCCATGTTTCCTAGCATCATCAACCCCTCGCTTACATGATCCTTGGGATTACTTAGGGTCACCTCAGTAAAAGGTTTCTTCCCTTCCAGGATCATGTCAGATTAATCCAAGCTGCTCTTTAGACCTTGATATAGCTACCAAGACATCCGAACACCTGATCCTAGCAGAACTGCTGCTTGTCAGTGATAGTTGCAGCATGTCAGTGATTTCCGTCTGGTTTCCAATGGTGAATACATCACACAACATTGGGGGAATGGAAATTAATAGGTGCTGTGCTGGATGTCCTGCCAGAGACATCAAGATTTGGATGCCCATGAAAACCAATGGACTTCACTCCAGAAATGGTTCCTCTAGGTCAAAGCTCAGACACTGCAGCAGCCTTATGTTGGTGGTGTATGCCTGTGTCCTGCTCAGTCTGACAACTAAAAAGAGAAATTCACTCTTCAAATCCAGTAGCCCTAGTGCCTTAACCATCCAGAAATGACATATTATCTTGCAATTTTTGTTTTAAATAACTACTCACAGGACACGGTGGGGGTGGGAGAGAACTTTATATTGATCCTTGGCACTCTGGTGTAAGCAGCTGATTCCCTAGGTATAAGAAGATGCTATGTGTTTGTTTTCTCTTTCAGTAAACAATAACATATCAGTTGATGTGGCAGTCTAGCAGCATGTTTATCACTGTGCCTCTCTTGACAATCTGGTCCAAATACATGAATTGAATTTTTTGTTGTTGTTTTTTCTTGTCATAAGAATTTGAGACATGGAATTAAAAAAATGATATAGTTTGCACATCAACTGTCACTGAAATAACCTGACCTTTTCCCATACTTTATATAAATATTAGTCCCTATTCTCTTCTTTCTTTGAGGAAAATGAGTAAGGTAATCAATATCTCTCTTGAATTCTCTTCAAATTAAAAAAATAATTTCGAGGGCTGTTTTCTTACCTCCTTCTGGAGCATTTTAAGATTGCTTAATCTCTAGCAACAGTAAAGTGACAGCAGACTCCTTTTTTTTTTTTGCTCAGTGTTCGATTAGACTACAGTCTTTTCTCATTGTGACAGAGCCTATGGCTTGCACTTAAATTGTGTTATCTTACTTTTCTTGCCCCAAAGTGTAAATTGTTTCCTGCCACTCTACAGGATTTTTCTTCCTTAATTACATGGAGGACGATAACCACTCATAGTGCTGACAGAGGTAAGAGTACTAGAATAAGTAATACTTCAGACACAGAATGATATACTGCTACTGGGAGTAAACTCAACAAAGATTCATATCCCCAAACACTAGTTAGTCTATCAGCACTTCTACCACTATTTCTTATGCTTCAAATCTGACAAAAAGTTTCAAGGTCAGCTGTAACTATTAAAAAAAAAAAAAAAAAGGGTTGGTAGACCTAAGAAAAACTCAATGAATTAGCTAGCAACCTCCTTCTTGGATTTATTTCTAATATGAGGCCACTAGATGCCTCCATTTGGCTGGATGGCTGTAATAGGGAAATGGTAAATATGAAAGCCTAATTGAGAGAAAGATATTGGGCAGAGAATTAATATTTGACAGATAAATCAGGTATCTTAGCCCAGAGAAAGTGTGAGGCTGGAGAGAATTTTATGCTGAGGCCAATGTAATTGCCTATGTAAATAAACATATGCCATTAATATTGATGGCACTATGCTAATTTGTCCAAAATAATCTGGCTGAAGCATTCACCTGCTTTCTACCTCAAGTCGACTTGTAACTTGCAAAGACTTTACCTCTAAGAAATATTAAGTCTTGTAGTCCCTATATAATCTGATTTTTGAGATTAAGCAAAAAAGATTTTAAAAAGGAGTGCCTTATAGGGTTCACTTCTAGCTTATTAACACTATTTTTCACTGTTTGGTGTGAAAGTCTGCCTTTTCACTCCTTAGGAAAGACTTCCCTACCCCTTTTCCCCCAACAGTGTTTGACATTGGCTGTATTACAAACATAAGTACTAGCTGCCCCAAAGCAGAGGAAGGCATAGTAGAGAACTTTCTTAACTCATGAAGTTAAGAAAGGGATCATCCTTATTTATATACATAGATACAGAAAATGAAAACTAGTCCTAATTACTCAGGACAGGATATAAAGGATTAAAAACCCACCTAAGAGTAGAGCTGGAAGACCTAAAGCAAAAGAGGGGAGCTATTTTATGCAGTGACAAAAACAAAGCATTCTAGAAATACTTTATGAATAATTGGAAAGCCAACAAAGCTGCTGGCCCACAGCTCGGGGAGGAGGAAATGCTATCTACAGAGAGTGAGGAGAAAGGCTCAGGGTTCGGCGCTCTTCTGCACTAGTCTTTCTAGGAAGGAAAATTGCAATTAGGTCAGTTAGCATCTGTAACAGATAGTAAGATCTTTTCCTACAGCAAGCGTATGAAGGAAATAAGAGAATACCTGAATTGGCAGGGGCTGGTGAATGTAGACTGCTGAAAAATTATAGATATACAAGGTTTGGGTATTTTCTTCTTCAGCTGTTTGTTTTTCAAAAGGAAGGATCAGGAGGAAGGAAGAATATTTTATACAAAACACTCTCCTAAACAAACTATCCTGGTTAGGGTTTCAGCCAAAACTGGTGGCAGCCACCACCACTCTTTCCAATGGCACTGTCTTCCACGACTGACACTTGTACCTGGGGAAATAAAAGTGCTGATGGATCCCTAGAGTAGAGGAAATCACTATAGACTACTACAAAGCTGGTTAAAACCCTGTTTTCAGAGAGTATGTAAAATGAGTCTCAGAAATAGAAGTAGGAAGCAAAGGAGGCTCTTCAGGGATATCTCCTAGTGCAGTGCTGTTAAATATTTTCATTAAGTTCTAGATGATGGAATATAAAGTTTACTTATTAAATTTCAGGCTGCACCAAGTTGGGAGAAGCTGCAGGTACATGGGAAGACAGGATTAGAATTCAGAATGATCTTGACAAATGGGACATGTGGCCTACAAAAATGAGTTGAGATTCAGCAGGGATAAGTTCAAAATTCTATACATAGGCAGAAATAATCAATTGTGATGTGGATCAATTGAGGAAGAAAGCAGCAAGACTAATAAGATGCTGCCTCGGGAAAATTGGAGAAATTTGGGTTATCTGTTGCGGAAAAGAGGAGACACTGCAGTGGTGCTTTACATCTTGTCCTAAGAAACAGGAGGGAGGAAGAGGGCAAAAAAAGGTGAAGAAAAGATAAAGGCTTAAACTTCTCCAGTAAAGATGCAGGTTAGACACTGGGTAAACTTTCCGACAGCAAGTCAGGAACTAGAATAGTTTCCTTTCTGACCTTGTGGTATCTTTGACTTTTAAGTATTGGTTACAGCATTATGCTACACTATAAAGATATGAGTAAATTAAGTCATAGGGAAACTAGTGAGAAACTCACGGTTAAAACTGATTTCTTTTCATCTCGAGTTCACACTCACATAATCTTGCTAAGTCCAAACTTTGTTGACTTTGTGGTGCAGACCTGTCTAAGAGGAATTTCCCACAGGTGTCAAATTCTGTGACTCTTAGCAAAATAAAATGCTATTTATTCTGCTTTTCTTTCTCTTCAATCTATTTGCATGAGGTTGGCATAAATATTTTTATTTCCTGCACATGAGATCAGGGACGGTACAGGCAATGTACTTTATACTGTCTGCTTGGAAAGAGATATTTTTCTAGTCATGAGTGAAGTGGAAAACCAAAGCATAGATGCTCAAAGTAAATTTTAACCTTCATCTTAACTTTTTGAGTAGCTTTTTACATTAACATGCTGTAGTTGTATCATAGTCTCATATTACTATCTGAATTTAAGACTGAAAGTACATCTAACTCCAGCAATTGCTTGTCACTCACCTGTTGAAATCTGCATTTATATTGCTAATTACAGTGAGCAATTTCTTTTCCCTACCTCTGTGCCCACTAGACTACCTACCACTTACCTGAATTTTCAGAAATCATTTTCCATAACAGGTCAAGAGAACTCCAGAATAATATCCTTTCTGCTAATGCAAAAAAAAAAAATATTTTCTTCTTTAAAACAGTAGCAGTTTCAGGCTTTTTTCTTTTTGTGTTTGTTCATGCTCCCTGGAGCTTGATTTTCAGATGAAACAGAAGCATGTTGGAAGGATGCCTTCCTGCTTATGACCTGAAATTGGCTTTAAACAACCATTTAGGAGCAATGCTTACTCATCCTTATGAAACTTTAAAGACCGCATGTGATTATGTGCACGCATAACTTCTCAGGCTAATCATTTACACCGTGTATTATCCCCTTCAAATGCAGCTCTTTGAACGTGTCGCCACACACAGCATGCATAATACTGTATTTCATTAAATATCATTTGTCAGGTATTGTATAACTGTAATGAAAATAGTACGTACTCTTTGAAATTAAATAAATTGTACCTCTTTGGTATTTTCAGAGTACACTGCAGTAAGAATGATAAATAGTCCTATTTGATTTGGCAAGGGATGCTTTTAGAGGACCTTGCTATGTCAACAATGTTCATGGAAGTCTTCTGCAAAGAACACTTAAACAAAGCCTTGGGTTAGGGCGATTATGAAAATTGTAAGATTCCATTGTAGTTCAAGAAGAATTAGAGATGGAGTGAATTTCAACTCATATTAGATCCCAAAATATCAGAAATCAAGGCCAATATGTTTATTTAGGTTGCCCGTATAGTCATTGGGGAAAGACACTGGGGAACCTCCAGAGGGTGACTGATCCTAATTTGGCAGTTAGGATACAAGGGGTGAATCGTCATCTAGAGGATTGTCTCTCGTCCAAATTCTCCCATTGCTTCACTTTGTATAAGACAGTTCATGGTTCCTTTTACTCTCTTATAGTGTTTGTTGCTATAAAACAGCTACATGTTTTCTCTCCAGAGAGCCTGGTATATTCATGAGTTACACAAAATGGTAGGATCTTGATAAAGTTACTTAATTTGGATGGGTTTTGAGTGAATGAAGCCATGGTTGGCACAAGCATGATTTTGGATTTACTAGAGCACTGAGACTGCAGTCCTTCAGTGCTCTGGCAGTCCTTGGTGGCTGGGTAGAAGCACCATCCAGTGGGTAGGGCTGGACTTCATTTAACGCAGTCTGACGAGTCCGTTTTCTCTGAGCACCTAAAGATCAGAGACTAGAAAAATAATCATCTTAGTCCTTCTCTGTAACTCCAAGTAGTGTATTTTGATAGCAGCTGACATATGGAAAGCTGGCAAAAAGTGCTTTGAAATGTAAGTAATGTTTGTCAGAAATAGAAACCACGTAATGATATGACAATAATCAAAACAGTTTGCATGGTCTGTTGACTATATTATTGTTTTGATTGGAATGCAGTAGAAAGCACCCATCCACAGACTCTCTCTGGCTTGTCAGTTAAAATCACAAACCCTAAATCAATGCCATCAGCTCCTACTTCCTGCTAAATAACAATACCACAATCAAATACTACCACCTGCAGACACTGGCCTGTATCAGTCCACTTTCCTACTGAAAAAAGAATAAGGCTAATGAGAAAGAATGATCTGCAGAGTTAACTCAAAGTCCAAAGAAACTGTTCTATACAGTCTTGTTTTAATTTATATATATTTTTTCCTGCCTTTAGTTGGTACCTTATATAGTCAAGGGACCATAACCATAGAAAAATTGGGAGGGACCACTGTCCACCTTTCTGCTCAAAGCAGGGATGACCTCAAAGTGAGAGAAGGTTCCTCATGGATTTATCCAGCTTACTTTTGAAAACCTCCAAAGATGAAGGTTGGAACCACCCCTTTGGACTCCTATTCCATCACTTAACCGTGGTGAAAACATTTCTTCTTATACCCAGTCAAATTTTCTGCTGCTTACTGCTCCTCATACATTTACTGTGCACCCTGAGAAGAGTTTGTCAACCTGTCTTGTACTGGGGTGAGTGCAAAAACTGCACAGCATGATCCAGATGCAGTCTCAGAAATGCTGAGAAGAGGAGAAAAATCACTTTCCTGATCTGCTAGCTGAACTCTTTCTAATGCAGTCAGTCGAACAGATTGCCATCACTTTGACTCACATTCAACTTATCCACAGGGGGACTCAAGCCCTTTTTTACTTTCTAGCCAGTCAGCCCCCAACTTGTGCTATTGTAAAAGTTTATTCTGTCTAAAGTTCATAACTCTATTCAGCTTTGCCTTTCCTGTCAGCCTCTACATTGTCAAGGTGCCACCTAGCTAATCAATTGTTCCCCCAATTTTGTTTCATCCTGGAACTTGGTGAGAGTTCCCACAGTTACTATGAG
Source organism: Rhea pennata (assembly GCF_028389875.1). Taxonomy (NCBI): domain Eukaryota; kingdom Metazoa; phylum Chordata; class Aves; order Rheiformes; family Rheidae; genus Rhea; species Rhea pennata. The sequence continues at coordinate 4,907,693 of NC_084666.1, forward strand.
TGTGAGATAAAATTTCCCCCTGCTTCTCCATCACTGGGAGAGAAGGCAAACAAATTGAGGAAAAGAATACTTAAAATTGCAATGCTTGCCATGGCAACTGGAAGATATCATGCTGGAGATTTGGGGTGCAAGTGGAACAACTTTTGCATCTGAACAGCATATCGGTACCAGATTGTTAATGAATGCCCATATCAAGTGAAAGATAGCATTCAAGTGCACTCCGCAGAGAACTACTTGACTGAGGTGATGCTTGTGGAAAAGGCTAAAAGCTGTGAAGGAAAAACTAATCTGGCATGAAAGCCACACTCAAAATCACCATATTCCAGTAAGTCTGGTGATGATTCGACTTGCTTCAATCTCAGGTTCAGATCTCACCTGAGCCACAATAGATGCTGCATTTGTTTTGGAAAAGTACTTAAAAAAGCAAATGTGTTTTAATATGAGATGTATATTTGGAATCCACTTTCTGCAGAAGCTGAGAAAGCAGTGGCTTTGCCAGATAGCTCCTCCCAAAGGAGCTATGGCTCAGAGCAAGATCATACTTGTCTTCATCTTTACAATGAAGCAATCCTGGAAGCAGATAAAGTACACTGAATGAACACATAGAAGAAAAGCATAAGTTTTCTAGTGGAAAATAACATTCATTCAAAGCCAGAGAGAGCTGTTTCAGGAGGGTTTTCTTTTTTTCCTCTCTCTTTATTTTGTTAAACTTCAGTCTGATCGGAGCTCGAGCTCTACAGCAATTTAAAAGCTATCACAGCACAAAGCCAGTCATTCTCTTGTAGAGCTTATGTCACCTTATTCACATTCAACAGAAGCGCTGCAGCCAGGGAATGTTTTATGCTCTACGTACTGCCTCTACTGGAGGCACTTCAGTGCTCAGCCTTCTTTTACAAACAGCAAACTTAAGACCTTAAGGAAAACTAGCTGAAAAGGGGGGAAGAAAAAACACTTCTCATTTTCTCTGTGAATCCATGTGGTTTCTGAGGTAAGTACAAGCATGCTATGTTCACGATGGTGCATTTTGATTTCCTGACAAAAAAATCTTCCTCTGAGATTGATTGTGCAGTGGAAATAAGGCATAGATTTTGTTTTTAGATACAAAGCATGTGGCATACAGACTCATTTAATGAGTTACTTTTATGTACTGCAATAGGGGCAAGTTCTCGAGTGCAGGACCATAAATATAAAGCTCTTGTGGCTGTAGAAGGAATACAGTTACTACAGTCCTGATGCAAGCTAATTCCTAAACCCAAATCACTGAGGTGTTTTCAAAAGTGATGTATCCGCAGAGAGCAAACTTTCTAAAGCTACTTAAGTACCTAAAGCTGCACATATCTCCCTGTAGGACTTTTCCTGCAGGTAAAGGTTTTCTAACTACTATTAAAATCTTTAGCATCATGTACTTATCTCTTGCTGTCTCCAGAACTTAAGATATAGGTTACATCCAAACAGGTGAGTTGAATAGTGACTGAAACAGGCCCATGCCAAGGAGCACACCAACTACCATGTTAAAATGCTCAACTGGACCCAACATGCTCTTTGGGAAGCAAAATCAGGGCATGATTTAGGAGTCAGGACATTCATAAGGCTTTAGAAGCCATAAGTCAGGAAAGCTGATTTTAGCATATAGCCATAACTACAGTCTCTTGAACTATAGAATCATAGAATCAGTAAGGTTGGAAGGGACCTCTGGAGATCATCTAGTCCAACCTCCCTGCTCAGCAGGGTCACCTAGAGCATGTTAGACAGGGTTGAATCCAGGTAGGCCCTGAACATCACCACAGAAGGAGACTCCACAACCTCTCTGGGCAACCTGGTCCAGTGCGCCGTCACTCTTACAGTGAAGAAATTCCCCCTCACGGTCAGGTGGAACTGCCTGTGCTTCAATTTCTGCCCATTGCCTCTTGTCCTGTCACATGGGACAACTGAAAAGAGTTTGGTCCCATCCCCTTGACACCCTCCCTTCAGGCACTTTTACACTTTGATAAGATCCCCCCTCAGTCTTCTCTTCCCCAGGCTGAAGAGGCTCAGCTCTCACAGCCTTCCTTGTAGGGCAGGTGCTCCAGCCCTCGGATCATCTTCATAGCCCTCTGCTGGACTCTCTCCAGTAGCTCCATGTCTCTCTTGTCCTAGGAGCCCAGAACTGGACACAGTACTTGAGATGAGGCCTCCCCAGGGCTGAGTAGAGGGGTGGGATCACCTCCCTCTACCTGCTGGCAACACTCTTCCCAATGCACCCCAGGAGACCATTGGCCTTCCTGGCCACAAGGGCACATTGCTGGCTCATGGTCAACTTGTCATCCACCAGCACTCCCAGGTCCTTCTCTGCAGAGCTGCTCTCCAGCAGGTCAGTCCCCAGCTTGTACTGGTGCTTAGGGTTAGTTTTCCTAGGTGCAGGACTCTGCACTTGCCCTTGTTGAACCTCAGGAGGTTCCTCTCCGCTCAACTCTCCAGCCTGTCCAGGTCTCTCTGAATGGCAGCACAGCCCTCTGGTGTGTCAGCCACTCCTCCCAGCTTGGCATCATCAGCAAACTTGCTGAGGAGGCACTCTGTCCCCTCATCCAGGTCATTGAGGAAGAAGTTGAACAGGATGAGACCCAGTAGTGAGCCCTAGGCCTCCAACTAGACTCCATGCCACTGATGACAACCCTCTGAGCTCTGCCTTTCAGCCAGTTCTCAATCTACCTCACTGTCCACTTGTCTAATCCACTCTTCCTGAGCTTCTCTAGGAGGATGTTATGGGAGACAGTGTCAAAAGCCTTGCTGAAGTCGAGGTACTCAACATCCACTGCTCTGCCCTCATCTACCCAGTCAGTCATTCCATCATAGAAGGATATCATATTGGTTAAGCAGGATTTCCCCTTGGTGAATCCATGCTGTCTACTCCTAATCACCTTCTTTTCCTCCACATATCTGGAGATGACATCCAGAAAGAGCTGTTCCATCACCTCTCCAGGGATGGAGGTGAGGCTGACAAGCCTAGAGTTGCCTGGGTCCTCCTTCTTGCCCTTCTTGAAGACTGGAGTGACATTGGCTTTCTTCCGGTCCTCAGGCACCTCTCCAGTTCTTCAGGACCTTTCAAAGATGATGGAGAATGGCTTGGCAACAACATCTGCCAGCTCCCTCGGTACTCGTGGGTGCACCCCATCCTGGCTCTTCAGTGAAGACTGAAGCAAAGAAGGCATTCAGCAATTCTGCCTTCTCTGAATCCCTTGTCGCCAGGGCCCCCGCCCCATTCAGTAGCAGGCCAACACTTTCCCTAGTCCTCCTCTTGCTGCTGATATATTTGGAGAAGCCCTTCCCGTTGTCCTTGATATCCCTCGCCAGACTCAATTCCAGCTGGGCCTTAGCCTTCCTCGCTGCATCTCTACATCCTCTGACTGCATTCCTATAATCCTCCCAAGTAGCCTGTCCCCTCTTCCACAGTCTGTGTACTTTCTTCTTCTGTATGAATTTGGCCAGGAGCCCCTTGCTCACCCATACAAGTCTCCTGCCCCTTTTGCTGCATTTCTTACTCATAGGGATGCACCGCTCTTGAGCTTGGAGGAAGTGATGTTTGAATATTAGCCAGCTCTCCTGGACTCCCTTCGTTCTAGGGCCTTAACCATGAGACTCCTCAAATTAGGTCTTCAAAGAGCCCAAAGTCTGCTCTCCTGAAGTCCAGGGTTGCAATCCTGCTTGTTGCCTTCATTCTTTCCTGCAGGATCCTGAACTCCACCATCTCGTGGTCACTGCAGCCAAGGCTGTCCCGAACCTTCACACCTCTAACCAGTCCCTCTCTGTTTGTAAGGACAAGGTCCAGCAGGACACCCTTCCTCACTGGCTCCTCCACCATTTGTGAGCCTGCGGCTCATGAGCAGGGTCACTAGGAAGTCTGCAGTTATTATTTGCAGAAGTCTTATTGATAGTTTTTGGGAGTCAAGCTGTAATTGCTTTCTGCAAATTTCAGTTTGCTGTGCATTTGTCAGGTTAGCCTCTCATCTGACGTATCAGATAGATGATCATGAAGGCTAAGAAATATGAATAGTACTAAACCTGGTTGTCTGAATAATGAACAGACTTGTGAAAGAAACAGAAGGTCAGAAAATCCTCACCGAGCTCTGTGGAGATAGATGTTTTAAACATACAAAGCCATGGCTATAACAGAATTAATTCTTTGAACATCAAGGTAAGAGGCAAAGAGAAGAATAGGAGTAGCTTAGAGTGGAGAAAAATGAGCTGTGAAGCAAGCAAGCTTGGGAAAGGACATTTTTTCTGGTAGTTGGAGAAGCAGTAAAGCTGACAATTGAAAAAACCTGACAAAACATTAATACAATCCACAATTTTGAGCAGGTTGTAGAAGAGTGCCAGTACCACTGCATAATACTGAAAATTCCTTTCTGGTGAAAGGCTGACTCTTCCTAATGCTCCAAAATCCACAAAAGTTACAACCCCCAAAATCCATAAAATTACAACTCTGTACATTTATTCAATTTGTAGATGTTACGCAGGCAACAGTCAATAAAAGTTTCTATTAAAACACATGCACAGGAGAACAGAGTTAAATTTCTGCAGGTAACTCCATGGGCAGCTTTAGCTGGTGTTTCCTCTTGAGCCCTGGTTATTCAAGTATTCCTCTGTTATGCCATATAAAAATGTAAGAGCTTTATATTCAGCAGGGAGGAGAAAATTATAGATGCAGTCAGTATAATGTTCTCCTTTATTTTGATCCTACCTTTAATTCTATAGGTAGTGAATGAAAGGAAGAAAATAAAGGCTCAGCATGTACCAGGTTGTTTGAATCCATGATCAATGGGATTTCTCAGATATCGAATTCAGCAGCACAATGTTAATCAAGGTCAGTAACTTTTATTTGCTGTAATCAAGGGTCATGTCAGAGAAGACGTATGTCTTTGATTGTTTGTTATGTGCATCTGACAGTGATTAAAATAGCTCATGATCAGTTAAAACGCCTCGGGCTGGAGTGTCTACATGAATATTGTGCTGTGACTTCAGCAGTGGTTTGAGTTCAACTTTTGCTGCACACATTTATCATGTGGGTTTTTCTGCACGATGCATTGGACTTGGAAGGATCGGACATTGTCAGTGGACACATTCCCTTCATTTGTCTGTTCGGATCTTGCCTATCTGAAATACTTCAAAGTTGGCTTGAGGGTGAAAAACATTTACAGTATTTCAGGCACTTTTCTCTTTATTTGGCCTTTCAGGAAGGTCTTTGTTACACAGTTTTGCTGAGAGGGAGAGAAAATGAGATTGGTAAGCACATAAGAAGTTTATTATTCACCCCTCACAGCTTATCGATAGCAGCACGCAAGTGCAGAGTAGCGTATTTTAACTGTTACAGAGGTGCTTGTGGAAAACCTTGCACAGTCCCACATGCTGAGGAGCCAGTGGAGGTCCAGCAGAGGCGGCTGGGGGCTGGAAGAGACGATGTACGAGGAAGGGATGAGAGAGCAGCGTTTGATCAGCCCGGCGAGGAGAAGGCACAAGGGCAATTAATAGCAGTCTCCCGCTGTTTTGGGGGAGTATAGAGAAGATACTGGGGAAAAAAATCCCCATGACATATAGGAACAGGGACCCGAGTGAACTGGGGGAATCTCCATCTTTGGAGTCTTTGCATCATTTCCAAGGGAACCTGGCTGACCTTTGAAGCTGGACCTCCTTTGAGCAGGAGTTTGGATAAGAGACCTCCAGAGGTCCCTTCCAAAAGAACCTCTTACACGATTCTGCAATTCTAATTGTACATAATCTCTCCTGGAGAACAGGAAATACTCTTTTGAAATAAAAAGTAGAGCTGCAAAATCAGTGAATGCAATGCTTTTTAATTCTGAGGATGAGCTCGAATGGCTTATGTCAGCTCAGTTCAGAGCTGTTACACACTGCGTAGTACAAAAATCAAGAAAATAAAAGTTGCAGGGAATCTATAAATACTTGGGTGATCTCAAGGTGCTGTACAAGGTATATATATCTTCGGTTAATAAACCAAGCATTTCTAATTAGTGTAAGTGACCACAGAACTCTAACCAAAGTGCACAAATTAGAGAAAGCAGAGTCTAATTTAGTGACTCTAGAAGTTATTACCTGCCTCCGCAAAGTCTGACATAATGCGAGTATTGACTGAATCGTGTGGATTGAATGAGAACTCTGGCGGGTTTTGTGCCAGGTGGAGGGCGGAGGGATAGGAAGGGGGGAATGTGAGAGAGGGAAGGCTTTGGCTTGTGACAGAGAAGCTCATTTACCCCAGATCTGAAATCCATATGCTTGTTAACTAGGAGCTGGCTACCTCCCAACATGAAAAATGAAGTTTATGTTGTGTGTGTGAACTAGCAATTTGCATTGATTTGCACATGATTTGTGTCTAATTTGCTAATCGTTAAACTCCATGTGATATGTAAATAGGTAGAAAGTTAAAATCAAGGTTTTAAATTCATTCACTTTGACAATTTAATCTTGTTGGCAGGAGCTGCCTTCTCTCACACAGTCTGAATAGATTGAAGTTCACCCTACATGAAAGGCTTGCAAAAAGCAAGATCGCTTTTCACTCATGCTGTTTCCTTCTATTGCTGATGTCTAAAGGTTGATTGAACTTCTTTAGCAGTGACCTTTTGTTCAGAATCTTTGGAATATGTCGAATATTTTGCAGCCATTTATGACTTGCAGTCCCCTTATGGGTGAAGCTGACCAGTACAGCTAATTACCACTTTCATGTACCTGAAATACGTGTGCAATGAGGAGTGGAAATTATAGAAATGGAGGAAGTGACAACACTTGACTGGAAGACATTGCTAGATTGATGCTAATGCGAGCAGAATGAAACCCAAAACTCACAAGCAGACGTTCTAATAGCCAAATAAATATCATTATTATTGTTATTTTTAAAGGAATTAAATACAGAAGGGCAAATGCTGTGGAAATTGTAGCATTAAGAAAAAGAAGTGGTAACTTGGTCCTTTTTTCGCTAAAATAGTCATGAGAGATGACTAAAAACAAGATATCTGAAACTGTCAATGCCTCAGCTATCCGAATGACTTCAGGAACATGGGAGAGGTGTTATTATGCAAGTTGTAGCAAATGAAAATGAACACGTTTCCAAGGCCAAGTGGGGTTTGACCTTGTGTTAAAGAAGGTCTTGTCAGAAGCATACGCAGTGCTTCTACATTTGGCTGTCTGTAGGAACATGTTAAGTTTTCATGATGTCCTGGGAGACAAAAATGGTATGTAAATTAAGATTTTTTTTTTTTTTACTTTAAAGAAATTCAGTCAAAATGTGTTCCAGCAGCATGGCAATTCAAAAATCAATGTGGCTCAGTGAATGGAGCATTGGATTATCAAAAAAAGATGACCTCCAGCTTGCTTTGTGATCAAGGCAAGGCACAGACACAAGAAAACCTTCTCTACTTTAACTGAAGGATGTCAGGACAGGATAGAGCTTATCTGTGTGGTGCAGTGTTTGTAGGCAAGAGTCCTGGGAGCCTGGACTCATCAGAAACCTCACAGTTCAGCAGTGATGTATAAGGTGATAACGGACAGGCAGTAACATAATAGAAGCATCTGTTCCATATTGAGCAGACTCTATTTCATATGGGTTTATATTGTATATGCAGCAGATAAACATGCATAAATAAGATGGGAAACAGTCTGAAAAATTAGTATAAAATGTGAAATAGTCTGAGGCAACTCTTTTGGTACGTAGTCAGCTCTAGGTTTTGAGATTTTCTCTGAAATGTTGATTCAGAAAAGGGTACAAGATGTATAAGATGTGCAAGATGCTATTCATTTTCACCTCACATAGATGCTTCCTCACCCCTTTACTGTCTTTTCCCATAGTAGAGACTATCCATGTTGTCACCTAGACCCTAATTGCCGCACATCAGATCATGTATCTACACTGTGGGAGATCTTGTTTGCACTCCAGTAACAACTTTTCAGAGTCTCATTTGTTGGTTCAGAGAGCTGTTGCCATCTGGGCTGACTCTGGTCTTGAGATCTTCCTGGGATGAGAGCTCCTGGGAGGAGGATTCTCCTCCATAAATCAGTTGATGCTTTATCATGATTCTTGAGCTCAAACTACTTACATCAAATTATATCTCTTCAGATTTAATTCCAAATGACAAGAACTGTTCATATTTGTCACCGCTGGGACACGCTGATCCAGGTGTTTCCCCTTATTCAGTTAGTGGTACTCATGTCAGATCATAATTCGTGATTATAATATGCAGCAATGTGACACAGTGGCATGACACTATGGACATCAACAAGATTATTTTATAAGGTAGCACTTACCAGAACAATATTTTCCTTATTTCCAAATACCCACTACTTCAAATTACCAAATTATAGGTCTAATGAAATCAAAATATGGAGAAATAAGTATAAAGAGCTGATCAGAGTCTGTCTCCACTGACATTACAAAGTATAAAATGCTACTAATTTATGCAAATCAGAATTGTCTTTTAAATATAAATACAGGAATGAGGATTTTTCAGTAGAGTTACAATAATTATGAATAAATGTCCTGTTTTCTTCAATGTCTTTGAAAATCAACCTGAATTGTTTATGCTTTCATATAATTTTGAATTGAATTATTTTAGGCCAAAAGAAAATATTTATATTAGGTATAGAGAAAACTGAGAAAAGGAGAGCTCATTATAATCCATTCATGTTTACTTCATCATGTCACATTTCTCAAACCTCCAGCCGATTCCAAAAATGTAATTCATAAATGTTTCAGGCTTTGTCTTGCAAATGACAGAGAGTCTACTTTGCATAACAGGCTGAAATACCCAACTCCACTTGAGATCAGGGAAGCTGAGAGGACACTTTTCAAAGTCCTTTCTCTTTCATAGCATCTCTTTTCGTAATTACAGCCAACACGGACTGTCTTACATAAGGCAAAAATAGTCACTGAAGTATATGATTTGGTAATCTAAGCATAGGGGGAAGGAATTACTGATTTATTTTGAATATATCTTTCCCCTCTTCTCTTCAGTCTACTACTTTCTGGGTACCTAAAATAACCATTTTTTTTTCCTCACAGTGGAAGAGGGAAATATACAGGTCAGTTTTCAAAATGGGGCAAAGGTCTCTGGAATTCTTTCTCTCCCTCGTGCTCTGCTTATATATTTTCGTTTAAGGGTATATTTCTGCTTTTCAATAGCATAATTATTTCTGAAAACTGTTGCCTTGTCAATGTGTTTGTATATCTGTGTACCTTTTCCTTTTCTTGAAGTGATATACTGGTAAGAAGGATTTTAGTCTACCTGTCATCTTTGGGGGAAACCTTCCTTCACACAAAATGATCATCATAAATGTGATTGCAAAATTATTATTATTGTCAAAAAGAATTTTCTGGACTGGTAGGAAAGCTAAGATGCACAAAAAAAAAAAAAAATCTACTCTTCTACCACTATTTTAGATAGTTTTCAAATCTGTGTGTTTGGATTGCCTGTAAGAAGCAGTCATGAATAAATGAGGTCATCTGAAATGTAAAGTCAATAGTTTCTGTCTGGATGTAAACAGAAAGAAAATGAGCCCTCAGATGGATGCTCCTATACACAGAAAAATAGCTAGTTGTGAGTTCTTCAAAGCTCAGCGGAAGACAGTCACTTGCTTTGTATTTGTGCTAGCATTGTGTGAGGTAAAAATATTTCTAGGTAAGAGAGTAGAAAAGAGAAGGAGCTACTGATGCTGAGTAATTACTTTGAACTGTATTCAGACTGTGGGAAAAATCTGAGCAGAGGGGTGCAGAAACTGTATTCAACAAGATGGAGTTTATGTTCAAAATTTGTCTTTATAGTGCCAAAATCTGCAGCAAAAGGAAAAAGTTAGAGTATTTGCTTCAAAAGGAATCAAGAGCCTGTTTTACATGTCCCTCGTTCATAAATGGAATTGCACCCATGAGCTTCAAGCAATGTTAGAAAAATTGGGCTTATGCAATTTTCAGATTCAGAATCATGTAGAAATAAGATTTGTACTATATACATTATTCCACTTCGTAAACCAGAACATACACGGGATGCCTGATGTTTCAGATGAGATTTTTAAAGGAGCTCAAGTATTGATCTTACTGAAAAAGATTTTAGCTGTGACTTTGAAGGGAGCTAAGTCAGTGATGAGCACTTCTAAGGCCAGAATTTTCACCTTTTTGCTTATAAATTCAATGTAATAAGTTCAACACCCTGGTTAAAAAACCCCCCAACCTTATATACATACACACATATATATATATGTATATATAAATATATATAAAAACTCTTCAGTGTACTGTGGTATCACGTGTGTTATAGGAACTGGATAAGGATGATTGCTGCTTCTGTGGTAGCTGTTGCCAGCAGGAAATTGCAACGTTCACATTCTGAATAAACTCTACTGCCCATTGGGAAAGTTTTCCCCATTTGATCTGGAAGATAAAATAAGCTGGATCTATGCAATTACTTACCCTTATAAACAAGCGCCTACTTAAAGGTAAAAAAAGGGATTATCCAAATTGCAATTTAATCTTCAAACGACTTCAACTTTTTCTAGAGCCCTTGCTTTCTCTAAAGAAAGAGCAGTCCTAGGATTTACTACTGCTTTTCTGATAGCATTTGCTCTATTCTGTAAAACTGGAGGAACTAATGAAGTGGCTGTGTGATATCGTATGGAGGGAGCCTACAGTTTCTTGGTTTCTTGTCTCCACTGGGACAGTTTATTACGCAGTGTCAGGACGCTGGCTCTTCTCTTCCTCCTTCAATTCAGTGTGCTAGTTAGTGTATCTCATTATTAGTGAAGATAAGATTGCTAACAGAATATATGAAGAGATTCCTCCTGATTTCAGGAAATAAATGCACAGACCAAGAAGTTCTTCAATTGTTACTCCCGCTGCACTTCCCAACTAAATGTTCCCATTAACGAATGAAGACAAGCAAACTCAACAAACGTTGGACTTTTACTTATCTCTACACAGCTCCTCAGATTGAACTGTTGGAGCACTTATCTATGATGAAGCATGAAAGAGAGCTTTAGAATTGGACTCTTTATATCCACTGAATAGCAATCAATAGGTAACATATTTATGGACCAGTGGAGTAGACAGAAGCATTGTCCTCACAGCAAGAACATCAGAACTTTGAACCTGAGGTCAACCCAAATCCTGCTAGCAATGTGTTACCAGTCCTACGGCTATGTCCTCCTATTTCACTGCCTGATGCCCTGCAGTCATTGAACATTGGACTGTTTAATTGATTTAGTACTATTTTGATAGTCTTGTAATGCAAATGCTGACCTTGATAAGGGAAGACTTTTACTTCTTGATTCTTCTTGCAGTTGTCAGCATAGTAATTAATACATACTTAATAGAATCCAAAATTAGTCACTCCTGAAAGCAATTATGTGTTAATTATGCAATTATTTTATTTTATATAGGCAGCCAAAAGAAAAAAAAAGTACTTCAATTACAGTTTTTTACAAAAAATCAAGTCAACTACTACTTGACTTAGATATTCATTTATGAAATAATTTGTCACTTGACATTTTGAGACTTCAGGTATTTTTGCAGCATACTTAGCATCACTATTGTGTACCTAGCAAACTGTTTTTTCTCTATCATCTGAGATGTTTTTCAGTGTTAGAAATTTGACATAGCTTTATTTTTTATTTATATTTGTCTGAAAGAAAATTATGGCTCTTACAGTGTTGATTGTGTTTGTAACGAATCTTTTAAAGTAAAATTGGGGGGTGGGGAGAAAGGGTTAGATTCATTTCATGTGTAAATGTGGCTGATTGGATCAAGGTCTCTGTACCTCTGTTGATTAATTTCCTCTTTTTACTTTTTTTGTGTCTGTTGGCCAGTGTCACTCTATTTGCAAGAAGTGGCAAGATCTCCAGGGAAGTAAAGGCCTGTGGGTTTTGCGAAAAGGCTGGTTAAGTGCAACAAAATGAACCCAAATTAGTGCTTTTAATCAAGGAGAAATGAGATGAGCTCAGTCTGTTCTGTCCATCTTGCTGGCGTGTCGATCAGCGCGCACTTACTGCTTGCTAATCGGCGTGCAGGTAGCCGGGAAGCGGGTGCAGCAAAGACGGCCTGCAGGCAGGAGCCAGGCTATGACCAGGCAGACATGGCATCGTGGTGGCTTGCCCTGGGCTGAGTGTTGCAGTGGATAAAAGGTTTCGGAAGGAGTTGATGTGAAGGAGCAGGAGGAGGTAGGACTCAAAGCTATGGGAGAGCAAGCTCCTTTAGTTGGGCTGCTTGTGAGTTGTTTTCATTCTCGTTTAAAAGATGACCCTGCAGCCCTTTAGCTTCATAAAAATATTGTTCAAGACAGTATCTGCTGTGCTCAGAGGAAAGCTCTCATTGGTATACAAGAAGCAAATGCTGTCAAGCAAATAGCAGCTATGACCCTTTCCGTGTAATACTGCAATGATACAGTTCTGATTCACTATCACTCAGACTATACTAGCAATTAGGAGCTCAAATGATTTTGAGTCCTTATTACTATAAATAATAAAGGAAGACATTCTTAGACGATTTACAAAATACCCTGTTTGATGGTTGGGGATCTAAGGCGGGGGCGGCTTTATAAGCTGGAGATTTTAAGTGCTTGTTGATTACACTTAGATTACGTCTTTGTTGACACAAAATAAACCTATATCAGTGCCAAAAATCAAACAATCTAAAGGAGTTTCCTCATATTTGCTAACCAGGATTTTGCTAAAGCCTTGGTAGAACCTGGATGAAATCAGGTTTGATACTCCAGCCCATCTTTCCAAGAATGCTGGCTGTATTTTGTGTCTGCTCTTGCATGTGGATAGTTGCTAGTTTACACTCATTCTGGGTAACACTGAGTTCTCACTCTTTCTTAAGTTTTGGCATAAAAAATGATTATTTGTAAGTTAATGTTTGGCTGGGGAGAAAAGGGAGGTTTTCCAGGAGCCCCTGACCCAGCCCAGGAACTATATGCTCCATGAGGGCCTGTGTCTTATAACCCAGCAATTGCTTTTTCCTCAAAAGGAGGTGGAACGTGGGTGGTCTCATCTGAGCTTTCCGCTGAAATAAGTAGGCTACAGGGACTGGAATTTATCAGCTGCTACGTAAAGAGTTATACTGCACAGAGGCTAATGATGTCTTAAATACAAGAATGTTCTCTCCTATCTCTCTTTTTCTCTCCAACACTTTCTGTAATCAGCTCACTCACCATTTTTACCTCACTAAGTTGTATTGCCCTGACTGAATGGCACCTACAGACCACAGCATTGCCAATTTACACTTGCAGTCAATGTAGTCCTTAGATTCTCAATGATATTATTAATATACATTTAATACACAACAAAATTTACTTTCAGCTCACATTTATGACTATGTACTGAGGCAGAAACACCTAAAAAGTGCTTCAGCATAACTCTTCTTGGATGTGACTGCCTAGTATACCTCTGCTTTTCCTCTCCCAGACACCACTGAGAGGACTCCTCTCCTGCTGAACAGCTCCATAATGTTTTAGCTTCTGATATCTGCAAATATATGCAAGCTGGTTTTCTGAGAGCTAGTTAACAAAGAAGCAAGGAGCTCAGATACGTACAGAGGTCAGGCTGTGAAACAGTTTCTTCAGTTTGTATTTTCCGGAAACTTTGTAATTTTTCCTTTGTTTTTAAGATACATTTTCCTTACAAAGACATTTTAATTAACCACTGCCTAGATCTGAGCAGTAAGGTTGTGCTATCCTGTTGTTGAGCACCTACACTGTGAAGCTGTCTTTGAAGGTTATATGCAAGGAATTTGCCTTTCTCACATTAAGACATAATGATGGTGTGGGCCTTCATCTTCACTTCAGTCTGCAGTGTAAGAAATGGAGGAGGACCTGTCATGCAAGTCTAACTGAAGACAGCCCTATTTCTCTAGGACTTCTTTAAGTGCATCACCTTGGTAGGAGATGCCTGAGGAAACGATGCACCTGGTCTTGAAAAAGCATTGAATAAATGGAAGAGAACAGCTGGAGAACTGTTTACGTAAGGGACTTGTCCTCCCCTCATTTCAGGGTATTTTATTGCTTTAAACCAAAAGAACTTGTCCAAATCTGAGCGCCTAGCTAGGCAGAGGCTCTCAAACTATCAGTCTGAAGACTGTGCTTGATTAAAGGCGGCAAGAACTCTGTGAAGGGATGAGAACAAGACTCAAGGTAGACACAAGAGATGCTCGGGGAAGCTCTGCAGTAAAAATATGAGCGTTAGGGGAATTGTGTGGGGAGAAAAAGAACAAAAGAAAAGCTGACAGGCAAAAGATCACAGGATGAACTTTTTCTCCTTTGTGATAAGGTGCAACATCTGCTAGAAGCTAGTGGACTACGTGCTCTGTGCTGGAGCTTGCAGAAGGATAGCAGTGAATTACAAAGCAGCTCTTGTGGTTTTGTTGCTTCACACACCATTTTTATCTACAGTCTTGTAATCTGCTAGATGCTAGAATTAGATATTGCATTGTACTGTATTGGACTAGAAAGTTGGTGGAAATGTCATTTAAAGTAGCTGAAAGCTAAGTGGACATATGTAAGTAGTTGAATGGGCAGTGTGACAGGCTTTGTTTTGTTTATAGTATTTCTCTTTCTGTTTTTTCTGCATGGAGAAACAAGAATTCCAGGGAAAATTAAAACAGAAGTTAAAAATTTGGGGTTTTGGCAACTGAGATAGCACATCTGTGATTGCTTGTTTGTGAGGGGTGTTAGAAGCAAGCCTGGGATTCAGTATGTTTGTTAAGATATGAGCAAATTAAAAAATGAAGGTATTTACATTGCTATCTTTTGAAAGTTCAGCATTTACCTGTAAATCATAGAGTCACGGAATTGCTAGGGTTAGAAGGGGCCTCTGGAGATTGTCTGGTCCAACCCCCCTGATTCAGCAGGCCAGCTAGAGCAGATTGTCCAGGACCATGTCCAGCCTGGTTTTGAATATCTCCAAGACTGTAGACTCCACAACTGCTCTGGGCAACCCGTTCAAGTATTCAACCATCCTCACAATGAAGAACTGTTTTCCTATGTTTGAAAGTAATCTCCTGTATTTCAGTTTGTGCCCATTGCCTCTAGTCCTGTCACTGGGCACCACTGAGAAAAGTCTGGCCCCATCTTCCTTACGCTCTCCTGTCAGATATTTGTACACGTTGATGATCCCCCCTGAGCCTTTTCTTCTCCAGCCCCAGATCTCTCAGCTTCTCCTTGTAGAAGAGATGCTCCAGTCTTTTAGTCATCATTGCAGCCCTTTGCCGGGCTCTCTCCAGTAGCAATACATACTCTTGTACTGGAGACCCCAGGACAGAACCCAGAACTCCTAATGTGGCCTCACCAGGGTTGAGCAAAGGGTAAGGATCAAATATCTGATCATTCTTGTTTCAGAGATGTGCTTTCTGGCTTTTTGCAGTTTGGGGAAGACAATCTCATTTCAATTATCCTTTGTTTCATGCTTCAAAGTTTTCCTTTTCCTTCAGAAAGAAAGTAGAAAGGAAGAAAAACTTTTGTCCATGGAACTGGAAGGAAGGATATGGTGGGAGAAGAAGCTTCAGCAGAGTGTAGGTGAATTTATATCCCAGTCCTGGAGAGAGAGAAAAAAAAAATCCATTTTTGCAGCAACATAGATTTCAAGTTTGCCAAATTTGAGGGAGCTCATATCATCTATTTAAACATTTAAACTTTTACTTGCCCTAAAAATGAAGAAAAGAAAAGAGAGAGACAGATGGAAAAACATGTAAGAATGTGAAACTCTCTTTTTCATTTTAATAGGAAGTCTTAGGAGATTTTAAATAGGAAAAAATAACCTCAGAGAAAAAAAAAAGCTGTTTTACAGATACATTTTTTTAAAGGACTGTTTCTCTTTAACAACAGTAAAAAGGTAGAGTCTGAGTACCTTGATTTATTTTGAAGATTTTTATTTTATTTTGGGGTACTTGCTGAATAAATATTTAAAAATTATAGTTTTAGATTAGAATGCTAGAAACAATATGAAAAAATAAATATAATGCGAAGAAGAGCAAAATAGATTTACATATTAATTCTTGTGGGTGCTATTTTGCCTGCATAAAATTTTTAGTAGTGAGTCTATGAGGACTTGAACGACTACTTTACGGTGGAAATAAGTAACTCTGTTGTCCACCGAAAAAAGTTAATCTTACTTGCTGATATTGATCATTAAGATATGAAATCAAAGATGCCACCTGCAGTTCCTGTTAAGATATTTGGCCTTTATCTGTGTTCAGATTTTTTCTGCAAATACATCCCTAGACTGTTCTTGGTTCATCGTAGAATCACCGAGTGGTTGAGGTTGGAAGGGACCTCTACAGATCATCTAGTTCACCCCCCCCACTAAAGTAGGGTCACATGTAGCATGTTGTCTTAATACTAGTAATTAGAAGCTTAAAGAAGTGTATTCCAGAGGCCAGGAAGAGTTTTCACAGTTTGAAAAGGAAAATACAAATTAGTTTTGTTAACATATGGCTAAGGACAAGGAGAAGAAGGCAAAATTGCGCCATGTCAAGGTAAAAACCTAAAATTGAATGCAATGAAAGAAAACAGTGAATATCATCGAGATATGTGCCCTTACCTATCAAACGGTATGTACTTACTTACATAGCAAGAGACCATGGCAGCTCCAAAGAGTTGGCCATTTGAGTTGGAAGGATGTTGTTATTTATGACTGTTCCCATTTTGCAGCGGGGAATGGGGTCGTGGAGCAGTTAGATTGGTCCAAGGGCTCAGAAGAAGTTGGCATTAAGTTCACCCTTCCTGAATCTCAGTCCAGCTTCCCACCAGCTACAGGATCATCTTTCATCTTAAGAATAAAATGAGTCTCTACAGGAAAAAAAAAAAAAAAAAAAAAAAAAGAGTTCCAGCTATATTCAAATATATGAGGGAAAAAAATCTCATCTTTTGTATGAAAGTAAGTTTTCTCCCCATGATCAACTGATACCTGAACCTTCTTTCTTTGCCTGGTATTCTTTTTAAATTAAAATGTGAGAGATGTAAAATTCTTTTCAATACATGTGCTGTATCTCAGTAAAAGAGGAGAGGAGACAGGGTTTTGTCTTTAGAAATTTCACTCTCTCAGGACCTAGAAAGACCTCTACTTCTTCGACAAATGATAATCCTTGTGGTGTATGACTCTTCTGCTGAGTGACTTCTGATTTCTTTAGTTTGGTCTCTTAATCTGTTTTTTACTGAATATTGATTTCAGTTCACTGCTTTTCTGGAAGTACTGTACCAAAGATTATTTTTCAATAGACTCCAAGCATGAGTGGCTTAGTAGAAGTCTCTCATCTTATTAGAGGTTTATATTCTGATAGCAGTCTCTCTTTCTCTTGTTACATACTGCCAAGTATTGCAGAGAGGTATATCTAAGAAGGGTTTCTTAACTCTTTAGTTAACTGCTTGCACTGACATTAAAACATTAAAACTTTGTCTTTTTTTTTTTTTAAGTAGGAAGTGTGAATAATTTCTCATTTGTTTCTAATTTTGTATTCAGTTTCTTATTGAGATAATTTTTATCAAAATGGTTTTGGAGAGGATTTTATTCAATTCTAATTTGAAATCTGGGATGAGCGGAGTGTTTGAAAGCTGTTATTTTCAGAATAAAGTGAGGTGGAGGATGATAGGATGATGGACAAATAATTTCATAGTTTCAATTAACTAATCAAGTAGAGGGATGTGTGATTAAACAGAGAGTGTCCAGGAAAGTGCTTTAATTATAACAAGGTGTTTCCTTAATAATCTCAGATTAATTTAATTAGTTTTAGCTCACTACAGTCTCTGAAGTCTTATTTCAATTTTGTGTTAGAGCAACCCTATGATGACAAGTCCTAGATACATGACGGGCAGGGACTCTATTCAGCTTCTTCAAATCAAATAATCAGAGCTAAGTGTTTGGATTAGGTAGGTCTGAATATCTTAGTGCTTGAGCCTCTGTGATATTCCCTCTGCTTAAATCTGCTGTAGAGTCTGACCCTGTCCTTTCAATTTAAAAAGAATGCTAAGGCTAAATTTTCGTCCCACTCAAGTGAAGTTGAACAGTGTCACTGCGAAAAGGAGACTTAAAGATTCCTTAGGGGGTACTGAAGCATAAACGTGCTTCTTTGGGAGAGCAGAAATTTGGATCCTAACTCCTCCTTCCAGGAATATTTGCCCCACATTTTACAGAATAGGTCATCACTTGGCTTCCTGTAGGGTAATTTTGTGCAAAGGGTGCTTCTCTCTGGTTCTCAAATGCTTTTGGCAATTCTGTAGCTCACCTGCCTAGGTAGGAAGGTTTAGCTCCATGCGCTGCCACCTTTCCATTGCTGAATTCCCAAGCCTCCCAAAAGCAACACAACTGACCCACCAGGGAAAAGTGGGACTTGGTAGGAGAATGTTGCTGGGAGCATTGCCTAGCAGGCAAGTTTCCAGTTTGCCATGTCAGCCCTTAAGTCCCAAGTGCAGGCAAGATTTAAGACATATCAGCTGCCTTATCTGCCTCTCTGTTCAACATGGAAATTATTAAAATGCCCATAGAGAGGCAATTTATTATTAGGAGACAGCAGGAGTGTGATAAACATTCACGCTAGTGTTAGTCAAGTTGTCCGTACATCTGGATGGATATGTAGCCTTTACGTTGCTTTTGTTTCCACTAAGAAATTCTGGCAGAGTGAGCATAAGGATTTCCCGCTCTGGTTTGGAAGTCCTATCAGATCAAGCTTTATAGCAACCTGACAACTCGGGTATTGAGAAACCTTTGAGCACTCGTAGTGAATGTGTCTGTGGCTGACGTGATCAGTGAGTCTGATGCTTTTGTGAAGAGAAAAGCCTCTGCGCATCCATGAAAAATGTTGGACAAACACACTGAATAAGGCACCTTGTGCTGTGAGTGTGATGTCTTGGGCGTGTATTTCTGTCCTACATATCCTGGAAATAGCACGGGTATTTTGCTCTAATTCACAGCCACATAAACTAAAAAGATCTCAAATGCTTGTGCAACAATACTTGCATTGAATGGCCTTGGAGGATGTTAAGTCAGATTAAAATGATTTAATTTTGCCTACTGGTCTATTGTTTCAGAGACTGAATTTTAGTAACAATTGCAATTGTATGGCAACCAGCCAGTGTTGCAATGCAGGCATCTTGAAAGCCTTTTTGGAATTATTAAGAAGCAAGAATATATATTTATTGAGAATGAATAAAATACAGTTTACCTGCTTGAAAATCCAGCCTCTAAAGGAAAAAAAAATATTGGTATTCATTCAGAATTATGCAGAATCCTAAATTGATTTGATCAAAGAAATAGCAGCAACTCTGCCTGCTTTCAGCCCTCTTCCTCAGTAAAATGATTGCAAACAGAGAAGAGGAAATCCTCATCTCCAATCTGAACTTTATAAAGCCCTGATAGTCCTAACTGCTTCACTCTTTGCAAGAGAAAATATAGGCTAATGAGCCTGATATCATTCATCATTAAAAACAAATTATCTGAATTCCACCACACTATAGAGCACTATGTGGAAGATTCCTACATGTATTTTCCTGTCCTTAGTTAATATTCCTATCTTCTGAGGAATTACACCAGCCTTGAATTTTCCCTTTGTCAGGTTTGGTTCCATTTCTTCATTCATCATTTCTTAGCCACATTGGATCCATTTCTGTAGAATTTCTTTTTTATTTTTATTTTTTACTTTTATTTTTTATACTTCCAGAATAAATTCTGATTGTCTTTTAGTCTAAACAAGCAGCATTTAATAAGGCTGTCTATTAAAACCAGACCAGTGGTGCCAGGATGAAATATGCTCATTGTATGAAATGAGATTTTATGTGATTTCATGAATTCCCATTCATGAAAAGGAACTATTCTGGGTTTACTGTTTCATATTCATTAATGCTAGAGGCAAGGGTAAAACTGAATAGCTCCATCGACCTCCGAAGTTAAACTGTAGTATACATCAGGAAACAATCTTGTCCAGGATCAGATAAATATTGGTCATTTTGCACTAAAAGACTTTGTAAAAACCGTTTTGAAATTCATTCTCAATTCAGGACCCTTCTGTTCATCCATTCTTGTTTAGACAGTTGCAAAAAATCATTTAGGACTGTCAAATTCAGCTCTTAAAAGTTTTAATCAAACCATGGGTTTTTGATAGCATCTATGAAAAATGATATATTGATGCAGGCTTTCTGAAAGATTAGTGAACTATCGGTAATATAACAGAAATTCTCAGGTTGGAGTGTATTTGATATGGGGATTTAGAATGAAAACAATTCAGATCAAACTGAGATTCTCACTCCTCGGTTTTGGAAACACCACGGTAGAAAAGTACAGATGTGCGTGATAGTTTTGACTTCAGATGTGACAGTTCCTCAGATCGGGCGATCAGCTGTAAAGCAGCTGGGTTTGGTTTTGTTTTTACTGTTGTTTTTCTGAATTGGAAAAGAGGACATTATAGTAAGGAAACAAAGCAAATTTATCCCTTATTTCCCACCCCTTAAGCTTATATTAGATGAAGAAACACGTTCATACCACGTAAGAGGAAAGAGAACATACTTGCAAATTTAATCATTTATTTTCTCCACACAGGACATCATAGCATTTGTGCTAAAGCTGGTTGAAAACTGAAAACAGTATTTCATTATGTTGCATCTTCATGCAGCTTCCTCTTCTCATGCCCTTGCCAACTTCTTTTGTGCCCCTTCAATTTATTTGGAAGGCTCCTGGAAGATGCTCTTCCCACCTCATTGCTCTGATCGTGTTACCACCTCTCCAAGCTTCCTCTCTTTCCACAACATCTAACTTAACTTTCTATCTGTTTGTTTGTCTTATGGTGCCTTTATATATACATGCATGTATATATATGGTATCAAGTGGTAACTCTAGTCTAATTCATTTTCCTATTTCTCCTATTTTAGTTCTTACAAATAGACAATTTTTGAAACAGAAACAAAGCCAACTGAGCAGGGAAGATGTTACACTCTGGACTATTCAGCCAGCTGTAAATCAAACTTCAAACTAATCCACATAATGTTCATACCTGTTCATCTTTTGTCAGCTAAGTCTTATTTAGTGAACATAATGTTTTTAATGTTCAATATTTTAAAGAAGTCCAGATATTTTATGTTCTTGATCCCATTCCATATTCCCTGTCCTCTGAATTGCTCGTAAATCTGAGCTGCTTGGTTGCCGCTTCTCAGCGTTTCACTCCAGCGCTTCTGGTAGCCCGTGTTGGAGAGCACAGGGTAGCGCCTCACTTTTCCAGTCCATTTGAATGTAACATCTCTCATTGAACATAAGACTGTTTCCTGTATTCAGCTGAATAAGACATTCATAATGGGGAAAAAAAAGTTTTCTTGGAGCTAAAGGATTTTTTTGTATTAATTGCATTAATCATAGGCTTGGTTTTGATTTCCTGATGGACTGAGCCTGCCTTAGGAGTGATAGCAGCAGCCATTTCCACTTTACTCGGACTCTTTGGAGAGCAATGTCAGGTCATGTCTGACTCTATCAGTAGCCTGAGTATGGAAAAAATAAACAGTGAATGAAAATGATTGACTGCTCTCCATCAAAAAACAAGGCTGTTCCTGAAATATTATTCCAGCTCTTCTCCATGCTGGCAAGTGGTGCACAGGGATATATACACTTCTTCAAGAAGAAATAGTTAGTTGGTATTTTTCAATATCCACTGCTTTTGAAGCTGCGTTCATGAAGAGTTTTCTTAATTTCATAGAGACATAGAGCAGGCATAGATTTCCAGGGACATGTCTCCTTCTTTCACAGACAAACGTTCATAAAATTAGCAAGCTTCACAAAGTAGTGAAGGTCTTCATCCATCCCACACCAATGTATTAAAGTGCTTTCCCTCTATGTGCAAATATATTGCCTTTTAGGTTTCATATAAACATAAGATTTATGCTATTTGTTTTGTTTAAAAGTATAATTTTTATCCTATCATGAAGTCATACAGACCTCTAGTATGGCTATTGTACAATTAATATAAAGATGATATGACTGCCTAGGTGGTCCTAACTGCTGCTTGAACTCTATTTATTTGGAATATGTTCATTTGTAAACAAGATATATCTAAAACAATGACAAAATTGTGTCTGAAGAAGCCTGAGACTCGTAGATTTGTATGTCAGGGAACCAGTGTTATGATTTTCTTATGTGATCCTTTGGTATCATAGACTGTGTAGCTCCCATGGTTACAGCTCACCTGTACAAGAGCAGCAGAAGGAATTATTGCTCTTACTGCCCGTGGTCTGAACTTGCCTTCTTGTATAGCTGTCTGTTACTGTGCAAATTGTACCAACACACTCTGGTTCTTGTACCCAACAAACACTCCTTTGTTTTCTTCTCAAATAGTTTTTCTTAATGAGTTCTTAGGAGCCAAAGTCACAGAGATATTGCTACCACTTTGAGAGCTTAATTGGCAATCCAGTAGCCCTTACTATTAGATATTCAACCCAAAGTTGCCTTTACTGAATGTCCTACTGTTTTTCTTTGAAAGGTCTGTCCCCTCTCTGCCTTAAAAATTAAAAATCCTTTCCTTATTTGGTGCTTAGTTTTCAAATACTCAGAGATAGCTATCATCTCTCCCTTAGCCATCATTCAACCATGCCCTACATAATTAGTTCTTTTAATCTTTGCTAATAATGCTTCATTTGATTAAAAGCTAGCAAGGCGTTTATTACAAACTGCACTTTCATTTTAAGTCAGCAGAGCTAAGTCATGTCCTAGAAAAGCACATGTCAGAGCAGCATTAAATATTTTCCTTGCCAATTTTTAAATGGGAAGAGCTGGCAGGTAATAGAGGGGATTGCACATAATGATAGTTAAGCTGGAATCACTGTTTTTGTTCAGTTTAGATATCCTCCAAGTCTTGTAATATAGCCGGATAGAGAATCTCGGCAAAGCGAATGTGTACTGATAAGGTGCTTCGTTCCCCCTTCTCTTCAGGAAGAAACGGTCTGTGCAGCCAGGTTCGGTGGTGGATTCCGACTAGAAATGCACTGCAGACCTGTGCTTGAGCACAGTGCTCGTGAGGGTCCTTGTCTGGCCACACACACGCACACACGAAACTGTTCCCGGTATAACTGCGAGACGTGCATGAACTTTGCATATACAGTGGAGGCTCATGTGATAGAAAATGTTATTATCAGAGTCCATTATAGCTATGCATAGGAAAGAATTAGGGTATAACGCAGAGATACACACTGGAGGACTGAGTCTGTTAATTTTGTAGGTGTATAAAAACACAGTTTTCTTTTAAGTCTCAAAATACATGCCTGCATTCTTAACTTAGTTCTTATTTTGCTCAAGATTAGGATTTAAACAGCCTCTGGCATTCTATGCAAAATCATTACAGCAAAAAATATGACAATAAGAGTCAATACA
Source organism: Rhea pennata (assembly GCF_028389875.1). Classification (NCBI taxonomy): domain Eukaryota; kingdom Metazoa; phylum Chordata; class Aves; order Rheiformes; family Rheidae; genus Rhea; species Rhea pennata. Next base: position 4,931,048 of record NC_084666.1, read on the forward strand.
TTTATGCTCTCTTGCTTTCCTGAAGCAGGTAGTTTTCCTTATTGCTGAGATTTTGGTTTAGTGGATAGCTGTTCAAAGACGTGCAGACTTTAAGGCCAACGAGGACTGTCATTTTTATCCTACCTGACCACCTACACATACGTTTTTTTTTCCTGATTCTGGATTAACATATATTGTCTGGGGAGAGATCTAATTGTGGCTTAATGTGATGGTGCACCTTTCACATCTGCTCGTAAAGTTGTTCCAGTGTTCGGCTATACTTGCTGCTGGGGAGACGGCCCGTTATTTCAGTCTGAATTTTTCCAGAGTCCATTTCCAACGTTAGGCTTTGGCTGGATGTCTAGAAAACTGCAGTGCCCTTCACTATAAGCTATCCTGAGTTCTGTGCTATAGCTACCCACATACGGATAACCTGCCCTTTCCTTTCTCCTTCAAATTTGCATTAAGAACACTTTTTCCAGAGGTAGAAAGTGCCAGAGGCACTGAACACAAGGCTGCGGTGGCAGTCTTGCAATAAAACAGAAAAGACATTTCAACCCTAGCGATGTTCCCCCTCCCATCCCTCCTGGAATTTTATTAGTCCTTTTTGTCACGCTACTGCACTGAGAGTGCAGGCAGAGGTGATTATCATCTGTGATAACCCCTAATTTCTCCTCTGATTCACTGTTTCCCAAGACAATGTTTCCAATCTTGCAAGTATTACCTGAGCTGCTGGTTCCCAGGTGCCTTATTCGGCATCTTCTTGTACTAATATCCATTTTGTTAGACCGTGCCTGACTAATCAAGCAGTATGGAGTCCTCGCTGCCTCCTTCCTCCCAAGTCTGAATGTCAGCAGCAGGCTCTACCGGCAGAGATTTATCACACCTTTACTTCAACCCTGCGATCAGCAGACCGGGAGCAGATAGTGCGGAGACACAGCTCCAGCCAGCCACGATCGCTGGTGTCTCGGAAACGCCGTGCTGATATCCCAGCGGGATCTAGTCTGCAGTCGAGCAGATACGGACTAAAACCTTTCAGCGCGAGTGTCCTTTGGTGCTAGGTCAGAGGAAATCCGGGTGTCAGCTTTAACATAGCTGCCTTTGCTCCTGGAGCTGTAATCTTGCTAAAAAGCAAACAGTCTTATTATTTGTTTTGCCGTGTTTGCTTTCCAGAGACGATGATGGCCCTTAGTGAGCATATTTCTCTTGCCTGCTCCTCGAGAGCAGAGTACACAACGAACTGCTGCTTCCTTCGTACCGTCAAACAAACTGAAGCTTGATTTGTGCTTCTTTATGTGCTGCATGTGAAAAGACTGTAGTAAGGGAGTATTGGAAAGGTAATAAGATGTACGTGCTGATAAGTTTTTTTTTTTCTTTCTGGTTAAGATACTGTTTTTTCTTCATCATCATTTATCCATATTTTTATTGCATTAGTATTTTAAAAAGGAAGCTTGAGCACAGGCTACCTTGACCTTTTTATTTTCTGTGGGGAAATATCCAGTTTCTGTGTTTTTCTTGCCTACTGTTAAATGGAATATAACACTATAAAGACCCAGTACAAATTTTGCCTCGTTCATTGTTCATTATCCTTGCCATTGCTGATGGTGATGAATGTCATTACTTTAATGACCATCGTTATCCATTGTCATAATTAAGGGAGATCATTTAATGAAACTGAATATAACATGGCTTAATGCATCAAATTAAAAAAAAATGTCATGACAAGGTACACAACATCACCCGTCATTTGTACAGATGAGTCAATAAATTAAGCAATTTCTCCTTATTAATATGACAGCACGGTCTTGCGAAAGGTTCACAGGGGCAATGACAGAGGGTGCCAGATGGTGCTTTTCCGTTATTCCCTCCCAGTTATGTGGTGGTAGAGGAGCCTGGGTTCCTCTGCCACCTTCTGGGGCCTGACCAAGAACGCTTCCCGGTCGCCGTTACGCCCGGCTTGCGTATGGATGCCTGCTCCGAAGAGACCCTTAGGCATGTCAGCCTCAAGTAAGCGCAGCTTAATATTGCTCTAGCAAACAAGCGTCTCCCTAATTTTGGTGACAAACATCTGTGTGCTTGCAACAGATGGCCACGAGCTCTGCACCGTGGATTACTGTGGGTGGTCTGGCATATGTTTTTGGAGGGCTGCAGCAGTCTCTGTACTGCTCTCCCGCAAAGCCAAAGCGTACGAAATGCCAGGGCTTTCTAAGAGGAACGGCGGTGGTCAGGTGTAACCAGAGAAACCTGATGAAGATCCAAGCATGCCGGCAGCTCCTTCCATTTCAGCCAACGGAGTCCACCACTGGGTGCTCTCCCACCTTCGCGTGGTAGACGTGCCATTTAAGAACGTTTGCATGAGCGAGACGCAGTTAACTGTTACGGAGAGACTCTTGCTAAGCAAAGTTGATGAACTGGAATATAGACACCGAATAGAACCGGCTTCTGGCAGCTTCTTTGGCTCTAAGTGACTTCCAAACAACACAAGACTTGTGAATATATTTGACATTTGGAAGAGTTTGGTGTGGGTCAAAAGCTCAGGCTCAGCTTTTGCTGACTGTACTCCTTCCTAACGTAACCATCCCTTCAGGCACCTGTGTACCTGGAGGGTAGGATTACAGGGCTTTAGTCCGTCTGTCCATCCCCTATATTTTTATAAGCTAACAAAGAAGCGCAATAGCACGATGATGTGCGTTTGAGTTGCTCACTAGTCCGTGATCAAAACGTCTTGCCCTGGCGTGCAGCAAAGGGGATGCCAAGGAGCACAGACTGAAGTCCCTCGTTTGTAGCAGGCCTCTAAGCAGTTTCAAAAACCAGGAGAGATACCTTGCACTTTCACTTAGTGATATTCAGTCAATTAACTGGAAGATTTCTGTCTAAATATTAGCAGACACTGCCTTAGCCTAGCTTGTGAATCCAATGAAATCAGACCAGTGGCAGAGCTGCAGACTGACTGGCTATCTTGTTATTACATTTACTGACACAAGAGAAAATATCCAAAGGTCTGCAGTTCTGGTTTAAGACTGAGCCTTAACTTTTGCAGTGAAGGGGGCAACAGAGTCCATAGTACTAAAAACGATGCCTTTCAGGACTGGAAAAATCTAAACAGTGTATATATATATATATATATTTCCTTCAGAGCATGCAGTCATTTCTTTAAAAATTTATTAGGTGGCTGTCAAAAAATCAATGCATAGTTAGCCCCAGTGATTGGGACTGATAAATTTTTTAAAAAGTGTTGCATTCCTCCCGGATATACGTATATATTTTAAGTAATAGGAACAACTCTTTGAGAATATGTTCGGCTTCAAGGACAGAAAACATTAGTGTGTTTGGGAGATATATCTATCACAATAGGGACAGAATTCCCTGGTAAGTATTAAGGGTGAGAGATAGGGGGAAAAAATCCCGAAAAAAAGATTAAAGCCCATTCCCCCTTCCCTTTGCAACCTTTAGATCTCAGCTTGCATTATAACTCGAACCAGAAAGCTGTGTGATCCATGTGCAGGCATTTTACACACCTCACCGACTTCCAGTCCATGCTTTAGTATGACAAGGTATGTATACGTCCTGTACCCGCTAAGGTTATAGGTATCTCATCGGGGGGCAGGGGGAAAAGAAACCAAAAGGTATTTACTTCACGAGAAGTAAATCCTTCGTTTTCACTCTCTTCCTTCTGAAACTGAGGGATTAAAGCACAGCCATATAATTTACAGTTAGTCTCAGCCGGCTCTGAGTTGTGCACTGTTTGCACCTAAAATATCACAAGCAAGCAGTAGATCAAAACATTGCCATTTTTCTTCATTTTCTCTTTTGGTTCAATTAACGAGTATAAACACTTTGTTGCATTTGTTTCTCTATGCAAAGAATAGATGGAAAAAAAACCCCAGCGTGGTAAACCTGTGAAAGTTTCCCTCTGAGGCATTACACATATTGCAGGCTGGAAAATATTTTTAGTATTTTAACCATGAGTAAAGCTAAGTCTCTTTGTTAATGTTACATTCCTCTTAGTGGCCTGGACATCAGCGTTGTGCGTTTTGAAAATGCATGAAGACACTATCCCTTTCCTGAGGAGTTACTGTCTCATTAGGCGAGACAGACCAATAGTGATGGAAAAATAAGGTTATAAGACTTGCTCAGTTCTTTTATTTGCAATCAGCCATTCATGTTTAGTTTATTATTGCCCGCAATGTAATATATTGCATCTTTCTCACCAGAATTCTTTCTTAGTGGGTTTGAGTTGTCAGTACGTCAAAGGTTTTCAGCCAAATTCTGCTCCATTACACTCAGATAATACAAAGTAACTTCACTCAGATTGGTGGAGATATTGTAAATTTATTGCAGTTCCATTCCATTTCAGTGAACATAATCAGCTCATTTATACATTTTGTTCTGGAGGCTCTCTGATGTTTAAGAAAGTATTATCCTCCTGTGACATCGAACATTCGATCAACCTCAGCACTGAGATTGGTGTTAAAATCAATCAGATTTGCAAGTGCAGATTGGTTGCGAAAATTAGGGCATAAGTGGTTTTGGATACTCGTTTTTCAGCAAGTTTCTCAGGATTATCTAAATGTAACTTCACAGCAAACTCCTCTATTATTTCTGTGAACATATATTGAAAAATCCTATCTGAGATGAGACATTTGGTAGGATGGGAAGGGTGCCTGTTCAGTCCGGAGAGCTGCAACTCCTAACTGTTTGTTAAGAATAGAGAAGGGATAGCAACAAAGAATTAATGCAAAGCCTCTATTTTTATACTTTAACAGGCAACATGAACGTGTCTTCTCAGAGCTGCCAGAGTGTCTCTAAGTACTAGGTGTTATAAGCAACTTGGGACATTTTTATTCAAAACTGAAGGCAAGGTGTTGGATGTGTGAAATTCTTTTCCTAGTGGTAGCGCTGAGTTGGCTTTTAATTTTAGTTTACAATTCCTTAAAGAGGCAACTGATGATAATTTGCCTCTCAGGAGAGCTGTAAAATTTCATAAATATTTTTAAGCATTTTGAGATCCTTGGATAAAATATATGATAAAGTGAAAAGAACAACAAAAAAAGAAGAGAATTCAAGTGTACCTCATTGGGGATACTGTTATTTTGACTGCTGTTTATTTTAGCTTATCCAGCACACCTGATCTGGGTATTGGGACTCACAGCAACTAAATTATCTGCTTTAGTGTACTGATAAATGTTTCTGTGTTTCCCTTTCCAGGATAACAATGCAGACTGTGTAGAGGGGTAATAAGTGTCTGTGAATTATTTTATTTTCTTGTTCATGGGTGCAGTTCTTGTATGAGTAAGGAGATGGGCAAAAGTTGTGAACCATTGGGAGGTGAATGCAATATAAAAGTGCCGAGATTTATTGTCTCCTATGGATAACTCTGGGCTAGAAGATACAGGTCACCTCCAGATTTTGGAAATTGGATGTCAGTTAGTTGCCCTTGGTTTTGAAGTTGTACAGAAGTCACGTGTGCTGCACAGTTGACAGTATGCAACACTGCAGCAACAAACAGAAAAAAGGCCTTTGTATATTTAGATAGCTTTCCTAAATAGCGTTTTTTGCAATGAAGCATTAGTCTTGCTTTGGACATCCGGGTGTTGCTTCATGACAGAAAAGTATGGGTTGTTTTCCCTTGTTCTATCACAACGACACTGGGAAAGTGTTAATTAATCAACCTGGGCAGCAAAAAAGAAAATGTCTGCTAAACTGGAATATCTCCTTGACCTTTTTTTCCTTGTTTGTGCTACAGATTTTATATACACATATATTTATGTGATTTACATGATGCTTCTTATCAGTTTAATTTTTAATGGCTGAAGCGTTGCGATGTAGTCTCTCAATTTGTCTGTGTTGGTATTTACAGCTCTGTGAGCACTACAGTGTCAGGGACCTACCTGAGAAGGCAGCCACGACATTTGTGTCTTGATACAGCTTCCTGCAGATTTGTGGGTGTTTGGTTTTGGAGTTCTGGCATATGCCCCTTTCTTATCTCTTTTCCCCGCTTGAATAGTTTATCATGATGCCAACTTTGGGAGATAATTTATCTTGAGCTCCGGCAAAATTTATTCCTGAGTGCTAAAAGTGTGATCTTTGAACACGTTGAATGACAGACCTGAGAAATGCAGCTAGAGTGGTTCTGTCACTAAAAATGAAATTGTGAATAAGAGGTTGTTCTTAGTACTTGAATGGAAGATTCAAGTCCAATGATATTTGTGTTTGAAGTGTGACTGTGAACTGATAATCAGAAAGCTGGTCCCCTCTCAAGTGAGGGGCCTCATGATGACATGTATAACCTGGTATTCTCTTTCTGAGAGTTACAAATTTCAAGAGCAGTGAGTGTGTTAGACAAAATATTTTTGGAGGCTACCAGCTGTATTTGCCTCCGTGATCCTATCCCTATAAAATACTCTGCACTTTCTTTCTCGTTCTGTCCAGTGATTTAGTTTTCTTCAGAAAATTACACACTTCTAATTTATTTAAAGGTAGACTGACTTAGGACAATTCAGCTCAGCATGGCATAATATGATTAAAAGTTGTCTGAATATTGCATCTCAAAAAAGTAATTTTAAAGACAGTGGTGTATTAGCCTGCCTTGGTGATGGTGTGCCTGTTGCATTCCTTCAGTGATTACCTTTATTCTGTCCATATCTTTTCTGATGACACCCCCTGAAACTGTAAATTTATGGTATCCATACCTGAAAGTCGTACATATTTGGAGATTTCCTGAACAAGAGATACAAAAAATTACCTGAAGTGAGAGTTTATAAAGATCAATATGGTTAGCTCCCCCCCCCCAAAAAAAAAAAAAAAAACAACACTAAAATTGAGGCCGTATAAGACATCACACAAATGAGAATGTATCTGACACTAGAGGGATCTCTGGAATAGCAGTAGAAGAATCTTAACATCTGGTATCTCAAAGACAGATGTTGAGCAAGCTGGAGTGAGGCTACAACCTGGCTTTTGAGCAGTCAGAGTGGGCATAATGTAATCTTGGTATATGCCGATTTTGAATCAAGATGAAGTGACTTTCTTGAAAGAGGATCTCCCATTCAACCACAACTTCCAGGTGCTGACGCTGAAATTAGTTAGACCTCCCCAGTCCTGCACTAATTGGAGTTACTGACTTCACTGATGACTGCCCAGTCGAACCTCCTGCATAAAGGATCAAATCGATGAGCTATCATGCTAGTAAAATGTATCAGTCAGATGTTCAGTAAGCTTACATCAGCGTATTTTCTTCAGAATCAATGAATATAAGCAAATTTGGCACTCTGAGAGAATTAAATTTCTGCTTTTTCTTAATGTAACAAATTTCAGTAAGAAATTTTGCCTGTTAGAAAGTTTTTCAATGTGTGACAGGAGCTTCCATATCATGTCTTTAAAGTAGGTAACAGTGATTCTTTTATTTTTATTTTTTATTCATTGAAGTTGCTGCCTAGCTTCAAAATGGAACTGGTACCAGCAGTGCAGTGCAACCCTGCTCAGAAAATGGTGTTTTCATTGCTCAAGCAAAAATGTAATGCAGAGTAAATAGGATTTTGCTGTTGGGTGTTTTTTCTTTTTTTCTTTTGCGTATTCCATTAATGAACTACCTTCAGCATCTGTACTTAAAAGTAGCCACCACTGTACAGTTTAGTGATTCTGATGGTGATTCATTCTGGATGGGTTGTTAGCACTGTGAATTTTATGATTTCTCATCTACATGACATTTCGTTATTTTATGGATCACTACCAACTGTCTGAATCACAACAGGGCTTAGTTTTCTGTATTGTTTTCAAAGACACTTACAGATATTGCAAAAACTAAGGCACACTTCATAACCCTGCTTTCCCTGCGTATTTGTGGGAGGACTGAGGAAAATGCCAAGAAAGAATCATCCTTCCTTCACACAGAATCACACTTCACTGATTCTGTAGGCCAGACCTCTCACATATGTTTCCTACATCATTTTACTTTTTCACCCATGATCTGGAATTTTGTTAAAACATTGCTTTTCTTTTTGCCTTGGAGCTAAAATCATTCAGGATTTCAACATTTTACATGCTACTGAGATGATAAATGGAGTGAACAGGGGGTTATTGATTCATCTTCTTAACTGATTTGATGGCCTATGGGCAATTACACACCTGGTTGAAACTAGTAGGCTTGGAAACGAGCTGTCAGGAGCTCCAAGCCCTGATACATTGTACCATTCCACCTTTCCAATTATCACCACATCAATATTTTGCTCACTGATGCCTTTGCCATTCCTTGGAAGTTTGAACCTGATGAGATACTATCAAGTGCAACATGTTTAAGCTCTGGTATGAGCTGGTAGAGACCTCCACGCTCACCAAAGGTCAGGTTAAACCTAATGCTCAGACTTCAATCAAATGGGTGATGGACTCTGGATTTCTGAGCAACGGCAGAAAAACATTTGAGAGTTATTCTGCTATCCTTAGAGAGGCAAGCAGGTACAGCAATACCACAATCTTCAGCTTCTCTCGGTTCATTCTGATAACAATTGAGGACATGTTATATGTCCTCTAACATATAGAAGAGGACAGGACTGCTTCATGTGACTTTTGTTCCAGGTCCATGTGCCCTATGTAGAAAGTAAATTTGCAGGTGGACTTCTCTTTTGAAATTTTTGCGTGGACCATAAATACTTGATGGATTGCATCCATTCCTGAAGCAATAGTTCATCAGAAAGGGCATGAGAGGTATGCTGCCTAAGAAGCTTTGAGTAGCTTCAAAAGGGAAAATAAGGACACCGTGCTCCATAAGCTATAACACAGCACACACTACGTTAGAAATATGTTCTAATTGCTGTAGTAATGTCTAATAGTTATGGTGCATTCAAATACTGTTTTCCTTAGTCACTTCCTTAGCCATTTCAGAAGAATTTCAGTTTCAGGATTCAGAGTCTTAGATGCCTACGGCTGACTGCTTAGGCTCGTATTACAGTAGAAGGAGATCTAATCATGGCATTCAGGGCAGGTCTTCAAATGTCCCACAATAGACATGTATAATTGGTGAATTTAAAGCTTTCTAGACTCCACTGAGGGCTTAATTCACTTAATTCACTTGCCTACACACAGGTTGTGGTTGCTAGTACTATTAGAAATGCCCTAAGATGTCCTGGCTGACTTCCAGTTACTAATCCAAAGGGATGTGCATCTTCTCCAGATCCTACATCATATCTATCTGTTCTACTATAGAGCTAAATTTAGGCATATTAATCTGTAAGTGGAATCCCACCCTTCATTTACTTAATTCAATGTTTCTATAATTGGAATAATTGAATAATTCAGTATTTTCCTATTGCTCTACAATAGGAAATTTCAGAACTTCAGAAAACATGTTTCAAATTATGATTCAAAAAAAGGCTGTGTGTTAAAGAAGATATATATATTTTTACACATTTCTTAGCTTCGAGAAAGAAAGGTAAACAATAAAGCTTTGAGGGAGATGTCATAACTTAGAAAATACAAGGCTGTATGCAAAATCAAGGCAATACTTATGCCATGTGTTGGCGTAAACTGGCAAATATTATTACTAAAAGGTAAAGTCTTATTCGACTTCTATTCTCATATTTTAAAAAGAACATTGATCAATTCGAAAAGGTTGACAGGAAGGAAAAAATACAGTATTTTGGGAAAATTAGCCTAACAGTAATAAATAAATAGATAAAGCATTCAAGTATTTAACTTAGCAAACAAAGATTAAGAGATGACTTACTGACATTCTCCATAAATTCACCTGCCTGAAGAGGACTTCTGAATATAAAGGACTGCTGAAAATAAAGGGCATTTCAGTTCATCAGAAAAAGCCAAAAGAAACTGCAACATGCAATTTTAACAATTAATATCATTAGTCTTTACAACAACAACCCTATCATTTCTTCTCTTTGAATTGAAAGTTAATTATTTTCTAAAAGACAGTCTAGGTTAAGTAGAAGTTTTTGATTTTATTGAAGAAATAATTTGGAGAAATTTTTTAGTGAGAGTTCAAAACACTGTGTTAATGAACTGGCTAAACTGATCATTTACTGGTGAAAGGGTGAAAAAGATATTTTCATTGTCAAACAGTCAGATGCCAGATCTCCTCTGCCTGGATCAACACACGGCATAAATATGCAGTTGCAGTATTTTGAAGAACTAAATAAGATATGACTTACTGCAGAGATGCCTCCTTTCCTTGTTCTTCTGAGAGTTTTTTTTTTTTTTTTGATTACTTGTGTAGCTGTAATGATTTTTTTTTTTAATATAAAATCAGAACTTGCTTGGAAAAGTAATCTAAACAGTAGAACAGCCATTTAATATTTCGCTCTAATGTCCACTAAATGCAAAAGATCATCAGCAAGTTACCCACATATATATATGTATTTCTGTCTTTGAAACGATTTTCTGTAAAAGTAGAGAGTGAGAAAAACTTATTGTGTTTGCTATCTGCATATTCGTATATGCATTATCTATCAATGTATTACTTTGATTTTAAGTAATTATAGCAGATAATTTATTCTCTTGACTTATTCTTTCACAAAGTCAGTCACTCTTTACATTAAGAAATTGTAAGATTGGCACCAAATTTGCATGTATTGTAAGATTATTATTATCAGCTTTCACTTTCCTCTTTGTAATTCAGTGCAGGGAAAATATAAGAGGAAGGAACTAAGTAATGGACTTTGAGTGTCTGCTTTTTAGTTCCTGTGTACATTAAATCACATACAGTGAAAATCTCTTACTTAGCAGATAATTAAAATTTGAATTAAGAACTATGAGGTGCCACTTTGGAGGGGGAGAGTAGCTGGAAAAGTAGTGATTCATTAGTGTGATCCATAAGGGATGAAAGAGGGGAAAAAAACCTCTTCACACCCACTTTTGGTATGAGACTTGCAAGAAGTCTAGCAGCCAATGGTGGCTGGTGGGACAGATGGATAGAATTTGCTTACTATATTTGCTGTAATTATAAAATGTCACATACATATATAAATACTATATGTTTAATTTTCCTCCTACTATCTTTTTCATTCATAAGCTCCAGCCCATCTCCAGTTTTAGATGTCTGGAACCAAAACTAAAATCTTGAAAACCCCTTATTTCAGCTGCCACTTTACCTCAGATGCTCTCAAATGCTCTTTAGCTTCCAGCACTATTTTCCTAAGCACTTGAAGTTCTTGTTCTTGGCAGAACAAGACTCCCAAAGCCCTTATGCCATCAACGACATAGGGGTATATATCACACCTCTGGGATATTGTCCTTCATCAGAATGTACTACTGCTGACATTATTTTGCTTTTTATGTCTGCATGTGGTTTAAGGACAACCACTGTGGGCATGGCCATGAATGCTCAACACAGGCTGCAGAGACCATAGACTCTCCTCAGTAAATCTACACATGGTACTATCTTTCTTTCTCAGTGTTTGTGTTGAGTCTCTAACTCAACAGGGAACATCTAAACTTTATCAGGAACCGCAAATTGGATGTTCATCCATGTCACCACAGGGGTTACGCTTGCTGTCTGTAGCTGACAGGCAAATTACATGTTCATTGCCTACCGGTGAGAGGTCTTGTCTCTCTGGAGTAAAGATTGGAAACCAACTCTCCCATCCATTCTTAATGGTAGATTAAAGAGGAAAGCTGATTTTCACTAAAACTCCCCTCAGTTCATGCAGGGCGGAATAGCATCAATAAGGGGGCTGGGAAGACACCCCCGTTCCCAAGACTGCAGTTGCAAGCTAATTGCTAGACTTGCAGTTAAAAGGAGTTTTTTTCTCACCACTTCCTTCTATTTTTCTTTATAAGATAGGTATGTTTGATGCTCTGATATTGAAATAAAGATCGCATAGGCCTGTACTTAATAAAAGATTTGTAGTGTTGGTACCCTGTGACAAAAAGCACCTTCAAGTTGAACACCTAAGCAGTGGAGAAAGGTTGGATTTAGAAGACACCTTATTTCCAGTGCAGGATCTACTGTTACCCAGCCATATAGCTGGCAGGCAAAGAACCAAGCAGAAAAACTTATACTGTAATAAGAAAAACCTGTATTCATTCTAACTCAGTTCTAACATAGACTATGGTATGGCTCTTTGGAAACTAGAGGAAAGGGAAAAAACAGGCAAGAAAAAGGGCTAGATTCATTTGTGACAGCCAAAACCACAAGAAGTGGAAAACAAAGATTGTTAAAGGTGGAGTTGAAAGTGCCTCTGTTTCAATAATTTGTTCCACATTGCAACTAGATGTACATAACAAATTAATAATTAGAGAGGAAAATGAAGAAGAAAACAGGGGAAAGCAGGTCCTGACCTGATAACATGAAGAAACAACACAAAGACCCTGGAGTGGGTCATGCATAGTATGATGGTGATGCATAGCAGCTGAAGCATCTCATTTAATTATAGCTTAACTAATTTATAGAGTAATTGCTAAATAAATATACTTTATCCTGTAGTCTTTGATAATAAAATATTGGTGACATGACATGCAACTCTATTTGTGCTTTAGAGGCTCACAGTAATCTAGAATAAATATTCACCCTCATTGCTGAGATTTCCTTGCTTGCTTTTCTTCAAGCACTTCTTGGTGAACATACCAAAAGTGTTGCCTCAAGTGGCAGCGTGTGTAGGTGATAACGGCCGCGAAAGCTGTAGAGCACCAATATTTCCTAGCAGCCCATCCTAGGAATCCTGACTATTATACCATATAGATACTATATATACTACATATATATACTGTATATACTATACATACTACAACATAAATATTATATTGTGTACATGCCATGTATGGCTAATGGATGTGAAGTCCCCTAAAATTAGTTATTCTACCATTGAACATCATGGTACATAAATCCTTATCTGTATTTGAGATTTAATTCATTCTCCAGGGTGACAACTGTTTTGCAGTGGTGTGCATTAATTTTGGAGTCAATTTGGATTCACTCTGCAGTAATGCTGGATAGTAGAGTCTGATTGTCAGTAAAATAGACTTAATTGTAGATGTTATAAATGGAAAAGCGTTATTAAGTGATGGAGCAGAATTGTTCCCCCTACTGTCTCCTCATTTAAAATCAGATTCTTTTAGGATGAAGACATGCCTCATTCATTGTTCTTCAGATAATTTGAAGAGGGTCTGAAAGCAGGACTAAGCAGAAATTCATCCTGATGGCAGTACAGTGATCAAGGTGCTCTGAGATGACTGCATATTTAGCCAACCTGTCTCTATAAAGTATCCTGTGTATGTTTTATAACCAGAATAAATGTGCTGGCAATTGAAAACTGGAAGCCTGATATTGGAAATTATTTTTGCAAACTGTACTTATCCAGTGGCAATAACACATTTTAACATCTGCTGTTACCTCGCTGAAGTGTATGGATTTAGCCATTACCAGAAACGTAATAAGCCTAGTGCCTTCATCAACTATTTTCCAAATCACTGTATCATATGTGGAATTCTTCAGGGAATTGAAGCCATGGTTTGTTATAATACATTTAGTAAATGACATATGCAAACACATTGAAATATATATGCAAGCAAGGGAAAAAATGCATCACCTGGGTCAGAAGCATGCTGAACTGAAAGCAGTCTAAAAATCAAATAAAGACCTAGAAAGTACATGGTGTAAATATTCTCTGTCTATGAAAGCAGATGGACTAAAAGATACCTATAAAACCACCACTAGCAGAACTAGCAGAAATGGGCTAGATTCATCAATACCCTCCAGCTGTTTTACTATGATGGTAAAAAGCAGCAATATCAGTTAAAAGGGGTTATAGCTGATTTGCATTGTCTGAGTGAGTCAAAGCATCTACCCAGAATGGTTCTCCTAATAGTTTGTGTCCTTGCAAACACTGGTTTGTTCCTTGAGTTGCATGGTGCACCTCAAAAGTTACACAGTTTAGGTGTTTTATTAAATATTAAAGAACAAATTCACTTAATTCCATCTGATAGCTGCAGCTCTTGTCTAAACGAAGACTCAGGATATTTTCCCAGCTTCTGAGCCTAGATGTGCCCTGAATGCCCGCTCAGGCCACATTACGATGAACCTCAGAGGCTCGCCATCCTCGGGAAGGAGGCCTGGGCCAGAAGGCCCCTAATCCTTTCAAGCCCCTAATCTGGATGATGCCTGTGTTCCAGGTCTACAGACAGCCCTGGTTTTATGCCTCCTCCCTTTGCTGCAGCCTTCAGTCTGGTTTATACCATCATTGAGCTGCTTAATGCAAGCAACACGCTCGTCATTGCAAAGTCGTCTTTTCCTCAGGTCCTTGCTTGACAGCTCTCTGGCTGGGCTCTTTCGAGGGCTGGAAATAACAAAGACTCTTCCCACTGGAGTGCTCCACAAGGAGCATTTGCAAAGACTTTTAGGAATCTTTTATCTACAATAATTTTAACAATTCATGGGTGGTGTGGGTTGCATGTGTTTTGACAATGCGTTTCTCTTTCTGGCTTTCTTTCACCTGCCTGCCTGCCTTGTATTAAATTGAAACTTCACTTTAAAAATCTTGAAATAGACTTATTTTCATTCTCTGAATGTTCTGACTTAAAAAAAAAAAGATTAAAATCAAACTGGAATGTAACATACTTCAGTTCCTTAAATACTGACAGTATAAAAATTGCTATTGTAGTAATAGGCACTACTCTCAAAAAGTGAACATTTGGCCAGACACTGAGAAACCAAACTCTGTTATCACATTTTTTTAAGAATATTTATGTGATTTATAGGGAGTAGATCAAAATATTTAGCTCTAAAGTTATTAAGTTATTGAGCTAAAGTAGTTTAGGCATTCTTCATAATTTGGTATTTCAAATTTGCATACCCACTGGGTCTGTTGAGACACAAAATCTGACTGTGGGCAAATGAATTAAAGAAAGTTGATCAAGTAAAAAGGCAGAACAAGTTGGCATCCATGGAAGAGCTTTTGACTGGATTGTCTACAGGCACCTCATTGCTGTGAAAGGTAAGGAGAATCAGAGTCTTAAAGATAAACTTTTCATTTTCATCTAAATATACACCTTAAGAGAGGAAACTGTTACCTGTGCCTGGAAACAGTCAGAAAGACCTGCACAATACAGAATTATCTGACAATGAATATGACTTTGCATGTACATTAGCAGATGTAGGAGAAACATACTTTACAGAAACTTTTAGTTAGTCAGATGATAAAATCACAATACATGTACACAGAGAGTCAGTGACAGTGACCAGCCTTAAGCTCCCCCATTCTTGACTTTCTGTGCTTAACTTTCCAAATATAATAATGTTTTTTGATGCAGCTGTACAATCAACAGAAAGCATAGTCAGGAAGACCACAAGGAAGGCTTTCACCGATGGTATCGCTTAATGGATGCATTAATGTATTCAAATGATAATTTTAAAATAATATTCCAGATACTTAAGTGAGATCATTTGTGTCTTCCACTAGCTTCTTTTAATTTATATTATTTGGTACTATCTTTCCTGCTTTTGAATTTGAAGTCCTTTTTGAATATAAATAATTTCTTAAATATCCCCAAGTCCAAAGGAAAAGAATCTTTTCCATCTGTTTCATCTACACAATAAATGTAAGTGAAAAAGAGAAAAGGAAAAAAAGGAACACAAAAATAACTACACTGGAACATATCAGTTACATATCCGTTGACTTTGGCATATGTTGTGTTCTTATTCAATCAAAAAATATTGCAATGGAAACTTATATTCACATTTGCATGTTAACAATGTTTTTCTTGTCACAACTCAATGTACAATATATGCTACAAAGCAGCATTTCACACAGATATCACATGCACTACATCTCAATGCACTTTGACATTAAATTCAGTTGCAGGGGGCCAATGACCCCTTCTGTTCATAAATATCTTGGGCAAAGTATCTCTAATAATGTATCTAATAAAAAGTGAATTTCCCAGTAAAATGCTCTGCCCTATTCACCTTAATACAAATAATTAAAAAATTTAAACTAACTTATTGTTGTGTCTCTTACTGTTTATTATTTATGCTGAAAATTCTCTGCTTCGTTCATCAGCTTAATTATCAGCATTTTATACGTGCCACTTGTAACTTTAAAGTAAGCATAGCTGCTTATATGGACATTTTAAATTTGGTGTGCAAATAATCATCCACTGACTTGATGAGGGAAGAAAGATGCTTATTTAGTTAGACTATTGGATTAACAGCCAGAACATATTGCCTCAATTTCCTGCTTCGTCTCAAGTTTTTAATGTGACTTTTGGGCAGTTTCTTGTCTTCGCATGCCGTGCCTCATCTTCTGAAACGGGAAAAGTGGTTTTTTATTTGTTTCTTTCCCTCTACGTCTTGTCTATTTAGAACGTCTTTCTGTAATGCTTGTCACAATGTAGCTTCAGTCTTACTTTCTATTGCAATGTCGATGACAAATATTATTTATTTGGTACATGCAATACAGTATAAAATCATGAATTGTGGACACTTCAAAACCACTGCACTGCAGCTACAGCCAGACTCTGTTTCACCTCTGTTCCCTCTTGCAAATGCTTAAAAAGGTTTACCTTGGAAATTGGCAGGATGAATAAGATGAAGAATGGACTCTTAGTCAGAGCTTCAACTCAGGGATAGCACTAAGCATATTGAGTTCTTTTCTTTCATAAGAGCACATTAGTAAAGAGTCAATTATTAACTCTGCTACTTGATTTATTCCAACATTTTGAATGTATTAGGGGTCAATGTATTTAAGCTTTTTTTTTTTTTTTAATTATTATTTCAAGTGGAAATTAGGTTCTCAGAGGGTAAGTAGATTATAATAGATCCCAACTCCTGGGCCCATGTGCTGGCATGTCAGTAGGATTTATTATAACTCCTACCTTCAGAGAATAAGAATTACATGTAATTTTCTCTTTCAGTTAATGAGATTATATGTGGTTCAGCAGGTATTCAGTGTGACTTGGTGGTGAATTCTCACTCAGAGATCCTGTCTTTTGCTTTATTGGTAGGTTTTCTTAATTTCTGGTCTCCTATTTCTGTACCTTCCTAATTTAAGACATATTCACTGTTGAAAATGTGCAAATTTATCCCCAGGTTCAGTTCACACTGCATCACTTTCAAGAATATTAAGCTGTGCAGGTCCAGTGAAAGCTCATCGAACAGTTAAATGAAGGCAGAGAGTTTGCAAAATATGAGTTTTATCCCAGAGTTAAGCAGGTGAATTAAATGCTATAAAACGGAGGGGGGTGAGAGACCACTATTTGCATTGCTGGGACAGAAACTCAATGTGTAAACGATCCTGACAATGTCTATAACATATGTTGCTAAAGAATTGTTTGGTTATTAAAATAGATCTTTGCAACATTTAAGAATTTTTGATCTAATTTCATTAAGATGCTATGAAGAAGAATGATTAAAGCAGTTTAGTTTATTAGCTGATTTCCTGTTACTTCAGCACAGAAACTGTATGGTTATTTTTTGAAGTATTGGCTATAAATCAGGGGGTTGCTTTTTTTTTTTTTTTTTTTTTTTTTTTTTTTCCTTAATTATATCAAATTCAAACCAAAGTAGTTGCAGAACCTACTGCAGCTACTGCTGGAAAGTGATGTGACCAAGAGCCTGTTCATGTGTCTTGTTTAGGCATGAAACGGGGATAACACAACGATGAAGAAAAATTATATTTAGCTCATTCCATTTCTGTAAATTGGGAAGCAGTGGTACTTTCCCTTTCCCGCAGGTCCAAAGTGCACGCTGTCCTCGCTGGCACCGAGCCCCTGAACAAAGTTGCTTTCTATGCTGCAGCGCAAGTCTGCTCATTTTCCTGCCAAACATGGGCTGCTCCGTGACAGATCGCGCCCTCCCGAGTGCGGGTGGTAAATCTCTTTCTGGTTATTTTGGCAAACAAAGGCTTCGTAATACATTTTGGGGTTCCTACTTAGGCAGTTCAGTAGATCGGGGCTACGAGGGGATGCAGAAGGGAGTAGAAAACGTTTGGAAAAAACTCATGTTCTTAGGTTGAAAAGACTGAATTTTGGATTTGGCTTTGCTTGAGGCTGGTTTTCGGAAATGAAGCAGGCCTTGAGGAAATGCGTATGAAACGGCTGCTGCTTTTATTTTGTGCATTTATTCTCTGTCCTCTTGCAGACTTTGGTTTTGTGCCTTTAGTTACTGAGGTGAGGAATTAGCATGAGTCTATGAACTGCTCCTCCACGATGAGAGTGTGTTACTCACCCCCTGCTTCTGGTCCAGTTTTGTTGCATGTTTGCTTTTACTGTTAGGGTGATATTTTCCCTGTCAATTTTCCCAAATATAAACATGCTATCAGAAAAATACTCTGTATTTTCTTGCAGATGCATGCAGAGTCCCACTGTATCAGAAAAGAATAAAAAATTGAAGTATCTTCCCCTTCCTTTCTTTTGTCCTAACGCATATTTGGGAAGTATCTGACAGTGTTAGAGATGCAAGGAATATTAGAAGGTTTCAAAATATTCTACCTAATGATGGGTTTCAATGTATAAAGAACATATTGATTTTTCTTCCATAGCAATAAGTGATTTTTCTGAACGATGAAATAGGATTCAGTAAGTTTGTTTTGAGAATCAATACCTTATTAATTTTATTCCAACAGTCCAGGACTGACTGAATTTATGAAGTAATATTTTGGCCTTCTTGACCCACAACAAACAAATCTTTTGTCTTCAGCTGACGCTGAAGACAAATCCTCATGGCAGATTTCACTGAATTTGCTCTCTGGAGACAGCAATCCCAGATTTGGTAAGGAATGATGTCTTCCTTCATAATTTCTGAATATATCTCTGGAATTTAACTATAATCCTGCAACAGAATTACATGAAATCTAGGAATCTCAAAAGTTAGGAGATTAAAATATCTTTAGCCTCCAGTTGCTTGAGGTAGTGTAGTTTTCTGTACCAAGAATTCCTCGGGAGAGCAGGAAGTCTATTGGTTCTGACACAGCAGCTAGGTTTTGCGTTACGGTGATACTGAGCTCCACTAAAACTGTAGGCTAGATCCTCATCTAGTGCTATCTAGTACTAACCACAAAGGAGAAGGAAATCTAAAATTGCAGCTGGTAAGGATCTAGCTTTCTTTCTTCTTGGTAAGAGTATCTTATAAGCATCCAGGACATTTCAATTTTAATATACTAATGTCCTGCAAATGGAAATTTCTACATGTAATTGAGATCTACAAAGAAGAATGCAGATTACTTCTTGATAAGATTACAAATAATTTAGATAATTATTTGATGCTGGTGGAGTCAATGTCAAGATTGTTGGGTGAATAAAGTGGTTTCTTGTGTTGTTAGCAACCTGTGTCACAGAGTTGTCAGCTCAAGAAAAGTGCTAGGGTAATGGTGGTGTTATTACTATCAATACTTATTATTTATTGAGACCCTCTGTGCATGTGGTGCATAACAAACATAAAAGCCAAGGCAGATCTCCCCGATATAACTTGGATGAACTCATTAGACAGATACTGAGTGAGGAAGAATTTCAAAAAGAGAAGGGAAAATGGGTAAAGAATAGATAGGCACAACCTTGAGAATTGTTTATTCACGGTCCAAGTAGCACATGTGGACAGATGAAGAACTTAGAGCTGGACCTGAACATCACAGATGATGAAGAAGAGATGAAGTAGCAAAGAAGATAAATTGGGGCAATGATGTTTCTTCACTGTGTACTGAATTAGCTGATGTGTTCCAACATGATTTCTTCATTAGCTATAAATAACATAAACTGTTGCTTCAGTTTACAGGAACAAAAAAACACTTCCACTGTTTGCTGGAAAAAGAGACGTAGAGCTGCATTTCATCTACGTATTGGTGGTGATTTATTGCTGTATTTCCCACAGATAATGTTAAGACCGAACTTTTTAGAATTCATTAGCTGAGAGCTTTTGGGAAAAAATTTTCTGAAACTCATTGTTTGGGATAATCATTGCCTTTTGTAATGACTTACTGTGTCCTATCTAATTTGGGGTTTATCTTCATAGAGAAATTATTCTTGAGGAAGGCTGTGCAATGAAAATCTTATTGCTATTCCAAAATAATTTCAGAATCGTGGTGACTTTACTAAATAAATTTAATGCAAATTAAGTAAAGGCAAGTATTTTGGAACCTGTTTGACCACCCTATCTCATGTACGTATGATGCTCAAGTAACCTTGCCAGTCACATTCCCTGTGAAGATACATACTTTGGCAAGCAGCAAGACAGGTTACCAGAATAACTATCATTATTAACAGGACGTGTTTCTGATTCGTTATCTGGAAAAATAAAATGCCAGTCATTTAGAGTACTACTACTCCATCTGTATACTGGTCTGGAGATTTTAACTGTTGGACTCCACTTCCCCCAAGGAAGTGGGTAGATGCTGCCAGACTTCATGGTGTTTTGACAAAGCAACTTTCTTAAGGAAAGGCTAGACACAGCATATTTGAGGGTGATTGTGAGTTCCTTTTCATAAGGCCCCGGGGAAGCTAGCAAAGGATTTTAAATAATTCACATGGCAAAAATGCATCCAGAGAGCTTAAAGTCAATAAAGCCTCGAGCTCTTTATAGTACTTTATGACTGAGTCTCAGTATATTAATTCAAAGCTCTCAGAAGCCAAAGACACCATATTCTCAATCTGCTCGGGTGCAAATGTGAGATACCATATGGGACTTAGCCCCAAGAGGGAGGACGCAATAAACCCACAGTCAGAAAGCCTAAATAAGAAGTGGGATTGGTTTCTTTAGCATAAATAACACTTTTTCTACCCTGCATTTCATGAGCCTACATTTCTTATGTGAATAATTTTGAGTAGAAAAAGTGTGATAGAGTAGAAGTCTGTGTGGGATGGAAGATAAATTTAGGTCTGTAATGAGGGACAATTTGAATTCTGTGCCCAGTGTATCAGCTGTTAGAAACATTTTCTTTGCTGCTAAAAATGCAGAAGTTGCAAAATGTTTTCCACTCAACACTATTTCCTTCACTTCCTATGGATGTTATAGAGTTTTTTTTTTTTTTTTTTTTTTTTTTTGGGGGGGGGGAGGGGGTGGGGCGAGTCTACAAGTAATAAAAAAGGCTTTCAGCAGACCTCTGGACCTCCAGAACATTGCTTCTATAGCCTATGCTAAAAGAAAATAAAATTCAGCTCTGCTCAAGCAGTTATATTGTATTAAAAATGACACTCCAGGAGATGCAAAGGATGTACAGGACAGATTTGTTAATATGACTGAAAAAAAACCCACTCTTGTTTGAGTTTAAATTAATATCCAGTTTTGCTTGTTATAACATGCTTGTTCAAATTCAAATAACTTTCCGTCTAATTTGACAGTTAATCAGAAGCTATGGAACCTGATTATCCATGGTTTACACCCTTCTAGCCATACAGTCCAGCTAAGTTAAAAACACATAATCTTTGAATTTAACAGAGGTTTAAGATTTTTATTCTGCTGCTCTTTTATCAATCATCCATTTCCTATTGAATTTTAGGAGGAAAGATCAAACCCTAAGAGAACCCTGGGAGTTAGGGTGTGGAAAACATTGTCGTTGCTTGCCATTTATGCTTAAAACTTTCTGTTAGAGATTTTCCTAATATACCATACCTGTTTGAATATAAAAGTGACTATCCCACACTCATAAGATTCAGGTGAAGGGGCAAGAAAAATGGTGGCATGGTTAAATAAAGTAAGAAATTGGGGTGGGATTTTTAGCCATAAACAAATATCATATGGGTTTTGGAGAAAATAGCTGCTCTTCTTTACCTCAATCTCCAAGTCTATAATGTTAATGTAATAATTATTCTACTTGCAGAGAAGAGTCAGTGACTCAGATCTTTAGTAACTGAAATTTTCATGAGTGAAAAGGTCTTAGCTCAATCCTGTACAACTTTTTCTGCTAAAGTCTGAAGGATTGATGCAGTACAGTGATCTCAGTTGTCTAGACAGCAATATTTGTAAATAGCATTGAGAAGTTCAGGAGGAAGGAAGTGGCTATACACGCTAAGATTACTAACATTTAAAATTTATTCTCTTAATTTGATATGTCTCTAAGCCTCTTCTATTATCTCCTTCTGTTAACTTTTATGGTTATCCTGTTTTGTTCTGCAAAAACAGCAATTTGACCCCTACCTTTCTTGATATGAGACTGGTTTCTGAAAAAAGCAGTGTCTTCTAGGCAGACACAAGCTATAGAGAAATTCCCTTTCAAAGCCTGTCAGTGCTGTTTCTTAAGCAGCTGGAAATATTTACTCTCAAGTTAACAAGGAAATGTAGGCTCAGACCAGAGATGTTTAGTAAAGAATCCTATTTCTAACAGTGGTAGTGCTAGATATTTCGGAAAAGGGTATAAGAATTTCACAGGAGGAGGAAGTGTGATAATCTACTCTTTGCATTAGGTCTTCTCCTAGTAATAGGAGAACTTCATCCACTTTATGCCAGATTCCAGTGTCCTTATGTCCAGCATTCACACTGAGAAGGGAGGATAGGGAAGAGGTCTAAGAAAAAGGAGTATAATGTCACTGAACTTTCCCTTAAGCAGAGCTGGGAAATCCTTAGAAGTAGCAGAATTAAGAATGCCAGGAGACCCACAATCCTGTTCTTCACCAAGTATCCATAACTGACAACTGTCGCCAAGGAGAGAATGTTAAGAGGAGTGGACAGGGCTTGCTGTAAAGCTGGGAGGATATCAGGTCAGTTTGTTCCCTTCTAGGAATGAAGGAAAACACCATGACTAAGGGATTGGTAAGACTACAGAGCTGGTAGAAAGCTGAGGTTGCCTTTGGCTCCATCTGAGACGGAGTCAGTGACACAGCATCTGGCACTGTTCCTCAGAGCCTGGAAAGCTTGAATGATCTGGATAAAAAGCTGAAAGACAAAAATCTCCAGGCTACCCATGAATTTTCCAGAAAACCTACTATCCTGCAGTGAAGAAGGAGACAGGTGATACTGAAATTAAGTGTTCAAAGGGCACCAGATTGATGGTTTTGACCCAGGAATATTGGGTCAAGCATAGGAAGAATTGATTGTGAGAATACGGTGGCCTTTATCTAAATCGTCTCACAGTCAGGAGATCTTTAAACAAATAAGAAAGAGGAGGATAAAAATGGGCCTGTCATAGTCAGGCATACTAAATGAACCCGAGAATATTTTATGTATAACAAGCTCAAACCCCAATAATTGCCTATTATGAGCAATTTTAAAAGTGTTGTTTAAATGCATTATTGCTAATAATGTACTCAGAACTGAAATGTGGTAGAGCTGGTTATTCTGAATATCTGAGGAGAGTTGTTGAGGTCAATATCAGATGCTCATACTCAGAGACTACCGAGAATTACAGGACTCTAAATGCTAATTCATTGAAGCTATATGTAATTAAATTTCTGGGCAACAATTTGTTCCAAAATATCTGATCTCATTAAAGAATGACCTAAACTGCATCAGAAATTGTATTACAATGAGCAATTTTAGTTGAGGAATATTAATTAGATATTGCAACAAAACCCACTTATGTCTCAAAACATTAGAACTACAGTAAAATCTCATAGCAAGGGATATTGGGGAGATAATATATAAAGGATATAATTTTGGATACTATGCTGGACAAAAAGTTAATCGTTGATCTAAAATTTAGTAGTTGTGTGGCTAGCCAGTGTTTACAGCCTGGTTCTGTGTGCTTTGTGCAGACAATTTGCAGCCAATGGCAAAATGCATGAATGTGGTAAATGAGGCCAAAAGAATAAGTAAGCTACAGCAGGCAGTATGGTTAAAGATAGTGAAACAGGACATCTAAAGAAAAGGCCTATTTTTTCCCAATTCTGTGGATAAGAAGTCGGAAGGTGAGGACTGCCTGGGCCTGTGCAGAAATTAGAGGAGAGCACTGCTTGTTCGGAAGGTGAAGGGGGCAGCTTACGTCAAACGTGGCTGGACTGCTAATCATGATGGGAAGCGCAGGGAGTGATGTTCTCTGCTTGGGAATGGGAACTTCTCAAGCCATAGCTTGAGAGCTATCTGATGGGGAAATGGGAGAATAGATATCACTGTTTATTCAGGTAGAGTGGGTAGTTGGTCATTAATGGCAGGGGAATATGCTGACACTACGTTAAAGAGCACAAGGAGAAAAATTAGGCTGCTGTCCCCAGACAGGAAGGATTTATCCTAACTGAGCAATCACTCAAGCCTCTGTTGTGGAGATGACTTGTCATATGTCAGATCCAAAATTCAAATTTACCTATCCTTGTTGCCAAAGTTGATCGAGATTGCTCTGTGGTGGTGTGGATGCAGTTGAGATCCTGCAAACCCTACCGAATTGGTAGACCAAAGCAACTTACACTTTGAGCTGAAATGTTTTGTAAAGCAAGTGCATGTTTTGTTTCTCAGAATTCCAGGTCTGGATGAAAAGGTCTGCTTGAAAGGGAGAAATTTTGGCTCTCTCTAAAACATTTGACTTATTACTGTCTGACATTTGATCAAAAGAAACTTTTCAGCACATGGAGCAAAGAAAGTACTTTATATGGACTAAAAACAATGTAACAGACAGATCTCTAATTAAGCTTTTAATGGGGAGAAGTCATTAAAGAGATTGTTTCTCATGCGTTCCATTCCTATATTCAGTGACCTATATCTTGTCAAATTCTGAATATGGCAGACAGATTGTTGCGATATAAATAATATTGGAATGATCTGAGACTCCTGTGGGAGTAGTCACAGTTCACCAAAATGTGCTCTGATACAGTTCGTGATACATTTGAGAATACAGATCTCAGTTTTACCTGCAGAAAGGAGACTTTCCTGGAGAACAGACACCCAGAGAAAGGCTTATGGGTTATCCTGACTAGCAACCTTGATTTTCATTTATTGATCTGACTATGTTTAGATACCAGACTCCAGTAACTCTCGTTTTTGTGTTTCATTCATCAGTGAGTTGTTGAGACATGGTCATTTATATTTAATTATCCAGGCAATATTTTAAACAGCCTTTGTGTACTGGGTTTTTACAGGGTCTCAATATCAAAAAGTTTTCAAAAAGATGTTCTGAATTTTTTCCCAAAATTACTTTTTCTTTATTCTATTCTGTTGTACTCTGATGCACTTTTTGTTCATTTACTTATTTGTATGTAAGAGAGGAAACCAGAGGGACTGGCTTGAAAATGTTTTACAGCTAAAGCTAAACAACACTGAATTATCTTCCTATGTTACTCCTTATGCAAAACCAGGCTGATGGAAGAACAGCAATTTGGCAGCCTGTAATAGTATGTATGAACCATGTTGAAATAATGACTAGTCAAATTGCATGAACTGTACTTTTCTTTCTGCAGACAGGGGCCTGCATTACTCCCTACTATGCATAAATAATAGCCTACATGTGCACTTAAAATGAAAAAGAAGGGGAAAAAAAGAAAAAGAAAGATTGTATGTCGTGAAAAGAGAAACAAAACTGCCTGTCAAATGCTGAAAATGAAACAGGAGATACAAAGCATAGCTAAATCCTAGTCCAAAAGTAAGAGCTTTTTGGCTGGCAGGTGAGCTTGACTCATATCTGCTTCCTAATGGAAGTGGTATTTATACTCCATCAGTCCCTTCAGGTGTTCTGGTGGACTTATTCCAATTATTCTACCATCATAATAAATTTGGTGAAATCCTATTGTACCTCATCTTTCTTGCTGAGAGATGCAGAATGGAATAGTTATCGCTGAATGGTGTGCTACCAGTTGGTTCTCTATTATCACTACCAGGAAAGTTTTTTTTTTTTTTTTTTTTTTTCCTGTCTTCTTGTATTTGCCCATTAAGTCTGAGAGATTCAAAGGACTATGTCAGATAGGTATTCAGCTTGCAAAACTGTGGGAGTGAAATGGGATTATTTATTCTTTAAAAGATGTGTCCTTTTAGGATATCTAAATGGATATTCCAATGGGAACATTATTACAAAGATGTCCTAAAAAGCCGCCTCCAAGTACAGTTGTACAGTTGTAACCTGCCAGCACTGCTCTTAATTGTTTCCAGTGTGAGAACTGCTACCGTACCTTATGTTGATCCTCTTCCAATGAAACCTCAGCAAACCTACGAACGTGGCTATTCTTCAAGCCTGTGCATATGCCCAAAGCATCTAATAAAGCAACGCTGCTCTCATGTGGGCATGAGTTTGAGGCACCTTTACTGATTGCAGGTGCTCCAAATTTAAACCCGCACAACCTAATATCAAAATTTTACTTTTGCAGCTTAGCTCTAATTTCATAAACTCCAAAGAAAAGTGAACAATACAGTCCAGTTTTTCATCAACTCTTTTAAATTTCTCTGATTCCGAAGGATTTTTTTTTCTGGATGTGTTCCACTTAACGGTGATTTGCCTTACCCAACAGATAACAGGTATCGGTTTTAGCACACAACCAATAAAAATCAGTGAAGCTTTAACGTCAAAGCAGCATCAAACATCCATACTCTCAGGTCTGTGAACACAAAAGCTATAACACTCTCATAAAAAAAAAAAAAAAAAGTGTGAGTGTGTATATGCCCCCTGCCTCCAAATAATTGTTCTAGTGGCAAAAGTGTCCAGTAAATTCTTTAAAAAATTATTTCTTGGTGTACACAGTTCTGAATATACTGCCTAAGCATGGGAGCGTGGGTGTGTGTCTATATATATGGGAGGGAGTTGTTTAGCTTTTTGCTTTTCTTTTTTTTTCCTTCGAGGCGCTGAAGTGATCTTGATTGTGCTGGTTCGGTTTTTTATTCAGCTTCTAGCCAGAGGCAGCTCAGGGCTGGCAGCTGCTTCCCAAATGCTTTCCCCGAGCATCACGACCACTTTCAAGAGCCGTGGGGCAGAGTGAGGACTGAAGGTGCCGAGGAAAGGTCTCTTCTACCCTCCCCTCTTGCGGTAAGGCTGGGGCTGGAGGAAAAGCTTTGCTTTTTCCTGGAGGCAGTTTAGCGGTGGACTCCCCTGACCCATGCCGTGATGGACGCGGCAGCGCTGGGGGCAAAGATGCTCTTCCCGAGCACAGGGCTGCGGCTCTTCGGGTGTCAGTGCTGGGGGAAGCGGAGATGAAGATCAGAACAAACCAGGAGAGCAGGAGG
Organism: Rhea pennata; assembly: GCF_028389875.1. NCBI lineage: Eukaryota > Metazoa > Chordata > Aves > Rheiformes > Rheidae > Rhea > Rhea pennata. The sequence goes on from NC_084666.1 coordinate 4,958,031, forward strand.
TAAAGAAAAGCCAGAGAGACAGTAGGAAAGAACAAGAGTTTTTCCTCCGTCACCCTCTGGAGGTGACCTTATCTCTTTCCACCGATGTTAGAGGCCGCCCTGGTTGACTGAGCTGCCAGGTTAGACAGCGCGAGTTGTTTGCCTCAGGTAGGTAAATGGAGCGTGGCAGCTGGACCTTCGAGCTGGAAGTGAGATGTAAAACGTGCTCCTAGTGCCTGCGTTTGCTCCCGTATCACCGGCCGGCTTCCCTGAACGAAGGGGAAGGGAAGTCCAGCTTTCCTGAGGGGCATGGTGGGGTCAGCAGAAAGCCAGGGCAGATCACGCTGCATTTCCATCTGCGGTTGCCCAAAGGCAGCCTGCATCAGTTGAGGCCTTTGAGGATGCTGACGATAGATTTAAAAGATTTGCCAAAGGGGCTGTAGTGACTCAGACAACACATATACGCTCACAAGAGTCTTTTTGTTTCAAGCACTCTAAATTTTAGAGTCATTTTTAATACAGGTCTGGCAGTCTGTATCTGGTAGTCTGCAAGCCTTTCAGAGTAATCTGTTCTCTTGTACTATTAGGTATTTTTTTAAGTGTCAGATGTGACCATTCCTTCAGCATTTGTTCCCGCTTTATACGTCTGTTGCCTGAACTTGACCTTTTGTTTTGAACTTTTCTTTCACACCCTAATTCTCTCTGCAAATAAATTAGTTCAAGGCATTTTTAGGATTATTATTACTCTGTGCATGCAAGGTGCTGTATTCGTTCTGGCTTCTGGCAAAATTCAGCTTTTCTAGGGGCCTTTTCTTCACGTATCCAGCACTGCAGTTTAATTGGTTTCCAGCTCACCGCGCATCTCCGTCTCACTCACGTGCACACATGCAGGCACCGACACACACACGCAGCACTTCCCTGCCTGCTCAGGATGCAGGCTGAACACAAGAAATCAAAGCCTGTAGCAAGGCTGAGCCTGTTAGAACCAGTGGGCATGATACTGACGGGTATATTGATTTTCTACAACTTCCAGGGAGGTAACAACAAATATTTTATCATTGGCTATACTGTATATTCTTCATCAGTCACTTCTGCATGCTGTAGCCCACATGATAGTGTCTTTGCTCAGCATAGTACTACAGACTGTGCTTTCCTTTTTGAAATTCAGTATCTTGACTAGAGTCTGAAGAAGAACATCTGCTTCCACTGGAAGTAGAAAGGAGAGTTTGTAAAATGTATTTTTCACATTCCCAGCTTACTTGAAATTCACTGCTATCTTACATGAATTTCCTTATAATTTTTATGGTAGTTATCCTCACGACGCGTGTGACATAGGACATAGTTTTCATTGAGCACTTTAGTCATAAAAAAGGCATATATCTTAAAAGCTACACAAGCATCTAATTCCAGCGGGAATCAGTATATTATGGTGGTAGTTAGCATCTAAATGTACTTTAAGATCTGATATTAAGTGACTTGTTCAGGGGCAAAACGGTAACCTCGAGCAGAGCGGAAGCTTAATGTCCTGGCTACTGAGTCCTACTGTTAGAAGTCTGTCTTGGCAATGGCTTACAGCTGCATTTCTAAAAAGCATTTCTAATAATCTCTAAAAATTTAGACCTTAAAATCTTTTATGTCTTTATAGCCCTAAATTTCTACACAGATGTTGGGTCCCCAACCTCTTACTGTTGAAATACTTTTCACGTTAGAGCTAAGGAATGTGGGAAGAGAGGTATGGAAAGACTGCTCGGTTCTTCTGAAGCCATGACCTCTGCAGTACCGTCATGTTGCTGAAATCCCTGCAGCGGCTTCCTTTCTCATTCTCCTCCAGCTGGTAATCACTTCTGGAGTTTGCCCAGCTTGGCTCTTCCCTCTCTTGCTGCTCGTCTTTCCTTATACTTATCTGTCCTGAAGCTCAAACTGGGACTAATTCCATAGTGATATTTTTGTATTATCCTGTAAGCCCTGGATTCTCGTCTGTCATATCTTCAGATATCCTCAGTCCCTCCACAATGCCGTGGCTGGGGACATTCACAGGCAGCTATACCAGCCTGGATTTTAGCACTCTAGAAGCTGCAGGTTGCTCCCACCACTTGCATTCACTCCTCTCTTCAAGGTCACGATTTTTCCCTTTTACCCAGTAAGTCAAAACTGGAGCATTTTGGTTTTGCTGAGCACTATTCCACTATCATCCTGGCTCCCAGTGCAACCTTGATTTTGGAGGGTGGCCTAGATGAACTCCAGAGGTCCCTTCCAACCTTACTGATTCTATGATTCTTGATTTAGTGGGCGTGCTAATATATTCTTCGATTCTGAGAGTTATGCTAGTCATAGCTTTGCTGGCAGCAGATCTCCCAACCCAAACAGCTTGAAGGCTGGGATCTGGAGGATAGAGCAAGGTACTGCTTCCCCAGACTGAGTGTAAACTGAGTACCTTTATTGTCTTGAAAAAGGCACAATTGTTAAGTCTCAGCTGTGAAAACATTGATATTTTTAAAAGTCTCTAACGCTAGGGCTGAAAAGCATGTCAACACTTCCTTGGCTGCTTTGTGTTGTTCTGAATCCTGTTCCTACTCTAGCTCAAGGTGGTGCTGACTATGACTTAAAGATCCTTGGATCGTGTACCATCTCCTCTTACATACCTGCAAAATGTCAGACTTTAAGGTTCTTGGTTTGTTCATTGTTATTTCTTCTGTGTATTTAATATTGGTTGTTGATTAGGAAGATGACCTAAATTGGCCTGATGCTGCAGGACAGGTAGGGTTTCTTTTCTTCTTTCATCTGTTGCACAGACGTGTAGAATTTCTGTTTGCTGTTTGCATATTTGGCTTAACAAATTAATAATACATCTATAACCCCAACTTCCTCAGCCATTGGGATCGATGGGCTAGCAATGATAACCCTTTTTAATGGGGCGACTGAATCAAGCATGGGTGGTCTGAAGTCAGCAGCAAGAGAGATTTTGGATATTGGCCTGTATCTGCAATGAAGCATTAGCAAGGCATAAAAATAATAATATTTTTTTTTAAGTCCAGTGTCCCTTCTGCTGGAGGATGGCCCCTTCTGCAGATGCACACAGAAAAGGTAGCACAACGCGTATTATGACTCATTCAGCTTTTCCCTCTTGGAGAGCAGTTTTGGGCAGTTTGCAGAAGGAAGATAGTTGGAACTCAGCAGCACAGAAATCTGAAGATTTTAGCATTCCTATTTTGTATCACTTAAATATGCAGGCTACCATTCCCCTTCACGCAGGAAAGGAACCATCTAGCTTATCACTAGATTCCAGACAAGGGAGGCGTGGGTTAAAGGAGGGCAGTTGTTTCTGCCAAGAACTTGGAAAGGAAACAGTAACAATTAAATGAGTGCTTTACTTTTACAAGCTAAATATTAGCACATTTATTACTTTCTAAAATTATTATGAAAAGGCTGCAATAATTGTTATTAATCAATCCATTAAAAGTAATGGAGCATGATACCTATTACCTTAATAATGAGTTTTAGTGTCAGAAAGTCCATCCATATTGCCTTTATGCATTGAAGACCACATCCTCGCTTAGTGATAGACTAGGCTGAAAATGAAATCCTTTGCCAGGAGATGAATTCTCTCTGAGAGGTGACTGCATTAGCCCTGATTTATTTGAATAAACACATGGAACAATAGCTGAGAACAAACATTTTTTTGTAGCAAATGTAATTACCCAGCAGAGCTTGTCACAGAGAGTAGTTGTCTTTCATTTATGGCAAAGTGAAAACACCAAGGAAATTTTCGTGATGGATTTTTTTAAAGGTCAGGGCGTCTGTTTTCCCAGCCGTGTGTGTAAATATAGAGAAGCAAAAAGAGGAGCTTGCAGAGACACACAGATCCTTGCTTTGTATGGTGCAGCAGGGGGGCCGCTGGGCTCCTGTTGCCTCTGCCAGTTCCTCGTCTGCAAAGCTGAGGAACACGAACGCTGTCCTACTTGACCAACATAGTGCGAGGTTTAATTCATTAACAGTTGTTATGAGACCTCAGGCCTCCGTGTGGAACCAGGCACTCGGTGCTTTGCACGGACCACTCTGCAGAGCTGTCATTTTTCAGGTGTGAGCTTTCCTCAGTCAACAGCCGACGATCATTCGTGTCCTCCTCCCTTAAACACTGCCAGGGTAATCAGGCTAGAAGGTCTGTTGCTGTCGGCTGCGAGGCAACAGGAGTTTCTGAGCGTTTGGTGTTTGTTTGTTTGTTTTCGGGGTGCTTCTAGGTTTGGAAGTGCTATTAAGCAGGCGTTTAGCCTTCTACTGTGCGATGCTCAAACGACTGTCATAACTGCGGCAGGGCGTAACTGTGATCTCTGAAGGGACAGTGCAAAACTTGCATGGGTTACAGCTAACTCGTGACCTGTCTTTAAGGGTATTGGTATCTTTTGCCTTCTAACTTGAGGTGGTAGCGTCTGATACAAAGATACCTTAGATGGCTAATGCGAGCATTGCAATTATACTTAATTTTTCTACAGACCCAGATGTAAAGAATTAGGAGACGTGACCTGTTTTTGTCTTAAGCAAACTGTTTAGCCAGCTCTACTAAGACCTATTTTCATCATACTACTTTCATTTCTAGTCTCAAATGAGACCCAGAGGCGAGTGTGAAGCACTGATGTATGATTAGGAGTTTACTTGTTGATATGAAACATAAAGTTCAGTGTATGGAAAAAGCCTCACAAAGAGATTTACTCCTTGCCTGTCCAAGCGGGGCAGAGCTGTTAATATTTTTCTAATGTCTACTCAAGTGCAAGAGATAGCACCTATTTTTCTGAAGGGCCATTATCATTTCCAAAGCAGTAAGGGCAGTCAATACCTGGAAGAAGGAGTGCTGAAAATGCCTCCTAAATAAATTAAGGATCAATAGTGTTTGGTGGGAGGAAGGAGTATTTTAATCTAAATGGAACCCCAGGGAGATTTAAGAAAAGGATTGAAGATAAAAACTAGCTCTCTTTACCAAGAATAGACTTTTTCCTGTTACAGCAACCTGAACACAAAACGGCCAAGAGAATAAGTCCCTGGCCAGGCGAGTAAACCAAATGTCACCAACACTTCACATAGACAAAAAGAGTGAAAGAGAGACCTTTTGGATTTGATCTTAGGATAAAAAGATAAAGCATATGCAGTTCTCTTAATTTCACCTGCCCTCTCCTCCACCTCTCACGTGTCTTTATATGGCTAATTGTGTCGTTGGTTTTGACACTAGAGGCAAATACTTTTTTTGTTCTTACCAGACTGCTTCCTTGAGGTAGATCCCATGTGGAGATACCTAAAGTTGGGAAAGTGATGAGGGGTCTGCTCCACTTAACCTTTGTGGGCTTGTGGCCACCACACAACAGACTGTCGGTGCAGGGGCTGAAGGTGGATGTGTCTTCCCATGGCCACCATTCTCCAAAAAAAGCTTTCTGGTTTTGACAGCACAGTAGAGAGCATGGTTGTGACCTACAGATCCAAACATCACATGGAAAAACTGAGCTGCTGCATATGCTCTATAAATATACAGCTGCTCAAACCTCTCTGCAGAGTGAAAGGTCCTGAAAGTTAAGACCATGGTTTTGATCCTTCTTGTTCAAAGTGGTAAAAATCAGTAGGAATACTGCTGTGTTAGATGAAAACACAATAGATAAAAACAAGCCACTAAAGCAAAACTGGACTTTGTATTTTTTGCTGTCGCTTTGTTGAATGGTGAAAGTATAAATCTGTCTGCTGTTCCATAAAGCTGTGGAGATTAAAAAAGGGGGATTACTGAAATCCTTGAATAAATATAATCTAATTTAGATTTGGAGATTAGATTTTATCAGCAGCTGAGCAGAATTTGGACATGTACACGCTTTAGTCATCTTGGGTATTGCATACATACTTTCTTGAACTTTACATTTTAAATTGAGTCTATTAAAGTGAAAATCTAAGACGGTTTTTGTTTTATCTAAAGTCATAATTTTCCTTGCAAAGTTTCTAACAAATTATTTGCTATTAATATATTCTAAAATGTCTAAATTAAAAAAAAAAAAACACCAGTATCTTGGTGTTTCATATTTTTTTTCATTCCTGCAAAAAATGTTTCCTGTGGAAACTGCTTTGCTCAAAACTAACTGATGGTTAAAAATGCACTTATTACTCGATAACATCTGGAACTGTGTGATGAGGAAAGAATTAAGTTTCACAATAGCATTTGATTGTTTTCCAGTGAGGACTGGCTGCTCTGTACAGCCAGAGGATTATGGATCAAAGCAGCTTAGTGAAACGGGAGCATATTCTTCCTTGTGAAGCCAATCTACCTGAACACCAGAACTACCTGCAGCTGCAAGTACTGCTTCTAAGACAAGATGCTGCAGAATATGTTCTGAAAGAGCGGTCAGAGCACCTTTATATTTCAGCACTATTTGCTGCTCTTGTAGACCCCCAGGGCCTGCCAATAATGGACACGCTTTAAATGAACAGATCGCATGTGCTAAGAAACCTTAGGTTGTTTTGCAGAAATAAAATAAAAGGCTGGATTCCCATCTAAGGTCATCAAAGGTCCCACTTCATGCGAAACTGAAGAGTAGTTTAACACACAGAAAAATCTGTATTAGCCCAGTGGAAACACTTTTGAGGCAGACATTGATAACTGTGTCTGGTCCCGTACTGAATACCTCCTGTCCCCAGTACTCACTGCTTCTAGTGTATGTAAATTCTTTAGTGGCAAGGCAATCAATTTGTGCATCATTTTATAAATAATGAGAAACAAGAAGTGCAATTTGGATATGGAGGAGGGCTGACTTTTTATCATTCCTTGCCATTTTATAGAATTGTTCAGATTGCACAAGCACCACGATTGCTGTTTTTATTGATGTTGGTATCAGGAGACAAATATGAACTGTTTATTTGAAAAAAAACACAGTGTGATCGTGAAGAAACAGTGACCAATACAGATAATGCATCCTTTAACTCAGAGTGAAAATACAAAATTGGAAATGCACTGGTCTGGGAAGTACGAAGCATTAAAAATTGATGCTAGGTCCTTTTGTTTCTAATTCAGCAATTTTAATTCTGTTCGACTTTGGGTTAGCAACAAGTGCAAAGCTTTCGTGCAGATGCCGAGGATTATAATGTAGGTTCTAAAGAAGAATTTTGTATACATCAAAGCAGCACAATTAGTATTGTCATTAATTTTAAACATATGCGTGACCTTCAGTGAAAACTGAAGGAGACGGCAAAAATTAATTTTTTGATATCCCACCCTGTGTATCATAAACTTCATTAGCAGATCAATAAATAAATAAATAAATGAATAAAAGCGAGTTATCAGCTTGTAAACCCAGAATAGTTTGTCCAGGGATACATTTCTGAGGTAACTAGTAACAGTTTCAACTTACAGAAAATTTAAACCTGTTGATTGCTTTCTTCTTAAGTGAAACAAAAGAGACAGGGATATGTGTCATATGCTAACTTTGAGAAGCAGGAAAGGGAACTAAGATGAATACCCTCTTTTCTAGAAATTGGCCAGAAAGTAATCTTTTACTCTCATTCCCAAAAGGACTCCGGTTTAGTTTTACTGTTTTCACACCCAAAACTTTGATGAAGTCGTGGAGAACACTGACTCAACACATGCAATCCTCAAGGTGAAACCTTCTGTCTACAGTTCTCCACTTACCCCAGGATCTAGAATAAATAATTTAATTTAATATAGATGTACTTCATTGTTGCATTTCACTGTTAGTAGTTCAAGCACACGAAGGGTGATTGTACGTGGGACTCTCTTAACATCAGTATGCAGTATTTTTGTGAAAAACCTGAGGTTTTTTGTCCTTGACAATTTCACAGTTGTCAGTCTGTAATAACTTCAGAAATCCCCACTGCCTATACCAATGCTTCCATGAAGATTTCTTCACCTTTTCCTGTTAATGCTCCTTGCCTAGACCTGCCCAGGGGAGATCGTATCAACCGACGGAGAAGTTTTGTTCCTTCAGTCGCTTAGTCCTTGCCACGTCTCATTCCTTCCGTTATCAGCAAGAAGGACCCGGGGAGCCGTCCTCGTGGTATAACCTGCCACTTGCCTTAGCGATCACTTGGGGCTTTCCATACTCTGCATTCTAGGCAAAATCAGGCGGAAAACAGCACTGCGGAGCTTGCCCTATAAACCTTTACTGGGACCCTAGTCTCATTTGCTTAAATAGGGGCTAGCTGAAGGAGAAACCTCTGGTGCCAGGAATGAGGGGTTGCAGATCCCAGCTCACTGCCACTATTCTGTTGCTCAGGTGGTATTGATTTCCTCCACCAGTCTGCTCTGCTTTGTAGCAAATAAGTGTTCTTATTAAGCAGTGTTTTTCTTAAATCCTTGTTCAATTGATCAATTAATGGAGTCTAAAACATTACTGAGGTTGCAAAAATACATTTTATAATCTGTATTCAAAATCCTATGGTGTTGACCGGGACAGTCTCTTACAGTTTACAGACTCTTGCTTACTTCTCTCTCGATGTATTGAGCAGAGCTTATTTTAATTTAAAGAAATGAGAGACATTTCATATCTGTGCGTTAGTAAAATTTCTGGGGAAGTATTAACTTGGTGCACTTCATTGCTTTGCTCAAGTATTAGTGTGAGACTGAAAGACCCAAGTTCTACTTGTGCCCCATTAATAATTTACCAAACAAGCCTAGCTCTGATCACACTTTGATCACATACATGTCTATCAGTGTGTTCATTAGTGTGGAAAAGCAGAAACAGCATTATTTGAATCCAGTAACAATTCATTATTTTTTATTGTATTGTTTCTTGTTTTCAAGTCATTGCACACTTTAAATGATTCAGAACTTTTCTTTCTGTTTAATTTTCAAGTAATATATTTTTTATTCGAAACCCAGCAATCATGTTTATAAATTCTTTTCCTGTCAATTTGATAAAGTTTCTCTCCACTAAACAAGCAAAATTACAGCAGTAATTAAATGGGATTGTTTTGATTCCTTTCTACTTATTGAACAAAAGGAATCGAAAGAATTTTCTGCATAACTGACAATGATGTCTAAACGGAAGTTGTCTTTTTAAAATTCAGAATCGGAAAACAAAGAGCTTTAATAAAATGGGCATTTTATCTCAAATTTGGGCTGTAATTACATCCCAAATTCAGGTGTTGTTTCTCCATTGGTATTAGTAGACTTTATTACCAGGAAGAAGATACACCCTCAGGAATAAAATAGCATGTACTCTCTCTGGAGAGAGGTTAGCTGCCTTTCACTGAGTATCGCTTTTTATTGTGGAAAGTGTCATGTTTAGCAGAACATGGTCATGGTATACGGCTAGGATTTCCAGGCACTGAGATAGACACAAATATTAATAGTAATAACAATAGCACATTATGCAGAACATAGCTTTTTATGTCCCAAGTCCCTCCAGGTTATCCTTTGTTTCCTGACCCTGACTTCACTCACACGGTGGCACTCAGCCAGATTCAGAATCAGCACTACTAGAAAGCAACTAGGATTAAGTGCTAAATTGTTTCACAGCCACGTGAAACGGAGCCAACCTTGTAGCTGCAAATACAGCAGTGGGGCAGCATCAGCAGGCAGAAGAGCTGCGGTCATGGGATTCTTTGCAGCCTTAGATGAATCCTCTCTGTCTGATGGGGAAAAATTCATTGTGAATTGTTGGATTGCTGCAGCCTTTCCTGAACTAATATATGAGCTGGGACTTGGAAGAAGTCCCTGCCACACGACAAGACCCAATTGCATATCAGTTCATTGTGGTTTTCATCCATCTTCTGCAGTCACGAGCAAGAAAATCCTGCTATCCTTGCTGTAATGTCTGAGTATTGGCTTAGAAATGGATGCTGTAGCACAAGGATCTGTCTCAGAGCCATTGACAGTAATATATGTCTGTCTGCAACAGCTTTTTCATCAAGATGTCTGATACCAACGAAAAGTCATCTGATGCATGCTCACAAAATTCAGATACAAAGATTTTGCACCAGTTGGATAGATAAGTTTATGTAGAGGAACAAAGTCTCAAAAACTTATTATATTGGGAAAGGATTTCCTGCTTTAAGAAAGTTTACTGCAAAGTATACCTGCTTTGGCATCTGCTTTGGCGTAAAGGACATCTTCACTTTTGCAACACTGATCCAGAATCTCTTTCAGAAACTCTGAGGCTTATAACTAAACTCAATTATTTGCCCTGCTTGCTGTCATCAGAAATATTTTCTATAGGGATCTTCACACTATCACTTTGCTTCCCAGTGGGAGTTACTGCTAAATAAAAGGGGGCTTTGAATATTCAGACTCTGCTTTTCCATTTTACATACATACATTAATAACTCACTCACAATTTCTCCTTTTTGGACTGTTGCAACTAGCTCCGTCTAAGAGCAACCTGAAACAAATGGGGATAGCGCTAAGAACTGTAGCTCTAAAGAAGCCTCTGGCACTTGGTTCCAAAACGCAGATCAGTCCTTATCCTTCTTTTATTTATTATTACAAACTTTGTCTGGTCCCACAACACACACAGTTGGCCTGCTGTCCTCCTCCACAGGGCAAGCATAGCTTGCTGTTGTCCCTGTCCAGGGCAGCTTCACAGGGACTACAGAATACAGAGGTACGAAAGCTTTATTGTGAATAAAATGATAGACCCAATAGAAAAGGGAATTTTTCATAAAATCTGTGGAATCCTTTGCCATCTGGCAAAGCCTTGCTGACAAAGCTGAGCTTGTTTCATTTTAAACTGATGATGTCATCAGAGGATTCTATTTTTCTGGAGAGAGATCGAAGGGGAGATTTGAATGATGCTAACTTGTGCACCTCTCTCACTATTTAGAGTCCTTTATTTATCACTTAACTGTCTTCTGAAGTAAGAAGAATGGAGGTCTCTAAAGGACAGAACACATCTGTCAGGTGCTGGATACGAAGGGCTAGAGAAATGGTGTCTTTAACAGATTGTACCTCCTGATATGGTAACAGAGATGTCCTTGGTGTAACTGAAGTGTTTTTTAGAACCTAGCATGCAGCGTGAGGCTGTCGGAGGAGACACAGACTTCTTCGTTCTGTCAAGAACACCCTTAAGTTTCTCATGAAGAAACATCCACCTTGTATGTGGACAACAGAACACTTGTGGGAAATTACCATCTCATAACCTTCTTTAATAAGTTTAACATGGTGCTCTGAATCTCCGAGCTCGGCCACATTAGAAGTTGACTGTGACTGTGGAAGAATATACAAACATCTGCAGCACTCCAATGGCCAGATACTGCTTTTACAGTCCATAAATACCTGGCCCGGTATGTTGGTCTATTATGTTGTTGCTAGTCTTGCTGATCCAGCATTTCATTATAAATTGCACGCTGCTGTGGTCAGGTTTACCATCCCACAGCTCTGCAGTAGAATGTGGTGAACCGCTGAAAAGCTTAGTTGCCAAAAAATAACAAGTAAAATGAAACTAGTCATGAATTCCCAGTGAATTAATCTAATTGTTCCAGCTGGGGACACGGAAAAGGAGTGGAGATGAGGAAATCAAAGGGTTTTAGATTACCAGTTCTGAAATGAAAAGCTTTGAAACAACATTTGTGTTTGGATGTTCATCTAGATTTAATTAAAATAATATATAAGTATGCACAGAAAAGACTAAAAGTAGTAATTTTTTTTTCACTTCTGCCTTTCTGTTTTGGCATTTGAGCCAAAACCAGTTTTTTCAGTAACCCTAATATAAAATGAATGTTGCACTGTGGAGTCAGCAAAAGGTCTCACACAGACCTTTAAGGTGAAAACAGCCTGAGGTTCCCATCCCAGCCCTGGCAGTGAGTCACAACATAGCTCTGGGCAAGTTTCTTCACAGCATCACACCAAGGTGCACTCTCAGTACGGAGAGATACCTGCTCGGATTCTGCTACGGGGTAAAAGTGACATCCATCAAACCCACAGGACTTCACTACCCCGATGGGAATGAAATTCCAGGTTACATGTGACAGCATCTTCTTACAAGCATCACACAGCAATAGAGCTACAGAGCATTTTTGTCCCATCTTAATGCTTCCGCTGAGGCTCTGCTGTGCAAATCAGCATAAAAATGGGCTTGCAGCGGTCAGTTCAAGGAAAGCTGTGATCATGCCTTCCCCCAGGCTACACAACTTCAGTGGTGTGCTCCATATAATTATTCCTGGGAGCTAGCCCTGTTTAGCTGGTGAGATCTCTTCTAATCTCTAAGTCTTCCTGCTTGGCTTGTTTGATTTTTTTTTATTTTCTGGGAAAAGAGCTTGGGTAAGGATTTCAGCGCATACTTGCCAGTTTTGTAGCTATCCTATTGTGTATAACATTTCTGGACTTGACTGCTGTTAAAAAATGTCTCCTGGGGAAGACATTTTTTCCCTTTGCTTTTAAGGAGAGCTGCTGTAGCAGGTCAAAAACAATAAGGTATCAGGAACAAGGAAGAAAATCAACCTGAATTTCTGATGACTTTGATTTCCACTTTGTCTAATACATTAGTGAACATGGATTAAATAAAATATTTTTATGCTTATTTGTTTGATACAAGGGAAACAATTCCCCATAGACTGTAGCTAGCCTTTCTACCACTCATAATTACCTAAAAGATGGGTTGTTCAAACCTTTTTTCTCTATCTACTTAAACATTAAATTAGAGATATGTATGTACAGGAGTGAAACAATCCTTCTGTAAATCTTTGTTAAAGCCATTGCTAGCACAGACTAAAAAGAAGTTCTGCCTACCAACATGGGGCCAGTAATTATTCATAAGGTATGGCACTATGCATCACGAGTAAGCATTTAGAATTTTTTTTTCTGGTAGTCACCAGCATTCAGCGTCACAAAAAAACAATCTACATTTGGCAGGAAATTAAACGATTGCTTAAGTGCACAAATGGCAGGAGAAAGAAGAGAGAATCAAGGAGGTGAGTGATGGTTGTTTAATTGAGTAATGGTCCATCTAGGAACCTCTTTAATGGGACTTACTATTACAAAAAGTTCCTGCTGGCCTTGTCCACTGAAAAATGTTTTCTCTGCTGGAATTAAGTGTATAGGAAGAAGTTCAACAACAAACAATTTACTGGGTGTTGCGGTATAATTAACTAACTCAGTTTCACATGGTGCCCTGCTAAAAAGGTTCAGGCCCAGTGTTATGCACACAGTGGTGGTGTTCCACCACTAGAAGACTGCAGAGACACAATTCTGAAGAGACTGCAGAGAACTGGGTGTCCAGGTCCTACCAGTTTGGGAGCTTTTGGAGTCATCTGCAGCCTTGATAATCTTCCCACCAAATTGTACATGTCCTGATGGTCACCACCGGGATGTGGGAATAAGATATACCAAGGTCTGTTCTTGGCTTAATTTGTTATACATTATTTGATTTTGGATAAATCATTCAACTCTATCCCACTTTTTCTGTCTGTAAAATGAGAAATGTGATGTTACAAGCTACACAGAAGCAGCTGTTTAAAGCATACGGTCACTTTTATTTAGTGCTACAGAAATCACGAAATACCTGCACACGCTTGAGCCATCTGGTGGTGCCTTGACTTGTAATTATTTATGCTTATAGACAGGGAAGTTTTAGTCTGAATTTCTTGGGGAGGGGGTGAAGGAGTCTTTACAACCAGACAGCTACTACATATCACCTGACGAGCAGTATGCCAGATAGTTCTCACTGCATTTTCCTAAAATCTTCCTTTGAGAGGGGTAGGCTGTACATAGAACACCCCAGAATTCAGGGGCAAAAGGTATACCAGGAGACTCCTTTGAATTAATTCTCTGTGAAAGAGAATGACTTAAAATGGGTGGAGTTTCCTTTCTGGTGGATTTATTTGTTGCAAAGAGAAGTATATAAATAAAAAATATAGAGCTTCCTTAAAACTGTAGGTGGTGTCTGGGCAGAAGAAAACTGAGGATGACTCTAGTTATAAGCATTATAGGCAGCGGAGGAAAGAAAAGCCACTTTGGTGCATATTATTTCTTGGTTTATTCTAATACTTACTGTTTAGCATTAGGAGAAAGTAATGCTTCTTCTTATCACACGACATACAGCATCTGATTCATATGGGGAAAACATTTAGGGTTGTTCAATGCTTTGTCCGTGGGCTCGTGCTGATTTGGTATTCAAATTGCTTTTGAACCAAATGATACCTTTTCATTAATATTTATGAGATTTCTCTCATAGCACCAACAGTGAGACTGAGAAATAACTTTGACGAAGTAAATTTAGAGCACTGAATGTCCAAAGTGAACTCTGACCGCTTCCTCCTTCTCTTCAGTTCCCACCTTGTGCCATCTGTATTTTCACCCGCGTTTGCAGTTAACAAACAAATTGCTCTCGGTCTCACATTTGATATTTTACTGCCAACCATTTTGTCTCATGCCTTAGCTCACCTAGGGGCAAGTAACAGTACAAGAGCCCATAAGCAATATTACTCAAAAAACCCCCTGGAAATCTAAAGAGGTAACTGTGATGTTTCTGTCCCTTAAATTATCCCTTCTTTTTCTGCTTGCTGGTTGTGGTTGAAATACGAAATGTGTTGCTTGTTTGTCGAGGGGTAAGCAGCTGTAGATGTGATAACGTAATTGAGACCAAACAGGAGCCGTTCTCTCCTTGTTATCTCTGCGTGTGTTTTAATATCGGACAGGATTTATGATGTGCTGTGATTTCTCATTCACAAGGCTGTTTCAGGAGTAGCCCATAAGGCTGGAGCTGTGATTTGTACTCGCATTGAGGCTTCTGTTTATGATTCAAACAGCAGCAACCGGAAAATCCCACTTCAACGCATGTATTTTACTAGGTCTATAAAAGAGAGGAGAGGCCAGGCTAATGCTTTAATGTGTACAATCCATGGTGGATGCAGAGCAGCAGAAATTACTCTTGCTGAGATAAGGCTGTGCTTGCACAGAGCAAAGTGATAGTAAAGACAGTTCATTCAAACTCCACTGAGAACAACCAATCAGCTACACATAGTCCGAAGTACTCCGTCTTCCCAGTGAAAGTGGAAGGGATCCAATTAAGAGTGGGGGAGGCTGTGCTGAGCTTACTTTAATAACTTTATAGTAGAAGGAAGAAACATATGGAGTCAAAGTCTATTGCCAAAAAAAAAAAAAAAAAAAAAAACACAGCAGAAAAGAAGAAGATGAATTCTGATGTATCTAAGATCTCTGAAGACCTACCAAAATATAGTCTTCAGGAACTCATTTTGTGGGTTAGAAAACACAGGGAAGCATGTGATCCTGCCTTAGGACAGAAAGAAGGATTAACTGATCACCTGAGGTTCAATTCAGCTTTGTTTTTTTCCTATAGGCAAGTTTTAATTTCAGCTTTAGAGACACCATTTAAAGAAAAATGCTACATATCTACCACAACACTGTGATGGCTGCACCCAACGGTGCATCTGGGTGAGGGTAAAAGAACATGCCTTGTATCACTTCTACCGCTTTGTTATGCTGAGTGGTTCAGTAACTCCAAAGTTTCAAAAGGCACTTGCATGGGCAGATGTCTTTAGTGGAAAGCTTCAGAGATTTGGCAAATAAGAGCTATCGGGACACAGAGGTCATAGTCAGAAAATAGGACTGGGATGAACCTGGAGTGGAGATCTGGACCGTCTCCCTGTCCCCAGGCAGGATCGCCTGTGAGCAGGTACGGATGTATTGGTGGGAGGCAAGGAAGGAGGACAGGTGGTAAAGAGGGTTGAGGGGTGTATTGTCATTAAGCAATGGTATTATCTACTTTTGAATTGTCTGGGTTATCCATCATACAACACAAACTGAGTCCAGTGTTGACCATGCCTGCTGTATAGGGAGCGGTAAATCATATAATCTCTGCCTCAGTTTTCCTTTCTGTAAAGAGGGGAAGAAATTATTTTCTTTGATATCTTTTTTTCCAGAAAACTAACCTCTAAGTGTGCTGTTAAGAAAAGAAAGCAAAAGAAACAGCCTACCAATGAACATAGGCAGCAAAAATTTATTATCTGAAGAATTTGATAGGTGAAGCTGAAAAAAGAAATCCTAATAGTAAATAGTGCAATTAATAGGACTGTTCAAAGTACGCTTTTTTGGCAATAAAAGTATATCAATAATGTTTAATTAAAATAGCAGGCAATCATGATCAGATTAAACAGGATATACTAACATAGTCTTATGCTCTTGCATGAGAACCTAAAAAGCATATGACTTGAGGATGACAACTGAGAGCAAGGTATTTTTAGCTAGAATCAATAGAAATTTCTTCCACTCAATTAATTTCTGCATAATATGGAGATGAAACATTTGCTTTTCTTCCCATCATCCCATCATAGCAGGAACAAAGCATAATAATAACATTTTTGGCACAAAAATATGTTTGCAAATGTTCAACAGTGTTTATTTTAGGGAAGAAAAATGCACCTCTGAAAGGTACAGGAGCACGTTCGTCATTTTTTCATTTTCTTTCCAATTTTCCTTGTGCAGAACATACTATAGATACATATATACATATATATGTGTATATATATGTGTGTGTGCATCTGTGTGTATGGACAGACACTCATGGTCTTTTGAGGGAAAGGAGAAGGAAAACAGAGGTGAAAGAACAGTCGGAGTACTGAAAGACTGTTAGACTAGTCAGCGTCATGCTGTATTCCGGTCTTTTGTCCAACGATAAAAATTATACTGCATTTGCTATTTAATTCTCACTGAGTTTTACAATTATACAATTATGTGTATGTTAAATGACTGTGTGTTTATTTGAACCGTCCATGTCTTGCACACCTCTGTTCGGTGGAAGGTAACCTACCTCACAGCGTGCACATCTGGAAGTACAATAGAAGCTCCTTATAACATGACAGATTACATTTTAGGATACTCCACTAGCTTGCTAGTCATTATTTTTAGGTACATCATGATATTCTTCTCCCTTTGAAGTCAGTGATAGTTCAACCATTAATTTCAGTGTGTTTAGAGTGTCACTCATTAAAATATGGATGTCCCCATACATTTTGGGGGTGACAGGCATATCTCTAGCATCTTTTAGCAAACGAGTTCTGGTGAAAGCTTTTTCTTCAGAGACTGTCTATCATAATCCACTGACAGAGCTACATGGTTGTTAAGGTTGTGAAATTACAACTTTTAATGTCTGAAGTTCAGAACCATAAAACTTTATGAATAAGCATCTAAGACTGGGTCTTCTTTTCAAGACTGATTTTGGAAGCAGTGCCTCATAACCCAACCGCCCTAGGCACAAATGACCAACTAAAATCTGATTCACCCTATGGAGGCTCCTATTTTTGCCTGTTTCCTGTAAGTAAGTGTGTTGCACAAATAGGCTCCTGCCATAGGTGCTTGAAGTCCATGAGTAAAAGCAGGTGGAATGAACTTCAGCCACCAGGCGAAGACCTAATACTTGGGGAGAGACAGCTTGGACAAAACCAACTCCTCCTTTTCTTTGAAGCTAGCATTCTTAAGAGTGTAACAGATGCAGTTATATGAGCTTGTGTGTTTAGGTGAAACACATCTGTAATTGCGTTGTGAGATATTATTCTGGCAGTCTGAGCCAGCTGAAGTTCCTTAATGGTGTAATTCAGCAGGTTTGAGAAAAAGATACAGATGCCCCATCTCCACCGGTTCCCCAGTTTGCAGGGAGGAATTATATCTAAGTGTTGAATGGTATGAAATGACTTGTAGGGAAATGGTTAAGGTGAGAAAACCTACTTCGTTCTGCTGTTCTTTTCTCCTCTCTCCAAAATAGTTCCCAGGAGCTAAGTGGTGATACCTCAAAATGCCTGAGAATGTGCGGGAAGTAAATGCAAACAATCGTCTGTGAAAACTATTGTTTGCTTATGTTAAGCTAATGCATTTTTAAAATGTGCTTGTATTTACCGTAAAGCATGGTTTTGTTTTAATTTATAGACTTCTTTACATTCATACTCCTGCATCCCTAAGGGCCATAAAACAAAACATAAACAGAAAATACAAAATGAATAAAATACATCTTGGCTTCATTTGTGTCAAAATTACAATAAAATGAGGAAATAAAATCAGCTTAGATACCGTTTTGCTTTTATTTATAAAGGTTACTGTTCCATTCTGTGTTAATTATCATCATAGCGGCTGCTAAACCGCAGAAGCACGACGAAGGCGGCTGTATCCCCCTTGACGGACAGATTAGTATCAAGTTCCGAACAAAGGACACTTATTTTAAAACTGGTTCTATAAATCATTCTCCTAGTCTGTGTTTTTTGGCTTTGCTGCATCATTATTTTTTGACAAGTACATATTCCTTTAATTTCATGCTTCTTAGTGGATCATTCCTTGCAAATGGATAAAAGGAACAGAAAATTTCGTGTACAATGCTGTATAAGGCCATCCAATTTTGCTTCTCTATTAATGGTATATGGAGCTGTGTCTTCCCTGCAGGAGAGCAAAATATGATGAACCAGATTCAATTGTTTGCTGAAAACAGTAAAATTCATTTTTATCAATAAAATAAGAATAGGAAAGTAGAGAAAGAATATCAGAAAGCACCAAGACCAATGTAGATATTTTTGTTTTATCACTGGAATACATCTAACACTTCCCCCCCCTTTTTTTTCAGATCAGAGAAACAAACCAAAGGCTTTTTGTATTGGAATTGCTATTTCTATAGGTCTCTTAAGGACCTGACAAATCTTGTTATAATGTTGATTGAATAGCCCTAGTTTGGTGCATTGTAATCTGCTCACAGTTTTACAGAATGTGGTTTATTGCTGCTTACTGTGTTTCTGTGAAACAGTGTCCAGCAAATAGAAACACATTACATCTTAATAAACTCTCTCTGAAGAAAGTAAATAGCATACTGAGACCTCTACTCTGTCCCAATGCAAAACATTTTGTGATCAGGGTCACAACTGCAGCTACTAAAGGAATGGATATTAAAAAAAGCACTAAAAACACCTGTCTGGTTTTAATTAACAAACCAGCCCTTACGGCACGTAGGGGTGGTGGCACAAGTAATACTATCATTATTTATGGTTGGTCAAATGGATTAATTATGGAAATGTCAATAATGGATACTATAATAATTCATTATTTATTGGTTTTGATCTTCCATAGCATAAACCTTTTGAGGTTGCTAATGTTTTTGTTAGTTTTTTTTTGTTTGTGTTTTTTTTTTTAATTATTGCAGGTTAAGTGAACACCTCCCTTTTCCTCATCCCAAAATAACAAAAATGAAATATATTCTCTTCCCATAAAAATATTTACTAGTAAGGTAGTGTATTATAGACAGTATTATTTCATAACCACAGAAACATTTGATCAATTATTCAAAGAATAAAATAATATTGTGATAACAAAAACCTGTTGTATTATAAATGCAGTACACATATGTTACCAAAATATGGCTTACAAGAAGCTTGGGAAGCATTGGGGGGTTAGCCTTATTTTACAGATCATTAAATACAAAAAAGAGAAGGGAAATGATCCCAGATAACTCAACTAGACAGAGTAATAGCTGACATAAGTCTAGGAAAAGATATCTTTTTTTATCATTAAAATTTCTCTACTTGGTTTGGAACTGCTGAGTGAAGTTGGTGAAAGCAAGAACATAGCCCAGGTCTTTTCTTCATGCACTGAAGACAGTATGTACTTTGCAATACAACAGAAAACACAAATTCAGCTACGTCAGGCTACTCAGTTTGGCTCAGTTTTGGTTCAAAGGGTGAGAGGATGAATTTCGTTAGGATAATTTTCCAAATACTAAGTCCAGGCTATATTAGATTTGGAGAATATGATGACTTGTTTAAATTTTTAAGCGATACGGCGCAGATCTGAGTAGAAAATGCCCGCTTTTTCCAAGTAGCAACCTCTGGGTTTTAGCGACTGCCAACACAACAATCCTAACTCTTTATCTTTTCAGATTAGAAGCAGAAAAGAGAAGAAATTTCCCATTTGAGAATACATCAGGAAGTTTGCTTAACAGAATATTTTTCCTTCCTTGCATTATGTTTGGGTTCAGTGAATAAGAAAACATTTCAATTTGCGTTACGGATTTAGAAGAATGCAGCTCTTCCACAAAAGACTACTTTAAGGTTCCTTTTCACAGCAAGGAGTCAACTTTTCCACCACTAGAAATATTTTCTAGAAACAAGTAAACCTGAGTGGCATTAGTTGGACAAACACTGGGATATGTAAACTTGAACGCTGCAGGCTGTTGGATTTATAAACCCACACTTTGTTCAGAGAAGTATGCATTGTTTGTTCAATATCCAAAATGAGCTAGAAGATCTGCAGAAATCTATTGCAGCATGTAGGGTTGTTTGCTTCTGAATTATTCTGCACTATTGGGGAGAATCAGAAGCGTCTGATTGTATGGTACAGATCTAATGCTGATGTTTATCAACACGTCTTAAATCAAAGGATTGCTCAGTGCTTAGGGAAGACCCAGTGAATCATCTCAAATCTCAGCTGATCTGAGCACAGGGAACTAAGATGACAAGGAGATATTTGGATGGTCTCGGTGTGTCTAAAGCCGTACAAAGACAAATGTACCTGATTCTGCGTTCTGCTCCTGTTAGTTGAATCTTTTTAATGTCTTTTCACAGATAATCTTTTGATCTATAATGGGCAAAAAATGACTTCTGGGTTATAGGCTGTATAACACTCTGTGCTTTAAAATACTTTGTGCCATGTCTGTGTCAGCTCTGGTTTTGCCATAGATTCACTTTAGACCATATCATTGGTTATCAGAGCGACATACCAAATAGCCATGATGTGAAACAAAGTTTTAGATCTAAAGGCTTTCATAACTGTGAATTTGCCGTGGTTTTGTTCATACTTCACTCATAGTACCTGAAATGAGGGCATGTTTTGGAATGACTAAAAAACTTGAGCAAGTCTAAGCAATGAAATGCAGGGATGTATTTGTTACATAACACATGCATTTTTTTTCCTTATATTTCTCATTATGGTGTCTAAATAATATTGACTAGAGTCTTAATAGATTCTCTCTGATACTATCATATTCTGTATATCTAAGAGAGATGATGTTTGAAACAAGCAAAATCTCTGCCCCTATTAAAAACAAACAAACAAAAAACAAACAAAAAAACCCCGCAAAAAACTCTTTCCTCTAAAAATTAGATAAAAGGTAAACTTCAAAACTTTGGAAGAAGTAAGACTTTCTTTGAGTAAGTTGTTGAGGAGGCTCCAAAATCAAGTAAAAATGTTCTCTTTGGGATGACTCACTAGCTGCATGTCAAAGGCCTGGACAGCAGAGCACATGCCCCAAAAGGATGCGTGTCCTTTCACTGGAGGAACTTGGCAATGGAAAAATGGCAAATGTGGAAGCAGGTGTTGGGCATTAGTTTGCTAGACTAGAGCATTTACAAAGAAGGAGATATTTGCTCAGCAAGGAAAGGTTTGTCTTTGGCAGGCTGCAGTGTGTTTTGTTCTTCTTCTCTGTAGTCCACCTGGAAAATTAATTGACAGCAAAGGAGAGATGCCACAAAATCACTTATTTCCTGCCTTCCCTTTCTCCGTTATTCACCAAGGCTGCAGAGCACCTTTGTGACACTACCTCCACACCTTACTATTTTCTTTCTACTGCTGAGGCGTACTTCTTGTACTTGGAAGTATCTGAGGTCTGCAGGCATCTATGTTTCCAAAATTAAATTTGCCTGTGTGCCTACAGATGTGAATACCAGTCTGCCCCTAAGTGCCCCAGTCTCTGTGGGAAACCAAGTTTTGCTTAGGCACCTAATTCAACAGCTATTCTCAAAATACACTTGTGAGGTAGGCCACATATAAATCAGTAGCTGGTAGGATCATAGTCCTAACTTATCTAAAAGGCTGAAAATTAAAATATTTACCCAGAAGACACAATATAATCACCTTCCCACTGGCAAGAACTGAAATCCACAGCACATGTTTGAGTGACAAGCATCTCAACTCTAAGCTACAGATCACTTTTTCTGGGGCATACCCTGTTGCCCTTCCTGAGATGGTTTCACTTGCACTGGTTAATTAAATATTCTTTTGATTAGGAAGAAATGGGTAAGATAATAGTTAATACAGTTATTTCAAGGGTGACAGAACTTGTCATTCCTCCACATGATACATTTCATGTGTTTTTCTTTTTTTCTCCTAAATGACTTTCAGGTTACTTGCCTGGAGAGAGATATAGTTACAACGGGAAGCGAATGGAACACCATCCTTCCGAGCTCTCTGTCGGCTGCTGGCGATAGCGTTTCCCAAAGAGCTGGGAGATAGGAGTTTAAATCCTCAAAAGCAGAAAAGGAAACTAAATGACTGGTTCAGTGTCACTTATTTAATTAATACTAGAGAAAGCAGACATACTCCATCATCTAGCAGTGTTCTCTGAAGCATTAGCATAGCAGTCAGAGACAGCTTTTCAAGCCCACAGTAAGGAGGACAGTGACTTAGGTGATGGTGTGTTGGTTACTACCTCTGTAAAAATGGGAGAAGCAGTGGAAGGTAATTTAATTAAACAAATCCACCTGCTGCCAGGATCCAAGACTCAGTACAACACCCTTCAGCATGCAGAAGTTTACTCTTGAACCTAATTGCTTCTCAGGAACTGTTTCTCAGTGGCATACTTCCATGTCTCTAGCTTTCATCTGACCAGAAGTAGCTCCATGCTTTTACAGAGAATGTTCTATACCTTGAAAGAGCTTCAGGAAGACCTGAAATAAACACCTTGGGAAATCTAGAGAACTGAAAGACAGAGAATTCAGCTAGGTTTTGCATATGCACCTGAATTAAGAAGTTATTGGTGTCTTTGATCCACAGATCTTAAAGAGCTTTCCTAGCATTAATTCCTTGCACAATGCTAGAGAGACATATTTTCTTATTTTTACTTTACAAATGGAGAAAACAAAGGGACAGAACTTAATTTTGCAAGGAGCCGAGTATCCTTAACTCTCACTAATTTCAGTGGGGATGACTGCAGAATTGAGCTTGAAGAATCAAAGTTACAAAGGACCTCTGCACTGGATTTTTTTCAAGTCCTTATAGCCTCTAATTGATGTAGGACTTCTGAAAGTCTGTCCCCAGTTGTTAGTAATACCATACTTTCAAAATGTCTCATTTAGGGGAATTTACCTTCAGAAATGTGGCAAGCTTTTAATAAAGGGGGAACTGAAGCTGAATCTCTCTGATGTTTCCTATGCTCTTAACCATAACAATATCATTTTTATCTTTTCTTTTCACCACCAAATAAGACCTTTATCATAACCCTAGAAAAATACCCATAGAGAAGTGATCAAAGAATAATGAGAAAACCATAAAGCTTTGTTCAATGCTACGGGTGCATGCTAATACTAAAACTATGTGAACGCATACATCAAAAAATCTATTTGATGGGGAGATATGATTAGCATAAAATGGACTGAGAAGATACCCATTCATCAAGAGGTTAATGAGAAGAATTTTGTTTCCATGACAGAATCCTTCATTGCTAAAATTGAAAAATAAGGAGAGAAACTGTTATAGATGGATATTATATTTCTAGCTTAACTTGATGATCCTAGTAGTTTTTCAGATGTGAATTTTATTAGTCCAGTAAGACTGTGGGAGCTAAAATTATTTCTGTAAGATTGATGTACAACAATTAGTTACATGTATGTAATGCTATTCAAATTAAGATTTCAGAGTGTTGATACAGTAAGTCTCAGTACTCTCCAATTTTATGGGGCAGGTAAAGGAAGGACCTCTGGACCTCCAGCCCTTCCTGAAATTGTGTATGCCTACTTATGAGCTGGTCAAAGAATATTGCAATCTGTACTCTCCAGTTTTGATTTTTGTCAGGTCTTCTCCCAGATGGGTTTACATTGCCCCAGATGATGAACTTGTCTCAAATATTTATCTTATGTTATGGTGCTACCAAGAAGCCCTGGTGGAGTGAGGGCCCTGGGAAGGTAGGATTTGTGTGCAATGTCATGTTTCCTGCTCTACTGAGTTTCTAATCTGAGGTGCTGGGTTCACTCGCTAAGAGACACATCTGAGTGTGTGTAGTTTAACTGACATTTAATGGATCCTAATAAAAAATCAAAGTCTAGGAAAACTTCCAGTAATTTGTTTAGCTGACTCCCACTGAAGTACCTTGACATTTTTGCACACTGCTGAGCTTCCATTAAAACTGAACATTCACCTTTGTAGCAACGAGATATTCGACAGTTCCACTCACTGAAGGTGGAGGAATCTCTTAGATGGAAAAGGTCCTGGTTTTGTATTGTGGTTAATTGCACAAGCTACTCTATTTCACCAGATTCCATACTAACTCAAAATTATGAATTCATTGCTTAATTGGCTCTTCCATTTAGAAAGCTATTGTCTTTTCTTACTGGTTAAATGCTCTTAGTGTTTTCTCTGGTTTGTATTTCATGACCTTGTTCCCTTTTATTTCATGAGTGAAATGATAAAGTATATTTAATGTTAAAATAATATGTACCTTAAGTAATACTCCTCACTCTTGCCTCAAAATAGGAAAATAATAATACAAACTAGAAAGGTGAGAATAAAAGATATAAATGTAGGAGGAAAAGGGTCAATGTTTTCTAGGCTGTCTACTACCCCAAAATAGGTTGTATTTAGAACCTTGAAATTCAGTTTTCATAATCGTATTGCTTAACATTAATATGCAAAATACTAAAATATTAGATATTTTCATTTCTCTGTCTCTTTTTCTTTCTGCATATTTGTGTGAATGTATTTGGTTAATTTATATCTATGTATATAGATAAGAAATGAGTGCATAAGCATGTATGTAATATATATTTCTATGTATGAATATATTTATATAAGTGGTGAATGTTTTGACAAAAATAAAAGTAACTCAGCCTGAGAAACTTTTCTTAAATTAAGTTCCATGGGAACAGTTATTTTCCTGTGAAACATTTTCTTTGGTTAAAAGAAGAGTAGGAAAGAATTGTAAACAAATTCTTTGCCAAACCTATGTGAAAGATATGTCCTAAATTCATAAAAATGAAGATACATAGACAGGAGACAGAACTGTATGAGCAATAAAATAGAACCTCACCATCAGCGAATCTCACAGTAAAGAAATGTTCTCTTATGTTCAGACTTTGTAGACGTCATCTACATAGACCTATAAATGAATAATTAGGAAGAAAAAAAACCAGCTGGAACTAGATATCTTATAAGGGCTAAATCACTGGGCTTTCCAACTGCAATTGTAACCTGCTCCTATGCAAATAACTTCAGTGAGGCATCATCTTCTGAGTGAGGATATGCCATAATGGAAGAGATCTCAAAATGGTTGTGGAATCTCCTTCTCTGGAGATACTCAAAACCTGCCTGGATGCAGCCCTGTCTAACATGCTCTAGGTGACCCTGCTGAGCAGGGAGGTTGGACTAGATGATCTCCAGAGGTCCCTTCCAACCTTACTGAGTCTGTGATTCTGTGATTCTATGAAAATGTGAGATCTTTAGCCATTGTAAAGCCTAATAAAATGCCATGCATGCTCAATACCACCAAGCTTGTACCCGCAAAGATCTGAGGACAGTGGAATTGAAAAGCACAGGCCTTTCTTGGAAAAAGAGCTTTATAATATTTATCTTAAAGCCTTGCAATATTTATAACTGACTGATGGGGTGCCTTATGGTGTTACAGAAGAGGGCAGTTGATGTGAGACTAATCAGGAACTGAATGCCAGTGGTCTGATATAGCCACCACTGAAAGGACGTATCACAAAGAGGCCTGGCAGACAGCGATCTGTTCAAGTCTCACATTCATGTTTATGTGATGGATATGATTTATGTGATTTAAGACCTATATACAATTTGTTATGCTAATATATTTACTGAAGTTTGAATATCTTCAAGAGAGTAAAGAAAGACATAAATTTTTAACTGTTCACTGAAGAAGATTTGGACACCATTCTCATCTGGGTATTTTTTCCCGGCTGTTCTCTGTTCTGTGTGGCATTGGAAACTGCCTCTTTATATATATATATATATATATTTGTGTGTGTGTATATATATATATATATATATATATTTCTTTTTTTTTTTCCTGAGAGCATTTTCTTGCCCCCAGGACTCACATTCAGTCTACCTTCCTTCTGTGCTTTGACCAACCTGGATTTATTGAATTCTTCTCGAGGAGGGGAAGTTAATGAAACTTCTTTATTCAACTATATCAAAAGCATCTAGTCCTATTTTGGTATTAATGGTATTTTAATGAATAAGAGAGGTGATGACCTCATCTTTTGTCACAAAGCAACTCAGTATTAATTTAGAAATGTGAAATATCCCTAGCGGTGTGTTGGTATACTAGTTAGTAGGCTATTGTTGAAAGTTAAATATTTGAAAGGTTCTCATTTTTTCTCTCTTTTTTTTCTTTTTTATCAGCCACTTTGTTTCTCAGACTCATTTCTAAGGTTTAACTACTATATAGCTATAATAGCCCTATCCAGCTTCTTTTTCTTAGTGACAAAAAATCTTTGATCCAGAGATTCTGAACCATTCTGAATTCTCTTTCTTTGGAGACATTCAAGGCCCGCCTGGATGCAACCCTGTCTAACAAGCTCTAGGTGACCCTGTGTGAGCAGAGAGGTTAGACTAGATGGTCTCCAGAGGTCCCTTCCAACGTCATCCACTCTTTGATTCTGTGATTCTGATTTTGTCTGCCACCACAGGACTCCAGTAAGATTTAAACTCCTGGGACCTAAACTTCTGCAGCATGTTTGTCGCTAGTGAAAGTATGTGCTCTGTTAGCAATACAAATTTGTTTTGGGGGATAAACTCAGGATATTTTTAATAGGGATTTTTTTTCGGTTGCTATGATAAATTTAAAGGTTTATGGTCACCAACACCTGTTCTCAGTGCACCAAGTATCTAAGGAGCAAAAGTTGAAGTCAAATGGAGTCATGCCTCATTCTAAATATTCCTTTTCAGGTTAACATAAGTGAATTGCTTTTCAAGTGGAATTCATCAGGTCCCTGGTATGTGTTCTCATGTAGAATTCTTCCTGCTGCATTGTATTTCTGCATTTAACATTTTCCAAATGTTAAATATCTTGATTCACATTTGTATCTGTTGATTGAACACTTTTCCTGTTTGCATGTATAACGGTTGCAATTTATCTTCCCTCTTCTCATTGTAGCTTTTAGTTTCATGTTTCTGAGCTATTGTTATACGTGCTTAATTTTCAAGTCATTTTACCTATATTTTCTGTAACATTTTTCCTATTGTCTCTTGTGAATTGTGAAAAAATGTTGGACTTATTTTCTTTACAGCTCCTTTTAAACTCACCTCTTGAACTCTTCAGTTACATCTTCTGATAGTGACTGAATGAAACACTGTCTTCATTTAGAAAATTATCTCATGCAGTGACTATGCCAAACTGCAGTTATTCCAGAAAAAAAGCAAGAAACCCACATTTTTAGCAAGGTTTCTGCTAAGCAAAATCTAATTGCAAAAACCCTATTATATCAGCCTGTGGGGGGGACTTAAGAAAAATTTTTGGTTGGGGAGTCCTCTTCTGTTCTCCATTATGCCAGCCTCCTTAGAGATCAATGAAATTATCTGAATAGATGTATTTTAGAAGTAATTCATATTTTGATATATTATTTCTCATCTGTATTTATCTTTATAAATTAGAACTATTTACTGTGCTGACTTTTTGAAACAAGTGTAACTGAGAGGTTTGAGGGTGAACTGGGAGGAGAAACTTAGATCCTTTCACCTGCATGCATATATATGTATACATATATATATATGTATATATATATACACATTTTACGGCAGAAGGACAAAAGAAATTTTTTATAGTGAGCAGTAAAATCACCAGTCCAAACTCAGATATCTAAAGTAAGAAAATTCTAGGTAACTTGCCAATATGATCTGATGTATTTTTACTCTTGGAGACGTTAAATACCCACAACTCTTGTCTATAATTCTCCCTCTGAAAACTAGGCCACATATGTAAGTGCTTAATATAAATATAAATGCAGATTTTTGATGCCCACTCAGAGTAAACACTGGGGATTTATGAACAGGCCCCATACCTTCTACGCCACCTAACTTTAGCTGATAAATTAGGAGCCTAGTTATCCTAGTCTGCCTCTACAGATACTAAATGCAAACACTGTCAGCAGACCAGTCACACCATAAGCGATCTCAAGAGTGTCCTGAGGGCACCACTTTTTCTCCAAAATCTGCAAAAAGAGCCTGTGATGACTAAGATCTCAGTGCTTACAATTAATTAGCGGTGGGTTGAGCGAATTCAGGACCGTGGGAATCAAGCTGATGCTACATGAGACGAATCTGGAACTGGGAATCATTTTGCAGAGATCATCTAGAGGGCTTATTCTGATTTAGACCTAGTTTGGAAGCAATATAATCACATCCAGGTAATGCTGTGCTAGATAAACATGGCTTGCTTCTGGACCTGGCTGTATTTCACTGTTGTTTACACCTGTGAGTTAGCACTAAATTAATTCTGAACGCAAAAAAAAAGTTGAAACTACCAATGGCCCCTAAGTCTCCATATCTTCCCTACTACTTCTAAGTACTGTACCAATAGTATAAGGAATATCTTACCTTTCCATACCTTTCCTTTCATTTAGTGGGACTGCAAACCCGTGAGGGAAGATAGATGATATTCAGTGGCTTAGACATCTAAGTTACAGGGCCTTGTATTAAAATTATGGTGGATGTACATGTGATTGATTATAGCATGTTGTTTGTATTGTATTTGGAAATGAAAATGTAGGAAGGAGGGAATTTCAATAGCAAGGTGGAAATGGTTGTCATGAGGATTAATGTTAAATGATCATTCATGTCTGCCTTATCTCATGCTAAGTTTTCTTTAGTGGAATTTTAATAACGTGGACTTTATTGTGCACTACTATGGTAAGATCCTGCTAATGTTTAGTTGACCTGGTTAATTTACAGGAGCTAATTTAAAATGTAACTACTGAGTTAATGAATCCGTCCTGTTAGGCTGATAACCCAGCTTTTAGGACATTATTCTCACAAGAAATAGATCTTCATTTCTTTTCCTCATCTGTGCTCTTGCTTTACAGTTTTTAATTGGTCAGCTGTAAAGGCGAATTTCCTTGGTTTGCAGACAGAAAAATTTTCATCAAACAATTTTATGAGGTGCTCTGCAGGGCAGCTGTATTATTTTGGCTTGTAAAGTGTTCCTATAGAATTTTATAATATATAAAGTTTATGTATAGGAATAAATGTCAGCTGTCTCTGATATAGTCCTATCTTGAAAAAATTGTTTTCCCCTGCTTTCTTCTGAAAACATTTAATGTATTTACTCACAAATTTTACTAGCAAATACAATTTTTCAGCCTTCAACTTGCATATTCTTCTAATACATCGCAAACACTGAAACTGAACCACTGAAGCTAAATATGGCAGCTATTTAGCAATTCTCATCTGTAATGTGAGTGTTTAAACAGAAAGTAGGCTAGCTACTTGCCCAAGCTCAAGAAATATTCAAATATTCAAACTGTCAGGCAATTTCTTAAATTCCTTTATTTTGTGGGTGGCGCCGACTGTCATCTCTGTTGTTACTTGGAGCTGAATTCTGGAACCCTCTTGGACGATTTTTTCCTGTGTGGGCCTTCATGCAGTCTGGAGAAACTTCAAATAATGCTTTAAGAAATGTGACTAGCAGCTTGGAACTGAATTCTTTAGCTGGTTCTTGTATCCATCTCACGTTCAGCAGCCACGGCAAAGGATGTAAACAACATTGAGATGTTGAGGGCTTCATAGGCTTACCCTTCTTTTGTGCTCGCTTTCTGCATACTTTCAAACAATAAGATTTTACTGGCACAAAGGTTCACCGCAAATGCACCCCCAAGCCTCATAAACCTCACACAAGCATCTGCAGAAGGTGAGATTTAAATTTTCACGGCATCGCATTTGGTGGGAAGTCCTTCTGTGTTTGTCCATTCGAAGAACAGGAAGATAGGAACATGGCATAGTTTCCAATCAGAAGTGATAAACAACACATGTTGAATCTCAAAGATTCACACTCAGTCCCCAGGATAAAATTCTGGAAGAAGGCAATTGTCAAATAAATTCATATAGCATCCAATCCAATATTAAATAAATTAAATAAACAAAAAGACAGTTTGAAGGTGCACTAGGCCTACAGATCCCAAGCTAGTAAGGTACTCAAGCATGTGTGAAGTCTCATAGTCTTCAAGGAGACTGAGCAGGCATTTGAAGTTATGCACACATGTAAATGTCAAGTTTCTTTGGAGCCAGAATAAATTAAATCAAGGAAAGGGTAACTCGCCCACTGGAAACAAAAAAATAGGTGAAATTTGCTTAATATATCTTATTTTGTAAAATGCATATTCCAGTTTAACAGGAATATTCAAAGTTTTCTGGAGACTTTGCATAGCATTGCAACAATGATTGTTATTTTAAGAGATGGAGTACTGAGTACAATCAGATAAATTCTCAAAATCATTTGTTTCTTGCAAATGACTGTTCTCAATTGCTCAAACATTTTTGTGAAAAGATAAGAATTAGAAACGTTACTTTTTCTGTTTCCCCTTCCAAATAAAGAGTAAAGAAATTCAATAATTCAACAAAACAAGCTAGCCTAATGAATATACTTATCAGCTTCACATTGTATAACTCCATGCTCCACATTGGACTCGGAATGTCAATCCAATCTAGAATAAATTCTACAAATATATATATTTTTCTATTCAGACACTTGTGTTTTTCTGTGAAACTTTTTTACGGAAATATGGGCCAAAATCTGATAGTTTTGCTTCCATAAGTTGATGGGTGCTGAGTACTACAGCTGCAGATAATTGTCCTGCCCTTCATAGACTAAATGCAATGGAACTGTTGGCACAGGTGTTTATTTTAATATGATAGAGTATTCAAAAACTTTTCAGAAGGGTGTTGAATCTAAGGAATATCAAAGGTAAATTAGGTATATCGCTGAACCTGTGTTTTAAATTACCTAAACACAAATAAAAACTGCAAATGCACAAGCA
This sequence comes from Rhea pennata, assembly GCF_028389875.1. Taxonomy (NCBI): domain Eukaryota; kingdom Metazoa; phylum Chordata; class Aves; order Rheiformes; family Rheidae; genus Rhea; species Rhea pennata. The sequence continues at coordinate 4,988,955 of NC_084666.1, forward strand.
GTAGCAAATGGAACTTTGTAGTAAAGACTAGATAATGAGCATAAAGTAGGGAATGGGCAGAGGCAAGAGACTGTCTTTATATTGTAATTTGAATATGAAATTTTAGTATTTTATTGCAAATAATTGCTTACTTTAATATTTAGTACTGTAATGTCTCTATACATAAAATGTGCCAATTTTCATTGAGATCATCAAACCCTTTTTATTCTTAAAAATACAGAATGCACATTATTCTCACTGCAATATTTAATTTCTCTTTATATTACTGATTTTGTCATTGAATGAAAGAAATGCAAATGCAGATTGTACTTTTAAGCAGAAGCATATTGACACTTTCCCTGCTGTTGTCATAACAGTGAAAGATCTTTCAATATTCCAACTATAAAATCTTAAATTTGTTATCTTACCCTTAGACATATCTTAAAATAAATCCTAACTTTACACTGAAAAGTAACATTATGAATATCAGCTCATTAACTTTCCCTAATATATTTATGTAATTTATCACTTCCTGGATGTAGACACCCAAATGTTATCACCTCATACCTGTAGATAGCACTGAAGTAAATGGCTTTACACCAGCAAGAAAATCTAGTGATCAACTGGGCTCTGATCCTGCTTACTTTGTTCTTCTGGGAAGTAAGCAAGGAAGATGAAGACAAGTAAAACATCAAGAAGAAGATCAAATGTGAGACAACTTAAATGGCCTGAAATTGATTCCTTTTACTTTGGTGACATTTCATTAACTTCAGTGAAGTTTCGGAGGATTTTTGTACAAGGGCAAGTGAGAAGAGAATGGGGATAAAAGAGAGAAAAACTCTTCTGTACAGACCCCAATAGCTTGATTCACTGAACTGTGGTTTTGTAGAGGGAAGACCAACACAGTGTCTGCAGCTCTCCAAAATAACCTTGTCCCTCATCTCTTCAGTCACATGTGACTTTGCAGTATCAAGAATTTCTGGGGGAGATCCTAGCCATGCAGCAATCCAGAAAAAGTGCTCACTCATAAAACTGCCAACCATAATCCTGGTGTTTGTTAAATGAAAGCGGTCTTCAGCCACTGGGAAGTGGAGTTTCTTAGCTAAGATTAGTGAATAGCAGCCCCTATTTGGAATAGCCCCTATTCCAAATATTCAGCATGAAGATGTAAACACTAAACATTTCCTAATCTCAAAATCAGGGTTCAGCCAGAATTAGGCCAAAAATTCTTGTTATTTTTATGATTTAAGTTTGGCCAATTTATTTTTTTTTTAGGAGAAACATAAGAATTTAGGGTAGGAGTCAGCTTGTAGATTCAGATATCTAAATGTAGATGCCTATACATGAGATGATAGCTGACTTGAGTCAGTCACTGAAAAACAGCCATGTGGAGCTATTTTAGATTATCTGAAACATCTCCACAAGTTTGGAAGATGTGACATAGGATCAGTAAAAAACATACATCCTCAGGGCTGCAGGTACAGGCCATGTGGGAGGTCTGAGCATTTCCCAAATGACACTAGATGCTTTAGGCAACTGAGCTGCACCCTAAGAGCCTACTGTGGGCAGTGGAGTTCAGGTTGATAAAGAACTGCTCAGTTCAATCTAAAGTAAACATTTTTTCCAAATATCTTAAGACTTTGTTATAAAGCCCACGGTCAGTAAGGATCTAATCGGTATTGTAAGCACCTACAGGTACAGCAGCTTAGTCTGAGAACTAAACCCTACTTTTGTTGGATAAACTAGTGTTGTGGTAAAGAGAACAAGGTAACGCTACTGCAACAGATTCAGCACTGCTCTATGAGTATAGAACAGCTGATAACAAGAACATGGATAAACCAAGTTATCTTGAAAAGAAACAAATAAAGTGCCTTGTATATTGGGCTTGCAATATGTGCCACTTTAAAAATTAGTCTGATACCAATGCTTATGTACAGCTGGTGTTTCTGTCTTTTAAAATCTGTCATTTTTTTTTGTTTTTAAAATAAAGTTAAATAACTCCTTGAATGACACCTAGTCAGTCAGCATCGGTTGGAAAGCAAGTTTTATAGCCAACTAAAATCCATGAAAATCTGTATTCCTTATAGAAATATTGATGCAGCTGCCGGTGCGAACCGCGATGCCCTAAGGTATGCCTGTATTATTTTACGAATGATGCATGCTGTAAAGGGTGGTTGAGCAAAAAGCTGCCAGATGCTCCCTGTGACTTGCATATTTGTAGGTCATTTGTGCATTCTGATGGTTGAGGTGTAAATGATAAAATTGGGGAACAAAAAACCATCTGCATTAGGCCTGAAATCTGCCCTGTGACTGCAGTGATACAGTATTAGATCAATTTTTAATGTGACTACTTTTAATTCAGGCATAGCAGACTTGTATCAGGATTCTGCTCATTGTCAGCATGTGACAATGCAGCCTCCCCTCCCAGGCCGATGGAAGTTGCAACTGGGGAGCCGATGTGCCTGTGTGCAATTACTGATCTTGTGCACAGCTTCCAGCTTTACTCGTGTAGGAGGGAATGTACGGGTTTGGGTTTGCGAGGTGAATGCTCATGCGGTGCTCGTGTGGAATGCGGAAAGGACCAAAACCTTCTTGGTCCTAATAAAAATGCAAATGTGAAGTTATCAGTCATTTCGGTGTCATCTAGAAACCTCAACAACAGTTTAATCCCGTATTCTATCCGCCTTTCAGAGTAAAAGAGGAAATCCTGACTGTCTTACAACACAGTCACAAAGATCGAGGTGTAAAGGAATTCACTGAGGTGCAAATGAATACTGAGATGGAGATGTTCACACCAAATATTCACCTATTTTTCAGGACTTGAAGATATGTAATATTTTGATCAGTAACATGGAGGCAGATCTAAAATTGTTGCTGATGGAATTTACAGATGACAAAAGATTTGTAATGTCAAAGAAGAGGGGCGGCACCAAGCACCTGAAGAAATCTGCTTTACTTGATAACGTTGGACCTCACAAATATACTATGTGTCCGCACAGCTGACTAAAACATTGGAGAGCATGCAACGATGAATGTCAGTCATGCAGAATGTGAGACTGAGCGTTGGAAATCGGCTACTTAGCAGGGTTTAAGAGTTACAGCAGCGAAGAAAATCAAGCTTGTTGTAAAACTATGTGACTGTGATTCTTGATGTGTAATGTAGGGAGTTAATAATAGCTTCGAATGTGGTATATGTGAGTTCAATAACAGAATACCGCATATTTGGTGAGCGCTCTGTGATTTTAGCAGGATATTAAAAAACTGAAAAATGTGCAAAAACCAGCCACAAATAAAGGATTTCAAAGACTAGAGAAATGCCATAGAGTGATAAATGTGCTAAGTTCAGTCTCTTTGTTTTTTCACAAGGAGGCTGAGAGGTGATTTCATCACAGCACATAAATACTCTCACTGAAGAAAATGTCAAGTATTAAAGGACCTTTCCTTTAATAAGGTACAGTGGTTGGAATTTAGGACCAGATGAATACAAAACCCAAACAGGGTGCAAATCCTTAATATAGCAAGTAAATTTGGCAAACTACAAAAGCAGTGGTAAATTCTTGATACCCTCAAGATTGGACAAGTTTATGGAATAGAAAGAAGTGACAGCTCTCAGTCAGAGGACAACTCAATGACATTTAATCATCTGTAGTACATAGGAATCTGACGGAGTGATCTAATAACTCCAAACTTGATATTTTCAGAGCTGTGAAAGGTGCTTGAGTAGCCTCTTAGAGATTGCTGTGAAACAGAAGAATCAAAAAGTCTCGACAAGGAGGCACCTTCTACTGAGAAGCAAAGAAAATGTCAGAGTAAATAGCAGACACTCTGCAGTGAGACAACATCTTGAGCAGACTGAAGCAAGCGTGTAGATCCCTAAGAATACAAAAGCAGTTCTTGATCCCAAAACAAAAGTGCTGCCCTCTGAGTATTAGAAAATGTAGGTGAATCGTCACACACATTTTATGGCCAAGACCACTGACCTTGACAGTTTCTTTGCTTTCTTTGTACATAGCACTCCTAGCAGTCTTAATTTTACTTTCCTTGAAGGGCAAAGGTAGGCTCCAGAACACGGAGTAGATGGTCCTCTGAGACTTAGATGACATTTATATAGCTTTATATCATACATCTGTTTATAGTGCTGAGGGAGATGTATAGTTTCCATGTCCAAATATATTAGTCTCTAGGTTTATATCAGAAAAATACTGTCTAGAGATACTGCAGATCCTAAGTTCAGAAAGAAAATTAATGAAAAAGAAGATTTTGAATATTAAGCAAGAAAATGATATTAAATAGGGCATGGCAAAATAAATTAGGAAAATGAAATCTGAAACTCTAATGAGATAGCTTATTTATCTTGTTTCCAGCCCAGTATATAGGTCAGATAGTTATGGATAATATAATGTAGACTCAAATGTGATTTTGCATGTTTACTCCCATAAACCTTCAAACTGTCTCATTTTCACTTATATAATCGTAGTTAGGGATGGGCAAACACAAAAAGCTACAGCTCACTCATTCTGTCTAGGTGTATTCAAATATACATCAAGATTAATTTTTGGTTAGTTTATTCATATTTTTAATAACTTATAATTACTTATTTACGCATTGCAAAGGACAAGGCTGTGAGGAGATACTTGTGTAGTCTTTCCAAAGAAAAGACACCATTTAGGTAAACATTTGGCAAAAGCTACACAATCTTTTATGCTTGCAATTGGCTTTTGGGGCCATTTTCCTTGTCAGTGAGAGTTCTATTTGATATGGAATAAAATATTTGCTATAATTAAGTCCCTTTTTTGTATAATATCTATTTATACACTATAAAGCCAGCATAGTCTATTCTTAACATTTTCCTCAGCTATTCCTGTATTAATTCCCTAAAAACTTCCAGTGGAACTAGCTAATATTATTTTAAAAGTCTTCTAATCTTGATTTGAAAATTTCAATTGCTAGACCTGATCATGCTCTCAAATATGCTTCTGAAAAGGTTAATTAACCTTCTTATTAAAATATACACCTCATTTCTTATGTAAATATATCTATCTTTGGGTCGCAGACATAACATTTTGTTTGTTCAGTGTTTTCTGTTGTCAGCGTAGACATTTCCTTCTCATCCATATGGTGCATTTCATAGAACATGATCAAACAGACTGAGTTCATTCAGTGCTTCCCTGGAAGAGAGACAGTTGCGTGTAGATGATAATCCTGAATATGACAGGAGAATTGTAAGCTTTTGTTCTTGTCTTCAGGGCAGAATTTATTTATTTATTTATTTATATATGCGTAGTCATTTCCACAGTCGCATTGTTCGTTACGGTACCTGGGGTAATGATGATTTATGATGATAAAAGTCTTGCTCAAATCCTCTTGATTCATAAGCTTTCCTGCAAAATTTATGATATTTCTTATGTAATGTTCTATAATAGGCAAAGGGGGAAAAGAGTTCAAAGTTCCAGGTAGTCATTCCTCTCCCACCGCATTTGAGCGTAAAGTTGTCTGAAGTGGGTATTGCCTTACGTATGGTATCATATTCCCATGGGCTCTACAGAAACTTATCTGCTACAGACCACTGCTTGATTAGCAGGAAGATGTTTGGTATACAAGGATACTAGGCATCAAATATTTCTGGTGTCTAGACCACTTAGCGTCAATTTATCACTCATTTTGGCTCATGAACTAGATGATAATTAATACAGTACCTATTTACACACAAGTGTATTTCCTGCAGTTCCCATCTCCAAAATGTATTTAATTCCAGAATTACAAATCATGCAGGTGAATGATTTTGTGTAAACATAGAATTAATTTGCATTGTTAAATTGATTCCTTTCCCCACAAAAACAAAAGAGAAAACTAAAACCGAACAATTAAAAATGAAAAAGTAGCATTTTATAATTCCATTAATGAATATTAACAAACTATAGGTTATGCTATTTCTCACTGAAAAATTACTGCTCTTTTTATAATTCAACTCCGGGTAAAGAAGCTATTTAAGTTAACTTTTATAAAGACAAGTATCCTACTAACTTCTAAGCCATAAATTTTGGTCCTGATATTTTTCCGTATAGTTTTTATTATACGTTTCTTGTATAATTATGAAATCATTTTTCTTTCATATACCAAAAGCTTTGTTAGTTATTTACTTGTCATAATTAGAATATATCTGAGGAGTCATGCTTGTTTTCTGTGGGAAGAGATGGGGAGGATTTAAAGAGAAAAATGTTTTTATCTCAGCAGAGCCCAGATGTCAGTTTAACTGCTCCCAGTGTCAGAAGAGTAAGAGTATAAAGCTCAGGATATGAAGAACAGGACCACATATACGATATAGGTTGACTATCTGTACCTGTTAGTGTCAGTTTATGAGAAAAAACACAGCAAATATAGTGGAGGAGCAATCGAGTTGCTGAACATAAGGGCAAGATTTTATCTTTCTGCTTCTCTATTTTACGCTTTTGGGAGTAGAATAATGGATTGTACAGAGCTCAGACCAGAAGGTCTAAGAAAACGAGTATTTTTTTAGCTTTCATTTAAGAAATTATTGGCCTGTCCAGTGCTGATTGAAATGTTTCCAATATATATACTCAGTTTGTCAGTAGGAAGATGGTTTAAATTATGCTGCAAGAGATCAGTCTGCCAGAGAGAAAAAAAAGGACCAATCTCTGCCCACCGCAGCGAGTGTCTTTGGCAACAAAAATTACAATCATTCCCAAATACTTGTGAATATCTAATTGTTAACAATATAATTGTCGGTAATTTCTACCACTATTTCATGAATTTCAAAACTTAGCTATTCATCAAGGGATGAAGTCATTGATTATTTCTGTCTGCAGTTACACAGGATTTCTTTTATTTTAATTCTAGTATTTATTTTTTAAGTCTCCTTCCATAAATATCTTCCTGTAAATCTTCATCTTACTTCTATCAGCACCTAAATATCTCATTTTTCTTTTTATTTGGGAAGAAAGCAAACGAATAATTCTATTCCCCAAATAACTAAATTTCTATCCTGGTGAGACATGTGAAATTGCAAAAACATTCCAGCAAGATAAAAATGTTGTTTTGGGGGGGAATGTTTTAAAATGTGTTTGTAGCTTTTGCATGCAGTTATCACAGAGTGGCAAATTTTGCTTTGTAACAAAATGCCAGAGGATTTTGTAAAATTTGTGAAATAATTATCCAAGTTCCAAACTGTGAAAATACTGACATCTCAGTGTGGTTATTTTCACTACCTTACTATGCTCCTGAATTTGAATAAAATCAAAAAGTTATCTTAGTGGGGTGGGAGCCGTTTTCATTCCCACGAATCAGGCATTTTCACCTGACTACGGCGAAATGTCGAAACTCAGAGGCTTATCGTCAACAGATCCCTTCGAAATGCCTTACACAGGCCTAGTAAATAAAATCAATAAGCAAAGTTAAGACTGTGATTTCCTAACGCAACCCCCACACATCTTAATCACAAAGAGAAGCTGTTCCCCAGAGCTCTTCCCAAATAAAGGGATATATCCTAATGGAATTACCTTGTTGCTGTGCTCTTGGCCAAAGGCCTAGCGCTTCCCAGGCGATGCAGACCGGTGCGGTGGGAAGCAAATACCCATCACCAATTACAATTTGAAGGTGACTTTATATGAAATGAATTAGTCTTTCCAGGTTAGTGTCTAAACGGTCAAAACCACCCAAAAGAGATAGACTGAACGCGCATAGAAAACTACTTTCATACTTTGCCCCTGTTAAGACCTCCCTAGGCCAGATCTAAGACCCAGGAAAGAGAAAAACTTCTACTTTTTGTCTTAGCAGCTTTTGCAGAGGATTTGCCTCTTCAGAATAGTCAGTCTGGTAGCTCTATCCAGAATTTAGCTAACTTCTTAGAAAAAAAAAAATGCTACTTATTTTTAACACATTATCCTACACTTCAGCTCTGAACTTTTAGGCTGCTTCACTGTATTTAGGCTGCTTCTTTCTTCTGCATTCGAATATCTCGCTTCCCCAGCTATTCACCCGCTGCCAGCTTCTTTTCTTCATAATGCCATAGGTGAACTGTTCCCATCCGCAGTGCTCCTAAGAACATTAGTTTGCCAAAGGCTCCTTGCAAGACAGAATTATGTAGACAAAAAAGAAGTCAGCAGCACTTACAGGAAGAAGAGATTACGCTAGATGTCTTCATCCTGACGCTTAAATGGAGTGTGACATTCTTAAAGTATTAGTAGAACAAGGGCCGTCAAGAAAATAGTAAAATGTTTGTGCTCTATTAACACAAAAAGATGTGTAGATGCAGGCAGGAAGATTCAAACTCAGGAGTGGCAGGGTGGATTGGGGAAAAAAATCTAGTAAGGCAGTAATCCTATCATGTGAGGAAAACAGTATTGTATCGTAGAACAGATGAAGGCTTCTGTCTATTGTATGAAAGAGATAAAACAGAAAAGCGATAAGTACGGCATAATCCAAACTCAATGTTCAAGCCATATACTGCCAGTCCTCTGCAGCAGCCCGGGGATAAATGGCAGAGGTGTGTATGTAAAGGCTGCTCTCATGGACATTTAAAAATATTATACTGTGTAAGTGTAGTAAATAATAATAATAAAATAATAATAAAAACTCCAATAAATAGAATATGTGAAATCTGGGCACACGATATCCCGAAGAATAGAGGCGTCAATCTAATCCTGTTCAACACCGGGATCGGCAGATTCAGTTTGATCCCACTGCATGAAATATTAATGGAAATATTTAAAAAGAAAGCAGTTCAAGCCTGTGACCCTCTGATGTGCTTATTCCAGCTTAATAATGGTTTACAGGGGCAAACGAGAAACAGCAAAACAAAAAAATCCTTCCCAAATCGAGAAGTCTTTCATATTGTCCTGATCTGTCTCTTTTCTTGTCAGGTTTAGAGAACGCCAGCGACTTCTAGTTCTCTGTGAGAGGAGGATTTTATCAGATATGTAGCTAAATAAAAAAGTGTTTTGTTTGTCTGTTATGATGCTCAACCTGAATTCAGAAAATTTTAATACTTTCTTGGCCTTATTAAAATATATATGACTTTTTCATATATAGGGAAATTTACTACACGTAGGGTTAAATCATTTTTTTCCCATGGAAACTCGGTGGGACTTTAGAGTTGGTGAGTATCTCAGTACAAAAATAGAGAGAATGTAAGAAAAAAAACATAAAAGTAAATTTTTTATTTGTTTCACATAAGTTTTCTTAGATGTGCATAGCTTCTAAGACTGGAAATGAAAGTGTTGCACACAGAGAATATTTAAATGTTTCATAGGAATTTGAGCAGAAGGTCTTCAGAGGAAGCGTGTACCACTAGTTAATCATTCTTCAAGGAAAAATTCCAATTTTGCAAAGGGATTCTGCTGGAATGCTATCTGTATTCGTTAACTTTAATGATAGCTGACCACATTTACTTTATTTACTTGCATCTCTGTGCCCCCATACCTATCCTGGAAACAAAAAGTGCATCCTCTCAGGTTTGTGCATCCTCACCATCACTGACAAATATCAGTTGCTATTTTTACTTTCACTGCACAGTATTCCTAAAGACAGATCTATCCTTTATCACAAAAGTCCTTAATTTAACAGTTCTTGTGATTAAATATCTTCAATAGAATTAGCCCTACTTTTATGGCTGTACAGAGAATAATGGAAATGCAAAATGGGCAGTTATTCTCATCACTATAAGCAGCAGAATATATAAGGAACAAATAAATTTTGATGAGTAACAGGATACCATATCTGTGAATGGGCCTTCAATAGATCCTGCACATCCATTTATTTCTATTTTTTTTTCACCAGCAAGGTGACTGCCGTATCTAGCTCATAACAATTTTAAGTGTGGCGATGTATATCTTTTAGAAAATGATGGATTCCAAAATGTCAAGTGATGAAAAATCCACTGAAAAATCCTAAGTATAATATTCCAGTGGTTAATTACGTTCACTATTAAAAATGCTCCCCATGTTCCGCATGTGTCTACCTTCCGCTTCCAGCCATGGCATCTCATTACTCTTTTAGATCAAAGAGGCCTCTTCTCTCAGAAATCTTCTTTTTGTGTTAATACCAATCGTATGTAATTATATAAGTTGAATTTTGGTGTTATTGAAGTTGACTTGATTTTTCATAACTTTTTTTACTCTTGCACTAAATGAATGCGAGAACGTAAGGTTGAAATGTCTGACATACTTTATATTGCTTTATTTTTGGTCTTCGCATAGATTTGGCAATCTCAGTGGCTACCAAAAGTTTAGGGGTTTGTGTGTGTCTTTGTCTGAACTTTATTTTTTTTAAAAAAATTATTCCAATTACTGCAGGACTCTGGAGCCTTCTTTTTTTGGCCATAGCCAATGATCATGGGATAATGTTTAATATCATCCTTGTTCAGCCTGAAGTGGTATTACACCCTAAGAAAGAGATGCACTTAAAAAAAAAACCAAAAAAATCAAAGTCAACAAGTCAGTCCCTGAGACCTGGGATATAACAGGATTTGGAAAATATTTTACAGTTAAATAAAATTATTTAATAGTAATGAAACGTAGCTAGTTTGGATAATTTCAGTTTTAAGGAACTGCTTAAAAGCTATCTCATATTGACCCTTTTTTTTGTTGTCATTTCTTTGATAAAAATTGACAACATGGTCTTGTCCTTGTAGAATTGCTGTATTGACAGAGGAAATGTAGCTACATACATGATTAATGATCAGGGCAGCGTTCTGTCAAATGCGCAACATGCATTGGGCTGTTTGATGTGTTTGATGGCCCAAGAATGATCGTTCTTTGGAAGGGTGGAAAGCAGATCGTGACAAAATTGCAATTGCTGCTGCATCCTGCTGCCTCAAGAAAATGGCACTCCACGACCAATGCGACTCTCGACCTCATCTCTTACGGTGGAGAGGATCATTTGAATAAACAAGTTATTTAGGCACTTAGACAGCTTTCTTCAATGTATTTTGGGGTTGATTAATAATGCCTCTGTCTCCTACCTGACAGACATCAGAGAGCTTTTGGGAAGTGAAAGGAAGGAAGCACAGTCTGGGAGATGAAGTAAAACACTGGAAACTGGAGACTTTTAATTCTAAATTGGACCAATGACATATTTGCTAAGGCTTCAGCTGGACAAAGGCAACGCGTGAGTTTGCCCTCATGGTCCCTGCCTCATGCAGCTTTCCCCACGGAAGGGCTGTTGCTTTCCTGGACCCGTCATTATTCTTTCTAATCTTATTCTCATTAAGAAATGCTGCTTTTCATGCATTCCTAGTGATGTAAATGGGAGGAGGTCAGTCCAAAATCTACAACTTGACCTTGCAGTTAAAGATGTTACTGGTACTGAAACCAGAAGCTTGTACTCACTGTAAACCATAAGGCTAGATCCTTGTTTAAGTAATTTTTCCTATTACAGTATGAGCGAGTCTGTTCCGTGCAGCTGCTGCAAAGAGCAGGAGATATCTGTCAGGACCAACGAGTTACTGCAGTGCCTTCCCATTTTAACTAAATGCATGTAAACTAATATTTCTGATTCAGCTGTGCAATTTTTGTTGACAAATGCTGTCTCCTTTATGACGAATATTGTAACTCTTCCTTAAGAAAAAGGACTACTTGTCTAGGTATGCATATAGCAAACATAGTCTAGCTACCTGGATTCAGTTTAGCAAGACATCACTCATTTGCTGTGACTACAGTTAAACAAGAGAGAGCTATCAATACTACACAAAAAGTATTGGAATCTAAACTGCAGTCTCCTAGTCCTTTTCACAGCCACTGAGAGCGATTAATTTATAATCATTTATAGTCATTGCGATTTTGTTGGCACTTTTGTGTGTTTTGGTACAGGAAAAAAATTCAGCTGCACTGAAATGACATGCACTGCCAAAAATGTACAGACTTTATTTAAGCTTTTCCTGTTGGAAAAGAAAGTGGAAAAAAAAATCAGCAGTCTTCCAAAATCTTGTGGTGGGATTCAGTACGTATTGTGCTGCCAAGCATCTTAGTGGTGTGTCACAAAATTGGTATTGTGCTGTTTTGTGAAGCTGCTTGGTGAAATATTCCTAAAGATGGGGTAAAATGTCACTTCCGTCGTGCGACACCTGTCTCTATGTCTCCTGCCCTGTGGAACCATCAGCTTGTGCTGTGCCGTGGGGGGAATGACTGATACATATACTGGTTTGTTCTGTCAGGACTGTCATCCGAAAACCTGGAAGTGAAGTGACAAAACTCGTTTCTCCATCATGACCCCACATTTGTAACAACTTCCTCTAGCTGAAACTTCATTTTTCCAGAAGTAAGGACATGCAGTGTTTTTGTGAGGTCATGACCAGCAGGCTCTCTCTCTCTCTCTCTATATATATATATGTATATATATATATATATATATATATGTTTTTCTTTTCAGGCCTATTTTTGCAGTTTTCTCATTCGATTTTCTGAACCTGGTAATGAGGGGAAGAAGCAAGGCAGATTTTAGAGTAAAACAGCAAGTCTCAGGGTAAGGCAGGCAATTCCATTTCTAATTCATCCCTGCATGTAACATCTTGCAGCACAGAGCTCATTTGACTTGAGTTACGTGGAGGAATTTGTTGTGCCCCGATACATTCTGTGCCACACTGTAGATGAGGAGTTAGATAGGTAAATAAAGCAAAAGGGAAAAAAAGAATATCTAAAAACAGGACTTGGAACAAAATTGGAAAACTCATTCTATGAACATTTTCAGTTCTCTTTGCTTGGTTTTTCAGGCACTGTGAGCAAAAGGCCTCTATCTGAAAAAAGATATTGTAAAAGCTAAGCATTAGAAATGTATGCATAAATTGACATTTTATTCAGTACTTACAAAGAAAGTGTTGCATACATTTTGAAAGCTCATAGCATTTTGAAAACTAGCAGCGGAAGAGATCTGGTGTACGACAAAGATGAGTCAAAAATTAAGTAGAGTCAGATGAAGAAATAAAATGACATAAGAGATGTCATAAGAATCAAGAGCGTAGACAGCTGAGAAATACATGAAATGTTTTATCGTATTGACTAAGCGACGCATCTGCTGGTGGCAACTTTGACATCGACATGCCCTTGGTCATTCAAACCGTTCCTCAAAGGCACTGAAAGCAAAGAGAGAACCATCCAGGGCTTTGGTGTATCTGGAACTATCTTTTAGAAAGGGATAGCACTTATGTGCAGTCCAGTGTTGCTTACAGACCACAGTCACCCTAGACATCCCTGAGGCTACAGCGGCAAGAGAAATGGTATAATCTCTTTTCCATCATCTCCTTGAAAGATAGGGCAAAATTAGTGTTTAAATTATAACAAGGAAAATTCAGGTTAAATTGTAGGAGCAAAAAGACTGTCACGACTGTGCCACACAGGATATATCGACTAGGCAAGCTATGGAGTTGCCAGCGTGGGAGATCATTATGAACAGGTTGTTCAAACATAGCTTAGGAATAAAAGAAAAAAATGATCCTACCTTAAAGCAGGCAGAAAATAAACTTATGACTTTTGGCCCTTCCAGCCTTATAGTTCTGCATTTCTAGATGGTCTGGGATAAAATAGGAGACCATCTGTGCCCCAAAGAACATAGAGCATAGAAAAGACAAGGACATATGCCAGGACAAATGCCCCCCCCCCCAAAAAAAAAGAGAAAAAAAACAGCTAGTAGAGTAATATAATTTATTCTCAAGTGCTTTAATTCCCTGCACCTAACATATCATCTGCTGCCATCCAAACTCATTCATAGTCCAGGATGATCTCCCCTAGCATTTCATCTCTGTGAAGAGGTTGCCTAATTTAGTACTGTGAAAGAAAATATTAAAAGAGATCTGCTCTCAGATGTTCACTCACTCCTGGTTCTTCCTACAAACGAACCCAAAATACATACAGCTACAGGTCTTCTGGCATCATGCTTCTTGTTTCCTAATCAAAGTTTTAAAGATATGGACTTTGTTTCATCAGTTCATTAACTAACCATTTTCCTTTTGTATAATTATGTCTACATTTGTGTGTGGTAATGAGTAGATTTCTCTCTTGAACTTTTGAATCTTGGCCATTCTAGTCATCCCCACTAACAATTTTAGGTGCTCCACATCATGGTATTCTCATGGCCTGTCTCTCTTGGTTGACTACTTAGGGAATGTAGGATCCTAACTTTGGTACTTTGCAATATATTTAAATTCACCATATATACTATGTAGTCTGAATATATCACCAATTTGTGTAAATTTATATAAGTGAATAAGCCAGCTCAACATACTTATGATCCCCCAAACACTCACTGGTTAATAATATTATTGTCTTCCAAGGGACTACGTGAATGAGGAATGAAGGGCTTATATGAGCAAGCTCTCAGTCCCAGGTGGCATTCAGCGAAACCTGCTGCCTTCAGCGCTTTTGAATTATTCTTTTGGCTGCATTGCTGGACTTAAGCGTTAGGATTGCAGCCATGTTCTCAAAGAGAAAAACAGCAGGGCTGTGACCTGGTGGTTCCTGATTCCCTAACTGTCCATGCCCCAGGCTTCCACTACGACTTTGGGCAGGACTTACTCCTCAGTCTCTGCCTTTATCTGACTGTGTCAACAGCAATGATGTAGAACAGTTCTGCGGCAAAAATACGCTTGTAAAACATTTTCCGGTCTTAGAATGGAAGGTACTAGATGAAGTCTAAATCTAACTAATCACTAATTATAAGTAGGGAGGTGAAAATTAATTTCATGTGTGTTGGTTTTTAATTGCAATTCACTCTGCGCACTGAGCATATTGGGGGGAAAGGGAAGTAGGAGAAATTCTACCTAAAAATGTGCAAGAAAGGAGTTTTTTCCAGCAACATTGAGGGCTTCTGCCTTTACTGATCCAGATTTATTGCAATGGTTAGAAGTAGTGCACAAACTTTAAAACACACTCAGTGTTCACAAATTGGCTGAGTATATGGTATATCATGCCAACATTTCCACTCTTACGGCACCACTTAAAGGCCAGGACCCAGCTATATTTCAGAGGAGTAAAAAAAAAATGCTTGTAATTCCATCAGTCTACAAGTAATACAGCAGCAGTACTGCAGTACTCATAGGGGGAACATTGACTCAGTACTTACTGCTATTCCGCCCTAAATCACTACCTGTGTGACTGAAAGGGGAACAATACCTGTGGGCTGCACTACAAAGAAATGGCACACATGGCTGCACACCCCAAAAGCGATGAATCCAGGGCGCAGAGTCGGGAGATTTTACCACTAATCCAGAAAGAAAACAATCTACAGAAGGTGTTCAGGCTTGAAGGTGGGCAGTTCCCTGGTCAGTTTGCAAAATCACAAAGGGATGAAGAGAACACTTCTCATGCTTGGAGGGCTTTAATTATTTATTTATTTTTTATTTTTTTTAATTTCTTTTGTTTTTACCCATTTTATATACCAGCAAACCTGTTTTGATCACATTCTTTCTATGGAGCTGTTCTCCTTCCCAGTAAATACTCTCTATCTAACCAGTTGCAGATTCTGTGAACAATTCATCAAGAGGAAAAAAAAGGTCAGATGGATGTGACTTTGCAGCTGAAGTTGTGTGAAAGTCAGCAGGTTTTGTTCAATGGGATGTGTGAACACACTGTGTTTTGGTTTTGGTTTGCATGGATTCATGCCCTTTGAGCTACAGGTTCGGACAAATCATCAAAACCCGTGCCAGATCTCCCCATTTTTTCTAGCTTCATGCTGAAACTATCGAAAACACTCGACTTATGTATTTGAGAATAAAAAGGCATGACTCACCTCTACTTTCTTCCTTCCAATTTCATGCCATTTCTAATGCTACTGATTTCAGTGTTGGCCTGATTTCAATGAAGTCAAACAAACTTAAGATGATACAACATTGAATCTGATCCCTCAGGCTTAAAAGACATATATTACAATGATACCTGTTCAGATTTCAGTAACATCCCTATTTGAGGGACATCATAGTCCACACTGAAACCACCATCAAAGCATTAATACATCTCTTTGGCTCCCTTAGCATGTAGGAACTCTGCAGAAATAGTCTTTTACTCCGTTAGGACAAGGATAAGGAACAACTTTGTAGATCTTAGGATGTGCATTTCTGGGGTTGGCAGATTGTCTCCTGCCACCATATCACTCAGAAATCTCTTCTATACATTGAAGAAAGCCTCTGCCTTAAAGAGGTGTTTGGTTTCTCCTCCTTGTTTGACAATAATTCAACTATTTCATTGGCTAGTGAAAAGCTTCTGCTGGGAGTTCAGTGAATGACTTTGGTTTGGTCTTTTCACCTTTCAGCTCTTTGATATGGAAATAAATCTGCTTTGCTGAGCATCTGAATCATCGTTCGGAGATGCCCCCCTCTTTCAGGGCTGACAAGGCAGACTTGCCTTGCTTTTTGGCCTGAGTCATACCTTGAATGTCTGAAGAAGGTGCCAGTAACCTCCCTGTCTGTAGCACATTGCCCCTATTTTCATTACATGGAAGCAAGCTAATTCTTATTATAGAATAGCAAGCAATTATATCTGAGGAAAAACATGTACAATGACCTTATGACATACTGATATACTCTTTCATACAGTTTCTTAATTCCAGTAAGATGTAGTGTAACATAAACTGTCACAAATTTAACAAGTTGTTCTCCCCCCCCCCCCTTTTTTATTATCTTTTACAGTTGAAGACATAATCAGTATGGGTTTAGGACCGAAAGTCTGCTCTAAGTGAACCAGCCAGAAAAAAAAACTTTATGATCTACAGGCAAAATTATTCTAAGAGCTCTAATAATTTATGAAGCTTTAATCACTTTGTAAATTGCTGGCATATTGGACTCTTAATCTGAGGCTGTCCTTCACAGCCAGATACATAGGTCACATTTTACTGACAAAAAGCCTAATTTCGCTGGCCACTCAAAAAAAAAAAAAAAAAAAAAAAGATCAAAAATCATATTATTATGGAAAATAATTAGTACTGTAAATATAAAGGGTGATACACTAGAAGGTGATCTTTCTTTTTTTTTCCTCATATGTAACTGTTGCTCCAAATACTCTGTCATTTCAACATCTGGAGTGTAAATTAACTTTGTATTAGCATATATCTCCATTTTCCATATTCATATTCATATTGAAATATAAGTTTGAATCATAAACACAAGTTAGCGTCATAAACACATTTGAGTCACGTAGCCATAACCTTAATTTTTAGTAGCTTAAAATATTACTGCCATTGCTGTAGTGTTTGTGAGAGTCCACAGAAAACTGGAAAAATATCACTTCACTCAAAAATATGCAATATTTAAAGAATAAATTTTAGTTGTGTGAAGAAAAGATGTTTTTAATGAAGTTAGAGCTGCTGAAAAGTACTGACTTGCTGGATTTTAACAGCTGCCTGCAGATACTAGAATTTCACTGCTGGTATGTGCTTCCATAAAACAGTAAGATAATTATCAACTTCAGCCTGGTATTTGTCCTCACCAATAAAAAAAAACCAGCTGATATTCACTTACTTGGTAGCTGGAGTATTTTCCAGGGACGCAATAGTCCCTTAAGCGACTGTGAGTGATGTATTTGTTACGCTGAATAGTTCAAAATCGTATCAAGAAACTTGCTGCGAATACTAGATTTCTGCAAGCTTCCCTGCAAGCTGCATAACGCAGCGACGCAGTGACCGTCATTAATATCACACAGGTAATAATTATTTTCACGTGTTTCTTGAAAGCTCAAGTCTAAAATTTTCAAACGCAAAGGCCTAAAAACCTAGCGACTCCCCTGACAAGGTGGAATTTTCAGTCTGCAGTTTCCTTCGCGGGATTTTCGTATTCCGTCCGTCTCGTTTCTGGGGCGAATCCGCTGCCCGGGGTTGCGCGGGAGGCGTTGCGCGGCAGGGACGCTCTCTGCTCCCCACCTCTGCCAGCTCTCCGTGAACCACCTGAATCTCTACCCAGACTCTAACTAAAGCAGCGGTATTTCACAAATTGCAGGATAAATCTGGCTCTAGAATTGTCTGTGCCTGGGGGATACAGCTGCATCTAAGGACTGAGGTAATTT
This sequence comes from Rhea pennata, assembly GCF_028389875.1. Classification (NCBI taxonomy): domain Eukaryota; kingdom Metazoa; phylum Chordata; class Aves; order Rheiformes; family Rheidae; genus Rhea; species Rhea pennata. The sequence continues at coordinate 5,006,933 of NC_084666.1, forward strand.
TTCTTCTTGAATAGCTTATGGTTTTTCTTCTTTTCTCTTGGCTACGGGACCCGATAATGACCTTTTTTTAACATAACTAAGCAGCCTTGTGATCTGGGGATGTCCCTCTATCTTTCTTAATACCAAGCACTATGGTCTGCAGTCGGGGAATACTTACATTTAAACAAATTTCTACGCCTTCCTAAACAACGTTTCAGGCAAATGAGCTGTCTGTCTGCACCAGCACAAAACATAACAACATGTTACGCTGAGACGTAGTTTATATTTTCTATGAGAAATCTCTTGGATGTCTGGGAAACATGGTGGGAATCATATTGTTCTGTTTTTCCTTCTTATGCAAAACCTGATTAAAACATGTTTTAGCTGGAATTTTTCCAAACCCTTTAAAGGTTACTTGCTCTGAAAAGTACTTTGAAGTATACCGATGAAAAGCACACTAGGTAGTGGTTGAATATTATTATGAAAACACCAGAAAGGAGATCTCAAAAACTTTTATTATTTCCTGGCTTATTCTTATGCTGAAGAATACCACAGACTTTTATTTTCATTTGCCTTCCATTCCTTGAAAATGTCAAATGACTGTTAATAGTGCAAATGTGCAGTTTAATACTTTTCTTGTCTATGTTTTTCTGTGGCAAACCAGAGATAACCTTGATTACATTCACTGACTATAGCCCGTGAAATTCGTTACCTTTTTACCTTGATTTACACACATACGGCTGCAATCATAAACCATCTTAAAAAGAAAATGTGTGAGGCTGACTGCCAGAGCTTTCAGAAAGAGCTTGTCATAACTCAACAGCCATTTCCAAAAGTCATTTCCAAAAGCTTAATTTTGTTGGCCTTAAAGACATTTCTACTTTAAAACTTAACTTTCAGTTCTACATCTGTGTTCTGAGAAAAAAAATGGTGTAGTATAAGCTTTCTGTAATAAACCTACTCACTTTCAGAAAAGAAATCATAAACGTTACAGATCTTGAACTTTTTAATATTTCGTACACTTGCAAATTCTAATGAAAAAAATACCTTCCTGCAATTTTCTTGTCGGAGTAACCCATAAGATGTTATGGATGAAATTCTATTCTTTAAAGAGAATTTGTGTGCTTAGGATTGTCTATTGAAGATAAGATTGTGGTTAAGAAATGCTATTATCTATTTCTTACCGGGTATCTGAGTAAGATATTATCTATGTCTTATTTTCAATAGATAATAAATATTATATTACCTATACTTGTATATATACTGTCAATCATATATATATATGTATATATATAATGCACAAGTGCTTAGACAGATTGATAGAGCTATATCTAGAAAATTAGTATCTATCTTGGCAGGTATGACAAAGATTAATTCTTCCATGGGAGTTTTGAAGAATCTATAATATGCCATCATAACACAGGTAAAGCCCCTTTCAGCTTCACCAGGCTCATTACCTAGTAACTCATTCTCCCTGGAAGGGATTTCCTCATAATGTGGAGCAGAGCTTTCAGAAAACTGTTGTTGTGGAGAAATATTATCTCCCCAAGACTACTGAACCAAAAAAGTGCCAAATTTTATTCACACACATGTTGTCATTTATGTTTCCATAATTGTCTACCTGACTGACTTGGGGACCAAAAGAGCTGCAGGTGTAGCCAGTTGTCAGTCTTCTCTGGGGTCTCTTTGAAAAAAATTCAAAAAGTACCAGATCATCAGTCAAGAAACTTTCCTTATATTTTTAATTTTGTCATTAAGTCCTCAGAGTTATTTTTTGGAAACCAGGGATTGTTGTGCTCACACATCTCATAAAAGTTTCTATAGATCTTAGAGTGTCTCAGATATTAATAAAAATTGCTAAATGTGTAAGCTATATATTTCTGTCCTTACAGGAGCTATTGAATTTTTAGTCTTCAGCCAAACATTGAACTGGAGGAAAGATCTCTACCTTAATGTTGTAAATAGATACCGAGAAAAAATAAGGCAGCATGTAAGGAACTGGTCACTTGAATTATGCCACTTGGTAACTCAAATAGGATCAAAATCATCTTCCCTTCTAATTTGAAGCACAAGAAGTGGTAAAAGACTGACCATGGACAAGATGGAAAAGAGCACATGCACTTGTGAAACTTGAATTTACTGAAGTAAATTCTCTGGTCATGTGCACTGCATAAACAGGACTTATCTGAAATTCCTAAAAAGAAGTGGGTGTCCTAAGAGCTCAACAACACCTGATCATGGAAATTTGATTTGAGGTCTTGACAGTAAAACACGAGATTCAGTTCTTTGAGATTCACAAATAATTTATGTTTGAAGGGATTCTTCATCTGCCTAGACATGGCTTCCAGGAGGTTTTATTCCAAAAGGATTTTCTCTTTTATGCATGTCTAACTTTCTTGGCTGACATATTAGTGAAGCAATCAAATATCATACTGAATTTAAAATTTAAATTTCTATAGACTGAGCTTTGTAACTGCAAGATTTTGCAGACTTGTCTCTACATGCTGAGGGCCTGAGAGAGAACATCTAATTAATCCTGACCAGTGGGTTGTGCAAAACTCCTTGATGTCAATGGAACTTCTATCCAATTATACCCCAGCACAAATTAATTAATATTCTTCAACCAAGGTGTCAGTGTGCGTGCATGTGTATAGAAAGCGTTACCTCAGCCTGCCTAAGTGGCATAATTCCGATATGGGCAATTCATCCTCAGTATTCAGGTTTAATTTCAGGTATTTGGTAAGGTTTACAAATATCTAGAAATAAGTTACACTGTTGTTTTGGCATAATTCATATACCCACGTCTGCCTATTTATCACAAATGCTCATCTCCAAATGGGCAAATTTCCTCTCTGGATCACGTGTCTCCAGTGATTTTACAATTCTGAGTATAAGCTTAGACTAAATTCTTGACTTTCCAATGGCTAAATTTAGGCTAACTAAATCTAGGCCTGATGTTCTCAGTTTTAAAGAATTTGTTAGTAATTCTATATTTTGGAACTTGTCTTTAATATAATCTCATTGAGAAATCCCAAAGAACATTAATTAGTCATTCAGCATTTTATGGATGAGCTGTTAAGTGAGCTTTAGAAAACCAAAAATCTTGCTCTGCCACAGATTTCTCATGTGACACTAGAAAACACATCTAATTTCTGCTATCCACTGGAATGAAACCCTTATATTGCTCTTGGCTGTGCCATATCTTTTTAGAATATACGAAGGGAATAATGTTTGCTCAAAATCTAGTGCAGTGGATTGCAGCAGTCATTAGCCGTAGAGCATTACCATAGCGCAGCTTCAAAAGAAAAATCTTTCAGAGAAGATATATCAGAAGGAAAGGCAGGTAGAAGGAGCACACCTGAGTGCTAGCAACATGCAACTTGCGTCGCCCATCCACCGCACTGAAATGTTAGCAGAGCCCTTGTCCTTTCTGGATTAACGTCTTCCTCAGCCTCAGGTCAGCACTGGCATTTGAAACGTTCTCAAAACCTTTGTCTTCGCAGACCTTTTGAACCAGGCTAGATGATTTTCTCTTTTCTCCTCAATGCTTTTAAGGTACCATTCCCCCAAGCCCGCTTCCTCAGCTGAGCTAGGAGTACACTCACTACCCAGGTCACGAGAAAACATATTCCTATTCCAAACATCAATACGATAACCTCTGAAGACAACAGAGTTTCATAGCCTTTGTCATACAAACCCTATGTCTTGGCTGATTTCTCACACTTTCACTTATCACTGTTCTAATTAATAATCCTACTTTTCAAAAAAAAAAAAAAAAAAAAAAAAAAAATCCATTCAGTGTAAGTGGGCTAAGTGCTATTTATTTAAAAGCCTCTGGCAGTTGAAGTCTGGATTAATCTTCTAGCCCAAATCAAATCATGTCAACTCAGATCAGCTTCCCTGTGTAATCTGATTTTTGAGGGAAAGTCAGCTTTTCTTCCTTTATGTGACCTATGATAGCAATGTGAGAAGGAAGCTTGGCATCTGTCTGCGAGACGGATCCTCAGGTGGTGGAAATCAGCACAGCCCCATTGCTTTTGCTAGACCTTTAGTGATTTAAATCACCTGAGGAACTGACTGGAACTTTTTAATCCTTTTTATAGATCATGAATTTGGAAAGTAACAAACCAAAGAAAGTTAACTTTTCATTTTACTGCATTTTTTCATAGTAAAGTTTGGGTGTGCCTATTTAAAATCTTAGCTGTTCCATATAATTTTAAGAATGACAATATAAACTCTCATATTTTTCCTCCATATGTATATTCTTATGTTTAGCTATCCTGTTAGCTCTTCTGCTACTTTATAGCATTTATTTCACAAACTTTATGCATAAGAAAGCCTATGCAAATCTCCATTTAAAAATAAAAATTCAGTAAGAAGCTTGTGAAAATTACAGTAAAGAACAAATGCTCCCACAGATAGATATTGGCTTTATGCTGTGATTAAATTATATCCATCTCCTCTCTCTCTCTCTCTGTCTTTTGAACAGGACTCCAGTCACTTTGGTTTAAATTCCTATTTCCAGAGTAATGCTTTTTACCAGTGACAATTGCTGATCATCATTTTGTGCTTTAACTATGCTAATGCACAGCTTTTAAAATTTTTCTTCAGCAAGTTGCCAAGTATGGTACTTTCAGTGACAATTTATGTTCTGATTCTAGTTTGGTTTATGTGTTATAGAACTTTGTTCTTAGGCTTAATAATTCTGTTATTCTGAACACAGAGTTGCTGATCTGATCTACACTCCGGTCTATAGACTTAAGGTCAGTGATACTTGAATATCATTAGAGTAAACTGCAGGTTCAAAAAAAAGGTGCAAGACAAAATACCAGTATCATAAAGTTATCTAAACTAAGGAAATCTGAAGGTGGGACAATCACAGGGAGAGGAAATTTTGGCTTGGACAACTATTTATGTACTGTTTCTGCTCTTCCTCTTTTTTTTTTTTTTTTTTTTCTTTTTTTTTTTTTTTTTTTTTTAATTCTGAAGGACAGTGCTAATTCTAAATCAGTAACAAACTAGCCATAAGTTGCTTCACTCCTGGCATTAATTTCATATCATACGTTATAGCTTCTTTGGCAGAAAGCAAAATTGGCTTTTTTATTGTAAGTGAATATTTCTCTCTCTCTCTCTCTCTTTTTTTTTTTTTTTTTTTTTTTTTTTTTTTTTTTTTTTTTTATGTATTCAGCATCTTTGACAGGGAGAGAGAGTCTAAGAGTCTAGTCAGTAGATTACTCCCTGGCATGCTTTGTCGACTTCCCTGCTTTGCAACTAGATTCCAGGGAGCTATTTAGAGTTGAATCCATAAAAGACATTAAAGTGTCAAGTTTGACTCCTGCTTTCAACACATACACCCAAAATTGAGGTATTCACACCTCCGTATGTCATACCTCCCCTGTGTTTCTTAAACTAAAGGTCCACAGGCAAAATGACTTCTGATGCAGAGCTTCCACAGGAGTTTAAATTCTCCTTCTGAGCATTTCCAAAACTATCTTATTCAAGGTGCAAAAGACCAAAGTAATCTTTTGCATCTATCATATGTCTAATCCCTCTCAGAACTGCAAACTGAGATTTTTTAATGCCTCTATCATTAGTGCCAGTAGTGATGGGAACAAAATCTCATGTAGGATGTGGATTTATTGACTTTTGTCTGCCCAGAGACTTCAATGCCATAATGTCAACCTCCTACAAGTTTCCCTGAATCATCAGTAAACTAGCTATTCCTGTGTCTGGGAAGGGTAGATATGCTTTTAATTCCCTTAATGAACTACTTTGACTTTGCACAAAATAACTATAGTTTCTCTAAGTTGTCAAGCAAATAGAATTAGCATGACTGTGTAGCCTGATGGTTGGGGCACATAAGTTGGTAAAAAAGTTAAGGGATTCCAGTGTCCTCTCAAGTATTTTATTTAATGTATATTGGAAGGTTTTCTATAAAATAGAATTTTCAAATATTTTGGCCTGATTAACCTAATACATTAAGACAAACATTCTAGAATATATGTATATATTCTAGAATATACTAGCAAGAATCTATTGACTGAGATGTTATCAATACATGCTTGAGTACCAGGTTGTTTCTTTGAATGATCCTGAACAACATCTCCATGATCTTTTTACAATATCAGTTATGAAAATGACACTTAAACTGTCAAGAAGAACAGAATGATATCTGTTCAGTTTTGCAAAGACATGGACTTCAGTCTCATGGAGGCCTTTGGAGCTTGTAGTATTCAACATCAAAGCTGAGGATAACGTGGCAGCAATGCTGTCCTCTGTCTTCCAGTAGTTTCCTCTGTCCTTCAGAATGCTAAACTACCTTCTAAACTCGTTCGTACTTTTTTTCTCAAAAAAATATTTATTTTAAGATAACTGTTTGGATTGACTCATGAAGTCCTGATAGATATCCAGATTTGCACTGTAAAGTTACATGACTTCTGAACATGGAAGAAATACAAGACAAAAATTCAGGTTATTGTAGGAGCTTTGTGTGTTCTGAGCGACCAGCTTCAGAGCCTGGATGTCCTCCCTTAGCAGGGACACAAAAAGTCATAGGGGTTGGTGAAGTCAGCCCTCTTCAAAACAGCATATGGAGTACAGTCAGGCACCCCTAATTACTGGATATTAGAACACATCGAGTTCTTTGGTGTGCTCCACCATGAGACAGGTGAGCTGACAGAGCTGGAAATCACACCAGCACTAGCCACTGAAATCCCCACTGGAAGCATCTAAACTTTTTGTGTTCTGGTTCAGTTGTCCTCAGGAATATTTTAGCAGGTGCTCTGATCTATGAAAATAATATCTCTACCTCAGGGAACAGTCTGTACCTACTCAGTTTAGCCATTAGTTTCCCTGGAAACTTAGCAGAGACACTAGAGCAAAGTGCTTTCGCTAGGAATCATTGCTCAGGATCTGAAATCCCGCTGTCTGCACTGTGCTCACCATCTGTAGGTTACTGCTAGGTTTCCTTTGGAAGCTCCATCTGCTTTCACTAGTTTCCATGACTCATAACTACACAATACCCTGTATTTTTAACTTTAAGGCTCCAACGGGAGATAGTTGACTGATGTAAAAAAAAAAAAAAAAAAAAAAGAATAAATAAAAAGCAATGGCATATATCATTATATTACTGATCTATAAGAACAAGCAAGGCAAAAAGACAGAAGAGCTACTCAGAGAACAAGAGCAACCTCTACTTTGCTCAAATACCTCCATTCTACCATCATTCCCAATCTGTCTACCTGCTTACCGTGTTCTTGAACACCTCTCTTTTTTTTTTTCTGAGGCAATTGATACCTCCTTTCCCCTTTCCTGCAAGATTTCTGGCTTTGCATTTTACCATGTTGCCTGGTGAAAAAAAAAAAGACTATTTACTTCTGTTGTTGCCTGTCTAGAATTTGATTTGTTTACCTATCATGCTTTAATTTTGATCTTACTTAGGTTCCATCAGTTACTGATATCAGGAAAATTCCTAGACAACAGTGAGATCACAGCAAAAACAGTAACAAAGCTGATCCAAAGTGCAGGTATCAAGACTACTCCTATTCCAATTTTAACTTTGAAAAATACCTACAGACTTACAGGGGACTAGAATCCAGAGACATGCAAGCCCATAGGTCCGTAGGAAATCCCCAGTTTTAGCTCAGACTTTTTTCTTGTACATTTGTAAAAAAAGAAAGCATTCCTATTGAACACCTAGAGTGAAAATATCTGCATTTAATAACAATGACAGCAATCATGATTATTTTTTTAAAAATCAAGAACTCAGGTAATACTAATCATATAATATTTTCCACATTTCCACTACAATTATGGTTATTTCTATTTTATTTACAGGTGGAAGCAATTAGATCCTCTCTTATTAGCCTAAGTAATTATTCAGCTCTTCAAACCTGGTGGAGTATCTGATGAAGCGGCATATATTCTATACAAATGTGAAGTGACCAGCGTGAAGAGCCCTGGCTGGATCCTGATGAGAAATATAATCCCAGAAAAGCCCCCAGATCTATATAAATTAATGCAATTAAGGCTCATTGAACACTCCTCTGGACCTAGTGTCAAAGCAGATAAACAAACTTCCAGAAGCGTGTGACTGTGTAATCAAATGGTGTCTGGAATTCACTGTGAGATGTGCTTGTGCTCCAGACACAATGTCAAAATCATTATTTTGCCTTAGACTCTTCTGTTTCTTATACCTCTGCCTCCAGCTCAATAATTTACCCATCATATATTTAGAGAAACACAAGATAAACAATAAAAACCAGCGCATAGAAAATAGCACAGCTCTGCACAATGGGAACTTAAACACAGAAATAAAATAAACTGTATTAAAAAGCTGTTATGAAATATAACTGTGATTCAACAGGACAGATATTATTAGTTTAATGGAATATTAATAGGATATTCCATTTACATCTCCCTTTCTGTCCCAAAGGCGACTATGTTTTCCAACATGTTATTTACTGAGAATGTGAAATGAATCTACTTATGGGATAAACATCCTGCAGAAAATAGTAACAAATCCATCATATAAAAATGGAACTGATAACAAGAATTCACTATCCAGTTCCATAAACTGGAATATAGCAAGAACACTGGGGATGACAGATCAGCTCATGTTAAAACAAACAAACATGCAAGCAAATAAATATGCAGCACCACCCACAGTCTCTGTTCAGCATTTTGGGGAATACTGGAACAAGCTGGCATGCTGGATGCCAACTTATTTCTTCTCCTTGTTTTCTAAACCTTCGCTATGTAATCACTGAGAGCTACCAAAAATGCACATAAAAGCTACAAATCCTAAAGTTGTTATTACCATTTCATCTTGTCTTCTCACTGTAACTCTTTTTCTCATTCTAACTTCAATATATACTTTAAAACTCTCACTAAAGGCCTTCCCCTCTCATCTGATCATATTCTACTTTTTTTTTGGTATGCCTTCTTTCACTATTTCTCCTGGCTCCCACCAGGGAAGCTATAGAAGAAAACCTGGTTAAAAAAAAAACCCTGAAGTGATAAAGATGTGGGGTTTTCAGAAATTTATTGTATATTAACAAAGATAAAAGCATTGGTTATCCCCCTTTCTTTTTTCCTTTTGCATTTTCTTTTGTATCCCTTTGAAAATCCTTTCAGCCTATGTTATTAATAAGTCTTTTTGCATCTTCTTTGCAAATGCCAGAGAAAGCGTGGTTTTTCTTAAGGGTTAAACTGATAGGATCCAGGGACTACAAAGTTAGCTGCTGAATGCCATTCTTCAGGGCACAAATTTAAACGTTTTTACTTTTTTAAAAGTACAAAATGGAGATATTAATTGATCGGGTGTACGACACTATATTCTTCCATTTAGCTGCCAGGTATAATGTGGATCTAAAGCTCCTCTCAGACCTTTCAGTAAAATATTTCTAGGTCATTTTGGGGCAAAAACAGATGAGAATCAGACAATTTCTCTTTTAAGACATTGGGGCTTCATCTTCCCTTCTTCTCTCCCTCCCAGTGTGTCAAAATCTTCAAAGAATTCTGAACTACGAAAGGAAAGCCCACAAAGCAAGGCGAGAAGTCTTTTTTTTTTTTTTTTTTAATAGTAGCAATAAATGTTGTTTTTCAGCAGCTTCACTGTAGTATGCAGAATGCTAAAGTCTCTTCCCAGCTTGGACTGACTGGAGCGGCCCAGAGAACTCGGCACCACGTCGTTAACCTCTGTGCGAAGGTGGGTGAGCAGGTGTATGTTATTTAAAGATAAACACAAGGCAGGTGGAGCGGTACAAGTTGAAGTTACCATGAAAAATCAATAAATGTGCAAGTCCCGCTCATGAAATGCAGCTGACTGTACCCAGAAGAGAGGACCGCGGAAGGGAGCAGCTCCATTTGCAGGGCCAGTGGGGGGCATCTGTCTGCAACGCGTTGCAGGAGGAGCGGGGTGACATAAAGAGCGTGTACTTGTTAATTAGAAAAAGGATGTTGGCAGGGAAAGGAATTAAAGAGACTAATTACATTCTTTCAGATGTTTGCAAGCAGTGAGTGCCACAGTGCTTTGGAAGAAGAGAGTGAAAAACACAAGCAAAAAGAAAAAACTCAAAAATGTAAGAATACAGACTCTGCCACCGCCAGCCCTTGGCCTTCGTGTTAAAACTTCAGGTGATGTTTTAGTCCTGGATGCAGCTGTTGAACTGACAACCCTGGAGGATGAAGTTCTTGTTTAACCTGTAAGGTTGGTATAAAATAAACAGTCATAGCAGCAAACACAGTGCAATTTGTTTTCAACTGTATCTAAACTCATCTCGGAAGTCCTTCCCAAAGAATTAGGAGCCGGTGTCAAATAGATGGCAAAGCAGCTGGCCCTGCCAGTGAGCGGTTCCAGATAACTCTCATTGCGATAGCTTTCTTCACTTGTGTAAAACCCTCTGCTTTACAGTCTGTGGACTTTGTGATTTATTTTATAAACACTGCATGTTTCTTCAGGTCTTTTTTCATGTGGGAAAAATGCTATTCTTCTGTTTCAGTATTTTTAATCAGCTTCTGCACATTTCTGAATGACATGTCTTTTCAGAGCAAAAAATAAAGTGTTGAAACAAAACACTAGTTGTTTAAGGTTTTATCAGACTCCATTCCTTCTCCTTTCCCAATCTCTATATTAAAAACAGCTCGGAAATGAATGACTTCTCATTAATACAAGCTGTGCTCGCAAAATTTTGCCCCCACACTGCCACTAGATGAATGGCTGACTACAATTTATGTAACCGCCCTGAAAGATTTACTGTCTTTTCATTATACAACCAGGGCAAGTGACCTACTTTGTCGGCAGGAGACATATCTGATGTTAAAGCAAAGCAAGAGCGAGCTGAGCCAAAGAAGCTGTGCTACAACAGATAGCACTGCTGCTCCGCTCATACCGAAGGCAGGTGGGAGGGTTAGGTGGCTCTCCAGTGATCATCGGGGCAGAACAAAAGGTTTCTGTGGCAGTTCTCCACTTTTTTAATTGTGCCTTTATTTATTTATTATTTATTTATTTATTTATTTTGGTATTGAGCCAGGATGGATTGACTGAACTACAGCTTCTGCTTTAGGGCCAGGCCCTGTCGATGCTGCTGAAGGTGTCGTCTTCAGTATGAGATGTAGAACTGGAGGTGCTGCCTGCGGCGAGCAACAAGACGCGTGTGTGACTTAGGTTGTGGCGGTGAAAACCTATTCGGTGTCAAACAGACCTTTATGCTCCATGTTTCCAAAAAGATGTCTTGAGGTTAAGCATAGAAAGTTGTTACAGAAGAATGAAGTTTTGTAAAGTTATGACTAAGTTTCAGGAGAGACCCTTATTTACATTATTACTGATAATGTTATTATTGTGGTTAGTTTACTGTGATAAACTATGAATGCTTCAGCTTTTCTGTTATTCTACAAAATCAATACCATAAAGAAACCCACAGGGATCCAAAATGCTTACAGTTTAAGCATGAGGACAAACTTGCCTCAAATTTTAGAGCCTTATGTTGCTCATTCTATGCTAAAAAAATATATATTTATACATACTTCAGCAGCCAAACACTATTATAAGATATCACTGAAGATGGCTCTTTATGAGGTGGTGTTCCACTTCACTATTTCATGTTTTATTTTAAGAAATCTGGAATTTTTAAGAAAGCTCACTCTAAAGTATACTCTGTTAGCTGTGTAATAGTGTGAATAGTGCAGTCACCTCACCTTTTATATAATATTATAGTGCATTTGCTGAATACTGAAAAGCAAAAGATAATTAACTGGGGGTGTTTCAACTCTCTCAAAGATACTGTACTGTAAAAATTAGGAATTATAAATTAAATCGGATCCAGATGTTGGAGTGTTTGATGTTACTCTTTAATTAAAACATTTATTACAAAGATAGCAAAGGCTATGATAACATATCAACTTGAAGCAAAGCTCTTTAGTGACCTCAGCCTTCCTGGCTATCTGCCAGATGATTTTAAAGGGGGGCACATGAATAATGTATAATGTAAAACAGATTCTTTTAATATCAGATACCATTTTCTTAGAGTTATCACTTGACCACTGAGAATTAGTATAATAATAACAATAATCATCTAGTCCTGCAAAAATTTCCTTTTTCCCTTTTCTCATTTCACATTTCTAAGCTAAGTTACCGTATTTAGAAAATGAAATGACTGTTTTTATAGAGGAGCAGATACTTCCAGAGTGGAAAAAGGAAGCCATCGGTGATAGGGCTTCTAAGAAGTTTAGGTCAGAAAATACACCCAAAACAGGGTCGGTTTCAAAGAAAGAGGATATGTGTCTGTCCCGGCACTGCAGGAAGTTCTGCAAAAAGCATAGCAGAGAGCACCAGGTAGTAACTGGCCACAGTTCTCAAAAGTAGCTAGTACTTGGACACTAATATTTTTCAATGAATAAGAAAGCTTCAAACAAGACACTTAATTTTTCAGGGGACTCAGTATATTTTGATCTTTTTAATCTATGCACCCCCAAATCATTCAAAATACCTGGCTAAGATCTATGAGACACTAACTGCATGTCCTGCAAAGGGGTAATGCACAATATTTATTCCACGTGCCTTAAAGTAGGAAAGGAATAACTAAAAATGGTATTAAGCTAGTTTAGCCATTAAGTAGGCAATAGGAAGAATAATTATGCATCCCAACACAGCCTTGCATTCTGAGGGCAATCAAAATGATCTCTTCTTGGACTGAATTCAGGAATCAAATGCTAATGGCTAACAAAAAATATATCAAAATCTTAGCCAAGGAGCACTACAATTTTAATGTGTCATGAAGTTAAAATGCAGATTTGTGTTAGCTTAAATATTCAGTAGTCAAAACACAGATTTATATATCACTTACTCTGGTGTAAATTAGGAGTAAATAATTGAAATCTGTAATCAATAGCTTCCTTTTATCATGACAGTGCCCCTACACCTAATATTGTGTTAGACTGCAAATTCATATTGACTCCTATTGAATGCCACGTTCTGAACTGCCAACCTTACTTCTTATAGGATATAAATATTGATGGTATTAATGCCATTTTGGCATACGAGGCTTGGTGAGATCAAATCATCCATCATACAGTAAAAGGATCTGCACAACAGCTCAGAGGTGCCATCGGTCATGAAGAGAAGTCTGATGCTGAACAGTTTATTATATCTCAAAGGTTTGCAATTTCAGTGGTTTCACATACTAAGTCTGGAGACTTTCTGTAATTCAGTGGAGATGATGGGGTCAATTTTTAAAGCAGCAGCACAAACCCTGTTATATCTTCCCGGGATTTTGCGATCCATTCATCTGAACAGAGAGGGCTTCTTTCAATCAATAATAAACAAACAAACACAGGAAAAGATCTCACCTTCTATGCAGAAGGTATAAACCTAACAGAGCTTAATCTTTCTGTTATTTAAATATTTTAATAGTGTCAAGGGAAGCGTGTGTGTTCAGCTTTGCTGAAGAGGAAGAAATGAGACATGTTAAATAGATACTCAGCGCTGCTGGCAGGGAGGCTTAGATAGTGAATGGTAGTGCTGGAGTTCACAGCATTGAATTCACACCAGTGGAAGTTGACACAGGTAACTTTAATCGAAAACGATTAAACTCAGTTATAAAACAATGTTATCATTTGGAAAATTGATCCTGAAATGCACACAGCCTTGCAGGAGGTTAAGGATGCTTGCATCTCATAATTCAAAACTTGACTATCAGCTGTCTAGGTATCTGTGAAAACTCATCCTGCATGTATCCAAAGCTAGTCATTCACTTAATGCTTAAACACTGACTGTATTTTTTTGTCCTCAGATTTAGTTCCTCTCGTTGTCTTGTTCTCCCGTGACTATGTTCCTGGAGATACTATGGTGATGTACAAGCACCGTGATTTTGCTTCCGACTGTCTACCCCCTTGCCGATAAGGCACGGCTCATGCTTGCCATCGTATCTCTGCTTTTCTTTCATGCTTACCACTACCCACAGGCAAATTGGTTCTTTCACTTTCATGAGAAAATATATCTCTATTCTTGAGATATGAAGGTAAGTTAGGGGGATCGTCTGCTCTGCTGATTTATTTGAAGTCTCCGATGCTGCAGAAGTGCTGTGAGTAGGAAATGCACCTGACTCCACTTTCCACACTGCATAGGCTTAGCATACAAAGTGAACAGGTTCTATTAAAATAACGAAGGACTGCACTTTTGCTCGTAAAGTTGGAAACACATTTACCGAAGAAACATAAAAACAAATGCTTTATTTATGCCGATAAGAAAGTCTGCTTCCAGCTGTCATTTTAGGTTTTTTTGCACAGGAGGAGGAAGTTAAAGATCCTGCCTGGTAGGGCTTTACTTATAGAGTAGCTCAGGGGTTTATGTCACATTTATGCTTTTATTTTGGCTGCTGTCAAGTGTAAATTAAGTTTAAAAGCACACCTCTTATTTTTCTATTAATACCAGGGACCTTTCTTACAGTGGTCTTATTTTTCTTCCTTTTTTGTTTCTGTTGTGTAGCGTCCAAGAGAATAATAATTGAAAACTCTACAACTTATGTGGGAGTTAATTTCTTAAGGAAGTAGTAGAGAGACCTTAAAATATTTACTCTTGTATGCTTCATTTCACTCTTTTTAAAAAAACAAAACAAAACAAAGTTGAACTGTATTTACAGTCTGACACTGCAATTCAGGACACGTTTATTTTTGCAAAGAAGTCAGTTTTACAAATCATACTTGATAAGATTGCTTGTGTCTTTTGGTTTAATAGAACGTTATACGGGGTTATAGATGCCATTTTTCATCATGCAACAGTTTCCTTTCATATTCCAGCTGCCCAGGTGAAATCCTGTAACTTTTCACCGCAGAAGAATCTGAGTGGGCAGAGAGCACAGCCGTGGGCTGCTTCTCCACCTGGTACAAACAAAAATCCTCTCACCTATGTCACATCTGCCATAATACACTCCTATATACACCTGAGCTTGGCACAATACAGAGAAGCCTTCAGGCTGTTGTAGCTGATTTTTATGAGCAGATGGGTGTTGAGATGGGACCAAGATTAGATGAGTACAAGTTATAACAGAACTAATTGTAGTTAGTGATATTACTGCAGAAATCGAGGGCACACAGAATACAGCTCAAATGGAAGTCTATGTTTCCAAAAATCTTACAGGTAATTAACTCACAAATAGCTGGATGTAATGATTAAATATTGAACTTGAAATATTTAGTTACAAGGTTCTTCTTGAACACATATTTTAGTCCTTGAACTGTATTTGACAGCCATTTCTTAGAGGAACTTGTGAATCTCACTGAATTCATCCTGAACTGTAGTTTTCTAGTATTTTCCTCTCTCATGATCATGACACACTTGTCATGAGTGACTGCCAAAGGACGAGACTCAGGGTGCGACTCAGATGCCTAAACCTAGGGGTCTGGTGCCATTACAGAGGTCCCAGAGTGCTCAGGAAATCTGAATAGGGGTGGCAATCTGGCACCAGACTGGTGAGGGACCCAAGATACCTGGATATCTCCCTCCTTGTCATTTTGCAGTCATATTCAAACAGAGCTTTAGTCAGGAATGTCTCAGAGATGTCTGAGGAATCTGGGGAAAAGGAGGAGATTGACGTTGGTGAAGAAGAAGCTAAGAGACAAACCGAAAGAAACATATGGGGGGCAACTACCATGATGGACAGCCCTAAGGGAAGCAGACAGCACTATACGTCTGAGGGGTGGCACTTGTGATACTTGTTGGGAATAGGACACCCAAACTTAATTCACATTGTGCATAAGAACCTCCATTATTTTTTCCTGCAGTGAATCTTTTCTAAGTCACAGAGCGGTGGCACATTTGCCTTTTTCATTAGTTCAGTGTCGTGTACCTAGGAATGACCTTCAAGTATATTATTCTCCACACAGGTAATTTCAATAAGATATAAAGCATTTCAGGCAGAAAACCTAAGCAATATAAATTTTGAGTATTCTGTCTTATTTATCCTAAGAATAATTTCACTGTGCCTGTGTTTGAACCTTCTGCATTTAGGGCACATGGAGAAACGCTCCCATGACATTGAGACTCTGATAAGATTATCTTCCTCTACATGGGTCATCCCAGCTCAACTTTTAGATACATTTCTTTACAGATCTGTAATTTAGCTCCTTTTCTTTAAGTAAAGCTATTAGAGCATAGCTGCAAGAGCCCCAGGAAGAGCAGGACTCTGTGCCTGCGACTGCTGAGACAGTGCAGACAAGATTTTGGATGCTTCACGGAAAACTTTGAGGTCCCTGTCCTAGTCTGAAGACATGCTTTTCTTTGTGCTACTTTGTTTGTTTGTTGTTTAATTAAATGAGGCATGGCCTGATGACAGAAGTCCTTCCTTGGGGTATAGTCTTTCCTTTGAGGAGGAAAAGAGAAGTCCTTTATATATATTTTGGGGGAGCAAGCATGCAGGCAAATGGATAAGTCTCAAAATTGTTAATTTGGCTCTGGGAGCATTTTAAGCTCCATGTTTCTGCAGTGTAAAGAAATCCAAGTTTGGAAGGCAAACTCAAACAGTGTTAATGTAAAATTAGGGGAAAAAGTCAACAAATATAAATATATTACAAATCTAGTTCCAGAGTAATTGTTTTTTTCACTCCACTACATCCCATTATATTAAAAAAAAATTATCTATAAAAACATTTTACACGGAAAATAAAATGTGTAGCAACACTTCTCATATTATTGACTCACAAGCTCTTTCTGATAAACAATATTTCCATTGCCATGTTTCAATATCAAAATAGCTTCACACTGTGAGGGTCAGAACTCTTCTACCATCTAAATAAGTCCATTGTGTCAGCTACAGAAAATCTTTTATGTTCAAATACTTCAAGTCTTCCATAAATTTCTGGTTTGTCCTATGTGTTTGGAGTTTTGTCTTTAAGGGCATCACGGCATTTTAAACGCAACCTTTTCATTGAAATCTTTCTAATGGCTTCTGATGAAGAGTGGGGCAATCTCTGCACTGATGTGACCTCTAGTCACTTCAGTGGAGGCTTTTACTATTTTCAGAGAAAGTTTACTATTTGAAATTCAGTTTTTATGATGACTATAGTTGACACAATGGGATTTGTGTCATGTCCCAAAAGAAACCCTGGACACAAAGACTTTAGCAAATATTCGTAATCAAACTAAAAATCAGAATTTTTAAGTTAGTTATCCTGCATGTGACCTCCCTCGGCTCTTAGCTTTCTCATATCGTAGATGCCTGGGCAAGGGAAAACAACGTGCCTGGGTACATTAACACTAAAACTTGCCGTTTCTCGGAAGGCTTAAATCTGCAGGCCACAAGTAAACAGCTCCATAAATAAAGCTCAAAACTGCCTTTCGTACCATTAAAAAAGGAACGTGGGAGTGAGAAGGATCCCCTGGGTTATTAAGTACAATCCTTTCCTATCATAAGCAATTAACCCTGTCTCTAAGACCTCAGATTCTAAGTATAGGACAAGCAAAAATAATTGAATGCAAAGCAGAAAGGTGGAGAGCAGGAGTAAACAACCGGAGTACGCTCGTCAGGACATTTGATTGCTATGTCAGCACACTGTCTGCATACTCTTAATCATTTTTTTGTAGTTACCATAGCAAAATATTTCTCATGCTTCAAACACACCCATTGCCCCTGCCTGCAATGTGATTGGGTTAGATATTACATCACTGTTAATGTTATTTTTATATCCTTTTGAATTGTTAAGTATTGGCAGCCAACAGTGACAAAATGCTGCTGCAGCAGGTCCAGCTCTCTGGCCTAGGAAAGCATGTTGCATGTTCCAAAGGTTCAAACCAAGTGAGGCCAACAGGATCACGAGTATTAGAAACAAATCCAAAAAATCCCACATGCACCATTAAAAAATCATCTGTCAAGCTTCCTCATTCATTTCTAATAAGCAAAACAGAGCCTAGCAATTAATGTCACTATCTGTTATTTTCCTTGTAAATGATGTATTTTGTCTTTGAGTAGTGCCTGCCTTGCACTAATTTTCTTTGGAAATACCTAGATCCCTTTCTATTGGGATAAAATTCAACTCAGTTCCTTTAAGCGTTAAGAAATGTCAAGAATGTGTCCTGCATCTTTCAAGAACAGAAGAGCACACCAAGATGTTTTCAACATCAGTTCAACTAAAACAAGAGCTGTGCAGGTAAATTAAACCAGTGCTCTTTATTAAAATGGCATGATACGCTCTGACAGGGGTCAGATTTGTCTGAATTAAATTTAGTGGTCTAAAGTGTTGTCTAATTTTTCTGTCTAAGGTGCTTCCACTATCAATGGGCATCTCCAAAGGCAAAGCTGCTCTTTATTTCTCTGCTGCGCAAAATAAATGGGAACCTTGTCAATCTATTCAATCATTTGAATGTGATTTTGACTTGTTTATGGGATGCCTTGATATGTGGAGAAAGGATACAGTGCAACTAAACAGATATCATATACTAATGTGCAGGATATATTATTCTCAGCCAGAGAGCACACAGTTTTAAGATTTTAAAATACTTAGACTTAGCTTTTTAATATTTTTTCTCTCTTCCTGCTTTTATTTATCTTTTGAAAAGGAAACATATTCTAATGACTTTCTGATAATATCATTGTGATAAAAAATGGTTTTCAGCTTTTACATGAACAGTAAGAAATAGTAACTAAATTTTGTTTACTGCCTCTATGAGATTTCTGCCTAGGTGATTGATTTCCTTTATCTGTATATTATTCTGACTTCAGCTTTTTTTTTTAACAAATTCATTAGTCTTTCAGCTGTAAGAGAACATCAGAATGTACCTTTTTATATTACAGAAGCACTTAGCCAAGTCAAATATGGCACAGATCCCCAAAGTCTTTGTATGTTGAGATGGTGTCTCAACACAGGAGGAAAAAAAAAAAAAAAAAAAAAAACTTAAGCTACCCACTTCTGAGAGGTTAATTTCATGACCTTTCTTTTCCTCCTGTGATGCTGAGGCTCATTCACTCATTTTTAAGAAAGTGTAATTGCCCTGTAGAATTACACCTCACAGGAAACTGTGGCTGTGCCGGAGCAAAAGTGATCTGCCATACAGTATCGTCTTGGAGGACTGATGAGACCTGAGGAGAGAGAATCCACTTAGCTAAATGTAGCAAGACCACCTTTGCCAGCAGGCTAGTGAGGAGATAGTTAATCTAGGAACAATGTGGAAGGAAGATGATAACCCACAGTTAAGTGAGTGGCCAGGGTGGAAAGCAAAGGGCACAGGCTGATAGGATCAAGAGAGACCTCAGGAACCAAAAAACAGGGCAAAAGGAGATTCTCCCAAGCATATGTATACAAATACACATAGCTTGGGAAACAGCTAGGAGGACTAAGACTGCCATGTGTGGTCACTGAAGTCCAGCATTGTTTACATAGCTGAGATCTGATGGGACATCTTGCAAGAGTGCTGCAATGGGCAGATACAAGTTCTTTAAGAAAGACAGGCAGGGAAGATGGGAATGCTGCCTGTATGGATAGATGACAATCTGGTTGAGAGTTTATGGGTCAAGACCACAAACCTTCTTTAAACAACTAAAGGAAGGCTCTGGATCGCAGATGCTCACTCTTACTGGAGACTTCCCTGACACCTGCTGGAAGGACATCAATCAATCAAAACAGAACACAATCAAGAAAGTTTCTGAGAGAAATTAGAGATAACTTCCTAATATAGGAACTGAATGGACCAGCCAGGGGTGATGCACAGCTGGATTCACTACAAAGGAGGAGCTAGCTGAGGATGTGATAATCAGTGGTAGCTTTGGCAGTAGTGAGCCCTATGAGGAGAAACTGAGAGAACTGGGTCAGTGCAGATAGGAGAAAAGAAGGCTTTGGGGAGACCTCATAGCAGACTTTTGGTCTTTTCTACGAGGAGTTTGTCAAGAAGACAGAGCCAGATTCTTTGCAGGTGCGCATAGTGGGAGGATGAGAGATAACTGACATAAGTTGAAACAAGAGAGGTTCAAATTGGATCAGGAGGCTGGACTAGATAAGGTTCTGTGGTCCTATGATCTTACAGTGGAGTTAGAGATTGCTAGATGTCAGGATAAAACCACAGATTTTGTTTTCAGTGCGAAGATATCTCAGTGTTTCAACACATTCAGCTCTACTGCTGCACGCATTCTGCAGCTGAATGCAAATGTACTCAAGGCTATCCAAAGAGACTTGTGAAAATAGGCATACTGTCTTCCAAGGTGCCAGATTTTCATTGAGATAAGTGCATTTTCAGGAGGATACATGTCTTCAGACATAGCCAACTCTATATTGGCTTATTCAAGATTTGTCTTCTGAGTGTGCCGAGTTCCTGATTAAGATAACATGTAAGCTCAAGAATGGTTAATTTTAGCTCATGGTGAGTAAGCTCTACAATCTAAAACAAACCTTCTCTATGTCTACTTCATCTCAGACATACTGGAAACTCATGCTGCATCAGGGATAATAATCAAGAGAGAAAAAGGAAACAACACAATCAAATCAGAAGGAACAATCAAAGACAAAGTTTCTGAAGGAAGATAGGAATAAATATTATTTCCTGCTTGTGCTGAATTCCCATCCATGTTGGATGTTTGACTAGCAACCAAGAAGGCTGTTTCATTTTTTTTTAACATGGCAGATTGTGATTATGTCCTTGTACCTGGAAGATACTTTACTCTAATGCATTCTACATACCATGGCCCAGACCTCAAATCATTTTAGAAACTGAAAGTAGAGCAGACTGCAGATCAGCTTTCTTGCTAAATGTCTCATGGGGTCCGCCTATTTCAGAAAATCCTTTTAACTGTGTCATAGCATAATTAGCAGAGCAGCTCATTCTGAATGGTCTCAGGCTTATGAATGAATGAGTAAATTCTGAGGTATTTTGAATCTCTCTGCTTGTAATCCAATGCTTTATATTTCAGTGTATAACTATTCACATTTTTAGCCAAAGGTCATGATGGGCTGGGATTCTGAAGGCTATAATGTGTAGTTTGGATAAGGTATTTCCTCTCAGTATCCTCTCCATACCAATTTTCTGTATCAATTGCCTTGATGTTTGCGATATAGTTAATGTACTGAAAGCCTCTGATAGACACTCTTTTTTAGTATTCCATTGATTTGTAAGACCAGGAGAATCTATTATGATTATCTAACCCTTCATCCTGTGTAGCATTAAATTTTTCACACAGTAATTCTAGCATTAGGCCTATAAATACAAATATTTGCAAGTCTAAGTAAGCTATGACTAGGTAGAGATAATACTCATTTCAGAACTGCATTAATAAACTTACCTGGTGTTAACTGCACTTTCTCAGGACCATCACCTGTACAGATCTAGAGAGCCACATATGCAGAAACACATAGGAAATATTTACAAGTGCTGGGAAACCACCAGCTGAGTAAAGAGTCTAAACGTAATGCTTCTGACTCCTGGCTCCAGCAAGGCTGCACTCAACACGAGGCTGTGGACAGAAGGACTACCAGGCAGGGCCCAAAGTCCTGGTCATCCAGGTGAGCTGACTGTATGGCCTGAACCATATACATTCACGTGGTGTCCAGTCCCAGGGGAATAACTAAACGTTACCCTTTACCTTATCCTTTATTACTGAGGGTTGCAATCTGAGGAGGCCCTCGGGGGGGGGGGGGGGTGGGAATTTAGATGGCAATTAAACTCATGTTCTTGTCTCACTAGAGGCAGCTGTAGAGGATTGTTACCCAACCCAGTTTTAATTTCCAAGCTACAACTAAGTGCCTTTATTCTAACAAGCTCCTTATTTCGCAAAGACTGAAGAACGTTTGTGCAAGTGAAGTGTTACTCTGATGCCCAGGCTGCTCTAATCTGTGACAGTGAAAGCGGAAGCTGGGAACAGAGGGCATGACTACAAACAACCAGAGCATCACATCGTAAATACACGGCAAATCAGTCATTAAACACCTCCTCACACACCTTTCTTCTTGCCTCCGAACACAGTCAGCACTAGCTGTAACCCAATTAGGCTCAACAGTTCACAGGTGTTCTGTGGAATGACTATAACATATAAAAACACTTTTCTCTTTAGGCTTCTTTACATTTTTAGTGTTATAAAAATTTCATGCATGAAAAGAATATCCAGTGACTAAAGCAAGATGCTCCAAAGGAAGAAGCAATTCAAGATATAGTTTGGAAGGAACTAAGATTTCTCTAGAGACTGCCTCATACCTCCTGCTACCCACCCCAAGACTCTCAATTAAGAAATCAGGTGTTATGTTTTCAATCTGAAGACAGACTACATACAGCCTGTCTGTGAAAGAAGAGCATGTACTTAACAGAAGCAGCATGGGGTTTCCTCAAACAATTTCATAATCATTAGAAATATTCCCATGTCAAATGAAAGTTTTTTCTTTCCCATAACCAGCCTAAGCTACAGCGATCGCAGATGCTGGAGTCCCTTTCTTAAACTCTTACAATTCAGGCAAATTCAGTGTTCTGTGTGTGTTCCTTATAACTTTTACTGCTTAGCCAGCTGTATACATGTAATTTTTTTAGACAGCTACTTACTGACTGACATTTTACCCTCATATTTTGAATCTACATAGAGTATAATTTCATTATGAACATTAGAACTAAGAACAATGAAAAGATAAAAAAGAAATGTCCATTTCTTATTTCATATTTTAGCAGACAAAAACCTGTTGAAGCCTGTATCACTTTTCTCTCATTCCCTCTCCCATACATGGTGCCATCTAGTGGTTGAGTATATGTAATGGTCAGTTTTGGAGAGGGTTGGTGTTGAGTCTGCAAATTTCTGTGGGCTGATTTTTTTGTGTCCCAGGGCTGGGAGCTGGAAGGAGGGAGATTTTTAACTGTGGCATCATATTATGGCTCCAGGTCTGCAAACAGAAAAGCTGGGACATGTTGCTTGTAAAGCGTAAGTGCTGGTTGGCAGATCACTGGGTTGGCAGATTTGGTGAGAAGTAGAAGCTTGCCTTTTCTTACCTTTTCTATTTGTGTGCCTGGTCACTCACTGAGAACTTTAAAACTACATTCTGGTATACCACCCTCAAAAAATGTTAAGTAGTAAAACGAGGAGTGCAGTCTTCTGGAGGGAAGAAAATCTGAGTTTCCTTCACAGCTCTGACTAAGCTTCTGCCTATGACCTTCAGAAAGTATCTGAAGTAAAAAGAGATGGGAGAACCTTCCCACCACGCCAAGTTGTCTTTGGGAATCTTGGGTTCCTGTATCAGCCAGCGGAGGGAGATAATCAGTTATCCTGCAATGGATGCAGGTGACAGGAACCTAGAAATTAACATTTGGAGGGATCTGTTTCACCTAATTTTAGACTTCTAGAATTTAGTTATCTAGAAAATAAGTACCTCTGGCGGGGGGGGGGGGGGGAAGGGTGACTCATGCCATCTAGCACAGACAGCTATTTTCAATTGGATGAACTTCACTGACTGAAAGAGGGAGGCCAGATATGCATATCTTAGACCAGATGTCTTTTAGACACCTTAAATTAGAAAACACAAATTCAAGCCTTTGATATAATTTTTATGGTGCAGAATATCTTTCTAATGATGTTCTAGTTTAACCTCGAGCCACTGGATGTATAGAAATCACTGGGAGAAAGGATTTGGCCAACACAAAAAAGGTCATTCTGGATGATCATGATAGTCCCGTTGGCCTTAAACACTATGAAGATTTAGAAGACATTGCCCTTTGGCTCAGAATAGCAGCTGAGTCACTGATGATAATTATAAAAGACATTACAGTAAAGAGTATTTATGGATTTTTCTTTACCAGCAAGATATTTGCTTGCATGAAGATTTTACATATTCCATGAAAATTAAAAGAACTCTCCTAATAAATACGGCTTTTAACTACTTCTGGTAAATACTTGGACCTTCAAATAAATTGTAAATGAACAAGAGCTGTGTTATCTGGGAACAGAGAACGCTCTCTTGTCTTATGTTTGTGCTGCACTTTGCACGATGAGAACCCAGGAGGTACAGGAATACGAATAAGTACAAATGGTGACATCTGGACACATTAGCTCACTGCAGTATCCAATCTTCAAGCTTTTCTCTTTGTACATCAGTGCCGATTTCAAACCAGGTATGTAAATCAAACATATATCCGCGCTGAGTCCAGCTCTGCTGTTGTATTGCGCTCTGTTCCCGTCATCTGGTATAGCATTGTGCTATTTACCTCCCTTCACAGTTACCAAGGGAAAAAATGTGCTACAAAATTTCTGAAAACATAATACTTTTCAAAAATATGTTAGACTCATTGGGAAGAGAACTGGGGGAAGATGAAGTAAGTGGTTAAGTAAACACTTTATGATAGATTTGCCGGAGATCTAGATACTAGCCCCTCTCTTGTCAGTTTAGGTATCTGAAAAGAACCTTT
Source organism: Rhea pennata (assembly GCF_028389875.1). Taxonomy (NCBI): domain Eukaryota; kingdom Metazoa; phylum Chordata; class Aves; order Rheiformes; family Rheidae; genus Rhea; species Rhea pennata. Next base: position 5,031,267 of record NC_084666.1, read on the forward strand.
CTTGACAGGAAAACAGTGCTTTCTGTTGCTAATGTGCTTCTAGCTAATCACCCAGATCCATTTGTAAATTATATATTGTTAACAAAAGACTCTTAATAAATAATATAAAACCTTTTCAAAAAGGATAAATTCACTTTAAACAGAATTTTATTAACTTTACAGCATAAGAGGCTTTTATTCTAAATCAAGACACTTTCAGCTGAAGTGTCTCGCAACACTTCTTATAGAAACAAATGCTACCCACCAGAATTATGTTCAATGAACATTTTGGAAATTACTTCCTGCCTCCTGTGCATAATTCTTCGGAGGGCTTCTTGGACCTGTGTGATTCATACAGACAGTTGAGTTACTCAAAGAAGGTGCCACAAAGTAACATTTTGATAGACACCTAACATAATATTTTGATGCTCTAAGATAAGAGGGGAAAAAAGCCAATAGCCTCTCTGAGAGAGAATGAATAGAACAGGCCATTTTATTTATTCCATCAGCCTTGCCTCTCAGGAAAATCTACAACAAAAAGCTATTGAGAGGAGACGGACGTGAATGATTTCCTGAAGAACGCCTGAGCCTGACCTGTTGAAACACTGTTTTCAGGTTTGTTTCTAATAAAGAGTAAATGTTCTACTGTGTATGCATTATTTCCAAACAAACTCAGTCTTTCTTCAGCTAAGTAAGCACAATGTTTATTCTGAAAGAAAAACAAACATTTTTGCACCTAAAAATTCTATCCTTTGCAAGCTTATTTGTTATAAGGAAGGAGAGCAGGTCTGTTTAGTAGCTGCAGGCACTGCTAGCAGGCATCACTGTTTAAATAATAGTAGCCTTGAGCCCGGTTTTGCATCAGCTGAGCAATTACCCTTTCCTTTGCCTTCTTTAAGATCAAAGAATTCTAAACAGTGGTGTGCAGAGATTTGTCCCAAGGTGATCCATTTATTATAGCATTCTCTGAATGCTGTGTAGGAGAGACTGCAGAAAGTTAAAGCTCTACAAACTCTCTATAAAGGCCAGATTTTCTCCTCTTCTCTACTGCAGAGGCAGTGTTTGAACATCTTGTTTTTAACGGCATTGCCAGTCAGGGCTCTTGTAAAAACCCTCATATAATTTAATTTCCCACCATACAATTCTTTGCTGATGCTGTTTCCCCCTTTCTCTGCCATCTGGGAAGTTACTCTTTTAACTATTGAAAAGAAAAAGAAAAATTGAGAGAATCAGAAAGTTGCTCTGACTTTTTCTTGGTTTCTTTTGTGTTTGTTTTGAAGAAAAGAGGTGGATTTTGTTTTGTTTTATTTGAAATAATCCAGGCTGAAAACATGGGATGATGGGAATTACCTTACTTTCCCAACTGGTTGTCCAGGCACTACTTTTATTTCTATGGTGATATCTAGAGGGCAGGCAACAGTCCGATTTTTGTTGGATACATATGTCTATGTAGAATCAAATGCAGTGTTAGAACTGCAGCTTTTATTGTAATATTTAAAATGTGATTTTCCCCAAACAAAAATAGAACAATAATAACAACAACAACTGCAACCATTTAAGCGACATAAAATCGATCTCTGTAAAGACAGCACTTTAACAACAGCGATCATGAGCACAGTCTTCAGAACGAGGGTCACCAATTTGGAGGAGCGAGGAAACTCCAAAGGATCGTTTGGTAAAGGAGTGTCCTCATTTTTACTTAAATCTCCTGTTTAAGTGTCCATCCTTTATTGATGTATGTCACTAAGTTAATGGACCTAACAGGCGACCTGTGCTTCTGCAGGATCCCCCTCCATATCACCTTCCATGGCCACCTTCGCTTCCAAGCTTATCTCTAGCCTAGCTGGTACCTTCTCATGCAGGAGCTGCTGTACGCCTGCACGCTTTTGGCCATTTGTTTCTTTCTTTCATGTCCTTCTTCCATTTTTTTCAATAAAGCTCCACTTTTTCATTTTTGATGTAAGGGGAATAAAAATGTACACAGTATTCAAGACGTGAACATCCCAAGTGGTTACTCTGCGGCTATTTTCTCTTCAGTTTTCTATCTCTTTCCTAATAACCCCTTAAACTGTTCTTTTTGGCTCACCGCTAAGCACTAAGAGATATTTTCACTGAGTACTCTCAAATAACTCTAAGATCTTTGCTTTGAATATTAATAAAACTCTTGGTTCCATATACTTTGGGATACTTTCTCCTAAACTGCATTTCATTTATCACTTTTTATTTTCATTTTCTATTTTATCATCTGGGTAGTTTTTCCTTTTACAACGCTAGCAAAGTTAGAATCGTCAGTAAAACTTGTCACTCGCTATCCACTATCCATCTCCTTACTTCTTGTGAGCGCACAGATAGGCACAGGTTTTTGCACGGATCTTCTGGGATTCCACTGGTAACTGCCCTTCATTGTGAAAACTGTAATTATTTCCTGCCTTTTGTTCCTATTCATTAATCAGTAGCTAATCCATGGGAGGGCTTTTCTTTTTATCCCATGACAACTTAGTTTCCTTTGAAGAGAAGTGTTTCAAAATCTCTTTGAAAATCCAAATACACAATTTATATACGAGTTTGAGAGGCATACTCTTAAAGGACATTTTTTATGTATGGGAAAACTGACTTTCATTTTTTGTGTGTGTGTGGCTGTCAGTCTTTTATTCTTTGTTTGAAATTTTGGTACTATTTCTATGAAACTTCATGAATATTAAAATGTTTGAAGAATAAAATTTCATTAATATTCTTCTCAATATAGTGAAATAGTTCATGATGTATTTCATGACTACTTCTTGGGACCATTTTTGTGATCTTAAACTTATATTTTATTAAACTTGTGGTTGTGATCTTTTCTTTAATCTGTATGTAATATTCCATGAAAATTTAAGAGGATATTTCCTGAATAGTTCATGAAATATTTCATAAATATTTCTACAAAATTTTATGCTGTATTTATTTATGGAACTCCACTGTTATGTTTGGAAATGTGCCTGTATTAGACACTTCATTCTGAAGCATTCATAAAAGCATAATTGATCATGTTTCACCATAACTACTATTTATTTTTAAGTGAAAATATTCAAATATTTAATGTAAATTACTTTCTGTTTCCATCTTTATCTCTTTCTGATTTCTCTTCCCATTAAAAATAGAAATTTTTAATACATCCTGCAGCCGAGCAAAAAATTCACCAAAATTTCAAAAGTACTTACATTTTCATGTGTGAAGCTGTAGGCTTTCTGCCCCATCTGTCTTCTGGCAAACTGGTGGAACACTGTTGTAGAAGGTCATCACTTAAATTTCAGAATTTCAGGGTGATTTCTAAGCTTGTGCATCTGTTTATCTCTCGGGCCTTTTTTTATCAGGAATTGGGCAGGATGGAGGTGGGAAGCTGCTTCCCATGCTGTGAGCTAAATAGGCTTTCTGGATGCTACCGCAATTAGGCTTATGGGCTTGCAGGAGAAGTTTTGCAGGCAGTTTTCATGGTGGCAGAGCAAATCCTCGACCAGAGGGGTTAGAAGACACTTGTTTTGCTAGGAAAAACTCTAGGGCATCTCAAATCCAGTAAACACCTTCATTTAAACTACTGAACTGTGACGCTCCTTTCTTTGCATAGAAATGTTCCATTTTATAAACTGGAAAATGTTTCTGAATAGGTTTGTCAAATTAGCATCTCATAAAGTCAAAAGCATCCCTGGGTGAGCGTTCCACAAACGCCTGAAGTATTAGACTCCCCAGTCCTACTGATTTCTGAAACTTCACCTTGACTGTGGGTGACAAGGCACAGTAAATGCGTGGAGACAAGAGGAAAAATATTGTCACCCACCTTTGCAGTATTTGTATTCCTTCCAGGTAATATTAACAAGACAGTGAAGCTAGATGTGTGATCTGTGCTACCGCACAGCTGGTCACAATGCTGTTCCCATGCTACCATACAGGTGAAACCAAAGATGCTCAACCATGTGCCAAGGTCATCTAGGAAATATCATCTAGGAAATATGTTGCAGAATAAGAAACTCTAATGAGTCTCCACATACCCAAACCCCCTCTCTCTTTTTTTTTTTTTTCTCCTTTCCCTAAATGCCGCCCAGGAAAACTGGGAGCCATGATCTACTCCATATAGAAATTTATCTTCATCTTTTCTTTATTATCCTGTACAAGAGGGATGAGTTATCTGTTTGGCAGCTATATGCTGCATATAGCATTTACATTGCATTTACTACTAATCAATACTAACATAATAATAATTTTTTTGTGGGAAGAAGTATCCTCTGTAAAAATACTAGTAAAAATATAATTGTGGATGCATTAAAAATCTGAACCACACAGAATAGACTGAACATTTTAATTGTTTCAATTTCTGAAGTTGTCACAGTTAGAATCTGTCTGTAGCTGCTTCTTTTTGAATGAATCAATCATTTCTTCAGGTAAAGTAAGAAAAGTAAATGCCTCTGTCTCCCCCTTAAATAATGCAAGACCGACATGGGTGAAAATAAAAAAAATATCTCCTCGGATCTAGACAGTGGGAATGTATAAAACATGACTGTGCCATGCAGAGTGAGCTTAGGAAAGAGGTGTGTTTAATCCTGGAACTGATTGCTAGCTCAGTATCTGTCTTTCTCGCTTGCCAAACTGAATCATAAATAGCATCTAGCACCCTATTCATGCAGTGACAGCTAATACCTCCTTATTCGAGCACTTGCTAGGGTGATTTCTGACATAAATGATTCCTGGATGTGTTTAATGTGCACTACCTTAAGTTTAAATTTCCATAGAAGAGCAGCGTGACAACAGTGACTGCTCAGCTCCATTTCCGAGTACAGAGCAGAGGCGCTTTCGTTACCCGGCACCGTGGACTCATTCCCCCAAGACAGGCAGCATGTTTTAATCCTGAAAATAGGCTGGGAAGGCAGACATGTTCTTGCATTTGCAGAATGAATATTTATAATCTTCTACCCAACTGTTTTCTGCGAGTCATTCCCGCAAAATGGAGATCTTTGCTTTGGAATAACCCGTAGACAGGACTGCTGGTTTGGTACTGAAGAACTGGACGTGGCCATCTCACGGCTTGTGGGCCAATACTGCTCACAGAGGGACGCTGAGGTATGGTGCTGCTTGCAGGGCATTTTCCGCTAAATAGCGCTGCCCACAGGCTCGTGAAAGTTGGGCATCATCAGCACAGATAGCCTGGAGACTCAGGAAACTTGACTGACTCCATAAAAGTCTCATAGGATCTGTCTATATTTGAAAAGGTTTTAATGGGTTTCAAGGCAATTGAAAGGCAAAGGGTTTAAGGCAATTTATCCTGGCTGTGTTTAAAGTGCATTAGAACAGCCCCTCTTCCACCTTTACACACAACTAGCGCTCCTCTGGCAGCTGCCTCAGGGCTCTTCCCCCTGGGATGCTGGCAGTACTTTTTTCCATCATGGAATGTTGATTTTAGTCACGTTACTTATAAAAATCGAGACTTTGATTCCAGCGCATAGGGCCACGGGAGAGCAAGGAACCCCTGGGATGCTGGCAGTTACGGTAGAACAGAAGCAGATTTCAGAGGGAAAAAGGCAGTGCTACCACCTTGCACCAAAGTGTTTCCACGGAGACTCTGACTTGGGGCTTTAACGAAACACCAGCCGAGGGGAACTGGGTGCCGTTCGTTAGTGAAGCACCTTCCCGCATCTCCCTGGGTGTTCCACACTTAACCGTACAACTGGTTTCATTCTCTGTAAACTCCCCCAGCTTAACGTTGAGTTTTTTCTGAATAGTTCCAGAGAAAGCAATTTCACAAACTCCTCTGGCAGCTAATTTCACTATCTAAGCAGAAATAAGATGATGAACCTTATGCAAGTGCTTTCCTAAGCTTCCAGATGAAAAACTGTGTTCTAAACTGAAATCATTGCATCACCTAAAAGGAGCTGAAACAGGCAGGACCACAGAATGCGATCTAATACAAAACAACAAGAACTCACCAAAATGCATTTCTCCCAAATAAGATCTTTTATCATGCATTATATTTTCTGCATGCAGAAAATGCAAATACATGAGTAAAGCACTAAAACGTTCAAAGAATATATTCTCTTTGCACCAGTCTGCAAAATAAATAGCTATAAAGGAAAAAAAAAAATATGCCTGGAAAGAAATAAAGCTGTTAAGAAAATAAGTTACATACTTGCCATGCAGACACTTTCAGTGCAGTAGTTAATGAACAGGGAACAAAAGCAATATTCTTTTCTTTTTCTTTCATAGCTACAGACAAGAAAAAATGTAAATGTAAATTGAATTGAATAAGCTCTTACTTAATTTATTGGATTAATTTTAAAATACACCTTATAATGACTTTTTATCCTCTGAGAAGTTTCAGAAGCTTTTACTGCTTAAAAGGCCAGATGCTGTGCTGTGTGTATATTCAGGCATAGTGGGTCTTACCAGATGAAGAAATAACATCTTTAAAAGGTTTTTTGTGCCTCAGAAATGCAAACATGGGTAATTTGCCTGACATTTTAAAAATTTAATTCAGGATTCTTAGGAAAGAGACATAAACATCAAATAACTGCTCACTTTTGATCCATTGAAATTCCTTAATGATTCTAAATATGATGCGTATTCTGAAAAATTACTTGACTCACAACCATGAACTTGTAACACAATTGATTTAATTGGTAAATTAAACAATATGCATCATTAATGAGTCAGCTTCCAATTTGCTGAATAGTTTCTGCCTCATGTCCCAGCCGCTTCCTTCAAGCCCTTTTCTGTGGCTTTATGTTGCCTCTAAGTTGCCTCTCCCACTTTAACTCCATAATATCCAGCTTGCACTTTAATGATAACTACTATTAGTGAAGACACCAGTGTTACTCAATAGTTACTAATGCATGCAATACATGCAGCAGTGTCCTATGTTCTTCACTCTTCCTTCAGATGACTGGCATATTGCTTCTATGTTACAAAAATAGACTATGCAAAGGTGTTTTCAAATAAGATAGCAGAGCAAAGTACACCCAGGCTAACCAAAATTTTCATACGCATGCTGTGTATGCAGATCGGTGCCTACTCCACCACTGAATTAATACTACGTTTGGAATCAGGCTTGGAAAGTTCCTTTAGAGTAAGACGAAAAATGGCAGGGGTGAGATTTTGAAAAGCTTTCTGAGACTATCAGGAGTCTGTGAAATAATGGAATCAAAATGACTGCAAGGTTCTGTAATTTGTAAGGAATTAGTCAAAATTACCTAAAATTGCCAAGCATTTTAATCAACCGTGAAAGCCAAGAAGAAGAGTTTTGTGATACGGCCACGATGTAATTCACCAATGAACAAACTCAGCAAATGTAATTGCTCTGTGCTCGAGGGGTGATTACTCCTGTGCTCCAAGAAGTTAATCAGTGATGCCCCACACTTTTATGTCTGGGTCATGATCACAAGGTTATAGGATCCAGCTGTTCTTGAAAAGGAGAAAGTGGTAGCTCCACAATGTCTGAATGAAAAAAGAGAATATTATGAATTTCTTGGGGGCATTACTCTTAAATGGTTGTGCCAGACCAAGAGGAAGACAAAAATGTCCTTTGGAAAAATAAAGTAGTGATGGGTAAACACTGGCTACCTTTAAGAATGGCATACCTCAAAACTGTGCAATAATGTCAAGTTTTAAAGGGATTCTGATGTTCTTTTATCTATCACAGAATGGGATGTTTAAACAAGATGAGGCAGATGGCATGACATTCCCAAGAAATTTTAATGACTGTGATTCATTATTTATGAGTCAGTTTTGATGAAAACCATGTCCCTGTTCCAAAGCCTGGGAAAAGATAAACAGAAAAGGCTTCCATTCAGCACTGGAAGTGATATTAGATCCAATGGTTCATCTCTTTGATATCTCAGGATGATGGACCAGCAGTGTTAATTATTTCTGGAGTTTTAAAAGCTTTAATTTTTTTCCAGAGGTCTCCAAACTAAATATTAATAGTGGATCTGTCAGCAAAGTGATGTTTACTTGCACATGTGTGTAGCCTTAACATGATGAGATACACCCCAACAGAAAGTAATTTCTGTCTGTAGTCATCAAATGCAAAACGTGGGAGGGATCTCACTTGGAACTGTTAAGCATTTTGTAGGATAGAGGTATCTGGAGGTGCATAGCGATATCTGAGCTATGTTCTTAGAACTGGAGCCATTACAATGTTTGCCTTTGTATTTTTATATCATATGTGAGCAAGCCTGCGAAGGACAGTTTCAGTAGACTGAGGATTGTAAAGAGAGTAGGATTTGCTGCACATTATGCACAGTTGAATACAATTCCTTGAGACTGTGACGTAAGTCAACTCAGCATCTCATAAAGAGCCCGTGTTTGAAAGCTGAATGTACATCACTGCAATATGCACATAAAGATTTGAGCGTATACATTGCTGAGGCTTGTTGGACTCAGAATTATGTGATAGCTAATAGTACCAGCTGAAAATTTGGGAACAAAAAAATATCCTTTATTTGGACAGAATTTGTTTCACTAAAATTATTGCAGATTTTAAAATTATAAAATGGCTGGTTGGATAGTTAATGTATTAAGAAACTCAACTGCAGTAATATTTCAACATATACTTCAAATGAAAAATATAAAACAGCCATCAAGCTCTTAACTAAGCAAAGAGGAAATAACACTGGAATTCTCTTTTCTTTTAGTCTTAAATGTTGTAACAGTTAATGACCATCATAGCTTTCTTTGCTTGTGGCAGCCTAGTGTTACTGTGACTTTGTTTAATTTTTTCCAAGAAATGATTTATCAACATTGCAACCTATGACGGAGACTCTATGGAGAAATTGCTTGGGGTATTGGTGCAGTAATGAATGTTATCAGTTGATCAAATAATTTTTCTGAGTTGGTTTTAGGTTTAATTTCTTAATCCGATAAGGTTTGGTTCATTCTTAAATATATATTTTTGCTTGTATATGAATTATATAATGGGAATACTTTGTGAAAAAGTTAATTGAGGGCATATTGATATTGAAATAAAGTGTGCTTGATGGACTCTACACAGAGATAATTACTCCCAATAAACTTTACTAAACACAAATCAAATATAGGCTCAATGAACTAAGTAATCAGGTGCATTGAGTGTTATATTAGGAAAAAAGAATTGTGAAGTGGAGGGGTAGGTCATGAATCTGCCTGCGGTGCCAAATTCTCTCCATCTACAAAACATCTCCGGGGTGCATAGAAAACAATATCAACACAATTTTGACATCAATTTGCTTTAAATAAATTGAACCACTGTAAAGTTCACCACCAGACTTATTTGCAGTAAACACCCCCTACCAAAGACAAGGGCACAGTAGGACGTGTTTAGGTGTGTTTAGCCCAGCTCCTGTGTGACTTTTCAGTAGATAACACCTTCCTGTGCAAAGCGGTGGGACTGGGTCTGTCTCTGCCCCAGTCCATCGTGCTGTGATGTTACCAAGTTACCAAAATGGATATAGCCATTAAAGTTCATTGAAGCTCTGACTCCTGACTTTTGGGGAGCAGTCCTGATTATCACGTGCTTTCTGTTAAAGCCCTGCACATATATTTCCAGCTAGGTAGGGGGATATATCACTGGTTTGCAAATAGATAGGAAGACAATGTTCCTAACCTAGTAACTTTACAATTTATCAGAGCAAATTATTTGTCTTAGGGCTGTATGATCATTCAGAACCACTGCAATTAATTGCCTGGTGTCTTTCTTGAGAAAATATGCCTGCTTGTTATATTTTCATGGCTTCATTTAAGGCATGATACTTCCTTGTCATCCTCTGTCACTGCAGTTGTAATCACAGGGCACTTGTTTTGGCTCTGGAAATGGAAAAAGTGATAAGAGTCCATGAAAGTTAAGGAGATGAATTTCAATGCACTTAGGATTGTCCTTGTTTGTATAAAATCAACTCATTTAGTAATTATGCTACTCTGATGTGTCAGAATGATAATGTCACTAAGTATTAATGAAAAGGTCACAGGAAATAAATAATTACAGCTCATATTACATTTGGCATTAGAAGAGAGATCACTATAAGATTTATAAGTGAAATATAAAGAAAAATGTTCTGGGCTCCCCAGTACAAGACAGACATGGAGCAACTGGAGAGAGTCCAGCGTGGGGCTACGAAGATGATCCGAGGGCTGGAGCACCTGCCCTACGAGGAACGACTGCGAGAGCTGGGCCTCTTCAGCCTGGGGAAGAGAAGACTGAGGGGGGATCTGATCAATGTGTACAAGGACCTGAAGGGAGGGTGTCAAGCGGATGGGGACAAACTCTTTTCAGTTGTCCCGTGTGACAGGACAAGAGGCAGTGGGCAGAAATTGAAGCACAGGAAGTTCTGCCTGACCGTGAGGGGGAATTTCTTCCCTGTGAGAGTGACGGAGCACTGGAGCAGGTTGCCCAGAGAGGTTGTGGAGTCTCCTTCCCTGGAGATCTTCAAGGCCCACTTGGATGCAACCCTGTCTACCATGCTCTAGGTGACCCTGCTGAGCAGGGAGGTTGGACTAGATGATCTCCAGAGGTCCCTTCCAACCTTACTGATTCTATGATTCTATGAAATATTTTCCTTGATTTTTTGAAGAAAAGTCTACATTTTAATGTATGATAATCTTTGGCCCAATATCTTTTTTTTTCTTTTTCCTGAAGATATTAAGATCTTGTGAAAAAAAAATAATTAGCTGCTTTCAAAATGTGCTGTAAAAGCCATGAATATAATGTCTTTTTTAAGAGAAGCTTTCAGAATTCTAGGGCAGAGCTATAATCCCATTAGCATATTCTATGGAGTGATTAGGTTAAGAAAAGTAATCAGTTTTAATACATCCAGTGGGATTTATATATTTATAAAAATATGTGTGTGTGTATGTACATGTGTGTGCATGCATATATGTATAGTTGTACAGAGGTGTGTATACCTTAAGTCAAATTTTCTGTAGCTTAAATATCTAGTATGTCTGCATGGATCACACATATTTTCCTCTTTTTTATATTGCTCTGAAATCCTCCTTGTTTATAAATTCTGTGCACACTGCACTGCTGAAAGCTTATTCACTCTCAAATACTTCTATCGAGTTTCAATAGTTTTCAACAGCAAGGCAAAGCAGATTGTGTTGTTTCTTTTTACTATTTATTGTAGTTTCATCCCATTAAACATATACTCCTGGTCCCACAGGAGTATATAACCCACACTGGTTTTACTGGAAAATATATTTTATTTTCCAATACAAGAATAAATAGTGAACTTTTAAGGCACAGTCATACTAATTAGAAAAGAGGGCTATGTAAATAGCCCAGCTCTGCCCTCTATTTTCCAGGTATAATACATGTTGAAAATAAATAGATACATTCCTGAGAGACAGAAGTGTTTTTTACTTTGACTTCCTTCTATTACATGCATAATTAAGAACTACGTGCTCTCAATTTATACAGGCTTTCTCTTATATGATTAACAAAATTTATATTTAATTTGGAGTTTTGAGATCTGCTTCAACGCAGAACCAGTTAACACTCCTTGCAAGGCCCCACAAAAAGAAAGCCTTTACCAAACAGTGGTAGCAAGACTGCAATTGAAAGGACTATGATAAAATTATATCAGAGAGAGAAAAAAAATAGAGTCACACTGAAATCTATGATGCTGCACTACAGTAATACAGCAAAGAATCATTCCCAAACCATGTTATCATCAAAATTTTATCCACTTTACCAAACTTTCTAATACTTTTTATCAAACCTGGTCTGTATTAGGGTTGAACAGATGCACTTAATACAATTTCTGTTTTACACTGAAAGCTTACACATTTCAGGAAAGATAGACGAAAAATTAATTATTTATCCGTAAAAAGAAACCATCTAGTTTGAGTGAAAATTGCAGTCGAGGTTTGGTTCAAATTTTGAGGACACAAATTGGACATATGCAAGGAAAGAACATCACCTGTCTTTTAGTCAGTAATCTAGTGTTTATGGCACTCAGGCAAGAACTGGGACATGCAATTCAATTTTCTTTACTTGCAGAGGATTCAATCCGAGATCTCTTATTTCTCACAAGTGTATCACAGTTAACTTGCAATATGTCATTATGTTATGACTTTCTCTAAAGTTAGCCCACTGAGGATATTCCACTTTTTTTACACTGCAACTAGGACTTAAATCCTGGCATTTTAGATCAGCTGCTAATCCCTAATTTATGGAGTTATTTCCCCTTGTTCTTTCACATAGGCTTAATAAACCGCACCGACTGGAAAGACTGTGATTACCTTGCTGTAAAATATGCTTCACAGCATGAACAGAGCTCTCTCAGCCAGGTGAGGCTATTAAACCTCAGTCTCCTGCTCCCAGGTGAGTGCCTGAAAGAGGGGGCTGTGCCCTGAAGTGGGGTTAGGCAGCACGGCTTCCTCTGCCGTTCGGGGCAAGGACCTACCACAAGTCCTTCACCGGTTTGCTAGAAAGCTACATTCAAGCTTGCAATGACTCTCCGCGTTCTTATTGAGAAAATAACTAATCACTGGGAGAATTTACTTAGTGAGATGGTTGATCTCCTATCACACAAAGTTTTTAAATCATGCCTGGATGTCATTCGAAGAGTTATGTCTTATTTGAACCCGTAGTTGTTGGCTTTAAGCAAGAGTCAGTAGGGGAAATTTGATGGCTTTTGTTAAGCTACAGGCCAGCTGAGATGATGATATTGGTCCCTTTTGTCCCTAAAATCTATGATCTATGAAAAATGCAGCCCTATGTTTATTGTGTGTGGTTATTTATTGCATACTTTTTTGTCCTTCACTTTGGAATGCTTGAAAAATCTACATTTTGATTCAGTAAAATATTTATTTAAGATCTGTGTCAGATAATGTATTCTTGTAATTAACATTTCAGTGTTTGCTAATGTAATGGAACTTATAGAATTGGAAGATGCAAACTATTAATCTTAAGGGTTATACAAGCTTCTGTATCCAAACAGATTGGACCTAGGTCGTATTTGGTTAAAACTCAGTAAAGTCCTTTGGCATCACAGTAAACAAGACAAAGGAGAGGTCAGAACAAAGATTTTGCAGGTTTGTTCACTGGTTTAATAAGTTAATATAAGGAGTCTTTCAACAAAGTGTGTTGGAAAATAATTAAAATTATATGAAGCTGCTTTGCCATCATAAGATTAATGTATAACAACTACATCCTACATATTAATGTACAATACAATGACATTACTGTTTATATTTCCATTTAATATTCATTCTGATTTAAATATATACCATTTTACATGGTGGTCTATTGAAGGCTGGTCTGTCCAACTGAATTTCCACTATCTCCCAGGATACTGATTTGGGCCCCCACTCATGGAGGAAAAACCTCTCTTTTCATTATGAGAATTTCATGAGAATTATTGAGAATTTCCTGTGTTGCAATTTGGGTCTGTTCTCCCTTGCCTTTTCCCCCTGAGCATGCAAGAAGAGTTTGATTCCATCATCTGCATACTCTCCCATTAGGTAGTTGACAGCAACAAGATTTCTTGTTAGTCTTCTGCTCTTTGGGCAAAACAAATCCTGTTCTCTCTGTCTCTTCTAGTATGTCCTCCAAAGCAAAGTGCACGGTGTATTTTTTTGCACGGATGTATGATTTACACCTCCAGTCATTGCAGCTATAAAGCAAGAGCAGGATTTGCAAGAGAATTAGAATGGCTTTCGTTCTGGAAAAATCTCAGCTCCGGCTGCCCTACCACGTGTCATACAACAGGAGAGAATATTCCCATTTCCGCCCCCACGATGAATTGAGGAGGGTTCTGACTGCACCTTAATTCTGGCCAGTCTCCCAAAGCTGCTGTTATGGGCCCATTATAAATTTGGATACACCTGTGAGAGTGCGTGCCAAATAGTGCTGATAATGGCTGTGCTATGTTATTGCCAAACTAGTGGCAATAGCTGGTCACTAAATCTTAACTGGTCATTTACTGCAGCTGAAACAAGCCAGGAATACCGTATTTTCTTACTTGTCTGAAAAGAAGGAACTGGAGATCCAGAAATTCAAGGAGAACAGAGGGACTGAGGTGTTAAGTGAAGGATTTAGATGCTTTAAAGAAGGTTTTAAAAAGAAAAAAAAAAAAAAAAAAAAAAAAAAGATTTAAAAGGCACCACAGGGAGCTCTGCACAGGAGGTAGAAAGAGACAGACAGTCTTCTGTAGTGGGAAAGACTGCTGTAGTTGCAGGAGCATCCAAAGTTAGTGAAACTATGTTAGAAAGATTCCTTGGTGAAAAGAGAAACAGCAACCTTTGGTCACTCTGCCTTTAACTATGGCACATAGGCTAAAAGAAGTTCATAGAGGAAGCCTCCTGTAGATTAGGACCTCACACAACCTTATAGGAAGTATCCGGCAGAAGAAACTTAACTAGATCTGTTACAATATATCCTGCCACTAGGAGCAACGCCTGTAAAGTAAGGGGAAGGAAACTAATGAGCTAGACCAATTATCCTTTGCTGCACTGCTCTTTAATCCACTAGATAGAGGGGTATCGAGATTCAGCTGGTGAAAACTGAACCTAGGCAAATTCAAGCAAAGGAGCATATTTTAATGAAGAAGGTAACTAGCCACTGGACCGCTTCATCCAGAGATATGATAGATTCTCTGCCCTCTGATGTTTTTACATCAAGACTCTATATCTTTTTAAAAGATATCGATTGAATTCCACACACAACCAACTCTCTGTACAAGAATTACTGGCTAAAATTACATGATCTGTTTTGAGGTCAGATTAGACTACGGCAATGGATGCTCCTAGTTTCAAAATCAATGGATGAAATTCTGTGAGTTTTCCTTTGACATCTCTTAGGTCAAGATTTCACCAGATATCTGAAAAAAAAATGAAAATACGGTGCAGATGCTGCTATTTTTCACAAGCAGAAACTGTTGATGAAATGAAAGAAGAACAAGTACTCAGCAAAGCAAGTGACTTCACTGTTGGATGCTTTTTCAAACAAGCTTTGAAGAAAACAGAACTTAATAACACAGAGATAGGAATGAAAATCCCAGGTAAGAAAAAAAGATTGTTCGGTAAGATGGGCCTCCAGAAGACAGCTACATAAATCTGAACCACAGCTCAAAGAAGTATTTCTTCCACTAATGAATCTTGACATAGCTATTAAATAAACTCTTGCGATTTTATTAATATAAAGGCTACTTGAACGCATTTCTAGCCAGAATTATTTCATGTTTTTTGCAAATTCTCAACATTTTTATAAATACTTATTGGTTCAAGCTTTCATAAAATTAAATTTAATTTAAAAAAGTCTAAATATATGTTGGGTAGAACATTACATTCAAGAACTCAATCAATTAATTTTCCTCAATATGACTCTATCAAGTTTTCTAACCCAAATGCCACAGTCCAATGCTTCTTAACCATATGGAGGAAAACACCTTTTTCAAGATGTAATCCACTTTTATTTCAGTGTGAGTAGGAATGAGTGATTAGAAATTTAGAAAGAATGGTTTAACACTTCATTGTAGATGCTAAATTTCACTTACATTTACATTTTTGAGAAGCCTTGAACTGCCTTGAAACCAAAGATTAATTTACTGGTTCAGGAAGAAACGCTCCGGCCGTTTCACTATAGGCTATGACAACGCTTTAACTGCTGTCAGACTTTTGTTTGCGATTCTTTCACTGCACTCTGTGTTTCAAGATCAACAAGTATAAGTTTCATACCAGTGCAATCTGAACTTCCAGTGCATCATATACTATAAAAAGTGATTTTTATAGGTCAAATAAGTCAAGACACCACAAAATAAGTACTTAAAGAATAATTCATTTTTCTTTTGCCATACCATGCAAAGCACCACAGAAAACAAATATAACCACTAACTACATCTATAGACAAGTAACCAAGTCATATACACACTGAGAAGTAGAAAAAATACAAAACACCTAAGAAATTCAAAGGACTTTACATGACCTAACAGAAAGTGGTTTTATTTTTTACTCATTTAATCATGGCTTTAGTGATAGCCAATAAATGCAAAAAGGGCCATGACCAATCCTCAAAACTGAATCTAATATGTTTTATTAGGCCTTTGAATGAAAGTTACAGTATGATTCCCACTCCTGTACAGTCTTAAAGATTAACAAGCAAGTTCTTGGTGTTAAAATACAATAGTCTTTAGGAAATAATGTAGATTATAAGTGCTTGGCTCTGTAAAGCTATTATATGGTTGTTTCTACTGCTCTATTTTTTGAAGAGTCTGGAGATTCAATGTGTGACACAAAACATGTACCAATACGTGGACAACTGACAGGTTGGTCTGTTGAACTCTAACCAATTGTTAGAGTTACTTTCTCAAAGTACTTAATGACTTTCGAGATACAATTGAAAAATTATGCCCTTTAGTGAATTCTTTCTCTCTAGTCTTCTGCATTTTTTCAACTTTTAGCATATATATGCATTTCCCTAGTGTTAAGCTAATGCATTTCTCAATTTCTAGATTGATTTAATAACAAGATTTGAAGATGAGAACAAAATGAACTCTCAAACCCACACTGAAGTACATGAGTTTTGAATGCGAAGTATTTTGTTGTTTTAAGTTACAAGTTATAAACAGTATCTCCTTGTGACCACCAGGTGGGCAAGAGAGGGTTGGATATAGGTGCAGAGAGACACTCAAGGTTCATAAGGGATTAAACAGGATAGATTTACTGAAGGATTTGCATGACATGCTGCATGGGGAACCCAGGGAACCACGAAGAGAGGTTGCTGATGGAAGGCTGCTGGCGACATGGACCGGATGCATGGGTTGGACACCCAGGTAGGACTCGACTCACTGTTCCTAAAGGCCCTTTAAATCTACTAAAATTATTTCCTTTTCTCAGCTGTGCTAACCTTGAGCGACCACTGCCCGGGAAGCAGCGAGATGTTGTTGACAAAACGGAATATGCATGCCTGGCCCTGGTGGGAATTTGGTCAGTGTGCAGTTTCACACGCTGACCTGCCACCAGGTACTCTGCCAGTCACTGACTTCTCGCCAGATCTTCTGCAGGTGTTGTCACTACACTCCTGAATCAAATAAATAAGCTCTGACATATGAAATGCCTCCATGTTTTCTTCTCAGTCACCAGTCAAATTAAATAATTTTACACTTCTCTTACAAAACACTCATCAACGATGATAGTTCTTCAGAGATTTAATTAAGAAGTCTGAAAGACGACCAGCTATTTTAGAGGGGGCATAATTTTCAGTTTTTACATTTTAAAATGTGAAAAAAACCTTTAAAGAATGCAATGATCAACACCAGTGAAAGATTTATTTATTTTCTGATGTGAAATATTTTTGGATTCATATCAAGACTTTATGTGATATTTTAAAAGAATAGAAAACGGAAAGCAAATAATGAATGGCTGAACCTGTCATTTGTCTGATTTACAGCTCTAAGGCTTGGTGACATTACATTTTCTCAAATTTTGGACTCTCAAATATTTCCCAAAGAAGATATAGCTCCTTGTATGAGTGTATTGACATTAGGCTTGATTTTCTTAGCTGCCTGTCACTGACCCTGAAGAAGCTTCAGTGTTTCTTGAGCAACAGAATGAAAAGACATGATTGCATGAACTGGAATGGCTAGTATGCCTTGGATGACCTTTGGTCTGCCTCCAATTTTAGGTGGATAAAATTTAGAGTCTACTATAAGATGGTCATCTAGGCTTTCTCTATTGTCAAAATGGAGAGATCATATGATATTTGGAATTAAACTATCTTCAGGTTCCTTAAGTGGCTGTTGAGAAAGCCTAACAGATTAGCTTAAGCTAAAACACCAAAACCTTCAGAAGGTTAAAGCAAGTGAAGAAAGTCTCATTGTTTAAGTCCCTACATAAAACTGCTGGAGAGCTACAGAATAGGTGTGAGCTTACACTGTAGAGTAAAAGCTTTGTGTACAAGTGAAAGCCTTGAGCTGCTCGCAATTCAATAGCTTTAGCAATCACAAAGAAAAAACAGAAATACTTCAGGTCCTGCTTTCTCTGTTTATCTGCAAAGTATACCTCATTTGGGGAAAAAAAAAACTCTCAAAGCACACTGCTTCTGTTAGCTCAAGAAGACGTTGACATTTCTGTCAATGCAAAAAGAACATGGCATCTAAAATGACTAGTGGAGGCCCCAGGATGTACTTTGAAAAAACACATACACCTTTTCTGTGAGGCTGGTGTAAATGGACTCAACTATTTATGCATGTAATAAATCCAGAGGACTGTATTTTTAAAAGATTTTCTTATTCAAGGTTAACAAGGCTTTGCTGAATAACATCACATGCTGCAGCACGATACTCATTTCTTACAGGTGGAGAGGCTTTGTGCTTACGGGCGACAGACTGCCTACAGAGACAGAGCATTCAAAGATAGCTGGGTGCGTATCTACTCCACCCACAGCACTGAGCTGCTCTCTAAGAGTAAAAGCACAGTGTTTGAGGAAAGAAAAACATTTCTTGATTAAGGTACTGGACTAGGACAAAAACCAGGATTCCATTCCCACAGCACTTTTTCAGTCAATGATTTTGATACTACCAAGAAAGAAAATGAGAGAGAAAAAGAAAAAAAAATACTTTGGAGATACATTTCAGAATGCCTTGGTTAACTGCAGGAAAAAAAAATCAAATTTGAATGCTTACCCACCATAAATCAAAATTCAGATCTTCAGAGGTCCATCTGCCATCAGAAGAAAATAGGATAAAGGACCAAAAGATATCTCTGGTTCCATCTAGTCTAGCACTTTTGTATCAGAAGCAATTACATTTAATTTATATACTAAATTTGCCAAGTTTTATTTTAAAATGAGTTATGGTGTTTGCCTTGTATAAACCTCAATAAAATCTAGGTACTCATTCTGTTGATAGGCACTCCTGTTTGTTGTCCAAATTATTTACAGCACATTTTTACCATGCCAGTACTTCCCTATTGCTTACAGGGCTATCCATCCTGCCTAGGATCCATCCAGTTTGGATTTGAGCTGGGCCTGTAGGCTAGCTTTCTTCAGAAGAATAAAGCTGTAGATCCTGATGGAAACAGAAGGAGAATCATCTTATTTTCCTTACATTTAGTCTTCTGGAAGTTGAGATATACTCTGGCTTTTTGTATATAGGATCAATCACTGAAGAAAGATACACAGTAGCATGATCTACTGCCAGTAAATTTGGTAGCATTTTTGTTTGTTTGTTTGTTTGCTTAGATTCATCTAACTGATATAATTAAAACTTGCAGAAAAAGCTTCACACACAATGGGCAGTTATGCTTTTAAGACTGTTAGAAGATCATCTCGAATGAAGTAGACTTTGATCAACTTCTGGACTTTCAAGTCATCTCTGAACAATAACCATACTATTGGGATCACCTTAGCAGGTTAATAAATGCCTCACTAAAAGTTTTTTCTCGTGTTTTTACAGACACTATGCACGCTGGTTTTTACTTATATCGAATTATCTCTGATTAATTAGGAAAATCCTTGCTACTAGATTTGCAGTTTCATTTTTTTTTCCAATATGTTCAATAGGTTATCATGTCTCCTCTCTGGAGCACATTAAAAACTTCCAGCTGATAGGATATAAAAATCTATTATTCTGCATAGTGTTACTCCCTCATGTTCCCCTGGTCTATCCTTTAATAAAGTAATAAATAGCAGTTAGACACCCAGAGAGACCAAATACAAAAGACAGGCTGAGTTTCAGTGTCCAAAGGGCAGTTAATGTGACATGGTGATCTGCAGTGACCCCTCATGCCCCAATAATTCAACCACTTGCACATTATTCATCCGTATCCACACTGAATGACTTGTGAGAGGCTTGAGGAAGAGAGAACTGAGGTAAGAGGAAAGGGGTAAAAGGAAGGTGAAAATTAAATGAATAAACCTTAATGAGAATGAATGCCCTAGAGAAGACTGGTGTGAGGCTGTTTTAGCTGTCATTCTGGAAATAAGTCCTGAAGCACCGCACAGTAAATGATGAGTTAAAAAATATAAATTAGCAATCCAAGCAGTGATCTCCTTCCAGCTTTTGCACTAATAGGAGCAAATGTCTTATGGGAAAAGTCTCACGGAATTTTGTTGGGAGACTATCATACTATGAGCACACCAGTGTGCTAGATGCAAAGGCAGCTGTTAATTTTGGCATTCAGTAAACTTTGAGTGCCTAGATTTGCAGCCTTAGAGAATATCTTGTAAAATAGTTTTTCATCATGAAATATCTGAAGGGTTTTTTTTTGTGTGTGTTACTGCATTACATGGCACCCAAATGGTTCCAATTTGGGTCGTTGGACAGATTGGAGACCTCAGATCTAAAGAACAAACATCTGTCACTTCAGTTGCCTTGCTGATAGACAGCTGTAGGAGGTCGTTTTCCATCACATGGCCAATGATTAGAAAATGAAGAAAAATAGAGCTTGATGGCGGGATCTGTTGATGCTAGTTGGCCAAAAATGAAGACTTTAAAGAGAAAAAGAAGTCTGGGGTTTCTCCCAACCCATTAGTTCCTTTTCGGTGTTTATACTTTTCCTGGCCCAGATAATGAATGCATCTCTCTTCTTCTGTTCCTGCTCTTTTCAATTCCATTTTGGGGCTAAACCAATTCTTATGATAATTCCCTTTTTGTTACCATTCTACAAGACACTGTAATTCTTAATTATTTTCCTATTGGTTTCTGCTACTATAGAGCTTCTGGTTCTTCATCCATCTTTTTCTGTACGTTTCTGACACTTATGCTTGTGACACTTTTCCTACTTTGTGTGACTCATATTACTTCATTTAACCCTGTTCACTGTTCTGTTCCTCAGAAGAAGAAGAAGGAAAAAAAAAAAAAGATTCCACTCCCTCTATTTTTGTTATTGGGATAGGCTAAACTGTATAATCTGAAAATTTCAAAATCACATATATTGTGAAGGAGATACCTAACACAATATATTTTATCCTGAACAGCATAAGCTTTAGATAATTATAACCCTTTTTAAAAAAGTCTTATAAGTGAAAGTATTAGGATGTAAGTTTAGCTGTTCCCACCAAAGAACCCTGCTGTAACAACCTGTTGTGTGAGCACTTTTTTCCCTGCAGTATCCATCTCTAAGGAATCTAGACAATATATTGTAATTGATGTAATATTACAGTTCAAGCAGTTCAAACAACCTTAGTAGAATGGATTTCTATTGTTTTCCTTGCCTGTAAAGCACTCAAATTCTTCCTTTGGTGCCCGTGCATCTCTTCAGAGTTTTAAGGCAGACCAAATAGTCTCACACTTAGGTTTTATTCTGCATTAAAAACTGAGGTTACTGTTTTTAGTCAACTTTTTACACCCTATCTTTTAATAAATCTACCGAAACCAGCCATTTCTTATGCACTGAACAAACTATTTATCTTCCACGCAACTGAGAAAGCAGTCTCCAAAAATCCTATCTGAAGGTTGCATTGAGTCAGATCATGCTTTATCAAGGGAGAATATGATTTAGGTTCTCTTCACGGTAGAGGCAAACTGTTTTTAGGAGGATTTTTTTTTCTTGAATATAGTGGCTAGGAATTTTCACATGAAATATCTGCCAAGTGACAGACAGAATGGAGCAGATAAACTATAGACTAGAATTAGTGCAGTTTTCCAGTAATGACACTGGGTAGATTAATAAACAAGCAAGATTAATGGAATATTCCCCCTCTAGAGTATACAGAAAATAGGTCCTTCTTTTGGAAAACAAAGTAATATTTTCTCTTACCCCTCCCCAGAGAACAGAGAAAAAATTTTTCAAGCATGACTATGTTAACAAGAAAATATGAACTGATGACATTAGAAACAATGGTCCTTTTCCTCCAGGCTGCAGAAAAAAAATCTATGCTTCATCACAAACTGAACTCAAGAGAAACATATTTTTTGATCTAGAATCATGACTGTTCATTTCTGATTTCTGTCCAAAATCAGCAGGATTTTTTTCTTGGTATTGTAAATAATATTTGTATCAGTTTGATCAACTTTGCATACATGGTTAAGGATGAAAGAGGCATGTGACAGCTCCCAGGAGCCCATCTTCCTCTAGTAGTTAGTAATGACCAGCAGAAATCAAGTATCTTACTTCACCAGACTAAGTTGGAAATTTCTGAATATATACAGTGCAGTTTACAACTGGGTATTGTACAGTTAGCTCTCAGAAGGGGTCATGGAGCCCTGTGAAGCCCAGCTGCACGTGGAGCGAGGCCTGTATTTATGTCCTGCAATACGGGCATCTGTGCCTCAGAAACATCGTACGGAGAACATGGCACCTGAAGAAGTCACACTTTCCTCCTTTTTTTCCACTTTGCTTCTTGATGAAGTCTATTTTGTTATTTACCAGTTAAAATGTACTCCATTGGCTTCCTTGATCTGGGCAAAATCCATGTTCCAACATGTTTATGGGTGCATGCGTGTATATGGGGAAGCGATGAGGCATGAGCACACCTGAGTGCACACCTGAGTGCATTTGCTGATCCTTCAACTAACTGTCCCTAACTGTGAGCCATGAGGCACAAACATTCCCAAGGAACGAGGAGACCTGGGAGCCTGACCTCAAGTTAGAGACTAAGACGACCTCAGTAATATCACATCAGTTTCAGTAGCCTCCATCCTACATCTGGGGGTTGACTAGCTCATACTTGTGTGCTAGCACAGCCTGTCAGTAAATTGTGTGATTTGGCCCTAGTGAAAGGAAACATTTGAAGTCTTTGTGAGGCTCGGAAGCCTTAGGTTGTTAGCTTATTGGCTTATGTTGGCTGTAAGTGAGCAATCTGACTAAGCAAACTTAGGTTTGCCAAGGTGTGCCGAGTTCACACCTTAAATTTCTGAAATTCCTCTGTTGCAACAGAGCAGTTTGACTGGTAAGTTTAATTACTGTCTTGCTGGATAGCCAATGAAAAGCAAAGGGGAATTAAAGTTTGGCAACTGAATTTTTATGAGATCAATTTTTTTTTCCCAGTTACTGAAAAAACAAAACAAAACAAAACAAAACATAGTTGTTTCACTTGTGTTCAATTTTACATTAAAGTTATAAAAATGAATATTTCCACAAAAATGTCACTTTCCAGACACCGGTCATTTTTTCCTGGTTAATTAATCCGTACATTACAATCCATGCAAATGGATGTTGCTATGAAGAAGATGCTGGCAGAAGACTTGGTTCTGAAAATGTTAGAGGAAATCACTTCATGATGGCAATCTGAAGTGAAAAGGAGGTGGTTTTGAGGGGAAAAAAAGCCGCTAAATCCACTGTCCATCCTTGAGCAGGAACTTAAGGGAAATCATAAGTAGAGTGGAAGTGTGTAACATTCCCCTTTGAAAATTAACTAGAAGGTTATCCATCATTCTAGTTAGCATTGCTACCAGTGCATGACAAAGCTGCTGGATTTATGTCAAGAGGTGTGGTGCCAAAAACACACAGGAGAAAAAACAGCCTCTGCTCAGCTTGGTTCAGGGTAGATGGAGTAGGCTGTTTCTCGTTTTTCCTTTTACATTTTATTATTAAACTTGGCATTAATAATATGTATTTATTTGTGTTGCAGTTGTATCTACAAGTCTAGTTGCCAGCCTGAACTGTGTTACACATAAGCAGAAAAGGGAAAGACAGTTCTTGTTCTCAAGAGTTTATGATTCAAACCAAGAGGTAGATTTGATAATTGCAGTAAAGTGATTTTCCTTCATCTACTTTGTTTTGGATCCACCAGGCTTCACAACAGGCTATAGTTCTGAATACACTACAAACAGAAATCAAATTCAGCTGAAAGATGCATGTTCAAAAATTTTCATCCAAACTTGACAAAGTAACATTTATACATATCTTCAAACTGCCCAGAAATCTTACAAATGTGGATAGCAACCTTCATTGAATGGTCTGGCTACCTTCTGAAAATTTGTCCAGACATATTTTCCAAACTCTGTTCCATCTGGTACTACTATGATTCAAAGGTATGATGCTCATATAATATAGAAAGAAACTGTGATCCTCATTTTTGATTGTCTAAAATAAGTATACATCGCCTAATTAAAAGTTACCATAAGTGAGGGGGTGTAATTGGCTGTGCTATATATTCTTCAGGCTAAAATAGAACCAAAACAGTCTTGACTAAAAGCTATCAAAAACCAAACCCTAGTAAGATGTAAACAGAGTTGTTTACTTTTCATTGACATGATTGATTGGCCATGGCAAATTATTGAAACAACTGGTTATGCATGTAGATAATCAATCGCATAATGATTGGCACCAAGTGATGAGGAACCAATAAAACACATATGCTTAGAAACAAATGACTTGTAAAGACTCTTACTCATATATATTGGATGATTTAATTATTAGGAGTGCAAGCTGTGACCTCTGAATGGGATATGGCAATCTGGCAATCAAAAGATAGCAGAGATATGATACATTGGTCTTCCTTTGCTGGACAATCAGCAGTGATGAGCTTGTTTGTGTAGCCTGCTGTAGCCTGAGGTGATTAGGTGATTTAGCTAGTTAGTTGTTTCAGATTTCAACAAATCTATCATCCTCTTATTTTCCTCAGAAATTTGTAGAATCCTTAAACCTGCATTTCATTATGTAGCATAAAACCCACAAAACTTGGCAAGTTTTCTTTTAGTCACTCTTTTTCCACCTCCCACCTCATTTGAAAAGATGCATCTGAATCTGTCCCAGCAATTAAGAATCATTTTGATTCTTAGAATGGAGTAAGTAAAGTAAAGTAGTCTGTAAGGCTGATGGATCCCAAAAGTGGGACAAAATTCACCTTTTATGTGCCAAGATAAAAATTATTTTCTTCCCAATAACCATTAAAATCAACAGCAAATAGATTGTTGCATTTTGTTTTTGAATGCACAGTTTTTTCTTCTCAAAAAGCTTTCCAGAAATAATCACATACTTTACTGAAATGAGAAGACGTGCCAAACGCTTTCTTTCCAGCTCAAGAGAGACGCAATCAAACCCCTTTTTTTGTCATGAAACATCTGCAGGCAATGGATGCTACTGCTTGAGGTGCCTAAGCAACACAGCAGACTGATGCTACACCTGAGGGACTGCTGTTCACACCAGCTCCTATATGCACCTAATGATTGCTTCAGTAATTATCATTCCTCAAGTCAAGAGAGGCAAGAGAGCATTCTGACTACTATCCAGGACTGACAGATCAAGGCTTCCCATAAGCTCAGTAAAGAGAAGTAGCCAGGACAACTGAGTTGGCAGCTGCTGTAGGTAATCTACCAACTGTACGAACTTCTCCATATAGGATGGATCCTCCATGTGGGATCCGGTACTCCTGGGCCGTAACTGGTGTGAAATATTCTTTGTCCTGTTACCGTTGGATGCTACAGCAGTTCTGACGACCAAGCTGCAGGTGAACGTAGCCCAACAAGTCTCCTTTGTGGCAGATGCAGGAGCCAAGTGTTGGCAGCGAAGTCAGTAACTGTTAGTATCAAAGAACCAAGAAACCCTGCGCATCTTGCTGGATGGAAAGAAAAGGAAACTTTTGGCATACAAGTTTCTAAAGTCACAGACTAAGTGTTCTAAGTGAGAAAAGTTTGTGTTCACTTTGATTCTACTGTCTTCTGGGAAATAAGTCATTGTGTACATCTTCTTGCAAATAAACAAAATAATGCTGAATATATAGCTAATCAATACCCTCTATTTCTCATCTAGCTGAAATAAACCAAAGAGGTCCTAAAAGTCTACTCACAGGAAGGTATAAGTTAAAACACATATGGGCTACACACTGCTCATTTCTGGTCATTAGACTTTCTTACTACTAATAGCAATACAATGCAGCAGATGAAGATAAAAATAATGACACTCATTGACTTTATAGTTTTTTGGCCACTAGATTTTTTATGAAATGATTTCCTATTCATAAAATTTAATGCCGTTTTCCATTTCAGATTTCCTCTGCCTGACTTGTCAGCTAAAATAAATAAGATTTCGGTGGATTAATATTGGTATGTTTGTGAACAACAACCACATCAAGCCATGTCTGTACCTAAATTATCTCTACTTTCACTAGGCGAGGGAAATCCAAACCCTTTGAAGAGAGTTATTAAGAACAGCAATCAAATAAAATGTATAACTAACAGTGTCAATTCCTTACAGTGAGCATCTTTGCTTTAATCACTCAGAAATAGGATGTTGTCCTGAAGATTCTTCTGAAATAAAACCTTGTTTTTCCTCTGCTAAATGTCAGCCCTGGGTTAGTTGCATTCATCTGGAGTCTAACAGCAATGTGGTATTGAGCAGAATCAATGTCTTACTGTATACAGTGATTGCACAAGTTAATCACTCCTTTAAAATTAAATATATTTCTTTATAGTAAAAACACTGGGAATAAAAGATGATTAAATAGCTACTTTTATAAACATGACTGTTTTCTACAGATTACCTCACATCACCATCACACTTTTAATAAACACAAATATTTGATTTTCTCTTTTTTGGGTCCAAACAAACAAAAGGAATAATAAAAATGAGACTGAGGCTATAACTGGATATAAAGCAATAGACATTGTTTATCAGCTGCATTTTAGGAAGTCATTAATACTGACTTGTTTGGCATTACTCTATATTCATCTGTTCCTAGAGGACTCTCAACTATATTTTAAAAAACATATTTTCTTTTGCACCAAAAGGAACCAAATGAAAAGCTTACTAGATCAGCTATTTGCTGCTCAGATAAGGAAGTGATAACTTCACTGCCTGTGAAAAGCACTTTAAAATGCCTCAGCTGTTTTGCTAACAGAACAAGCCCTTGACAGTCATATTGGAAATGGCTTAATCCACTTCTTCTAGATTCTAAAATTTAAGAATAATTGTATCTGCTTTCATATAGAGTATCTCATATATTGTTCTGAAAGCACTGCAAGTCAAGATCCATATTGTCAGGTCTGTACTGTTAGAGCAGTCACACTCTCTAAGGCTTAGTCCCCTGATGTCCAGAGCAGAGGTCTTATAATAGCACATTGGAGTCCTCTTCTGGCTTATACACCTATAGCACATCCATAGGTTTTCTCCTAATATAGGATCAGGACTGGCTCCCAAGATCTGGTAATGTAGGCAGCTCATGTTTATCAGTGTTTTGCATATGGAAAATAAAGCAAAGCAAATGAAGGGACTTGCTACAGGCTAAGCAAACGACAGGAACACAAATATCCTGTCTCTAGGCAATGTTGCTGTCCACCTTCATAAATTTATGTTTAATTTATAACAACTGGGCCTAAAAAGTCTATTTTCATGTCTCTATGTTGAGTTTATTAAGACGTACTGGCTGCTTTGTACTCTTTCAGTTATGAAAAGTGAACTAAACATTTACCTGGGTTATCAACTACTTCATGCTAATTGTTTTATATAGAGCAGCCAGAATATATTGAGCAAGGTGTTTTTAAGTATTAACACCATTTTCACCAGCACCTAATCACTACTACCACTCAGAAAGTTGTTTCAAACCGTAATACAATTATTCTGAAACTTGGAGGTGTTTATTTATCTTAACTTCCAGATTATAGATCCAGCTTTAAAAAGATCTACTATAAATCATTGGAAAACTATATATTCATAACCATTTTTGGCAGCTAGGTTTTTTATTCTATCTACTTTAGGTTACTTTTGAAAGTTAAGTCAAGTGTCTTTCAGAAGACCCAAGTTCCTTAAATAGTTAATGGAAAGAAATATGTGTAAAGGCACATGAAAGAGATTCCATGAATAATTCTTCCTGACCTAGACCCCTTAGGGGATATAAACACAAGCATATATTCAATATTATTTGCATGCAGAACTGCTTTTTCCATGGAACTGGATAACTGTATCTGTATTCCTGAATCCTGTATGTAGAATTGCTCTCTTTGCTGAGTTGTAGAGGATGGTGTCTGGAACTTTAAAGGAGATTTTCTGAATAATTGAGCATTTTGATTACAAGAAGCTATGCAGTTTAAAAGAAGACAGTAATTTTCAGTTAGGTATTGGTTTGTGATATGCAAGCTAAAATTTCTTTCCCTTCTTTTAGGTTGCCTTGTTGGCTTTGCATATCCTTGCAAGCTACATTAAGTTTCAGAATACATTACAGAGAGAAGTAGTGGATCCTCCAGTTTTTGACATTTTCAGTTAGTGGATAAATCCTGGAAATCCTGTAGAAAACTTTCCAAACTTCACAGTTATATGAAAAATTATAAAGTCTTTCCTGTCTCTGTCATCTGCATTTTGACAGGCTGTGAATATAAGGCCACCCTAAGCCATTACAGATGTCTTTGCTGAAATAGGGTGCTAGAGTTACAGAGCTCCTGTGTTTCAGAATGGGTTTTCCATCAGATGAAATCAGTATTAACATAATAAGCTAGTTATTGCTGGTATAAAGTATAATAGGCCAACTATGGTAGGAGTTAAATTACTGCAGAGTAGCACTGAAAGAGCAGTAGTAGCCTGAAGCAAGAATCAAAGTAATTACATGTTTCATGGTAAGAAAGTAGTTGAATTCAGAATTTCTTGCATCACATTGCAGCAGTAGAGTCAGATGAATATAACCAGTCCAGAGGAGTACTGAAGCAAGGTAGGGAGGTGAGTTGTCTGTGCAGAGAACATCAGTTAGTCATTACTGGAATACCATGCTCAGTTCTGGTGTCTAAACTTTAAAAAAATGGAGTAATTTCTGAGAAATTCTATAAAGTTGTCTTATATTATTGAACAGACGCCTTACAGACAGAGATCATATGAGCTCACTCTACTTAATCTACTTTAGAAAGACAGGAATACAACTTATGATTATTTGTAAGTATCTGTACAGGAAAATATCTCTTTTACTAAATGCTTCCACAGCATAAAAACCAAAGGCATAACGAACTCCAGCAGATGATAATTAAAATCAGACTAACTCTAAGATTGGTGGCAGCAGAGCTGGACAAGTGAGTTGGGCTGGGGAGGAATAGTAGGGGGGGATCTTCCTCCTTCGAGCTCACTAGTGACTCCACACTCAGCAAAACCTGTCATCTACTGTGCCAATGAAGCTAGGTCACACACAGCTGTAAATGTTTAATTAAGGGGGGAAATAGAGTTTTCCTGTCTAAAGAAAAACCAAGAAACAAATCAGCTTCTTTTTTCCCTTAGCTTCCTCATTGAAGAAGGCACTTGAGGTCAGATGATGAAGCACGTGCTCACACTGTGATACAGGTAGGTCTCTTGAAACCAGAGGTCTCATTTGCACTAATACGAGTCATCGGCAGGAATTGTTTTCCCCTCTCCCCGTAAGTTCCTATCTCAGTGTCAGAGAGTCCTCAGTGTATCAAGCGGTTCAAACAGCACTTCAGCCTATGTCATGGCCGTGATGAGATTCAGGTCACTGAGCTTTTTTAAGCTCTTTGTTAGCCCAGTTCTCCAAAGGTCAATGACGGCGTAAGTCAATGCTTTCTTTACGGCAATCCAGCCCGACCTCCGTTGTTTAGAGAAATTCTATTCTGGAGAAAGTTGTGCCAAGAGAAAGGGGAGAAAGAATTTTTCTTTGACAAGTTCCTCTAGCTATACTGGAAAAAAATCTACTGAATGGACTTGGAAGAAAAATAGTAAAACATCCTGTTGCAAATACGTTAGAAATGACTTAGAATTCTGTGACATGGTTAACAGGATTGGAGAAAAAACCTAATAATACTTGTAAAAGAAAAATCTACAATTCTCATCTTATTTTCTGCCCCTTGCCCTTCAGTAATAAGGAGAGGCTACTCACCTTCCAGTGGGGAATATTGGTACCGATGGGATTATCAGAGTAATAAGAAAATAATGGCAGGAATGTGCACTTTTCAGGTGCTGTATGGTCACTGAGGGAACCAAAGCCTATGGCACATTTAGATTATATCCAAAGGCTGTAATAATCATTTCCTTAGTGCCAGAGATTGGTCAAAACATAATGTTAAAAATGAAAGATTTATAGTCGGCTCCTTGTCAGCCTTCTCTCTCTGCCTGTAAGAACACAGAAAGAAATCTGGCCAACAAACCATGCCCCAGTTAGGTGGTGGACCTACACTTTGTTTCAGACAAATAATGAACTAAGAGTTTTCTTAGGGAATATGGTATTAGGCGGTAAGGGAGTTATAACAACCAAATATTTATCATTGTATTTTTCCCAGTAAATATATATTACAATGGGGTTACATACATGTTAAATATAGGCAAAAAGTTATAATTTTTTGTTGTTCTGTTTTTTTGTTGTCATTCTACTGAAGGTAGAATGAAAAGAATTCTAGATGCAGGACTTGGTGCCTGAAGTACTACATACAGCACATTACTTAAATAACTTTATTTTGCGTGCTTACATAGATTTACTTGACAGCACATATGTTTATACATTGCTATTAAAATATTAATTATGGGATGAGAAGCTATTTGAGGAAATCTCTGAGGAATGATAATAGGAAAAACAGCTCTGAAGAGGAGAATAGCCTATAAACAATCTAATCAGCTTATTTTGCACCTTAGTACCGTGTACATAACATTTTTACTTTTAATTTGGAGAAGCAGGTGTCATAGGAAAGAATTAGTCATAAGTGATGTAAATTTTTCTGTTTCTATGCAGATTTTTTACCTCCAGGTGTATCTAGGTTCTTCCTAAAAGACAGAGTTGCACGTTGCCATGGAGTATATTAACTTTATATTATGGTAGATGCACTTCTTATTAGGCTTTTGAAGAGTCTTGTCCATTTGCACATTTTTATCTCATAGAGCTTTTGTGCAAATGAGAGGCCTTCAGCAAAGAAGGGTCCAAGCTCACCTGTATGTGAGAAGAAGGCAGAAGGCTTGTGCAGAAGAACGTTGAAAGGTCATTCCCTTCCTCCAGTAGCTTCTTTCCCATTAAGGATTTGTACAGAAAGTAAAATTTCAGTATATTTTAATTGGAAGGTTGTATATTTGGAACTATTTCATTCATTATATGTGAACTATGTATATTTCTTTTAGATTTTTTTCATTACATTTGTTTTGCTTTAGCTAAGTAGAGTTCACATCTCTTTTTTTTAATCTTTGAATATGTTTTTTTCTTTTTTGTTTTTGCTTGTCCATTTGCTGTTTTCTGTTTGCTTTGGGAATAACCTTTCATATAGCAAATATGTATTGATATTTACTTTATATATATATATATATAGAGAGAGAGAGAGAGAGAGAGAGAGAGAGAGAGAGAGAGACCTGTATATACATTTCTTTCCAATGAAGATTGCTGGGAATTCTAGAATATTACAAAGGTGCAGGAAAAGAATTAAAAAAAAAAAAAAAAAAAAAAAAAAAAAAAAAAAGATTGTGTGAAAACAAACAAAAAAATGCCATAAAGTCTTAAATGAAAGTCTTATATGAGTCTTAAACTCATAATATAAAACAATTGCAGCCACTTGCATGGAATTTTAAAATCTTGACTGCCAGCAATAACATCATTCTAGTTACACATTCAGTTATCTCATTTCCACTCTTTCTTTAAAAATATTGGTGGTAGGTTAACTTGAGTCAGAAACAACTGACTTGTAACTTTGGGTAGGTAAAATATATGGGCACCTGAAAGACAAGACGATTGTGTTTCTCTCGTTGGGCCTAGCACATGGAAGCAGGGAGGCTGCGGTCTGTTGCTTGGTACATGCTGCCACTCCGAAAGGTGCATCAAATACCAGCGATTCACAGAGGGTGTGTGAGCGCATCCAGGGATGAGAGCTTTAATTACCGCGTAAGGATACATAACAGCAGTGTGATCGTAAAATGTAAATGGCAGAGGCATGAGAAATACATGATAGAAAGCAGACAAATAAACAGTAGGATAAAGTGAGACACAATTTACAGGAAATGGTCAAATATGTATAAAAAGGAACAGAACTCACCCTGGATTTTGTTATACTGTTTGATCAATAATACACAGCTTTATTCTTGTTATTGGCAAAATAAAGGATTCTGAGTAATGAAGCCAGCACAAAGTGAAGCTATATGTCTGGGCAAGACGGAGCAAATAAGGATCTGGAAGAGATGAAGTTAGAAATGGAGCTTGGAGCAGCTAATTGTGATCAATGGAGAAAAAGCTGTGTGAGAGAACTGCAGGTCTGAATTCCTAGAAGGGCACCTGTGGCCTGAGGGGAAGGAAGATTCTGGGAAGGAAATGAGAATTTGGGATATTTTGTTTGTTGCTTGTTTTTTGTGATTATAGTTGAGTGACATGGACAGAAAGGAAAGGTGGAATATAATACGTATATAATTCAGACTGAACCACGTAACTCTGGCATTTCATGAGTGAACAAGATGCAAAATGAAGCCATCATGTTAGCACAGCCAAAGAAACTGATGTAGATGTCACCTGTAAGGCAGACCTTGGGATGGGAGAAGTTAAATGGTTCCATATGACCACAACACTTTTCACCGTCAGGCTTTTCTTACAGAACCTATCATTTTATTATTTTTTAATTAGGCTGTTTTAACTTATTCATGATTGTTATTAAATTTACAATACTTTTCAGTTCTTAAATAATTCCTGCACTTTACCCTGAAGCAAATTTTTTTTAGCCTCTGGCACTTAAACTCAAAGACTTCCTGTTCATCTGCAATAACTACCTGACTATCTGACTTGAAACAGAAGAATAAATACATAGCACCTCACAGGGCAGGAACCCAACAGCATTACAATTTAATATGTTAGCTACTCACCTCAGGAAAGTCATATAACAGTTTGTCATTCATCAGTGAAGAAGTTTTACTCCATGTTGAACAACTCACTGGGGCCTCTTCCTACTATCTAGTGATATCTAACTTAGATACCCATGTTTGGGGACCAGCTACTTGTGCTCTTCTCCACTGGGAGAGGCTCTTTCACAAGGCAGTTCAAACCAAACACTTAATGAAAATGCACCTAAAAAGCCTTTCTCTTTTACTACATCATCTAAGTTTAACTAATTTCATTGGTTCTTTGACTAGATAGGAACCCTTAAATTGTATGACTAACCATTCAGTAGGAGATTATTTAAGTGGTCTTTTACCCAGCAAAGCTAAAATTCCTACTTTCTACAGTAGGAATGCATTAATCTGTTGATCTGGATAAGGTCCTAGGTTAAGACTTAAGCATTAACAATATGAATAAAACACATAATTTGTGGTTCGTTTTTATTCTTCTCTTTTCTTCTCAGCAAAAAATTGTGTGTGTGTACTCTAGAATGTTTTGTTTCCAAAGATTTAGTCTAAAGACATTTCTTTCCATTTATTTTATTTTAAAAAAATAATAATTATTCTGCTATGATACTGGAAACACTCAAAGTTAGCCTGATATAAAGCATAAGGTGGTAATGACTTTGATGACCATCAGTTTGCACAGAAAGCACTGTCTTCTGTCTAAATGAAAGTTACTGACGTGAGACAAAACTACTTTTCATTATATGGGCAGAGTTATAGATCACAGATCTCTTTCTATAGCACTAGATTTTCATTTTGTTATTGTAACTCCAACCCACTCATACCACAAGACTACTTTTCAACTTTTCATAGTAAGACAGTGAAGAGCAGAAAACAGAAATGGAAACAGATTTTCTCATTATGAGAATTTAAACGTTTCAGGGGATAGTTACAACCTGGAGCTGCTCAAAAGGTTTATGACTAAGCTTTTCCACAAATAGTGTGCACAGGTAAAGGTGCATTCCCAGGGCCTCGAGGTAAGAGGAGCAGAGTGGTTTGTGGTCATGTGTCTAAGGTCTATTGCTCGATTGAGGAGAGCGTCTAGGTGGAATTCAACACTGTATTAATGGCACCTAAATTCAAATACCTGTATGCAAATGTCTACAGGAGATCTAGGTGTCTAAGCCTCCCTTATATTATATGAAGATTTAATCAATACAGTCAATAGCATCTCAGTTTACCCTGAGGTAGTTACCTGAATGTAATCAGTTGAATTACCATCTAGATTCCACTCACTATATTGATTATGTCTCCTTTGACTTTAGAACTAAAGCAGTACTCTTCTGTTTCTGTTAAAAGTGTTTGTTACTGTTTTTCCAGTTCAAATACACGAAATAACATGAAGACAGTTTCACAGTCTGCCTGTCATTTTAAGCAACATGCCAAGATCAATGAGGATGCAAGACCTTTGGGGAGAGTAGTTTTTTTTTTTTTTTTTTTTTTTTTTTTTTTAATACAGCACAGTTCCTCAGTGCATTACCTGAGATTGGCACCCAGCTTTCATCTCATAAGAAGCTAGTTGACTCATTGCAAAAGAAATTCCAGAAACTAAATAAAACAGATGCCGTATGTACAGCTGGGGGCTCAGCAGTGAACCAGTCATATGTGTTATTTGACTGAGATAGGATATAGGCATGCAATGGCTTTTCAGGAAAAAAGAAATAAAAGGAAACTTTATGATGAGTATTTCCATGAATGTTAAATTATTTTGCATTATCTTCTGTTGTCTAGCTTTCTCCAGTTTAATTATTCCCATATGATGTTTAGTAATTTCAAATTTTTACAGAGATCTTTAAGGACAGAACAAAAAAAATGCATTGGTAAACTTTCCTTCACAAAACTTTTGCCATTGTTGTTCTTTTATTTCTTATAAAAAGTACACTGAATTCCTGAATATGTGCCTTTCTGCAATGTTTCATGCCTTCATAAACAACAAGACTGGAAGGAACAGTCAGTTTGTTATCGTTGTTCTTTGGCAGTTACTATTTCCTCTAATGTTCTCCTTTAACGGTAAAATAGCTTTCTACCTCATTTTTGGCTTTACCTACTTGGCAAATGTTTCTCAAGGAACACAGTTCCATTAAGGCCGCCGCAAGTGTCACTTGACTCAGCTTTAGGTTTTATGCCTGTTTTCCCTGTGCCACAGACAAGCAGGGCAAGACACTCAGCTGCAGTCAGAGCCATGGGATTGACTTCTTTCTCTAGCAAGGTTTCTCAGACGTTACCGAGTTATTTCAGACCATACCCTTAAAATGGCTTAGCAACCACAGAGGTAAGCATGAGCTTGCCTGCTCATAAAATCTCTGGGATGCGACTCAAATACCCAGTTCAAATTATTTATGTTCCTTACCCTGCACCTAGTGGGAATTAAGTTTCTTTGGGTAAGAATGGGCTTACCAATATCCATTGCAATCAAGTTATAGGGATGCCTTGTTTAGGCTGTAAGAAATGCTGGAAGACAGGGATGCTTCTGTGATACTGTCTCTTCCCTGGCTTTTTGCATTTATCAGGTGGGAATTCACATTTGTAAAATTTCCTTTCATATGTAAGCCTCTAAAGCACACTTTCAGACAAAAATGACTCATTCACTTCTTTCAACAAATAGCCAGATACATAATTTGGTATAATTTAGGGGCTGGATTACTAACCTGGGACACAAAACACATTTGTTCAAGCCTTTCTTCAGCTGTATATTGTTCAAATTTCCAATTTCCTCTATCCACAGAAGCACTCGGTTGAGAAGACTTGTGCCACTTTCACCGTTCACTTTGAATTAACTGGAAATAATTTTTCTCATGGGAAATTTCATCAAAAAATCTATATAATTTAAAAATATCATTAAAGTGTAACACTACTTTGTAATGTAAAACTATTTCCAGTCCACTCTATGGACAACCCTGTTCAGGAGCTTTCAATGAACTTTATGCTCACACGATCTTTGTGATGTAAAACACTCAAAACTAATTCTTCTGAGCAACGTGAGATAGATTAAATGTTTTACTTGAGATCATACACAAAGTCTGGGTCATTTCTAGCTCAGATACAGATCTTTTAAGTCCTGGAATGTTATTGTCCAGGAATCCTTCCTCTTTTTTACGGTCTTAGAAACAATATTTGAAACCCTCAGATGAGATCAAGAGATCAGAGAAAGGAAGGGATGGACAGGTTTCAAGAAGGTCAGGCTGGTTAAATGATTAGTCTACACTTTGATGGAGTTCCTTTAAATGCTCTGCTGGAATCAGTGTTGTAACACTGGTAAAACTTTGCATTTGCTTTCCAAGGATTCTTCATTAGTCATTTGTCAATCAGCTTGGAGAGTTTTCATCTTTTTTTTTTTTTTTTTCTTTTTTTCCTGCCCTTCCAGAACCACTTGTTAGAAACAAAAAGTTCAAGTAGCAGGAGAGAAGCGTTTTCCTGTGGGCAATGTCAGTGTTCATTTGAGATGTCCAACAAGCAGATGTTGATTGCTTCAGGCTGCCTGATGATATTCTTTTAATCCTTAACAGTGTATCATGAGTATTGGGTAAACTGTATTCATGCAGATACATTTCAAGAAGATTTGAAGTTGGTAACAACATCATTGCAAAATTTATATTCTCTCTCTCAAAATTGCACAGTAATAGCCTTACCCTATACACAAGGCTTTCAATGGGGCTACAGCTGGAAGAGCCATCTATTTTAGAACAGATGAAGCATAAAGAAGCATAAATATTGCACCATGACTCCAAAAAAGATCATGCATGACTGCATACTTTATAATTACCCTTCGTCTGTATGTAGATTTAGCCCTGCAAACACCAGTGCGGTACCACTGGCACTACCAGTGTGCCTCTAATAAGCTAGCCTTAGGAAGTCATGTAGGAAAAAGTGCACGTGATAATTAGTGCATGATGCAGAACTAGAAAAGACTGAAGGAAAACTACTCAAGTATTCATCAGGCAACACAGCAGGCTCCTTATCTGCATTAAAGTCATTATTTTTGTAAAATAAACAAATAAGGTGCTTGAAAGCAGGAGGTAAAGAAAGCATGTGCTGCACATATGCAACAAATAACAGGCTGTGCTGTACTGAGTTGCCATGGAGACCGTTGGATGGTTTCTGCAGAGCAAGTAAAAATGCAGTAAGACCTGAAGCCAAGGCGCTGCAAGTGTCTTGTGCAAGTCCTCGGCTCCTACTGAAGTCGAGGCAAGCGCAGATTTGTCCGTATTCATCGCTGAAATGGTCTAGCACCCAGCAAGATCAGACTTAGGCAGCACCAGTCAGCAGCCCAGGAGCACCGGTGGCGCATTATCCTCGAAGAAACCAGCTCGCTTTTGTGCTGCACTTTCGCGTTCACCACAAGCCACCCAACCTAGGCTTATGCAGAAACCCACTGAACACAGAGCACTCCCAGTGCTGGACTGTAGGATTCAGCTGCGTGTGAGGATGGCATTCCCCTTTTTATTTTATTTTTTTAATACGCCTTCTGTCTTGTTACAATCTCAGGCTTCTTCATGAGGGAAACTGGGTATTAAATGATGTATTTATAGGATGATAATCTAGAGGCTAGGACCCTGGAGATAAACAGGAACTGAATCAATTTATCAATCTAGATACCTTAGCAGATTTTAGTGGTGGCAAAATTATACTACCACTGATTGTTGTTAAAGTGACTCTAAAAAAAAAATTGCAATGTAGCTCAATTCAGAGAGCAATTGAACACTTGCGAGGGATGGAGGAGACTACTTATTACAGCCAAGAAGTTTACGCTTTTTTTTTTTCCTGTAAAAACATTAAACAATAGTGGAAACACTGGAATTTATAAATCATAAAAAAATTCTTTCATATTGCACCTATATTAAAGTAATTCTCTTCCACATGTTGATGAATAAGTTCTATTTTCTTTTTAGTCATTATTTTGTCAACATCTGTCCCAGCAGTATTGCTTCTCTCAACACATCCTATCATGTACACATTAACAGAATACGGTCGTCTCCTGAAAACAGTTTTGTCGACTTTTTTTTTAATATACATTTGGAATATCTGTATCAATAATGAATACCTTACTCTTGTGAAGTGATATATTCAGACATTGCTTGTGCTCAGAATAAGGGTATCCGTACAATTCTAACACTATCTTTTACTCTTCTGTGCCTAAATGTAGTCTTTAACTTTGTGATATTTTTTTTTCTCATGGTAGGACTTTGACCTTATTCAGTGGAGAGTCTGAATGGTGACTGAAGAAAAGCCGAACAGGCCTGATGCTGTCACACGAACGCTCAACTGGCTACTGGAAACCTTCTTTTGGAATACTGTGGTTTCCAGATAAAATGAAGAAACTGACTTCAATGTTCCCTATATTCATTACATTAAACTCTCATCAATGTGGAGTCTCCTTCTCTGGAGACACTCAAAACCTGCCTGGATGCAATCCTGTGCAATGTGCTCTAGGTGACTCTGCTTGAGTGGAGGGGTCGGACTAGATGATCTCCAGAGGTCCCTTCCAACCTCAACCAGTCTGTGATTCTGTGATTCTGTGATTCCAGCTGAAGAATACATTTTGATAACTGACTATAATCAAGTATTTCTTTAAGTAGTGTGCATTTTCGGTTGTAGGAATGAATCTATTTCCATGAAAATGGAATTAGCATAGCTAAAGTAGTTGCTTTAGCAGTTAACAAACCCTAAAAATGATCATGCTGTTGCTTCAGTGTTTACTCAATATTCCATTTCTTCTCAATGCATCATGTACTGTGCTGCTTCAGGAAAGCCTGTATTTTGATGATGCAGTCCATGGAGCCTATTTTCACCACTGCTAAAGAGAATCACACTTAATGCATTTTCTGTATAAATTAATTATCTCAGGTCAGATAGATAGTGCTCCTGTATTTCATGGCTTAGATGGTATTCTTTCTTTTCTTCATTCTTCATTCAGATCATTTAACCATTATGAAAATTTTTGCCAGACTCAGATGCTGTGAAAATCAAGAGCTTTGAATCTAAAATTTGTAGAATTAGCTAGGACCATGACAATATTTTATGAATAAAATATCTTTTAAAATAAAGGAATAACTGTGATGATTTAGAAAATTTGTATTTCCTATTCATCAGGTTGTCATTCCTATATCAGCCTATAATAAATTTTCCTTGTATCTGACTACTGTATTGTCACTGAGAGTTTAAAAAAAATACACATTAAGGGAGGTTACTTCTTCACATTGACACTAATCCACTGCCCCACCTGCTTGGGATTTCAAGCCCATGCAGACATCCCTCCTCCCGTTGTTGGTTTTGGCACCTTGCCTGATTACATCACTCTGTTCATGATGCATGGCTTGATCCTTATCACACCTGAAGCAAGCTCTCTGCGTCAACCTTAACAAGTTTAGCCTATTTCTGTAAGACTGGTGATGTCAACAAGCTATCAGCTCTCAACTTTGCACTATTATTGATCATCTGCTTTTCCTGTCAGTGCATCCACACTTCAGAACATCCTAACACCCTCTCTTGAAAAAGTCCTTCTGAATATTTGTAAAGAAATTATATATACAGTTTTAAATCCTCTCTTAAAACCTACTTCTCCTCAGCCTACTCGTCCCTCCACTTTTGCACTTGGTCAAGGGGAAGCTTTTCTACGAAGCTTACTCCATTTTATTTTAAACCTGGCTTTTCACCTCCTGTCTCTTTATGTTGGGATAGCTTGCCAACTACTCTTTCTTGTTTAAATCTAAAAACATCAGAGACAGAGAATATGTTTTTTCATCCTTGTACAATTGCTTCCAAAACATAGATCCTTGATTAGAGCTCTTAAGGCTACATGATCAATCCAGGCTTGTGCAATCCAATTAAAAATAATATTAATAACATCATTGGTAAAATAGTTCTTTAAAATAAATTCCCAATTGCTTTGGTGGAAGACCTGTTGCCTTAGATATTTAAATGTAGGCCATTTCAAGCAGTGGAATAGCTACCCCAGGGAACAACGCAGTTGTTGATGAACAGACTAAATCATTTGATAGATTTATTTTTATTCCTCTCTATGATCTACGAAACTATAGCACCACTCTTCACAACTCCACAACTATGTGAACATAAAGCCTGAGTAGCAGCAAGAATATTGGCATCTATCCCCCTGAGGGCCCAGTGGTATGGACGTGGATGAGACTGCCATGTTGCAAAAGAAAATGTATTTCAAGTTTCAGTCTAGCAAACTCTACTTGAAAAGTTGCACTGCTAAGAACTGTCATGGGAACCAGTGGTGTGATCAGCAGTGTATATGACAAAAAAGGCAATTAGAAGAAGAAAAGATAGAAATGGGCTAAAGGAAGTTGAGAACTGTCGTTGAAAAGCATCTTGGCAGTAATGGAAACTGTCAAGGAATCCCCTAGTGAAGCTAGGGCACATATCACTATACGGAAATTATTAGTGATTCTGGTAGTTCAGGTGTAGAACTAAGGATTTGCCTAACTTGTGTGTTCAGTCAAAAATAGGTACAACTGAGTTACCTTTAAATTAATATAGGTCAAAAGCTAACCATGGTAGGGAGTTCATGGCATTACAAAGCCCTTTGAAAAACAAAAACAACGCAAACTATCCTGTTCTGTATTCCCACACTTTTATAGATATGAACATCTGAAATACATAAATATGTAAATATAAAAATAAATATTATGTGTGCAGTCAAGGCATAAATTACAAGCAGTGAAACTGCCTTCTTACAGGGAAATTAGATTACAACACAAATTAATTAAAGAATCTAGACTGAGGAATGCATAGCATATGTAGCATAAAATCTTCCATGCCTTTGAGAAAATTACAGAAAAAATGTAGAGTGACTGTTGCTCAGCAGAGAGAGCAGGAAAGTAAAGTTGAGACCTCTGAATATTCATAGCACTGTCTATTATGGAGGAAATTTTCTGTGTCCTGTGCTGAATAGCTGTTTTTGCCAATCCTTCCTCCCTTGTCCCTCCCCACATTTTCACCACGGGCTCACTCCTTTCCAGTTCTCCGCTCCCTACCCTTTTACTCCTCATACTATTTCTACTGTGTTCCCTCTATCCTCTGTTCCCATCCCGCCTCCTCATCTTATTCCGCCACCAAACGTAATGATGTTAGTCGTCATCCGCTTGCTGACTTTACTTGCTTTACCTTCTCATGACCACCCGGGCTGAGTCTGCAAACTCTCATGGGAAGAGACTGTTTTATCACCCGCCCTTTAGGCTTCATGCTAATAAACATGATTTGTGAGACACACAATTATCTCAATATGCATTACAAAAATTAATTAGCATTGATTGGAATGAAAATTTAGAAATATGAAACCTATTAGTTACTAGTGCTGTTGGCTTTAACAGGATGAATAATATTGGGATAAATGTTTGATGACCAAGATACACCCGTGTGTAACGGGCATGTTTCTGTCCTTGGCAGCCTCCAGAGTGCACTAAATCGGTATCTGTTGACTGTGCAAAACTGTACATTTGTGCCCATGTAGACATTGCTCCCATGGTCACTTTTTTACTCATCTTCTCACACTTGCCACCGTGACTCTTCTGACCCTTTCCTATCCAATCCTGCTCCAGTCCGACAGCAGATTCCTCTTCCTGAGCTACGTAGGGTATCTACCTGTTCTGCATCCAAGCACCTTTCTTTTTGGAAACTAACTATATCTATTTATTTTTTCCATCCTCCCTTTTCTCAGAGTCCTTTAGACAAGTATAATAAAAATTAGAGAATCCTGCTCCATGTCCTTTGTACATGGACTTTGCAACAGGATCCTCTTCTTATATTGAGCATACTGACATACCAGTTACATAGAGCATATCAGTCCTTCATGATCCCAAGAAAAACTCAGGCTACAAGAAATCACATTTTAGTTCTGAATACACAGAGTTAAACTGTCATTCTGTCAAATAAGGTGGCAGCTGACTTATCAAAAGAGTCAGCTGGACTTTGACCTAACTTCAGCCTTGGTATATGAATTGAAATTTCTTTTTCCACGGGAAGCAGATAATCCTGCTCACCATAGACAGTATAATCGTAACAGGGAAAAAGTTTTGATTGCAACCAGAATATCTATTTTCTTAGTTCCATCTCATCTAGATAATTTTCTAGTTTGGCTGATAATTTGTCAATACATTTTTGAAAAGGAAATGAATCAATCATTATCAACTAAACTTTTTTTTTTCCTGAGATGCTAATTTCAAATCCATATGTTTAAAGGCAGGATGGTAACGATGTTAATTACTTTTCAATTTGTTATTAAATAACATATAATAATAATAAATAATAATTATAGATAATAATGAGAGTCAGTAACATCCATTGCATAATTTATAGCCAGATCACAGGAAGTGCAAACCCAATAATCAACGGAATTTCTTCAGAGAGTGTGATAGAACAAGGAGGAAGTATAAACATAAAAGCAGAGCGCCAGAACATGGTTTCATACAATCCCTTTACTATTCTGAAGACAGAGAACAGCCACAGCATAAGCTGTTTCGAGGCCTGAAGATTTCCAAATTGACTAAAGCTGTAAGATTTAAGCTTTGTGCTTTTGATCCTTGGAATTATCATCTGCTGTAAGGGTAAAAGTTTCTCCTGGAGATTTTCCATAGTTGGGCATTAAGAGTGAGGTAAAGATTAACTGACGTTAGCATTAGGGGCAGATAAAACCAACTTCAGGCCTCTGCCTTTCTTTCCAAGGCTTTACTCTATGTATATCTCAATCAAGCTGCAGAGCTGAGACCCAATATTTTATCTTTAGACTTATTATCAACCAAAAAGATGACTTGCCAACTACGCCTCACTGACAGGTATTTTCAGAAAGCTTTTCATTAAAGCAGAATGGGGCAAATTCACTACTCAGCGGCAGCAAGGTATAACCAGCCTCTACCACTGGAGTTATTCTGTATCTATGCTGAAAAAAACAGAGTAGCACTTGGCCCATTATCTTTAGGATTAATGCTTGAATGCCATGGCTACAATAGAACTGTCAGTTTTTCCTGCTAATGTAATTGTATTGCATTGTATTATGAATATTATTAATTAACACTCCATTTGCAGGTGATCTAATCAGTTAACATATGCCTTTGAAGAATGAAATATTGCCCTACCAGAAATGGGATATTTAAGCTGACTTGTAGAAATCTATTTCCATTCCTTTTCATTCCAATATTTCTATTTCTGACTTCAGTGCCTCAACATTTGGCAGGGAATCGTTAGACTGTGTGAGGCGTACCGTGCTCACTATCCATGGGCTAAAAATGCTAGTAGAAACAAGTGTGAAAACTGCAGGGTTTCTTCTGAAAGTAATAGCTCTCTATTTTCTCTCTCTCTAAAACAACATTTCTGACAGGCAGAAAAAGGAAAAAAAGAAACAGTTTCCTGTCCACATTTACTGAGTTCTCACAAATTTTGGTGGGACATGTATGGAGATGTGATTCAAGAAATAAAAAACTGAGATGGGAAGTGCAACATAATGGATTTAGGACAAGTTCTTCATTTATGCAAGAATAATAAAAAGTCTCAAATTCACAATTAATCACAAAAATATGAGAGACCTTTCCTCTTCCTCTGCCAGTGTTTCCACACTTCCTGCTTTGTGTTAAGCCATAATTTGTTGATTAAATTCTATAGGCATGTTCATGGAACGAGCAGCAAGGGATATTATGGTCTTAAAGTAGTCTCCTTGGCATTTTATGATACAAGCATAAATTGCATTTCATATGTCAGAGTTCCCACCTCAGTGAGGGCCTTCAATGAGAAAAGTGTTAACTTAAGCAAAAAAAAAAAATTGAAATGCCTGTATTTTCGTTACCTTACTGCAAGAGGAAAGTAAGTACAGGTGGAAAGGATATTTAGAAAGAATTGTATACTTTCCCTCTATCGGGGTGGCCTTGACCATTGCAGCCTCTTACTTTAAGAATAGAGATATTGCAATAGCAATTCCAGATTTACCAGCTTGTTTTTCTGAAAGCCATACTTATTGTTTAGAAAGCAGGCTGAGTCATTTATAGCTAAGAAAACGTAAATAAAGAAAATAACTACCTATCTGGGGTATGAATTTGCCATCCCAGATGTTTTCAAGCTGTTGGAATGAACTGACAACATATCAGTTTATCAGCCAAGTTTTTCAGTGTCATTCTTATTCAAGATCATTATCTATATAAATATTCACACAGAGAAAGCAACATTGATCATCCATATTGTTTGCTTACTAGAAAAATAGAGACAAAGCGTGATCACTGAAAA
Organism: Rhea pennata; assembly: GCF_028389875.1. NCBI lineage: Eukaryota > Metazoa > Chordata > Aves > Rheiformes > Rheidae > Rhea > Rhea pennata. The sequence goes on from NC_084666.1 coordinate 5,075,124, forward strand.
GGATAGTTGTACATATGTGCAAGATATTTAAATGTTGATCAGAAATATTGCATTTCAGACACTGACATTTTAACGGCTTAATCACCCTGTGGTTAAAATGCACATATTTTCTATCTCCATCCTGTGGAAAGCAAAGTCTGAATGAGGATGCAGTTGTAGGCATTTGGATTTTCCCTCAACTATAAACATGCTTATGCCACCGAATTAAAGGTGACTTGAGATGGTTGGCTGACACAGTACACCACAAAAACATTAGGAGATGTTCATGAAGGTCCCCAGGCAATAAAGCCCACCTGTGTTTGAGGTAAGATACTCTGCTTTCCAGCCTCTATTACCATCGTGCCTACAGCATGTAGATACAGAGATATTTCTATATCAATCCATAAGCACCAGCTTGACTATCTTTGGCTCACTTTCTGTAGTATGGTGGAGATACAGCCATAGCTGCTTACCTTATTGAGTATCATGTATTTGTTTGCCAGTAGCAATCTAATTTATTACATTTCTTGAGTGTGCCTATACTCCATGTGGAGCACATCTGAGATCATCCGTAAGAGTCCATAATGCTTGCTATGCATCTAGACAGATGATTTGCAGCAGCACAACTAAATTTGGAACCAGCCTCTAATGATTTATCCATAAGGCTAACTAAGATTGCAAGTTTAAATCAACTGCAACAGCTTGCTTGTTTCCACAGTGGGATAAACAGCAGCACAGTAGAAAAAGGAAGAAATACTCCCACATCAAGCTGCTCTCAACACAGAACAGCCAGTCCTAGTTATTACTACATTTCTACAGCATGATATTCTCCAGAATGCAAGTAGAAATTATAGACACTTGTATTTTCTCGTAAAAAGAGGAGAAGATTTGTCTTGTATAGTATAGAGATTTTTCATATAAAAAATATATCAAAAAATTTTTATATCAAAAATTTTTATATAAAAGTTGAGTCAAACTGCACAATTCTCTTGGGTCGATGAGAGTCAGAACTGTTTTGTAAGTGATGAAAATCTGTGCTGAAAAAGCCCAGGAGAGAAGGTAGAGTTTGTCCCAGAAGGAACAAACCTTATGTTGGTGATCCACATACAGAATAAGCATATAATAACGTTTTCTGGGTGTAACTAGTTCTGCTGCAATGACTTTGTCCGTTCAGACTCTTGGCATTCATCTTTTACTCACTTAAATAAAGATGCCCTTCACTTCTTGTAGCTTCACTGGGCCAAATTACAATTACCTGGAAAAGGGGAGTGGGATACGAGGCCAAAAACCTTTACAGAAATAGAACTGAAATCTTATTGGACCTAGAAACAACTGCAGCAGCTTAATTCCTACAAAATATTTTTACTCGTGCTTCCTCATTTTTAAATGCACAAATCTGACATACAGTTACTGGGATTAGCTGTGGTAAATTGTTAATGCCTAAGAAAGCCACCTTACTATATATGCCACCGGATGTAAGTGGGGAGCTTCAGCTTGGTCTTATTTACACGTAGAAGAAACTTTTCTCATGTCAGTTTTGATAATGCTTAAGAGAATTAGTTGTAAATTTAGACAAACTGCTTTCCTTGACATTAATTTCTTCATTATCAGAATAGATTTGGAGTATTTAAAAATAAATAAATAAAAGCTTTCATACAGGGACACCTTAAATGAATGAAATAATAATAATAAAAAAACAGTAACAGCAATAAATAAAAACAGGAGAGAGTATAAATTTCTCACAGAAACTGATGGCAAAAGCTCACTCCTCCTCATCAAAATCCAATCCTCTGAATGCCAAAATGGAAACTTTGTATTAGAATTAATACAATACCAAATTGTTCCTTCAGAGTGGCCTGACTATTCACCTACACTAGTTTCATTTCACTATGAATTATAACTGATTTATATTGATACCAAATAAACTTTTCCAGTATGTTAGTAACAAATAATCTTTTATGTAATAATAGTTATAACTTTTCATTTTCATAAGCCATTTCAAATGGTATAATCTTGCTAAGTGGCGACCAACAGAACTGTCTGCAAAATGTTTTAGGACAGAGGAAAGAGAAATTTTAAGTCCTTTCAGGGAGCACAGCTAAAAGTAACAGAATTAAATTAAGACTAGAGAAATCAGTGGCCTGATCCTTTCAACACCCACCAGCTGATATCACACTTGCTATTTTAAGAGCCTCTAATTAATTCTCATCTCTGTTGATAACACTCATCAGATATTTATAGAATACCATCTTTTCCTCGCTCATTGCTAAGGGAAGCAATGTTAATGGACAAGTTTCAGTAACAAATGGGATTCAATACTAAATGTTTACAGAAGTTATTAGTCTATCCAGTAGCCTTATTTTGAAATGCGTCATTCTATGTACTAATCTTCTAAGAGAAGTGTGAAAACCCAAGAATTGAGGCTTTATGAAAAGAGTTTGCACTGGAAAAAAATTGGTGCAATTGTTTTAAAAGGCTTTCAGTGTGACTATCTTTCTGCCTTAAGGTAGGGGTGTACATCTTCCAGACCAGTGGCAGAAAACCAGGACCCTTCATTCAATTTCTGGTTCACTTTTTTTAGCCTTTATTCTCAGTGCAACCTGAGAACAGGCTGCTGATTAGATGAATTTTTCTGGCAATGGCAACAGATCACTGTGTCACTGCTTTTCTGAGTTGCCTTACAAAGTGATAGATGCTCATGCAGTTATCCAGAGGAAATGAGTAAGCTCCTTCAGTTCCCTAGAAAAGATGGTATCCAGGAGCAGCACCAGGAAAATTAATCTAGCTTCCAGCCAAGTTGTCACCTAGATCTAAGGAACAAGCCATGGGAAGATCAGCTTGCAAAATAACTCACTCTGGCAGGAGTCTATTGCTGGATACTATTTTCATAGGTTTTCCTCAGATACAAAGAAGGAGTGAGCAGTGAAGAAAGTTTTTGTGCAGTCAGTGTTAGATTTATGCACATGTGGTTAAGTGCATGGGGGTAGGTGCAGTCGAAACATTTCTGTGACTAGCAGTAGCATCTTCTCACATCAGAAGGACATATAAGACCTGCTTTGCCAAATGTATGGAGATCGGAGTTTGGGCAGAAGCCCATCAGCTGTAGACAAATAAAGCGCTATCATCATCTCCATTCTGTTGGGGAAGCACCACTGCAAAGAACTGATATGAGTTATAGAAATTGGAGATTAGATGTCATAAAAGTCCCTGGCTTCTAATGAAACCTCAAACCTGTGATTTAAATCCTCCTCAAAATAACATATTTTTTGTGTCTGAATGATTGTAACGAAAAAGAGAGTGAGCTAAGTATGCAGTTCTCTACTGGGGACTACTTGCTTTCTTTTGGGAAATTTTAACTTTCTCTTTTCAATTATACTTCATCTTTCTTTTTCTTCTTCACATACATTAATTCCTACCTAAATCCTTCACACTGCATTTAGAACCAAATAAAGCATTAATATGTTCATCTGTGCGAAATGTTCTCTTAACTGTTACCTCGGGCAGTCATTTAGTTGAATCTGATAGAGGGAACGCTTTGACATTGTTCAGGTTAATGACCCAATGATTAACAATACACATTTTGCAGCTCAATGCTTCCTGTCGTTGTTTCACAGAATAATGTGAACAAGGACACGCAACAATACCTGGAATGGAGTTTTTCCTTTTACATAATAGATGATGTAAAAGAAATCACCTTATGCTCACAGGATTACTTCTAAAAGATGGACAAAGTTTTATACTTACCAAAAACATGAGGCACTTTGCTTAGTTTACAGATGATACTGTATTAATCCTGATTAGCTCATAAAGTCCATTAGCTTATAATTTGTGTCTCACTGCATTTAGCTAAATTTTCCAGATTTTTTTTTTTTTAAAAAAACTTTTATACTCATAGCTGTTTAACTAAAACAGTAATGCCATCCTCTACACCATCTACAGCACGGATCCGATCTGGATTAATGATGCATATGATTGCATTTCTGTCATAGAAACCAGAACATACAATATGACTTTTATGCTGCATTTATGCTGACCAGGGTCTTGCACAAGGTCAACTAGACCAAAATTACCATTCAAAATTTAGAACAAACATGAACAAGGAATGTGAGTTTCTGATGTTTCAGAAGGTGCACCATGCAGCCAGAGTGGTTTTGACTGATACTGTACACATATATTACCATTCTTTGGAAGCAGGATCTGGCTTTTAATAAAATAGTTGCACCTGAAATAGGATTTCTTCTTGAATATCATATTCTGTGGATATTTTTGGTTGTTAATGTTTATGTAATTGACAAGAGTAATGTCACCCAGTTCTCAGAAAAACCTGGAATTTTCTCTCTTGGGTTTATCACGCTGCTTTGAAAGCACTGATGTCTGAAAATAGAATAAGAGACACTATTACATTGTTTCATCCATACTATCCTCATTTGAGAATCCAAAAATAATTTATAAACATTAGGTAATTAATTGAGCCTTAGAGCTCCCTAATTTTGTTATAAGTGCTGTCACTTTTAAAGTGGCATACCACTCTGCACACTCGGATATTCGTGTACTAAATAATTTTCAGGCTAGTATTAGGCATAACTTAATGCACTGAGCAAATAAACAGGACAGGGGCAAGTTTTGCAGAGAAAGGACTGGAACAAAATCATATGGTTAGTCATATCTGTCACGAAGGCATCATAGAAGATTAATAACTACTTTTATTTTTATTTAATTATTACAAATTAAGGGGCGAGTTGAACTCTAATCCACGTGCAGCCTGCCAGGAGTAGCCAGTTTCGGTTAAGCACTGAAATGAATGTTCTGATTTTCAGAAGGGCTGTGCAAGAGCATGTTCTGTTTAATTACTGGAAAAGGTGAGTGTTTACATTATCTGAAACTTTTAATAGTTATTTATGTGATTAAACATGTATTGAAGCAACTTTATTAATAATTAAGTTTAAAAATTTGGAGCTGCAGCCCAGATCCTCATTCCCTTTTACATTAGACCCAGCAGCAAGATGTATAAAGCACGAACTACAGATCAGAGCAGAGTGGGTTAAGTGATTAGTCCTGAAGAATGACTTTCAAGGAGAGGAGTCCATCTCAAAGGAGCATCACATGGAAAAGATAAGCTGGTTTGCTCAGCTGTCCACACAAGCGTATTTCATACCGTACTCATCTTTCATTCATACTGGGTCAAGCAATACAGGCTTTTAGAGGTCCTAGAGATTAGGAGTAATTTTTGTGAACCGAGACTTGGGCAGTTAATGTTCATCTAGATCCCCCTGAAGCACAGTGCTGCATACACTGCACCGGTAAATGGGCAGTGGCTCCGGGTTTTCAAGACCCAACTTTGGAACTGGTCATTTACTCAACATTAGAGGCAGAATGTATATGCTAATCCATGCCAGTCATATCATATCAAGTGAGGAGAAGAAAAACAACTCTCTTTCATAAGACAGGGGATGAAAGGCTGCAACTTGAAGGCATGGATCAAAGAAAAGGAAGAAAGGAAGGAGGGAAATTCTCTCATCCATGCTTGACACGTGGCAGATGCAGCCAAGATAAGAGCAGTGAAATATATATATATATATATATATGTATATATATAAAGAAATGTAGCTGTTAAGTGCTAATGCCTTATGCTAATGCTAATTCCCATGATTTCTGTTGTGGTCATAGTTAAAACTCTGTGTACCAGGTCATTTTTTATCTTTAAAATAAGTACAAAAAAAAAAAAAAAAAAAAAAAAAAATTGTACTGCCTAGAGAAAAAAAGATGGATCAAATTTTAACAATTGCTTACCTGGAAACAGATTCAAGAATGACTTCTACCAATTTATTTGCATGGCATGGTTTAAAAGCCAGTATAATTTGAAAATAAGAAAAATGATAGCAATAATTAAATATGAACATTTGATTAGTAAAGAGAGGAAGAACAGAAAGTAAAAATAAAATTGAACACAGAAAATGCACTTGAGTTATTAATGTTTTCAGTTATATAAAGCTATGTAAGTTATTAAGATTTTTTTGTAAAACATCCTATGGAAAGCTAAGAAGTTTCATCTGCAAGAAGGCTTCTCTTGAAAGGTAGCAAAGTAGCTATTTTCAAACTTCCAATTTTGGTTCAAGGCATCACAGACAACCGCAACAGTTAACAATTAAATAATTTATTCTGAGGGTTAACGAATTTTTTGAAATGTATCATGGATAACTTACACACTTTACAAAATTTTCGGATGTGAGTAATCCTAAATCCTATGAAATGAAGGAATGTCTTTAATTCTTTAAAAAAGCCAAATATAGACATCTCAATGCGTATAAAAAATATCTTAATTTGAAATATTTTGCTGTTAGCCAAAGTTCTTATTTCCTCTTTACCATATAGAACATAGTGCTTTTATTGAACATAGATGTTCAATGTTTTATAGAACATAGTGCTAGTACCTTAAATCACATCAAAACTTCAGTATTCCCAGTTCCGTCTATTTGGCAGTGATTCACAACTTGGCTTCATTAATACAAATTTGAGTCATGATGACATCGTCAGATGAACTGGAAGGATTTTGAGGAGAGTTTGGCTTTTTTTTCCCTTCTCTTAATGCTGCATAATAGCTTTTCTGTTTCCTCTGCTTTTTGTTTAATGTCGTGTAGCTGTACTTTTGCAGAAGTGAATGCAAGGAGTGCAATACAGCTAAAGCCAGAGGATGCAAAACCAGTTTTCTCAATGTTTTACTTTATACCCTCTTCTTCCTATAACCTTACGGATATGGACCACCTGAGCCTACCTGAGTCATGCTTGGCTGGTTTTGAAATGACTTCTGAACAACTTCTCATTGGCTCTGTACCTTCACAGCATCGGTAACACTTTCTGCTCATGAATATGCAGTTTGTTCAATGTATATGCAGATTACTTTTGTTCTCAGGGCACGAAGCTTTGAGTGTATTCTCAAAGGTTGTGCTTTAAGGAAACTAGGAATAGAAAAAATGTCTTGGGTCACTAAGTTCCTTCTAATACGGCCAATTTCAACATCAATTGCCTTAATAAGAACTATTTCTTTCTTAATTTAATTAAGTTTTTTACTGCTGTTATTCCTGTTCGAAAGTTGTTACAAAATCTTACCAGCCTGATGATTAAAAACAGTCTTCTCTTATACCTAAATGCACTCAAAGACCAGCTATCTCTATGTGGTTTTTTTTGTTTGTTTTCACCTCATTCTTCTCTTTGTCGCTCAGTTTAAATGCATTTTTCCTCTTCCTAGGCATTTATGCCTCTACTGTTTCTAGCCATCATTGTCCTCCAGATCAGCTAATTTCAGCTAGGCTAACCCAGCCATGCTACCCAATTTCCTCCCGTTAGCTGTCCTTTCCATTCCTCCGGGGAGCTCGGTGGCCGCTCACTGGATCACGTCTAGCCTGAATTCTTCAACAGCAGGGACAAGACAATTTGCTAAATGAGGCCTCAGCAGTACTTTGAACAATATCATTTAATATCTGCTTATAAGAGCTCTCTGCATTCCCATGAGAAACGGACAGTATAAAAGTGTGTCTTATCTCACATTTTATTCATCTCTTTCAGGATGATGTGAACGTGTTCTAGACTAATGCTCTCTGATGAACAGGAGTCTAGAGTGACTACCTTGTATTTACACATCTGAACCCTACCCTTACTTTTTAGATGGCAAAAGTTACATGAGACTAATTTTGTCCCAAGAGCAAGACATTGCACCTTGTTCTTTTTAATTTTGCTTCACTTACTTCTCATCTGTCCCCTGGTCCAAGCCTTCCAGGACTTCCTGTGTAATATTCTGGTCTTCCATATTTTAATTTTGATGTACTTTTCTGGAGTGCAGTCCTAGTTCTCCCATCAAGCCTGTCAATGATTAATAATAATAATTATAATAATAATAGATAAACAGTTCCAGGATGTTCCTTTGGAAACTCCACTGCTATTCTAAGCTAAGATATTCTTTTTTTCAATTTTTTCTGGAATTCATTCTCATGTATGAAGTAGAACTTCATTCTCATCATATCTACTGAGTTGAAATTCTTCCCAAGGAATACCAACAATTTTTTTATTTTTAATAAGAAAACTTTTGCATCTCAAGTAGTACTTATTCAGCATTTACATTCTAAAGAGAATCTTTAAATTAAGGGGAAATAATAAAAAAGGCACTAATCTGTCTCTAAAACAAATGCTAAAACTAAATCTGCCTGAGATCATTCTCTGCCACTGAGGTCAACTTTGCCCAGAATGGCCCCACTCTGTGCTAGCTAACTCAGCTTCTAAAACAAGGTGAATATATCCAAATGGTGTATTTTAAGGGAAAGGTCTCTTTTCTTTGGTCTAACTAACTATCTCTGTTTGGGAGAATTCTAATGAGAGTGTCCCAAAAGTTTAAGGGTAGAATTATTCAAGTTCCAGTGCTCAGAAATATTCTGTGGCACAGTTTAATCCACTGGTAGATACAGCCTCTGATTCTGATGAGGTTATTGATAAAGTGTTGCTAGACACATTTCTCCTATTAATAGTCATGCCTTAAATACTTAGAGAGCTTTTTATATTATATTATGCTTCAAGTGGCCTTCTTGAGCAGTATATAAACCAAATCACTTTTCACATAAGAAAATATGTATGTATACGTGTATATATGTATGTGTGTGTGCGTGCATGTATGTGTGTGTTAAAAGAAATTATTTGAATATTTTGTACAATGATACAAATATGCATTTGTGATTAAATTTCATAAAAGAAGTTTGCAATCTCAAATATTTAAGAAAAAAAAAACACACATATACTAGAGAAGAAATGTGAGTCACTCTCCTGTGGAACATTCCCTAATCAGTAACAGTCCTGATAATAAGGGGTGAGATAAACTTTCCTTTATGCATACCCACATTAGCAGATGGGGAAGTAGATATTACACCAAACATCACAACAAGGAACAATATTTGGACTGCAAAGGAAAGTACCTTCAGTAATAACTTAGTGCCTTTTGATGGCGCTTAAGATAAAAATTTTGCTGCTGAAAGAAGAGAGAAATTCCAGACTAAGACTGCTTATTGCAGATACTTCATCGCTACTAATATGATGTAAGAATCTGGCTTTCTAGATGAAGAATAATTAACTATTTTTAAATGGATTGTGTGTCTTTAAAAGTTAAACCCAGCAACCTTCCTGCTTATGTTTCACTGTGGTCGTTAAAATGTTTATTTCTAGGTCAGAAGGATGGTATGCCCAACTAGATCAAGTTGCTGTTCCACCACAGTTCAGGTAAGTATATATACTCAACAAACACTTTTCCTTTGGAATCAGTATCAGAACTTAGCCTGAGGTACAAATCAGTTACTGACAATCAAATGTTACTGACTCGCTGTCCTGGATCCACCTAAAAGTCCTGGTTCAAGAACTGAGGGCCACAGTGACAGATTCAGGAAAGACTATATGGACAAATCCTAGCAATAGTTATGATTAAAAGTTCATTTTTGGTATTACAAAAACTAAAGGAAGGCATTGTCATTTTTTGAAAATGATCAGTACACATGAGCAAACACCAGATTTCCAATTCATCTTTAGCTGGCTCCTGGCAACGCCGAGGGGATACAGAGCATTTTCGTAAGCTGTAGGGGACTGAATTCCATCTACACTGGTACTAGCTGAAAGGGCCACTGAACCAGCCCCACATCCGTCACCAATATTAGCTGCTCAGCAACGGGACAAGTAAAAGTCCCTCTAATACAGAGATATTGAGGGACTGGTATAGGGATGTACTACAGACCAAGTGCCAAGCAACTGAGGTGGAGGAATGCGAGGAAGCATTTTTAATGCATCTACTACTACCTATGCTTCTTGTGAGAGGAGCTGTCATCTAGCCTTTTACAGTCCAACTTTGAAATGCAATGCTGAGGCTTAAATAAATAAATACTGCTATACCAAACAGAAACAGAAACTTATCATCAGGGGACTCAATATTTTTTTCACTTCTAGATCAGAAATAGAGCTATGAAATGAAAAGGGAAAAAAAAGTCACATGGACATTCAGCTGTGTTAGGCCCTATAGGCAAGAACATTAACAAGAAGCAAAAAATGTATAGTGTTAACAATACAGAGATGTGCTCCTTTTCTTTTTACAAAATATATATTTTAATAGAGATCAGAGATACAGAAAGGTTATTTACCTGTAAGTACCAAAAGACAGTGGCATATTTGATTTCACAGAGGGAGAACCACATAGCACCACAACCTCGCCTAATTGTCCGCTTTCGAAAACAATGTGAACCAAGTAAAGAATATTCCTTTAATGGAAGTCAAGGTAAAATAACAACAACAAAAATAGTAGCAGTAGTAGTAGTAGTAGTAGTAGTATTTCCATTACGATAGGGAAAATGAAATCCCATAGTAAAGATCAATTTTGTCAGAGATCTGTCCAAAACTGAAGTAGTTCACTGAGTTAGCATGATTAAGGCTTATCAGCAGCCTACCCTTTCTGTGCCTTTGATTTCCAGGCATCCCAACCAGGCCTCTTTTGTAGCTCAACAAGGTGAAATGAACCTTAAACAACTCATCTAACATGCCTTAGATGCTCCACTATCACACCATTTACCCAAAAGCTGAGATCTTCCGTCAAATATGGTAGATCAAGGAATCAAAAATTTTGCTATCTAAATAGGCAAGACAGACAAAGGATATCAGAGGACACAAGAGAGAGGTGACTTGCCCCATCAAACCACTGTACAAGACACACTGAGGAGAAATTTTTATCAACACTGTTCATAGTTTTTTCACGACCAATGATGACTGCTCCTCATTTTGAAAGGATAGGAACTAGCACATCTACCACACCAATTATTAAAACAAAATAGCAAACAAAACTCCCAAAACATCAAAGCAGTAGATCAAGAATTCAGTATTTGGAAGCACTGTCATGTCAGTGCAGAGGGTCTTTTATTCTTAATTATGTTTAAAAAGTGATGCTCTATCACAGGCAAAAAAGATGAATACCAGCGAATATCTCTAAGAAGCAGAAATGCTAATCATGGGGAAATTAATTCTGTCTTCATCAGAGCAAGTAAAATGACACTTCTACTTTAACAAGGCTGTATAAACAAATTAATTCTAAATGAGGTAGCATCATCCTGCCAGTTCTCTTGCAGAGCTCTGTTCTACCTTCTGCTGCTTTTGTTACTCTGTTTGGAAATTTCCTTTCAGGAGGGAAGAGAAGATTTACTGCAGTGTGGAAACCTTACACAGAAAAACACACATGAAAACAAAGAAAACCTCATTGGCCTGAACACATCTTACTCAGCTTTAAGGAATTAATTAAGGCACCCAACTTTGGAACTTACTTAACTCAGACTTCTGCTAGAACTCTTTCAAGAGAAAGTAAAATGGCATTGCTCAAGTGCAAATCAGATATAGAGGTCCATTTACTGAGGTGCCTGGGTTAATTTAACCTTGGTTAATATGATACTTCTTTGTAAAGGCTTGGCACTAGATGGGATGAAGCTAGGTGCTGTTGCATCTGAAGAACAGTCCTAGACTGTGGGGAATGAAACGGAAAGGGAACGTGCCTAGCTCCACACCAAAATCTGTAAGATCCTTTGCATTGTCAAAGTGGGAAGGTGAGTAAGGCAGAATAATCCTTATTTAACTCTTATATCCTGTGCTGTCATCACGGCAGGATATTCAGAGACCTCACAAGGATCTTGAGTTAGTGCTTAGTATGAAGCTTTTATAGTCTAAACTGAAAAGGCAGAAAGAAGTATTATCTCTATTTTAGAGGAGTGAATTTGAAACAGAGAGCTTAAACAGTTTGCTTTAGGTGACCCAGAAAGACAACTGTTGAGCAGGGAATACCCAACAGACCTTCAGAATCAGTCAGACACTTCAGCCATATATACACTTATTTCTCAAGTTGTCCAGTCAACTGCCCAAGCACTGTAAAGTGAAGGTGATTGGAAAAAGTGAAGAAGAAGAGTGGAGGACAAGTGATGAGATGTCCTTCATTTCTGTCTCTTTCTTTCTCATAGCTAAAGAAAAAAAATCCTTATTCTAGGTTTTCAAATCATAGTCTATATCTTCCCTCTTTTTCTCCAAGAATCTTTTCTTTTACCTTCTTGCCTTCATTTTTCCCAGCTCACTTTCTCTGTATGGTTCATTCACAGTTGCGTAGCAACAGCATGTTCCCTTAAAAAAAGCGACTTGCTAGATAAAAAAGACTGAATGAAAAAAAAACAAGCTGAACAGAGTCTTAACAAGACCATAAAACAAGCATATTTTCTGACAGGTTCTTTCCAAATAATAACTAAGGAGGTGTGTGGACTGATGGGAGGTAGGAGTCAGGAAGAATCGGCATTTCTAACATTTGTTTCCAGCTGCCCCTCTCTAGGTCTCTAGGGAGGGTCCTCTGAAGCTTTCTATACATTTGGAAAGACCAAAGAAAAATGTGGGATAAAAGAAGGAATGAGTGTATAAGGCCCAAATAACCAATTAGAAACTCATATTAACATGCTCATGTAACAAGGAACAAAAAAATACTTTAACTCTTGCAACAGCCTTAGCTGTACAACTAGCTCTGTGACTTTGAAGGATTCTTCCCCAAAGGAAAATTGATTTGTTCAAGGACACATGTGAGTAAAACCAAGTTTTAAGTTCAAAATTTAATCATTTATCCTAACACACAAAATAGGCGCTGGAGATCCCACTGTCAGATCATACTTATTACTGCAGGTTGGTTGCACTTACCAGAGTCAAGGCTGAGTGTCAAGCAGGATGCTCCCACAAAAGGCAGAAAGTCAAGCAGTTTACACACATAAAGCCAAAGCCAGACATTTGATAGCAGATTGTCACAGCAGAATGCAGGATGATCAATATTGTATAAAAGGTTAGTAGAGAGGATGAGAAAGTCTTCTCTGACCTTAAAAATTACTTTCTAAGACTGAAAACTAGTGTCACTGAGTGTCATATCAACCTATTGCAAATAATGGAAGCCTATCTTACAGAAGTTAATGTCATTTCTTCAATCCATAAGCAATTCTTTGTTTGCTACCCCCAACATGCTTTCATTCTCCCATTTAAATCCATCACTCATTTACTCCAGAGGAAAAAGAGGACATGTACAAAGAGTCAGAGAAAGGCCAGCTTTCTTAGCAAGATAATAGGGCTGACTTCTCCATGGCATGATTAGGTGCCAATACAGTCATTAATCATGGCCTTGATCTATGCAGGCTAGATCATTGCTCAGGTTCTTAGCATGCAGAGGAAGATCTTCGTGTAGGACAACAGAAGTAAGGAGAGGAATACTGCATCAGGAAATGGTTCAAGAACTGAGATTTAAATTTTCTTCCAACTCAGCTGCCAGATGCATTATAGGACACAAAAGAATGTCTCTCCTGGACTCAGAACTGTAACAGAGAGGGGTAGGTGCTCAGAGTGACGGGAAATCTTGGTCAGAGTGATTTTTTTCATCTTGATTCTTGATCTTATCTTAGTCTATTCATTTAACTTCTCTAATGAATCTTTTCTTGTAAAGCCTATTTCTGTTTCAGGGAAGTTGTGAGATGAATGTTTATAAAAGTCTGTTAAGAAAAGCAAGATTCAAATACTAAGTATTACATGAATGGCAATAATTAAGATCAAGTCTAGAGAGATAAATACACTATCCTTCTCTTCCTCTACTGGGAAGTTTGCCCACATGTTCATGTCATCTACCATAACGAGCAGCCAGATAATGGAGATGAGGTACAGACTAGCAATTTGTTTTTTCTAAAATTTCACTGTAAATAAGAAGAAAGGTTTGATACCTTTCTATCTTTTCTGGGAAAATGAGGTAATAGAATACTCAAGGAAAGCAAACATTTTTTAATTGGATGCCAGCAGCTCTAAAGAATATGGGACTTGGAATCAGGATGGGCTGAAATGTGTGAGACACGAGACGAAGTGCTGTGTGAGAAGGAATGAAGACAATAACATCAGAGGTCAGTAGTAAAGCTCTTGGTAATCACAGTCCCAGAAAGTTAGAAAGGAATTCATAAGGAGATTATATGTTTTGGGGGAGAATTAGGATTAATGAAGTAATGGAAAATGTGATAAATAACACTGGTGCAATATTGCTGATCAGAACATATAAAGGAAAAGGATCAGCAGCCTGTAACATATGGGAGTCAGGTGAAGTGGAATTTTTTTTTAAGTATATGTGACTGAATGTACCTAATATTGTCTGTTCCTGGAAAATAGAGTCCTTGTCAACTCTTCGTCAGAAAAGCACTTGGAAATCTCAAATGCACAGATAGAGAGAAAAAAATAATAACTGAAATTCTATCATAGAAGTGCATGAGCTAATATGCAAAATTAGATCCAGCCATTTTGTTGATCAAATACAAAAAAAAAAAAAAAAAAAAAGAAAAAAGAAAATATAGAAAGGATTAGGATTTGTTAAGGATGTTATGATTCATTCGTAACCAAAGGAAGTATTGAAATTTGATATAGATGAGAATAGAAATGCATTGAGATAGGCTTACAGGAGGCCAGTTTGGTAAATTTGATTTAGAAACTGACTCTGAGACAGCATAAGGAGAATTCATTTTGAAAACATCTGAACATAGTAGAAAGTTTCTGATGACCTTTTATGTTAAGATAAGACAGTAGAGGCAATAAAACCTCTCAATTAAAGATGTTCATAAGCAGGCTAAACTGCATCTTGATATGACTGATGATGATGATACAGTACAGAGTGCAGACACTTCACTACAGCTTGCACCTGAATATCCTCACCTCCTTCACCTCCTGTCTAAGAATCACCTCATAGATGGATTTTTATCAATTGAATCCAGGCACATACTGTATTTATAAAGTTCATACTCTTCTCTGAAATGTAGTTTCATTCGATGCTCACGTGTACTTTCACATCTGATTAGTGCTGCCCTTCTTTGCCAGCTTCCAGTAACTACTCTATTAAATAAAATCCTTCAAAGACTGTTGGTAAATGTGAAGCTGGTATAAGGTGGGCAAATTATAACACTAATAAATTAATTCTCCAGCTAACATGAACACTGATTAACCTATCTACGCTGCTCTGTCAAGAACTGCACACAGGACTACAGCACTCTTTTAAGAGCAAGAAGAACTAATCTCTCCTGATCTGTATCTTCTAGTAGCAGTGCAACAATTCATTCATCCACTTTGCCCTATTTTTTCCATCTAATCTAAGGCAGCCAGCAAAAACTATTTTGATCTGTGGATACAGAATATTGTATGAACTCACACTGAAGAAAACAAATTCATGTCAGTTAACTACTGAATAACCATCAGATGGAAAAACAAATTTCAGGGTGGCAATCACCTCCTGGGACTAATACATCCATCCTCAATATCTAAGATAGATGAGATGAATTACTCTTTGGAGGTGATTATTGCTCTTCATTGACTGCAAAGAAAGTCTACAAAACTAATTTAACCTATATACTGAAAACTTAGTTGGTTTAACTATATCCTTAATGACTCTGTTCAGTCCGTGATTTCACAGTGATTATCTCTTCATTCCATCACCAACTTTGTGAGCCATTTAGTCTTTTCATACGTTATGAATGTTTTTGCATGAGCTCTTTACTACATTCAGTATGACACTCAAAAAAATTTCTAACAGAATTCCCACCTGTAAGTACAAGATAGCTCACAAATAAATAGCAATAAAGCATATATTTTTTTAAAAAGTGACTTGTTTGTATTCTTTATGTAAGAAAGCAACTTTAATGCATCAATTAATAACTTTTATTCTGGTTTAATGGATCATGCTTATTTTCAGACATATGTTCTCCAGATTAGCTCTCAAGACTCCTAGGTGGCAGCTTAAGACAGAAAAGCCTTCGTTTCTCTGCCCCAGCCATGTATCAGAGATCACCACACCTGTAGCAGCCAGTCTAAGGGAACGTATACCCACGCATATGCTGCTACATTTAGTTGTTCAGTAGCTGAGCTTAAAGTCACATGGGAAAATGAGTGTGCACTGATGTGAACTGGAGCAATCTAGGTCTTGTAACAAACAGATGTCCATTCCTCTGTACAGAAAGCTGTATATCGAATAGGAAACCACTGAGGGCCATAAAGGTGCGAGTACCTCTTCTTCCTCCCCACTAGTTCGAAAGGTTCAGTTAGAGCTGTAAGGATGTGGGGAACAGATACTACAGTGCAGTGAAATGCCATCTGAGGGATAAACTTCTGGGTATGTGACATCATGGCTAACACCCACCCCTAGTTCTGTAGAGGGTTTTAGGTAAGAGTGTGAGCTGCTGTAGAGGGTTTTAGTTAAGAGCGTGAGCTTCTATTATACCGAATTAACACAGATAAAAGAATTACAAAATACATCACACAAGTATTTGTGATAATGTGTGCACACAGGTCTTAATTCATGGTTGGCAGTAGACTTGAACAGGCAAAAGGATCTATGAACTACCCATAGGGCAGACTGCTATAAATATGGATCCCAACGCTGGGGAGACAGCTGGAGGGGACAAGCTCCCATTTTCTTTCAGGTAGGCTGCAAAAGCATCCAGTTATATTTTCAATGTGTTTAGCCAATTTTTGTCTATCCAATCATCAGTAAAGTGATTGTGGCACGTGTGAAAATATCTGCGCTCACTTTCAGTATCGACAGTAGCAACATAATTTCTGTTCAAGTGCTTTTGGGTGTCTGGATAGTGAGTAGGGCAACTAATCAGATCTAGACTCTATGCCACTGCATTTAGATTGCTGTTCCTAGCTGGGGAACACCAAGAAGTGTTAAAGCATCTAGCTGATACATATAGTGTGCTGATACTGAATGGGAAAGAATTCCTATCTTTTTAAAGGCCATGCAATTCACAAGGATTAGGGAGGAGCAGAGACCAAATTGTGTCTCAGAGAATAACAAGATGTCTTCTACTCAGGCCGCTAATGGAGGTACCAATTTAACCCATGAATCCTCATGTGAAACAAAATCAATCTATTCTGACATCTGATTCCTTAAGAATAATCACTAGACTAACAAGTGGAGAGGCTAGAATGGAGTGAAACTGAAGAGGCATTTCTGTTTCAAGCAACTGCCAAAATACCTATTTACCACTGAGACCAGAACAACTCCGAAGCAGCTGTTGTGCTCTTCCGGGTAAATAATATGTGTTAAAAAATGTATAAACATTTATACTTGTTTACCTTTGAGACACCAGCTTCTCTGAAGCAGACATTTCCCTTGCTGTATACATAATACATGTTTCATTTGAAAAAAAAAAAAAAAAGCCTAAATTCATAAAGGCAGAAGGGTATTGTAGGGTATTGTATATCTACAGTGCTGTATCACTTGTAAATATAGAGAGAGAGGAGCCTTAGCATAAAATACTGTCTTATATTTTACCTTCAAAGTCTTTTGCAAGATGCTCAAAGCATTCCTATCAGCTTGGCAAATACTGTCATCTACCCACTTCTAAGATAAGGAAGTGAAGGCCATGGTTTTGAGAAGTATTCACTGAAATGCAGGCCTTAGTTCTCATACGCCCGGTGTGAGCCACGGCTAGCAGCAAGCTGGACGTACGTTCTCAGGCAGTCGTGCTCCCCTGCGGTTTCAGCTCGCCTTCCATCACCGCTAGCAGTCTCCAGCCAGGCATCTAGTCTTAGCTAATGGTTGAGGCTCCCTGTGTAGCCCATGGAGAGTGAGAGACACCTCTAGAGAATCCTTCATCTCATTTCTTACAGATGCGTTCTTACAAAGGAAAAAATTACTTCACAGTGGTATCAGTCTTTCTCCATTTACTAGAGAGGGCTCTCAGAGAGTTGTTATAAACCACACACCTACTTTCAGCTGACTGGACCTAATCCGCACTCCCACTGAGTAAAGAAGAGGCCTTCAGTATGCAAATATTTTCAGGGAAGAACTAAAGCTAAAGGATTTTCCAGAGGAAGGAAAAACTAAGCGTATACAAGGACTAACTCCCTTTCTCCTTTCCCTCTCAGTGTGCAGAGCTAATACAGAAACATAAATAATATCACAGGTGATTAGCTGATCTAACAGTGGAGTCTTGGACGTCTGGTCTTAATCCACAGCCCAGAAGATATTTGTGTAATCTGTGGCCATTCTTTGCCAAAGCTTTAAATTCCTTTGAAGATACTGAGGGTCAAGGGGAGCCGTGACATTAAAGTCTAAAACTCACTAGAGGGACTGGCGAGATCAAAGACTGTAGTGTACAGAGGAAATGGAAATTATTTAATGCTCAGTTAGCTGTGATAGGGAGAGAATGTATTTGATGACCTCAGTGGTACAGATCCACTTTCCTATGTTTCAGATAAGATTTTTTTCAGCATCTCATTTTCAGTAACTTGAACCCAAACTGGAAACTAAATTATCGATCCTCCTTCTCAATAAATTTAATAGTGAAGCTTGCCTATAGCCTTGAAGAACGTGGAATTTTGAAAAGGCTCAGTTTCTGTAGACTTAGTGTGAACAGGTAGCTATTAACATACTAAAAGATCTTCAGTGTATGTATTGAGACAGGAATTCAACTCCTGCTGCTGAGCAATGGACATTGTTCCGGCTGATCAAGCAGTAAATGGGTATCTGATCCTCTAGGCTTGTATGACAAAGGAGACTGGATGTTAACACCAAGCAGCTCCCTCCTGGAGTACAGTAACTTGCATGGCATTACCTGTTTCAGCCTGAGACATCTCATTTCAGGAGGATCTTTGACTGTGTCTTATTGTGAACCTGTTTAAGATCCATAAGTGTAAACAAGTGCTGTCTAAAACTGCTATGGTGAGATACAATTCATTTTTCTTCAGCTTCATCTCACCCATTCTCCAAACTCTGATTAGTAAACATCCATAAACTTAGCCATGTTTGCTAGAGGAGATTATCAATCCCTTTAGTGGAAGTTAGCCATGGTTTCTGCAATGCATCATTGCCTCTGATGCTTTAGACAAAGGTAAGCAATCTTATTAAATGGTCTGAGAGTGCTATCCCTGGTAAGAAGATCAATTGATCAGTCTGCCTGTCTGCTATCTGTCTGTTGATTTATTTCTGATATCCACTGGTAATCACTTTATATTCTCAAGCTTCATATTTAAAAATAACACATTTTACTATTTAACAAAAATAAATTAGTTTGTGCCTGCAAACTTTCCACACTCAGAACATCCCCATCTTTAGTTGGCATTTCATATGCAAATTTGCAATAAGAGAATATTATAAATATTGGATCTGCAGTAGCAAGGGAGTTAAAAAGAATGGCATAAAAAAACATTTTATTTTAATCAGAAACATCCTAACTGAGGAAGAAATATAAACACATCTGTTATTCTTACTATTATCAGCTAAAGACCCAAAGGCTAGGTGATAGTTTACAAGATGAGTCCCTTGCTGTTATCTTGCATCTTGTTTTCTTGTTCTAATCCACTTTCACAAGCTCAACAATTTGATCAAGCATTATTCACCATCCAGCATTTGACTTATTGCCAACGTCTCATTACATTCTGGAGAAAGACCTAATTGAGTCCCAGGTTAATAATTAATGAAGCTTTAATTATTAATTGCTGTCTTATTGATAAAATCATTATGAGAGGGCATGGCCTTTGTACCATTAATAGGGGAATTCTATGACACGTTTTTACACATCTCTTCATTTTCTAGAATGTCTTTTCTTTTCTAATATGTATTATATCAGTTAAGGGATAGTCTTGTTAAATTAGTATCATTCTAACAGCATCACACCCCCACTACAAAACAGAATTATTGATGAACCCATCCATTCATGAGGATGTAGGTAACAAATAAAAAAGTCAGTCAAAAGAGTCAGTGAAAATTGTCAATATCATTATATCCTAATGATAGGGACACTCAGCTTATTTAGCACTTTTTGTGTGGTGTTACCTTGCTTTACACAAACCCTTTTATAAAATCTATCACTTTTCATAGACCTTTTCCATATCTTTTTGTATGGAAGTTTACTTCTGCATGGGAGTAAATCTACTAAACAAAATCTAATTTTTAGAACAGCAGAACATCCAAAACTCCCACTGGAAATCAGCTCTGAAAGTACTGCTTCACTCCACCTCCACAAACCAGTGAGTGAGCCCTCGTTTTCTTGCCTGTATCTTCAGGTTCCCCAGAAGTGGACATGTTCAAGAACAACAGGAAGGGCTTCTTTAGATGCATCAACAGCAAGAGGAGGACTAGGGAAAATGTGGGCCCACTACTGAATGGGGCAGGGGCCCTGGTGACAAGGGATACAGAGAAGGCAGAATTACTGAATGCCTTCTTTGCTTCAGTCTGCACTGCTAAGGGCAGCCCTCAAGAATCCCAGAACTTGGACACAAGAGAGAAAATCTGGAGAAAGAAAGACTTTCTTTTGGTCAAGGAGGATCAGGTTAGAGGGAAACTTGATGTCCACAAACACACCGGCCCTGATGGGATGCATCCATGAGTGCTGAGGGAGCTGGCAGAAGTTGTTGCTAGGCCACTCTCCATCATCTTTGAAAGGCCCTGGAGAACTGGAGAGGTGCCTGGGGACTGGAAGAAAGCCAGTGTCACTCCAGTCTTCAAGAAGGGCAAGAAGGAGGACCCAGGAAATTAGAGGGTGGTCAGCCTCTAATTCCTCCTCGAAAAAGTGATGGAACAGCTCATTCTGGATGTTATCTCCAAGCATATGGAGGAAAAGAAGGTGATCAGGAGTAGCCAGCATGGATTCACCAAGGGGAAATCCTGCTTAACCAACCTGAGAGCCTTCTAGGATGGAATGACTGGCTGGGTAGATGAGAAAAGAGCAGTGGACATTGTGTACCTTGACTTCAGCAAGGCTTTTGACACTGTCTCCCATAACATCCTCCTAGAGAAGCTCAGGAAGTGCAGGATAGATGAGTGGACAGTGGGGTGGATTGAGAACTGGCTGAAAGGCAGAGCTCAGAGGGTCATCATCAGTGGTGTGGAGTCCAGCTGGAGGCGTGTGTCTAGTGGCATCCCCCAGGGCTCAGGACTGGGTCCCATCCTGTTCAACTTCTGCATCAATGACCTGGATGAGGGGACACAGTGCCTCCTCAGCAGGTTTGCTGATGATACCAAGCTGGGAGGAGTGGTTGACATACCAGAGGGCTGTGCTGCCATTCAGAGAGACCTGGACAGGCTGGAGAGCTGGGTGGAGAGGAACCTCCTGAGGTTCAACAAGGCCAAGTGCAGGGTCCTGCACCTAGGGAAAAATGACCCTAGGCACCAGGACAAGCTGGGGGCTGACCTTCTGGAGAGCAGCTCTGCAGAGAAGGACCTGGGAGTGCTTGTGGATGACAAGTTGACCATGAGCCAGCAATATGCCCTTGTGGCCAGGAAAGCCAATGGTCTCCTGGGGTGCATTAGGAAGAGTGTTGCCAGCAGGTCGAGGGAGGTGATCCTGCCCCTCTACTCAGTCCTGGGGAGGCCTCGAGTACTGTGTCCAGTTCTGGGCTCCCCAGGACAAGAGAGACATGGGGCTACTGGAGAGAGTCCAGTGTAGGGCTACGAGGATGATCAGAGGGCTGGAGCATCTGCCCTATGAGGAACGGCTGTGAGAGCTGGGCCTCTTCAGCCTGGGGAAAAGAAGACTGAGAAGGGATCTTATCAATGTCTACAGAATATCTTAAGAGAAAGTGTCAAGGGGACAGGGCCAAATCCGTGTCAGTGGTGCCAAGCAACAGGACAAGAGGCAATGGGCACAAACTGAACCACAGGAAGTTCCATCTGAATATGAGGAAAAACTTCTTTACTGTGAGGGTGACAGAGCACTGGACCAGGTTGCCCAGAGAAGTTGTGGAGTCTCCTTCTCTGGAGATACTCAAAATCCTCATGGATATGAGCCTGTCTAACATGTTCAAACTGACCCTGCTTGAGCAGGGGAGTTGGACTAGATGATCTCCAGAGGTCCCTTCCAACCTCAACCATTCTGTAAATCTGTGATTCTGTGAAGTGTTGTCACCTGGCAGGAAGCTTAGAAGAGGTCTGAACACATTTTACTGAGCTCGGTAGCAGAATCACTGGGTATATCTATATTTTCTATTATGGAGAAGGCCATTCCAGATGATCTGATGGTCTTTGGTCTTAGTCACTGTGCTTCTGCAACAACATACAATTATAGACAACTGTATGACAAAATGGTATGTGACAGACAGCCAAGAATACCAAGAATAGATGAAAATTGAGGCATAGAGGCTATGTCTGACCAGTTATATCAGGTAGGAAAGTAGCACATCAGAGCGGTTACTGTAAGTGTTCACAGTCTCATTAACTTGGTGCAAAAATATATCAGACAAAGTGAAGCTGAGTTTTCAGCTGAAAAACTCAGCTCAGAGTTTTTCAAGGAACATGGAACAACTCTAGTTTGTTATCAGTTATTTTGCCTATGCACTTCTAAATAGCATGTTCTCAAAACGTATTGGTATGTAGCTCAAGACTTATTCACATTTCACTGTGCACTGTTTATAATCAGAAAAAAAAATCCAACAGACCAGCATGTTGGTTGCTGATAGCACTGATGTTTAGAAGACAGGTTTTAACATAGCATGTTGGCTGAAAATAAGAATATGAAAATGGTTTTTAAAGAAAATTTTATTATTGTTCCAAAAACTAAAACTAAAGAATCTTGGTAATAGCTGAGTTCTGAAATTTTGAAGGTATAGATTAATTTGTATGATCAAACAAGAAGTAGAAATGATACAGAAGGTCAAGAATCTGAAATTAAAAATTAAACAACTGTCAAATTCTAAACTTAGCTTTAACTCTGTACAAAGCAGCTAAAGGAGAGAAAAAAAAGAAAATGAGAAACTTTCTTTTTGATTGTCAACTCATTTTCCAGGAAGTTATTAAGAAAGAGACAAGTGATTCCAGTGTTCAGTAATTGCTAGCACATGCATTTCATGGCTACGGTACTCATTTGTTTTTGAAGTTGATATAAAAATTCTACATTAAGCCCAAATTTTGGACCATTGCCTCCGCTTCCATTGCTGGTCTCTAATGAAGTGAAAATTCTGAGATGCTTTTGCAGCTGAAGTAGTTTTTGTTAGTTGTGTTTGTGTTCAACAGTTTTATTAGCCTTTCAATTGTGATATGTGAAATTCTTGTTTAGAGTTAGAAGAGACCAAGCACCTGCATGAGCAGCAGCCTTGTCCTGACAGTGGTCTCATCTTCAGAGGTTTAACAGGAACCTCCAGTCTGCTCAGATGCTGGCTAAAAATGTTAATTTAACAGACACTGTTTCCAGTGGTCAAATATGTGGGGTGCATGTGATGGGAGCTGAACGAACAGATCCATCCTAGAATTAAGGAAAAGAACACTTTCCTTATTACAGATACTGTGATCTAATCTTCTGTTATTTTCCAGACCTTTTTCTTAGTGTTCATGGTTAATCTCTCTTTACGTCTTTCTCTCTCTCATATTCAGAAGCTGAAATAAGACTGGCTTAGTGTTGTAATTCAGTTCTGATATTGCACAGGGCCAGTGGAGACGTATTTAGATTCAGGCTTGGCTTTGTGTTTGAGAGCCAGAATATTAACAGGATATCTAGGCCAAATGCAATCCAAATAACCATTCCCATCAATTATTCTCTTATTCTAGTCACATCTAATGCTTCCCTAGAGCCAAAGTCAAGCTCATAAGAGCAGAGGTAGGACAAGAGAAGGTGGGGTACAGGGAGCTTACAATTACCTAGGTACTATGCTAATTTGGCTGGAAAAAATGGGGAATATATTAAGTGGAGACTCTGTTACATTTTCATAAGGCAGATAAATGTGCACACCCCTCACATTTTAAAAAGCTGCCTTGCATCTCCAAAACAAAGCTATATCTTAAGGGAGCAACTCCATCCCCAAAGATAAAATCTCTTCACTCATACTTATGTAGCACGGTTACACTGACCTAAACCGTAGACTAGGTAATTGGTGGTGAAGTTTAGTGAGAACATCTGCTAAATATGTTGAAAAATAGCTGCAAACATTGAATGAGTTATCATATAGTCTTTGCAAAAAGTAGGCAGATTCTGTGAAATGCCTACAGCCATCTTCCATTAGTAGTACATAATGTTTTCAGCTACTTACATAAGAGGGACAAGAACTTGATTGGATTTACATCATTTAGCTAGAGGCAGTAAGGAGCCTTCCATAAGAAGCAAATATTAATTCTTTTGCCGGTCTTATTCCGTGGGTCTTTAGCATTGGAACTGCACTCTTGTATTAATTTAGGAGATAACTGAAAGTGTGTTTCATAAGATTCATTACTCTTAAGTAGTACGTTAGTTGTTATCGCTAATAAATAATCTGAAAAAAGAACTCAAAGAATTTATCCAGTTTTATATCCACACTCTTTCCTTAAATGAAAATTGTATTAGCGTAATTGAAGATAGCATAAAGTATATAATATAAGACAGCTCTAAGTATACAGATTTAGATATTTTACAAGTTTGGATTGACTTTTAAATGCCCACTTGAATGTTGCAAGCAAAATTGCAAATTGCAGCCCATGTAATTTAAAATCTGAGTCATATTGATGGAGATGGGTGGCTCTGCAGTGCAGGCTGAGTGTGTTTTGGCTTTTCGGAGCAGTTACATTATGGCTGGAGTCATGATATTGCTTCTTCCCCACCCTTTTGGAGAGTAGGAGTGAAAAAGATGCCTGTGCTGTATCAGGTGCTATTTTCAAATCTATTATTTTAGGTACAAAATACTTTCAGCATCAGATGATGAGACATGCTCTGGCTTCCAAAACATCAAAAGCATCCATCTATGGCAAACCTAAAAGAGGCAACAAATCTCTGTAGCATATGCCACTAAAAGAGTTTCATCTTTGTAAAAGTTTAATTTTCTCCTTGAAAAAGAAAACAGAGCTGTCCTCTTCTTCCAGCAGATAACCCTTGAATCCTCAGCTCGCCAGAAAGATAAGCATTTTCGTTGTTTTGTGTATATACAAAGTTATTCCCTAATTCCCTTACTTCTTTCCAATTCAAATCTCTTCCACCATCTTTTCTACGCTAATCTCTCCTCTCAATCACTTCACAGCCTTCTGTTTTCTAATTAGTTTCTTTTCCATACAATTCATCAGTATCAATCTCCTTTTTCCTTTTTCAGGATTTTGCATCCGTTGGTAATTTGTCTCCTGAGGATTGTTCAGCAGGAACCCTAAGCTCAACATAAGGTAAATTTTCATGTAAAATGCACAGAAACTTTTGCCCAGTGTGGCTCATCCAGCAAGTTAAACAGAGAATCAGCACTCTACAAGTAAGTAAGTAGAAAAATAAATAATTAAAAAATGTGTGCCATAAATATTTTCTGATACTATACAAGCTGTTATTAAGAATTAACTGTAACAGAGACTTTTATGCAGGTATCCCCTCTCATCCACATGTGTCTTAGCCACAAAATACTCATTTTGTATGAAAAATATTTTTCTTTAAAATTAAGTTATTTCATAAAAAGAGGAATGAATTTGCCCATAAGGAAAGAGGTTATCCCTCCCACTTCTGCCAATAAACAGATTCTTGAAATCGTTTCTATGACCTCCAACAGAGGAGATATTGAGCCTGGCACACCTCTAGTTTTGGTATGGGTTTTCCTGCCATACTGATTCTGATGCCTCCTTCTGTAGTTGCCTTTTGAAGGATGACCTCCCTCTGCACAGCTTCCTTAAGAGGTGTTTAAAGCGTTCATCTGCAGTAAGCGATGATGCCTAAAGATAGTTCACAGGAAGATAAACACAAAAATTCTTTGGAGGACCTGGGGTCTGGTCTTTCTCATCATAAATTAAAGTCATAAATTGGGGCTAATAGTTCTACACAATTTTACTGAGTATGACGAGGATTATTGCATCAAAAATTATCACGTTCTCCAAAATTATAATAGCAGAGATCTAATAAGTTCTAAGAAAAGAAAGATCCAAAGCGGAGAATACTG
This sequence comes from Rhea pennata, assembly GCF_028389875.1. Taxonomy (NCBI): domain Eukaryota; kingdom Metazoa; phylum Chordata; class Aves; order Rheiformes; family Rheidae; genus Rhea; species Rhea pennata. The sequence continues at coordinate 5,101,011 of NC_084666.1, forward strand.
CCAGCAAAACACAAGTTTATGAGGATAAAGTTTAACTGCATTTTAGAAATGCAAGAACTGTGCCATAAACTGCCTCTTTAAGACATAGCAAATGTATATGTGTATATAGTTATAAAAGGAATTGTGAGTCTCCAAAAGCGTAGCAGTTACAGTGTCGCCAGTTATACCAGCAATCTGTGCGCGCGACGGTCTGCAGTTAACAGGAAGGCACGTGAAGAACCAGCTTTCATGTGTGACCAAATTGGGCAGCTGTTGAGGTATTATTGTTGGCACTGGTCTCAGATGCAGATACCTGAGGTGAAAAAGGAGGAGCAGTTTCAAACATATAAATAAATTCTAGTGGTAAATCATTCCATTTAGTTGTACAGAGAAAATAGCCACGTGAGGGGAATGTGTTTTGAAGCGTCCTTTCTAGTTTTGTTGCAAGAAATAAATAAAAAATATTTGCATGATATAAACAATTTATGTCATTGCTCCGTATCTCCACTTCTAATTAAACAATGCTCCAGTTAAACTTTGATTGGATTGCTTCAGGTAAAATAAAATAAAAAAATGTTGAGCTCCAGATGTAATTAATTTGAGTGAAATTTTTTTCTCTTTTCCCACAGTTACAGGACACTGTTCAGAGGAATTATTCATCTAGTTATAAATCTTTTCTACGACCAAGGTCAGCCTCCCCCCCCCCCCAACTTGCTCTTCTGTATTAAGAAAATACTTCAGATTCCTTCCTCCCCGACACCACCAATGAAACACCAACTGTTTAACATACAAAGAACATCTTTATGCAAACAGCAAAGCCCAGCAACTGAATTGCAGAATTCCAGAGCAAAATAGAGGAGCTTTCGGAAGTTAGACAATTTTCTTTGTCTAGCAGTTTTGGTGTTTGCAGCTTTTGACTAGTAGTCATTGAGTTTCTGTTAGTCTAATGTTACATTAGGGAAGAAAAAAAAACTGCAAGGCCTGGCACCTTGAGCCCCTAAATCCGCTGGATTGCTGTTGGCACCAGCAGGAATATCATGCATTCAGCAGTGGAGGATTCTCAGCTATTTTAAAATTCAAGGACAGTAATATTTTAGCCCCTGGCTTTAAAGAGGTAGACAGAAGTATCAAACGTGTTCAGGAGGTGTAAAAAATCGAACTAAGTGAAGAGTAACCTTTGACTGAGAACTTGGAAATACATTAAAAAAATACTATAAAAAGGAAAGATGATGCAGTGACTGCACACACCAAATAAACATTTGACCAAGGGACGCAAGAAACACAGCGGCTGTGTACAGCTGATCTCAGGGGCATGCCGGGGTGGCAGCCACACCACCTAAGCCCAGCGCTTCTTTGCAGTGCATCCACTATACTGAATATCAGCACAGGAGCCACTGACCTCTTTGTCCTGCAGCGTGTTAGCTGTTTATCTTTCCTTCTGGTCTAAAGCACATTTCCCAACTGGTTTGTGTGTATTTGAGGCAGGGAGCCTCACTTAGCGCCTCACAGGGGCTTGCAGGGTGCATCTATACCGGCAGAGAACAGGAGCCAAGGTCCATTCCCCGACCTCCAGGGAAAGGAACGTACGAGGGATGGATCTGTAGAGCTAAATCCTCTCGTTACTAGAAGAGGGTTGCTTCAAACACACAGCTAGGGCCCGGGCTGTTTTACAGGCCATGAGAGCGCAGCGTGTGGCAAAAGAGCTATCCGGCCAGGTCACAGCTGCCGTGGAGCACGCTAAAGACCTTCACACCCGTTCCCCCAAAGGCGGCAGAAAGGACCTTCCCTACTGCCTAACGCAGCAGCGGAGTCTCGCTTCATGGGCTTCGCAGGTGCTAACGGCGTGCAAATAATAGATGAGCAGATACACTGCTTTTTAACAAACAAGCAAAAACGTTTAGCAACTCAGTAACGCTGAATCCCTCTGTATGTCAAACATTTACAACAGTTTCCTTTGGAAGAAATCTCTACTCTTTTCTTACTCTCAAAGACACAAAACAAAATTTACAAAATTTACAAAGGAAATACATTGCAGACCCCTGGAGCAGCGTGGAGTTATGTCTGTACCCTCTGAAAGCTCAGGGAAAATATATAAAATAACATTTCTTCTATGAAAAAGAATAGAAATAAGCATATACAGAAGGTGGGTACATTTTGCATCAGTCTTTGTAAAGAAATTCCCAACGAGCAGAACAATGATATTAATAAACCAGTGCAGAACCAAACATTTGAATACATGAGCCTGAATATCATACATAAACAAGATACGGAGACAAAGACGGAACACTATATTAAAACCACAAAAATATTATTGTATGGCAATTCAGGGCGAGATTTTAAACCATTTACAAGTTCAAAATTGTTCCTTTCCTTGTGTAAAATTTTGAATGCAATTTTATCTCTATCAATGATTGGCATTTTGTATGCTGCCAAAAATCAAATGTATACTATTCTACTTACATTAGAATAAGATATTTTTCAAACACATTTCATAACTCATCATTAAACACAAAAATCCTAAAGAAATTCATTTTAAATGAATTAATGGCTGGAACAACTCATTGGTAATATTAACCAACACAGAAAGTAAATTGTGATTTTTTTCCCCATCAGATTACAATGTATCCTGCTTCTTTAAATGAATAATGTGAAAATTTTTCAAATGACTCAAAGGTGTCTCTCCTGACATGTCTTCTCAACTAGTTCACAGAACTAAATCTGAATTGAATTCTGAACTCGTATTGCATTGAATCTGTTTTTCTAACGCATTTATAGGGAGCTCTCTGAGTGCAGTGGAGGAAGGACATCCCTCTCTGCTTTTAACTCATGTCCCATTAAAGTTCCCCATTTTCTCTTCACTGCAGTAAGAAATCTTAATGCTAGCACCTCATTCGTGCAAAAAAAAAAAAAAAAAACCTTCAGCAGTCATTGCAAGTAGGTGTTTTGACAAAGAGCACAAAATATGATCCTTTTGTTGTAGGAGTGGTTTTTCCTTTTTTTGCACAGTGGATCTTTACTGTTGCCAAGTTTATATTTTAGGATTTTGCCTGAGCAGTTCCTTTTGGTTTGTCTTCTGAGGTTTCAGATTAATGAGAGCTTCAGGTAGAGCCATTTCTTAATATTCTTATCATCAGTCGTTCTGCTGGAGATAATCCAGATGCAAGTGATCCTGATCAATACGCCATAATTGCTGTATACACATCTTCTGATTTTTACCAGCTTTTTTTTTTTTTTTTTTTTTTTTTTTTTTTTTTAATTTGCACTGCTATCTCTGCCTCTGTGATCAGGGGAACATGACTTCTGATATGACAGTTAAAAAAACCCCAGTATTTCCACAAATAGAAGACACGCATCGGAGGTGTTAATATGAAGCCCATTGCCTGCTATGAAGAGCTTAGGAATTTCATATCTTGCAAGTATTGACTTTAGCTTTTGAATGACATGTGGAGACGACATCTGTGAAAGCAGAGCCAAGTCGGTCTATCTGGAGAAGTAATCAGCTATGATAATGTATGTGTCTCCTTTCCAGAAAATAAAAGCTGTTGCTATTTGCTGCCAAGGTCTGGCAGCTTCCCTTGTATAGATTAATGATTTTAGCAACTGTTTCTTGGGGGGTTTTGTCTGGATTTTTTTTTTCCCCTTCATGTTATATTCTTCGTGGCTGTCTACTTAGGTTTGAATTGCTCTGGTCGAACCCTACAGTCTGCTGAACTCATGCTATGCCCTTGTGTGCAGTCTCGTGTCTCTTTAGGAGTTTGGCAAGCAGTTATTCTGAAGTATCAGAGGACCAAAAATACTTTCATTTCTGAAGGAGGATATCGGGTATCTGAAAGTCAGCTTGTGCTCATTACTGTGACAATTGGTCTGTTCAAATTTCATCCCTTTGATTCTTTCCTCTTTGGCAGCAATGAATGAATTCCCTGTAAACTTGTTATATTTTCTCTCTTTGATATGATTGAAATTTATTGACAGGCAGTATGATTACTGTCAGGTCAATTTTAATATATCTGTTTGGGCATTTTCCTCAAAACTCTGTTCTTCTACATAAGTATCCACCTAATAAAGACTTTTCATAAGAATATTCACTCCTTGACTGCCTTCCCTGGAGCATGTTCAAAGAAAAAAAAGAAAAAAAAAAAGCATCATAGCATCACTTAGGACTGAAGCCTTTGAATCTAAAATGAAAGGTCATTTGTTGAATTTGAACCCAATAATATCAGAAGATGCTATGGGTCTTTTTAGTGTTATAAAACAAGCCAAGTACACATGGACTAGGCCCTTTGCAAGTCCAAGTGATCGTCTGAGCAGCCTATCTATTGAAAGGACCAATTTTTGATTCCTCTTTAACTTTTTGATATCAAAACAACAACTTTGTTTCCAGTCAAGTTTTCTTTGGTGGGGAAGTGTACAGACCAAACAAACATGCAGCCATTGCCATTTCCCTTGGATGTTTGGCACAGGGTAGTATATCGTGCCAAAGAAGTCGAGATATCAATACTTATTTTCTTTTATTTTGACGAATGTCTTTTGTTGCTTACTTTCCCGAATCCAACCACTGTGATCACTACAACATTGCTGCATTCACAAACTTTTCTGGACATTTTCTGCCGTATACAGGAACATTCCCGCAGCAGAAACAGGGTGGTTCACGCGAGTTTATGAGAGTTTCCCGTTTCCTGATACTAAACTCCACAGACTCATCTGTTCCTTTTCACACGTAGTAGCCTCATTCAGAGTAAGGCCAGCTTTGTGAAAGCATCTCAAAATGGGTCACGCGCAGTTTTATTTCTGGTACAAAGCAACACATCTTCTGCATGGTAACAAATGCCAAGCAACCCTGGCACCATTTGCGATTTCTTTTTCAGAAATTTTCTCTTGCTAGAGTGATGCTGACTGGGAGCCAGCTGAAAAAGCACCTTCCAAATGTAATGATGAATACAGTTAATGGTTAGATTCTTTCATGAAAGAGAGAGCGAGGAGAATGGGCCAAGAGGACTTTCAAAGTATATAACTTTGAGACTATTTGGCTTATCATAAACTAGCTAACGCAAGAAGATTGTTTCCTTCTCTGCATACATATGTGAATTTTCCACTGAGCTCTCAGACTTCAACAGTCATTGACTGAGTCTTTAAGTATTTTTTCCTCATAAATACCTCTCATATCTTCTCTTTTCTTTTACACTTTTCTTACTTTCTCTACCAAGAACATATAGAGGTCACAGAATACTGTAAGGGCAAAAAGAATAGCCGATGCTACAAGTTTAATTTTAATTTTACATTCCCTTGGCTTCTCTTCTGTTCCCATAATGACATGTGGCTACATCTCCTCAGCAATTTGTTTTTTTGCTACTCATGCATCATCAGCCTTGTTTTGCTAGTTACCTAGTGGGAAAGTTACCAGTCTTTGCACTACATTTTTCCAAGAACTATACATTTCTCTGGTTCACCTAAGTACTGACCACAAGCATCCTATGACATACTACTACTCCTGCATATATTTTCAATTTGCCTTTATCCATCATCCATTACTAAATGGACCAAAAATTATTTTTGGAACTATAATAACCATTTTTGATTAAGAATTTCAACATTTTGGGTTCATGTTTGTTCACATTTCGTACTAGAAATAAAGAGGCACTGTTATCTAAAGCTAAAACTTCTCAGATCATTTTTATTTATCTGGGAAACTGGCTTGTTGAACTTGCTGAACAATGCTCCTTTTGATGTGAACTGTGTTCTCTTTCTTCTCTTGAACACGGTTGTCAGCCGCAGTCTCTGTTTTATTACATCTTCCACAGATTTTCCATCTCCCTGGTCTACTGCAATTTTTTTGGTCTTTCAATCCTTAATGCTGTAACTTCAACAGAACTTCTTCCTTCTTTGTATGTTCATTCTTTATGTAGCCAATAACGTCTGAGATTCTCCTAACAAGGGAGTCATCTCTTATATCTTGAATTTTTGTGCTGGAGCTTCTTCCAGAGATCTAGATTTAACTGAAATTGTGCTAAAAGGTCACTGTCTCTGATGCCAGCAATTATCCTCATCTTTATTAGGCCCCTTTTACCATTCCATATTTTCATCGTTCAGCTAGACTGAACACAGTGATAAATGCTTCAGCTGCTTTCCCTTTTTCCTGGTGCTTCCTTTTACATTTGACTCTTTCATATATCGTATTCTTTCCGCCTATGGAATGGGCATCAAAAGCTTTTCTTTGTTGCTCTTCGTTTCCTCTTCTGGCAGTTTCATCGGTTCATCGGCACATCGGTTCTTGCTGTAAGAACCAACTCTGACAAACCGCAGGTTCTGCGATTGCGCTGATCTCTTGTAAGGCAGAAACCTTCTACAACCAAACGTTTTTGGAGCCAGCAAGATCAAATGGCTGAAACATGAAAGTCAATTTTTTCCAAGAGCCTTTTCCCATCTGCAGTCCAGTGCTGAACTGAAAATGGATTGTCCACTGCTTTCTTACTAAAACTTTCATGGAACTTTCCCCTCATTCTTTTTTCTCTTGCTTTATATTCCCATGTTTCTGGTTCCCTTACAGTCTATTTATTTCATTTCTCTGATGATAAAAGCAATAGGACACAGTCTTTAACTTGTCCTTCATGAGCTCCTGATCGCATCTTCCCCATATGATATATTCTAGCCATGCACTGCAAACTTTCTGGCTTTCCAGTGACAGACTATAATTGTTTCTTAAAGTTCTGTTACTTAATTGAAAAATGAAAAAAAATATAGGAAATTAAAGATTTTACTGCTAAAGTTTCTCCTAAATTTTTAATGTAAGAAAAAAAAGGTAAAAAGTAAGAATTTCTTTATTGAGTAATCTACTTTAAAAATAATTTTCTTTGTATACAGCTAAGTTTTGTTCTTATGAAATGTGGCTTTATGTTTACTTTTTTTTTCTTTTCCTTTCCATTCCCTCTCCATTTCCTTTTCCTCTACGATTTGTTGTCCTCATTAATTTTTATCGTGGTAGGAAAATCCCCAAAACTTTCAAAGAAATAATCATGATACTGCTAAAAGACACCACTTTTTTCCAGTACTCCTCATATTACAAAATCTTATGGGCACTTTCATTGACTCTAAGGGTATTAGGCCATTAAGGTGAAACAAACTGCTCCCTGGAAACCTGTAGAAACACCTATCTCACTTTACTACCTACGCAGACAACTTATACCACTGATCTGAGATGACTGGTTTGCTTCCTGTGTCATGTACTAAGAAACTAGTAGCTAATCATGTCCATACCTACTTTAGGTTCCTATGGTAATCACACTGGATCAGAGCTTTTGCTTGCTAACGCACTTATATACTCGCTGTATGGGATATAGCATTGGGGAAATGGCCAGTAAATTCCTTTCTATCACTTGGATGATTTGGTCTAAAGTGCCTCACTGCTCTAATGATACTAAGATGAACCTGGCTTCCCTCTTCCCTCTTTTTTTCTTTTCTTTTCTTTTCTTTTCTTTTCTTTGCTTTCCTTTTGCTTTTGATCTTAAGCACCTAAGTTCTTAGGTATGATGATGTGGAAACTCACTTTTTACTGCAAAACTACCGTTTATTATTCCCATCCTTCTCAACACGGCAATTCCTCCACCAACCACTCATAAATGCCACCTGAATGGGGCACTATTATTTCTCTTCTTATTATTTTTCCTTATTTTTCCCCATGTTTTCCATATAATCATTCTGTACAAGTACAGCTCAAATGCTCTGTACGCTGAACACAGTGTGTTCGCCTCACAGTCATGTATTACACCACCAGAAATATTTGGATTGAATTTTGCTGCCTGTAATTTAGGGATTTTCTAACAGGACCTCATTTCAACAGTCTAATTAGAAACGGTCTGGAAAAATAAGGTACTCCAGGGCTAATCGTGAGATAGCTTGTTCTGCTTTTCATAGTGCCATAATTCATCTACTCCTTTGATAGTTGTAAAATGTTAACCTGTCACGCTTGTTAATTTTTTTTTTATTTTTAATGTACTATAAAATTATATCTTCCTCGATATTTTATGCCTTTATTTATATTTTATGGCAGCAAATAATGCTTGTAAAGCGTTACAGGAAACAGATTTTTATTTACCTGGCAGGGAAGCAGGCTGCACACGCAGTAACAATTAAAGAGTGCTTCAGAGAAAAGAGGTGTAAAGTTTGTGAAGCTCCAAGATGGTTCCACAGCCTGATTCAGCTCTCAGTGCTGACACCTCAGCTTTTGTAAAGCCAGCACAAAACCTCCCCATCGCTGGTTAACTGGAAATCCATGAAAACCCATATGACCTTATATTGGCCAACTTGCCCTCAGTGCTCAGTTGTGTGGATAACACTCAGAGCAATTGGAAGTGGATGCCTCAATACTACTGAAAAGTGAGCCCCAGACATTGATAGGGTAAGTGCGGTATAAAACTAGATTGACTGTAACAGAAGGGTCCTCTTTTAGGGTTATCATCACGCTCATATTGATACATTTTTTTCTGAAATCATCTTATATTTACATTTCTGTAAATAAACAGCTCTGAGTAGATACTAATATGCATTGTGCTTTCACAGCGCCTTGTGCTCCTGGGTCCTTCCTTCCTCTGGGGCAGTAACTTTGTAACACTTCTAACTATGGAACAGTCAATTTTAAATTTAGATAATTAAGCATTTCTCTGAATGGCCACAAAAGAGAAAAAGTAACTATCTGCATTTTTCCTCTTTCATGAAGTTTGAAATGCAATAAATATCTAAGTTGTACTTAGTTATTTCGCCCATCTAATATTTTGCCTTAACATATGACCAAAAATGAATTATTTCCAGAAATTTGCAATTTTGACCCAAAAAAGGCTCTTGTTTGAAATGCATTTTTCATTAAAATTTTACAATTAAGAAATCAGAATAATGAAAATGTAAAGAAAATGTTAAAATTGTTTAACATAATGATATAACATCCCACTTAGGAAATTTTTCAGTTAACAAATTCCTAAATTGTAAGAATTCAAACTCAAACTCCAAGCCAACATGGACCTTTCCAGAACTGACTCATATTTATTTGTAAAAAGTTTTTGTGTGACTATTTCTGTTCTCCTCATTGACGAAAGGAGCTCTGAAATCAAGAGGAAAGCTGATCAAATTAGGATAAGGGATTATTTGTAGCATCTGATTTGTCCCGGAGCTTGGCTCTACTATATATCTGCTTGAAAAACTGCAATTAGACACTAATCCTGTGTTTGCCTCCGACACAACATCATCCCAACAAACACTCACTTATCACAAACTGTAAATCCTAAGCAACAAAGAGTTTAGCCCTAAGTTCCCGTTTAGTGGTGTTCCAGAGTTCGGATGAACTACTTCTGCCCATAGTTATCTAGAATTGGAAGATCTGTACTATAGTACTACAGAGAATTACTTAAAACAACACAGCATTTGCTTGGGATGCCTGGCACCCCAGGGACGTCACATGATGACAAGACTAAGCGTTGAACCCATTTACAAATTCAGGATACTATTAAACAGGCTTCAGCTGTGGTAGCATTTTTGCTTGAGAAAAATCAGGCAAAGAGAGAGGAAAAGTTTATGGCTAAATGCTGTCATGTTGCTGCGGGAGCTGGCAAAAGTGATGAGCTAAATCCTGCGAGTTACATGGGGACACTGAATTTGCCACTGTAAGAGCTCGGCTAACTTTAGGAACAGAGCTGTTGCCATTAGCAACAGGCTAGTCATTTATAGAGAGGGAGTGATGTTTATCACTCAGTGCTGCTCCGAATTTTTAGTGCCTTGGTTGGAGACAAAAAAAAAAAAAAAAAAAAAAAAAAAAAAAAAAAAAGGATGCTGCTGTGTTTATTTTGTATTAGCAGCTCTGGTCCTGCACTGGTTGGGAACTAATTTATTGCCTAGTGCAAAGTGCAGTTTGCATACAGCCACACACCTGTGTTTGCTAATAAAAGTATTTACTTAGTTACTGTTTTATTTCACAGCTTGTGGAGAGGAGGGAAAGTTTATTTTGACTCTGCACTGGTTTCTTTACTCTTTTTTGCCCATAGAGTTTCAGAAAGCTATTTCTTGAGCCTTAATCTACAGATATGGGAAATATTAAGCAAATAAACCCAGAAATTCTTGTCTGACATATTTGATCATCTATGCTCTTCTCGCTGCTTCTTTTGATATTGCTGCTTGTGCTAGAGTTTTTCCTCTAGTTCCCTCAGTACAGTTCTTTTCTACCAGTAGATCCTCTATATCTTCTTTCTCCTATTCTTGGGTGCTTGAAGGATTCTGGCTTTGGCCCATTCTCTTTTTCCCTTGGCATTGACCTTCTAGATTTTCTACAATATTTGAAATACTATCCTACCTCTCTTGGCTCTGTACCCTCCTCTCAATATCATCAAAATCATCTTGAACACCGGGCTAGTCTGCATGTTATTCTCCCCTTACTGTCTCCACATTTATTCTACAGTTCTTATCAACTTTCTTAGCAACTCCTGTCTTGATTACTGCAATATTTTCCCCCACCTATTACTTGCCACCTCTCTCTGCTTATAAAACCTGCTGAAATAATAGATTTATTTACTAAGACAAACGTAGACCATAACAGCTAGAATGAATCGTGACATGAAGAGTCTGAGAAAGAGATACACACAGAATTTGGTATAATTTAGTGGAACATGCTGAAAATGTTTATTTGCAAAACCACAAACTGTAAAAAAAAATGAAGAACATGGTTAAAATACAGTGGTGGCATAGAAATGAATAAACTGCTCATGACTACATTCAGTTTGAAAAAAAAAAAAAAAGGGTTTCCAGTCACTGAAGCTATGTGGTTCTAGAACATGGAACCTTGAATGAAGTCTCACGGCTTCATTCAAAAATGTAAATATTTTCAAAGGAAGTTTCCCATATTTATTAACAAGATTGTCTAATAACATATGGACTGGGTATATAGACAAAAGAAGTCTGCTTCTGGGCATTCACTGTAGAATGATTTCTCTTCAGTAATGGCTGTAAGGTCATTTGTTTGTCTGTCTTACAACCCAGTTCTGTAAAATACGTCAATTGGACAGCTGCTCTTACAAGAAACTTTAAAGATATAACTATTTTCATAAGTGGGAGGTGAAGTTCTTTGTTGCGTGGTTCAGAAGAAGTAGATAAAAGTAATATTACTAGCACAGACAAACCTTTAAGGAAATATAAATGGCAGTAACCAGTGTTAATGCAGACAGACAATTCAGATACAAAGAAAATTCAATTTTATTTGAAATTTAGTAGTTATTAAACATCATGCTTGGCTATTTGCTTCTGAGCATATTAATCTTTTTTAAAACTTTACTGTGTAAAGACTGGTTACTTTTCACTATATGGTATACAGTCCAGATTGAATGAGGTAAGCACAGTACAAGAGTAGAATAGGAATGACTTCATTTTTTATTCTATTTTTTAAGTAGATGATGGAGACAAGAACAGGAATGGCACACGGAAGAAATAACTACCATAAAAGCTTAACAGATGTGAAGTCTAATTGTTATAGCTCTGCAACCAAAATAATAAGGAGCTCAACACTGTAAATGAGAAGCTACGTACAACACTAGAAAAGTGGATGTCTGTAGTCCATCAAAGAACTTGCGAATGTCTTTCCAAGTTTTATAGGTGATGGAACAGCTCATCCAGGATGTCATCTCCAGACATATGGAGGAAAAGAAGGTGATCAGGAGTAGCCAGCATGGATTCACCAAGGGGAAATCCTGCTTAACCAATCTGATAGACTTCTAAGATGGAGTGACTGGCTGGTAGATGAGAAAAGAGCAGTGGACGTTGTGTACCTTGACTTCAGCAAGGCTTTTGACACTGTCTCCCATAACATCCTCCTAGAGAAGCTCAAGAAGTGTGGGTTAGATGAGTGGACAGAGAGGTGGATTGAGAACTGGCTGAAAGGCAGAGCTCAGAGGGTTGTCATCAGTGGCATGGAGTCTAGTTGGAGGCCTGTGGCTAGTGGTGTCCCCCAGGGCTCAGGACTGGGTCCCGTCCTGTTCAACTTCTGCATCAATGACCTGGATGAGGGGACAGAGTGCCTCCTCAGCAAGTTTGCTGATGATACCAAGCTGGGAGGAGTGGTTGACACACCAGAGGGCTGTGCTGCCATTCAGAGAGACCTGGACAGGCTGGAGAGTTGAGCGGAGAGGAACCTCCTGAGGTTCAACAAGGCCAAGTGCAGGGTCCTGCACCTAGGGAAAAATGACCCTAGGCACCAGGACAAGCTGGGGGCTGACCTTCTGGAGAGCAGCTCTGCAGAGAAGGACCTGGGAGTGCTTGTGGATGACAAGTTGACCATGAGCCAGGAACGTGCCCTTGTGGCCAAGAAAGCCAATAGTATCCTGGGGTGCATTGGGAAGAGTGTTGCCAGCAAGTCGAGGGAGGTGATCCTGCCCCCGTACTCAGCCCTGGTGAGGCCTCATCTCGAGTACTGTGTCCAGTTCTGGGCTCCCCATGACAAGAGAGACATGGGGCTACTGGAGAGAGTCCAGTGTAGGGCTACGAGGATGATCAGAGGGCTGGAGCATCTGCCCTACGAGGAACGACTGTGAGAGCTGGGCCTCTTCAGCCTGGGGAAGAGAAGACTGAGGGGGGATCTGATCAATGTGTACAAGTACCTGAAGGGAGGGTGTCAAGGGGACAGGGACAAACTCTTTTCAGTTGTCCTGTGTGATGGGAGAAGAGGCAACGGGCAGAAATTGAAGCACAGGAAGTTCCGCCTGACCGTGAGGGGGAATTTCTTCCCTGTGAGAGTGATGGAGCACTGGACCAGGTTGCCCTGAGAGGTTGTGGAGTCTCTTTCTCTGGAGATCTTCAAGACCTGCCTGGATGCAACCCTGTCTAACAAGGTCTAGGTGACCCTGCTGAGCAGGGGGGTTGGACTAGATGATCTCCAGAGGTCCCTTCCAACCTTACTGATTCTATGATTCTGTAGGGCACTGGATAGAAAAGATATATGGGGTTTTCCAAAGAAAAAGATGCACAAACCAGAAAATGCCCAAATAGGCCACTGAAAAATAAAAAGCATGAAGTGAATAGATGGGGATGTTAAAGGCTGGAATTTGTGGGCATGCTGATTGTATAAATAAAATAATTAACCACATAAAACTGTGTGACAGAGGATGAAAACCATTAGAAGATGCCTAATACATTGCATAAGGGAGTGATTAAATGCATATAAAAAGAGAGTAATGGTTTGGATTATTCAGTTTCAAGCTGCTAGACAATTTGTTCTGTTCTGTACTGTTTGATCAGTGATGCACAATGCTCACATCTGTAATGGAAAATTAACATTCTCGGGACTGTTCTCTGGTTATTCAGACCAACAGTCATGGAATGCCCCATGCCTATGCTAGTAAACTCTTTTAGATTTCAAAATAAGGTGGCTTCATCCCAACTGCCAGTTGAAAATGATCTTTGGCCCTTTCAAATGCCCAAACTGCGATGGAAACTGTCTGGGAGAATGCTAATTGGCCAGAACTAAAAATTGTCTGACAGTTTAACAATATGAAGAGTCCAGTTTTAGTGAGCAGATGAGTAGGTGAACAAATAAATAATGTAATGTCTATAGCGAGTCAGGATCCCTGAAGAGCCAATAGTCCTTGAAGTGCCAGTAAGCCAAAGTGACCTACCTAATAGAGGCAGACCTCGGAAAGAAAAGACAACCAGAAGAAAATAGGGATCTCAACTTATGGTCTTAGGTCCATAAGAGGGCTGAAAAAGTAGTTCCGCTGATCTGTAGCACATCCCCAGTGGTCCTTTTTCCCCAGCATCCTCCTGAGTCAGCATCTATTTTCAATACATTGCCTTGGCACCAGGGTAAGAGCTGTGACCATTTTGCAGAGCATGGAGAATAAAGACATCTCAGTCACATGGCCTAGTCACATGGAAAGGACAGACAGAAGCTTTTGGGAGAAATGGTGATCAGGGGAAGGTTGCTGCAGTTAGATCCATTTGGTACCCTCAGTCTGAGAAATATCTGAAAAAGAGGACAAGGACAACTGGGAGTGGGTTCAGTGATTTCCTCTGCTAGCAGCACTCCCTCTTGGTTGTTATCTTTCCTGGAAACATTTGGTCCAGGCAGAGAAGTGGGTAGACTTAACATGAATGAGCTCAGACAGTCTGAATATGCACAGTGAATCTGATGCTTCCTGGAAGCATGGAACTTCTCCATATGCAAAGATAGAGTATTGGTATGCATGGTCAATTCGACAACTGTGTATGGTCCTTCCCAGCCACTGGGAGATGGCTTAGGGACTGCTCAGACAACAACATTGTGATCAAGTTCATTCTTTGGAGAAAGTACTCTTCAAAAAAATGATTTTTTTTTTTATCCCTTATCTTTAAATTGGTATTTCTTACCATTCTGAGAATGATGTTCTATCTTAACACACAGTGATAACCAAACAAACAGCTGTACCCAGCACCTGTTGGTACAGTGTTTAAGGCTAATGATCTGTACCCAGATTTGGTCTAGCAAGTCCAAGTCCAAAGAAAACTTCAGAAAAAAAGTTTCAATTAATAATTACGGAATAAGCTGTACGGACAATTCCTCTTCCTCTCAGCTTGTAGTGGCCAGTTTACACCAGAAACAATGAGGGTTTCATATCTTTCAGGCACCTTTCTGCTGTCAGCTATAATGTTTCCTTATTTTTCTAGGACCTTGACAGAATCCCGGTCCTAATAATAGAGTCTGGAAGTCTATTCTCCAGAAAGCCAGCTTTCAGAGGCTTTTTATTTATCCATTTATTCTATTTTTAAAGCAGAAATGAACAAACAACACAGGAAAAGATTTCTCTCTTCTTGACCTCTCCAACCACAGAGATTATCGACCTTCTCCTTAACTTTAGACTGACAGACTGAAAATGCAAATTAATGAGACATTAATGTAACATCAAGCACACTTAAGGTTAAATATGTAAGTTACCTTTCAGATAACTCTTACTTTTTCCCATCAGCTTGGATTGACAACTCCTTTATGTCTATATTCAATGTTTTACATATAGATTTTAAACAATTTCCATGTGTGTGTTCTGTATATGTTTACATTTGTGTAAAAAGCAAGAGCGCACTGAGTGTATTAACCACGCAATTTTCCTCTCTAGAAGAAATTCACTTTATAAAGAGAGAGAAACAAATTCATATTGATTAACTTCATATCATCAAGAGCTGTAACGCTGATCAAAAGCTGTCAAAAATCTTCTCTAAATTAACCCAATTAAAAAGCAGAGACAAAAGTGGCAAATTCTTTCCTTTTTTGGGATATCTTCGGGCTTATCAGCATGGTGCAGCTGGGAGCGAGGCAGACATCTGCCGTGCGACGAGTCCCACAGTAGATAACACACATGTTTGGGGTGGTGGTGATCTGCCTCTTTCTCCCCGGAGGCACTTCGGGGGCTGCTCCGTTTCAGAGCCAGCAGACACTGCGGCTCTAGTGGCTTTCAGGTAGGTAGCATTGCTCGTGGAGAATACAGCAGGTACCCTCGAAGGTCTACAGCTGATTGCCTGTTTTCTCTGACACCAGTGCAAAGGAGAAATTCAGACCTTGTTTTAAGGGTACAGCTACTTGATAAATTTTGGGCAAAGAAGTATTTACTAGCTATATTAGTAACTAAAAAAGGTCAGGGTCATTTCTACCTGCTCTCTGGCCCAGGGTAGAGAGCCATAGCACTTGCATTTAAGGACGTAATAGCAAAGCCTTCCCCCGGGGTGGGGAGATGAATGTGCTGTGATTGCATAGGAAAAGTCAGTGCCAAGGTTTTCAATCGTTCGTGCTTATTTATATTTTCAGGCTTAGACTGTAAGAAACAAAAAAGAGTTTGGAGTATAGGACTTGCTAAAATCTATATCTTAGATGGTGAATGTCTTGGACTGACAACTAACAGCAGCAGAATGGGAATTACTAGATTTCCCTTCTGACACTTTTTCTACTAGATTCCAAAAGATTATATTTTCACATAAAGATGCACATTTAGAAGACTAAACTAGACCAGATTCTTTGAAATTCGACCTTGTATGAAGGCTTACATGTTTGTTCCAGGGGCATTTTTGAAGAAATGCTACATATTAAGAAAGAAAGATTGGATTTTCCTTCTTCTGTGTTAAATCTCCACTAAACAAGCCTTTCATTGGTGTAGCAAAGCGTTATTTCATACACACAGTATTTATCTAGATTTGTTCCCACACAGGATGGTAATTTTGCTGCTTTTTTCCCCTTTTTTCAAAGAGAAATCAAGTAATCTATTTAGTAAAACAGCACTCTAAAAAAATGAAGAGAGAGTAAAATGCCATGCATAACATTTTTCCTCAACCACCCACTACAAAAATTTAAATACGTGTATTCTAATTGCTAACCTATTTAGAAAATAGAGGAAGACAGCAAAAGTGGTAAGATTTAAAATTTTAAAAGATACAGGGAGTCAATTAAGACTTCCAGTAAGTATAATTACTTCATTTGGTTTTTATAAGGTGTGTAGTCTGTTCTATCACTTACTATTTTGTCTGAATTTCGGGTATTGTCTGGGTCTGAGCATTTAACTTCTCTATTGCTTCATTCTCTTAATCCGTAATTGAAGTTTTCCGGTGTGAAATTATATTGTGCCCGGGCATGGAACCTCCCCTCGCTCAGCAAAACTGTCGGCATGTGTACATTGGGAGATTTTCTTAATACTAATCAGTGCGACGGTTACTCCGCCCCACGGCACAGTGGAGAATCGTGAGTTGATCCTGACGACAACGCTCGGCAACGCTCAGATTTATCCGTAAGTGCTACCTTTGACCGCGAACTGCCACGGGGCGCTTCAGCATCCGCGTGCGCGGATACCCCGCACTGGACTGGAACTCAGCCTCGCTTTACAGCGGGATGAAGTCTGTTAACGTGGGTCTCCGCAGAATCTTTCATCCCTTCTCAGTCCTGCCGGCTCTGCGGAGATCCTAGACAACCTGGACCTAAGTCAGAGCTCTCTGCACTGTACGTCCTTGACCAGTGTGGGTGGTGTAACCTTGCCCTTGATTACTGAGGGCTTTTACACCCTTTTGGGTTCCTCCTAGTCTTCACAGCCTCGTTCAGGATTATGAGGTTATATCCTTAGTTGCTTTTGGACCCTCCTCTATGTTCTGAACTCAACAGTTCAGATATATATATATTTTCCCTATACCAGGAAAGCTATGAGATAGAACGACATAGTTACTCATACTGTAACTAATTAGGGATTAGGAACACAACACCTTTTAAATCCTGACCTGCTGACTATGGAAATTATTGTTCTTTACTTTTATATTACAGTAAGTCCAAACTAAGAACTACAGAATTCTCCAGGAGCCTGAATTTTTAACTCTAGGCCAAGACTCTATGGTATATTTGATGGGTAATTTGTAGTAAAAAGCTAATTATAATCAGTGGAAATTAACTCATGAAAAATAATCCAAAACAAAAACAAAAAAATCTAAAAAAAAAAAATAAAAACACACAATAAATCAATTACATTTCATCAGCATATACAAAGTAATATATAATCCTGATAGTACGATTTCAGCATGTGCTCTCCATCTGTGCTTCCTATTTATGTGGTTCAACTCCATGTCTGGATGGAAGCAGGAGGATTAATCATATCCTATACAGGCATATTTCTCTCCATATGCTCTAAAAGGAGCTTTGAGTGTATTGTTCAGGCGGCTGATCAGAGAGAGGCCTGTATCTGGTCAGATTCTGTCTCACTCTGATTTTTTATTTAGACTGGAAACTAAGTGATTGTCTCTTTCTTATGTGTGTATCCAGTACCTAACACAACATATGCATATGTACTACCAAACCCACAGGTTAAATGAACTCTATGCATAAACAATACATTTAAAAGTGATACACTGAAAAGAAAGTCTATTTTTTCACGTTTAGGATTTATTTTCTCCGTTGAGGAATAGTCAAGGCTCTTTTATTATTAATTAGAATTGGTCAGAAAAATAACACAAAAACTAATGGATGCTAAAGAAGTTCATACAATGACCCATTCTCCTGTAGAGCTAGTTCTAATTCTTGTAGCTTAGTGCTGATATTTTTTAACCTTATATCTATGAAGCCAATTCTGTGAAGCATTAGTTAATCCCCCAGACATCAGCTTTACCTGCATTATGTTATGAGCAGTAACTACTGCACAACACATACAGCCTGTGCAGACATGGCAAAGCCTATGCAGACAGGTAAACACATGATCATGAATGAGTATTATTTTGTCAGAGCATCTAAAAGCATGCTGTATGCTTTGTAAAACAGATAGACGAAGTTCTTTCCTGAAATCTATACAATCTGTGAGAGAGAGAGGGAGAAAGATGAATTAATCTTGAAAGATATCGGTCATACAGAATTAGCAGCACATCGCATCCAGCTGGTAATTGAAACATTAATCTGCACAGCTAAAGGAAAGGGTGTCCTATATAATGCATACCACAGCTATTAGCCTCACTTGGAAACTTGGAAACAGTGGCCCCAGTTAAGCTTCAGGAGAGGAGGGAATTATTCTGAGACAGGAAGGATCTAGCACTTGAGAAGAGTCATGCTGATGCCAGTGCCCTCTTGCACCGAGGATGTTGCTGCTATAGCAGAGTGAATCTTCACGGGTTTGAAGAAGCAGGTGGTGGGACTGGGGTTTTCAGTTACTAGGTACATAGACAGCTGCGTTCATGACGTTAGAGACTCACGCATTGATGTACAGTCCTAGGTAACCTGCCGTAGCTGACCCTGCTTGAGCAGGCAGGTTGGACCACATGATTTCTAGAGGTCCCTGTGAACCTGTGACTTACCTACTGTTGGATGCAGAGGAGGTATGTTAGACCTCACAAGACAAGTCATACAGATATGCTGCGTAGGAGCCAGTGTTTGTCACCTGTGATGGCACCAATAAAAGGAAAACAGAGGAGGCTGGTTCTGGAAGCTGCATTTGGGAAGTTAGTACCTCCACAGCAGCATTCTCCAAAATGCTGTCTAACACTAACACAAAATACTGCTCAGCCATGATCATAGGCAGGCAGAGACGCAGGGGCTCCATGCAGCGATGACAGTGGAAAGGAGAGAGACTTCAATATGCTATGAACCGGGGAATCTCCTGGGATTTGGAGAACCTGTACAGGAGTGATGATCTATGTTTAATCCACAGGGAGCCAGGCTACCAGCACTGAAAATGAGAACGATCACAGAAAAATATTTAGAACAGGAAATGAAGGAAAGCCAAGATGCACAGAAGATTTTCCCCAGGAAATAATGCTGAAGTTAGTTTTGTTCAACTAAACATCGTCTCCACTGACCTAGAGAAAAAGAAATTCATGAAGGTAAAATATTAGTCGGCAGATAATTAGAAGAAAAATATATTTACTTTGAAGTTTATTATGGCTTTTTTGTTTTGATTGATTTGTTGTTATAATATTTATAGTCATTGATTTTGTTAGGCCCAATATTTTTGCTTGATTTGGGAAGGAGCAGAGATGATATCTAAAAACATTAGTGTATAAACAGTTACGAGGAAAACAGGTGCAGCAGTAATAAAAATAATAAAAAATGCAAATCACCAGAATAGTTTGTCTTAAAAAAAGAATTTATTCTGAATGCATTGCTTTTCTGAAATAAATGTTAAATCTTCTGATGCATCTATTTTCAGCAACAAAAACGGGATAATTTCCTGCTATTTCCTAGATGGAGAACAGGAAGAGAAGGGACATTATTAATGG
The DNA here is from genome assembly GCF_028389875.1 of Rhea pennata. Classification (NCBI taxonomy): domain Eukaryota; kingdom Metazoa; phylum Chordata; class Aves; order Rheiformes; family Rheidae; genus Rhea; species Rhea pennata. The sequence continues at coordinate 5,120,712 of NC_084666.1, forward strand.
ATTGATTCTTAAAACACACCCAGTAGGAAGACAAAAAGAACAAAGGAGAAAACACTAAAAACTCTTTTAATCTAACAGCTTCCACTTAAAGGTCTCACGCCAGATGTTCTCCACACGTATGAGATTTAAACCTCTTTGAAGCTGAAATAACATTAACTTTTTATTTTAAATTTAGGTAATAAAAGAACACCAAAACACTTATTTCTGAACTACTTTTTACAATGTCTCAAGTTAGTGTGCATTGTGAAAGTAGTATTTCATCTATAAGATTTCTTTTTTTCTTTTAAAATCCAGCATTGACATAATATTAAAGTTGAAATGCTAAGTGATAAATCTTACGGTAGCTACAGTTTTTTAGAAGTGGTTCTTTAGGTATAATCTGTTACAGGCTTGAAAGTAACGGATTTACAGTTTTCTAAAATAATTTAACTCACTTTGAAGACCACTGAAACAGAGAGGCTAAATCTGACGTCTCGGCACCTTGAGTGTAAGGATTGAGAAATAGCCCCGTTCTGAGACGCTATTCAGGACAGATAAGATGTGTTGCCTTCCAGAGCTGTTAACTTGTTTCCATTCCCTTGACAGGATACTTGGAAAGTCTTTTTAGACGAGACACCTAAATTTTAGATAGCTGAATTTTTAGAGAAATCTATCGTCTCCTGAGTCTGCACCCTTAACTGCTGTGATGCTAAACTAGGAAAAAATCACCTCTGAACCCTTCTGAAGGGAGCAGGGCTGGACATTTTTTTGACCAATGTAAAAAATACAAGTTTTTGATCAGGACAGTTTGCCTCCTGTAGCACAGACTTCCTGACACTCCAGAGCTGCACATTCAGGGAGACAAAGTGGCAACAAAATGTATGTTTGAAGGGATAATCAGCTGTTACCTTGCTAATGAAGGTAATCGTATGTTTGTTCACTCTCTTCAAGATAAGAGGCTGGAATGGGTAAGTGAAAATTAAACAGGTCATTTATAGTCTCCTACAATATGTACCAAAATTTATTTAAAAATCAATCGATCAACCAAACCCTCTAAATTTCAGATGCCAGAGAATAAATTTCTGCAAACACTATTTAATATACTATTTCTTATAAAAAATTAATTCATTGACATTTTTTTCTCCCATCATAATTATTTTCTGGTGAAAAACTTTAATCATTTGGGTAAGGCACAGAATAAGAAACTATCAAAAAACTTTTTTAAAAAACTATTTCTTGTTTTTCTAACATTTTTTGTAAAATATTTCCATGATAATTTTCAATACTTCTCATTATTCACATTATTTTATGGAATTAAAGGGAATTGTTACTTTTGTAAGTTGTAGCCATAACGTTTCTCCAAAAAGGGCATAGTTTGATGCTTATGTATGATGGAAACAATACACTACTGCACAGAAAGTGTCATGAGGTTGAAGAGGGTAAATTATTCCTTTGTGATCCACTGTTCAACAAAAGCAGTGGAAAGATTTCCAGTAAAGTTTGAATTGTATTTGGAATAAATAAAAATGCCATGCACTCAATTCACCCTCAATGCAAAAGTCAAGAAACACCAGTTTTAATTGTTCTTTTATATACAGGCATTCCACTGAGTTTCAGAGGAGTCCAAATACCTGTTTTAGGCATCTTTGAAAAATCCCAGGCTCAATCATTACATCCGCAGTCTAGAGAGTACTGGAACCAGTGCTATTATGCCTGAGTTCAACATCAGCAGAGAGTGCAGCTAAGTTAGTACTCCAGGCTGGAAAAACCGATATGCTTAATGTTTATGTTTTACACATCAGTCAAATGAAAGAAAAATAAATAAAAGATAAGGTAGCAAGTGCAGTCATTAGGAGTGCTTTCCTCAACTTTCTTACCTATTTTTACTTGGGAGAAGGTGAGGTAAATCTTCAGAAGCTCGTAAATACGCACTTACAAATTTATTCTAACGCGCACGTTGTTCTGCATTTAGCTAACGGTTGTGCAGGAATGCCTGTAGCAGCTGAAGTGTGTAATGAATCCAGCTATATCACAACGCGACTCCTCCGTTTTTATAAATCATTTCCAATTGGTACACGCTGTACCACGGAGTACCTTTACGGTCGTGCCGGTAAAAAGCACAACGCAGTTCAGTGCCCAACGTAACACAAAAGCCTGGGGGTAAATCAGGCTCCAGATTCCAGGGACGTTGTCCACGTGCGCTGGAGATCCGCTCCGCAGCACCTCCAGCCCAGCTCGGGAGTAACTTGCCTTGGTAACACGGCATTCTCCCGCCGGCTTCTCTGCAAAGTTGGCCAAGTGCACGTTTTCTGGTGGTATCTCTTGCTACCCATCCTTTTATGGAGAATTTAAGCAAGCACCTTAAATTACGTGTTTAAAATATGAATATGAAAATGTGATAAGAACACAAACACTATCGTCCTCAGTGCCGCAAGCTCCACGTTGTTTGCACACCGGGAAAACTCATCTCCCTGCTTGAGACTTTTTGCGCTCTCAGCACGATATAAAAAGCGAATGGTGTCCTAACCATCACGGGCATAGCTGCCCCATTACTTTACAGCATTATGTGGTTCAGTTTCAGTTCATAAAAATTCACTCCTTTGCCATAACTTGATGCATTACAACTCATATGAAAGGGGCATTTTGAAGTAAGATCCTGATTTATTCACCACAAAATACTAAATAACACGATGACCTCTAACTGCTCTATGGTGCACCAATCATTCCTGAGGAATTTCAGCTTTCATTTAATCTGTGCAAACCATGTTCAGGTTCATATTACTGGAAGACTAGTGCAAATTACTCAGTTGTGCAAACAATATATGCCAGATGCCAATGGAATATGTTATTTACATTCAGGATTCCATGCTTTTATGTAGCATAACCCCACTTAGCTGAACAAGAGATTCAAGTTCCCTCTAACAGTTTAAAACAGAAATTGCAAGGGAGGGGAAAAAAAAAAAAAAAAAAAAAAAAAAAGAGTAGATGTAGTTTGCAAGACGAGAAGAGGAAATATTAATAAATGGATTAAAGCTTAGAGAAAGGCATATTTCTAAGTGAAAAAGATATATTTTTTCTTCAATGCACATAGCAATTCTTCTATGTATTGTAAAGGCAACAGTGTCTTTGTACGTTCAGCCAGTAAATATGAAAGCTGATCCTTGTAATGGCAAGCAGAGCAAAATGACTGAAACCTTTGTAATTGTAATTACTAATTTTCAGGCATGATTTAAATGAACAATTGCTATAGAAGTCCATATGAGAAACTAAGGGTGTCATATCTCCGCAATGATTTGCAAGTATTTGTGTCTGATTATCACGTTCACAGCAGAAGGCTGCGATTAAGAACTTGAGCACTTGAGAACCTGTCACTTGAGCAGCTGCGAGGGGTTTAGGGGTCCCTACGCTGCGCAGTTTTACAAGTCGATTGAGATACGTCAGCGAAACTAGCAGGACTTGGATGCAGCGTGGTATTTATGTCCACTTTGCCAAACCTGAGGTATTTGGAGTGAACTGTATGAGCTGAATGACCCAGCAACTTTTGACAGACGTTTTGTTTCTGTCAAAGCAATTTTCAGTCATGTTTAATGACTGATGATGGAACCAAAGCTGCAAGGTGAGAGAAATTTTTTCCATTAACATGATAATGCCTGAATAGGGAACGAGAGTATACATTTTGTGCAACTATTCAGTTTGTGTTTCTGGTGTACTATGGAGAAGTAAATGAAAAACAAAGTGAATATAAGTCTGGCTGGAACATCCTCTCCACTGGGGAGTATTGTGATTGCTAACATGCGAGAAAAGTCTTTTTGCATTTATTCCCAGTTGTCAAAACAACCAGAGAGTGAGAGCTATGAAACGGTCACAAGATATGTGTGGTTTTCTGAATTACTATAGTCTCACATAATACAAAAATAGAAAAATATCATTACTGAAGTCCACAGCTTTTTGGAGTGCAGAAGAAAGGAAAGTTTTATTCTTTCATTCCCTTTTGTGATATGATTACACTCTGCAATAATTTATGGATTGAGTCCTCAACTGAAAGTCCAAAGAAACCAACACAGATTCCTGGATAAAAAGCATACAAAACAACAAAAAAAAAAACAATAAAAATTTATTTAGTGGAAACACACAAAGGGTATTTTTCTGATGCAAGCTCTGTATGAATTCCAGTTCAACCGGAATACATACCTTTGTGTAAAGTGGTTTCACCATCTCACCTTGGCTGTCTATAGGACTTTCAAATCTGATGCAAAATCTTGTGCAAGTTGAGCAAAAAACTAAGTATGTTTCAAGTGGTAACTGCAACAGAACCATGTCCTTAATAGATCAGACCACGAGAAGACCACCAGATGCACGCTTCGTAGTCTATAAGGACTGCAAGTTTATAAGGACATTTGGAGGTCAAGGCTGAGAACTGAGAGCTGCAAACATTGCCATTTCTGATCCATTCCCCCTTCTGGTCCTGCATGGCTTCTGTTACCTCTTTGAGCAACCACAGTGAAACCACAGATTCCTTACACAGATTTATATTGCTTTTAGCTTCCTTTTCGTATGGAGCCAGATCTCTGAAGGTCAGAAAATAAGCTGCTCAATTTCATACCACAATGCATCAAACAAACCAAACTGCCCTAAATTTCTACTGTGGAGCTTATGGGGCATTTTACAACAAACAAGGTATCTCTACAGCTGGCTGCATCTTACTTTTCATTCCTTGTTTATGAACTGACTTTTTCACTGGCAGATGCATGAAGACTTATAGAATTTTGTAAGCTGCTCAAATGCAAGAGAAACTTAATCTCTGTCATCTTCAGACAGACATGCAGGGCAGGTGCACACATTCGAGGTCTTGCTGAAACAGTAAATAGCTAATTCTCACTTACTTTGCATTCAGTGTAGCTACTAGTGCCACTGCAAGGTAAGTCCAAAGCAGATGTTAAAGTTTATCAAATCAGAGTGATAGTACCTACCTTTTTCATATAACCCTTTTTTACATGTGCACAAACATGAACCTGCTGCAATCAAAGACTGAAATTTTGTCACTGATTTCAGTGAGAGCAGAAATCATATTTTAAGTTACTGCACAGGCCGTGTAATAAGAACCACGATCTTGCCTTTATGACTTCAGTTTCTCGTAATGTCTTTCTTCTTTTTCTTTCCCTCCCAAGCCTTTCTTTGTATCGCCATCTATGTTTAAATAGTGCGTTGAGATGCCCAGCTCAGCAGCTGGAAGGTAACTATTCTTTCTCCGTAAATGTTTGGGATGTCTTTCTGTGCTGCACAAATGAAATCAGGACTAATGTAAACCTGTCAAGGCTTTTCATAAAAGAAGGCTGGTGTCAGTCAGGTAGCCATTGCTGTTCAGGACAGGAGACTACTTTAAAGACAGTGTGGGTCTAAGGAACTTCCACGTGACGGACCTTTTGAAAAAAAAAGAATAGGTACATTTCAAAGGCTTTAGAAACTAAGAATTATGTAATATTTAGGAAAAGGATTGTGTTATTTTGAAGAGCTGACCTTGCTTAAAAGAGCTATGTCTTCTCAAGCATGTTAATATTACTTTGTCCATGTGGGAAAAAGAGACTTTTGGTAGAAAAAGTACTGACTGGGGAAGAAAACAAGAAGCACCATTCTCTTCTCAGTATAACTGAACAGTGATCTTTGCATCGTCCAACTTGTACATGCACCAGCCAAAATCTAGCAAAACTACACTTACATCTCCTGCTTTGTTACCTGCTGATCTGGCCTCTATATACCGTACCCAAACAGCGTTAGGCTGTCGCATTTAACAGAATAGCACCTGCTTTATTGGCTTTTGGCCATAGCTTGCAGTGAGTCATTTCTGTGACCTAACTACCGGGGTGAAGGCAGAACAAAATACAACCAAGGTGAGGAAACTTGCAACATTTTAGCCATGCTGAAGAATTCTCCTCTAATGAGGAAATCTCAGCTACAAAGGGGAGGGGGCAAAGGAGGATGAAAAAAAAAAAAGAAGAAGAAGAAAAAAGGAAACCCCGAACAGAGCGTGACACAGCTTGGGGCAAGGCTGCTCTTTTGCAGGGCCTTTCCACTGTGGATCTCTTTTCAGCAGAAAAGCGCAGCTAACAACGCGGCCCTGTTGCCAGGCTGATTGTGCTTTATTGCTCTGAAGCACACAACTGATTGCCGCTCCTGCCTTCATCACACAAGTGCTCTCTGTATTCACATCCCGCACTCGGTTAGCCGCAGCTGCAAGTCATCTCTGCCGCTGGAACTGGATTTTTCCATTGCCAATTCACGGATGTGTTCTAATTGAGTGCACTTGAAGTATATACTATATGCACCACTGGTAGTTAAAACTTCACAAAAGTTTTTGTTGTTTCTTGGATTCTTTGAAAATTCCTGAACCCTGACATTTTCTCTCATGGCTTCTCTGGCCTTTCTGTGGCTTCTCCTAGTTAGGATTGGATAAGTCAGTTTACTATGCTCTGCTGGGGTAGGAGCAGAACATTATGTCTGGTGCTTACTGGGACTGCATCTGCTAGCACCAGAGGTTCTTGAGATCCACAGCGTTCATCCCCAAGGAAAGCAGACCACTGCGCATTTTGTCTTTAACCCATTGAAACTGTGAATCTTCGTCTGCCTACAGGGTTTCAGTCCTGTTGGTTAGACTTTCTCTCTGAGTACAGTGCCCTGGTACTGTCAGGGGATGCGAGAGAATTTGGGCATTTGAAGGGAAGAAGATATGGAGCACTGTCACTGGTAAGCAACTGTGCCCTTATCAAACAGGCTGAATGGTTAATGTGGTGGAACAGCGACAGCTGAGCTCACTGGAAAAACTGCAGAGCGCAGGCAGGCAGGCAGCCACCCTTTGAGTATTAAGCCTGGTAGTGAGGGTGAGGAACGTCCCCCCAAAGGCTATTAGAACAAATCCCCAGCTGGTATGGATTGGCCTGGCTCCAGCAGAGCTCCAGAGCTTGCAGAGGGCAACGCTGAAAGCTTTGCAGAAGCAGTCTGCGTTAAGGACAGAGTGGTGAAAAGGGAGGGGGAGACACCGAGCGTGGAAAGGTGGCAACGGGGAAACCCAAGGGGCCTAGAGACAGAAAGGAGTGAACATTTAAGTAGTAAAATGACTAACTTCTATTTTTCCTACTTGATGCCAAGGAAAAATCACCAGGTTACTTCAATGTGCATTTGGATTTTGATTCTCATAGAATCACAGAATGGTAAGGTCGGAAGGGACCTCTGGAGATCATCTAGTCCAACCCTCAGCATAGCCCATACGGGGATTGAACCCACAGCCTCGGCATTAGCAGCACCACGCTCTAACCAGCTGAGCTAAACCTGCTTGTCTATTGCATTATACCTTTTTTTTTTTTTTGAAATTTTTAAAGATATTACAAACCCCTGCTTCTTAATTTGCTTTTGTCTTGAACATATGAAAAATCCTGCACAAGATACAATGCAATGAAAAATCTTACACTATAAATAAGACAGAAAACACCTTCTGCCTTTCTAATGTTTCAATTTTTCACAAACCAAGCTACTCAATTACTAATGGTGAGTCTGAGACAAAATTCAGATTAGGCTGATGTGCCAGGCTTGATATCCAGGGAGTTATATTGATTGCAGCATCCATTTGAAAAACAACCTCAGCTCACTTTAAATATAGAGTATATATTACTTTTGTCCACAAACAAGTCACTGACATTTCAACATCACTCTGAGATATTATTTTAAAGGAAGAGGAAAATGTGGACATGTGGCTTGCAATATTTCTCCCTTGGAAGGGTTATAAAAAACTTATTTGGTTTGTAGATTTGTTTAATGTTGACAGCAAGTCAAAAGGTGAAGTCACTAGAAGTTGATTCTCAGCTATTGCAAAATGATCCCAGACTAATGATACAGCAATGAAAGGAAAAATGCCTTGATAATTGTTTTATAGTCTGATCGTCAAAGATTTTAATTTAAAATAAGTAAATAAAGGTAAATAAATATCCCGTGTTTTAAATAGGAAGGAACTGTTCAATAGATGTTTGTTAGTCAGAACTTCTGATAATCTTAGAATAAAATTAAACTTTATCTGGTGCCACAAGACAAAGGTCAGTAGCTCCTGACCTCAGTCATGATGGGGGTGTCCACCATGGGAATGAAGCTTGTTTTCTAAAAGTGCAGTTGTGTGACTTTTTAAATGAAGGGTTATAGCCTCTACAATCTGCATTAACCTTTTTTCCTCCAATTCTTAGACAAGATAGACTTCTCTGATCGTACTTTTGATCATAAAAAATAAATAAATCATACCTATCACATGCAATAGTGGCTTTCTCCCTTCTCTTTGGGGAGGAAAAAGTCTACACACACACAGGAATTGAGCTTCTCAGGGCATCGCCCTGACTGTTCGCATGGGGAACATACAGAAATTTCCTTCTTGACTGTATAACCACTTTTCCTTCCAAAATAAATTAAGCTGCATTGGTAAGATAGTGGGTATTCTGGTCTTGCCTCAGTGCAGTATGAGGACAAAGTATGCCTTTACTGACGAGGATTTACAGGCACAACACAAAACATACTTACACTGTTCTGCAGTTATAGATGAAGAAAATGGCAAGACAAATTCTTCAATACACCTTGCTAGAATTAAGATGACAAAATGGCAGCTGATAATGGACAGAGTTATTAAGCCACTGTATGCTTAGATTTCATTTCCATTTCAGCTACCAGCATGTTTGCAGCTCAGTGAACCTTTGAGATGATTTGGTCTGATAGACCTAACCTTGTTTTTAAGCAGGAACTCGTTCCACTGAGACAGAATGTAGCTTTCCTTGTCTACATCAATGCGTTGCTCCAGTACAAACAAACTGATGGCTAAAATCAGGGGACTATTCTCTTTCTCTATATGTCATCAGTTACAGGGAATAGGCAAAAAAATAGGGAGAACAGTTTAATAACGAAACACATCACCAATTTTTTAGAATACAGAATGACTGCCACTGAATACTAAATATGGCTCAATGAAAGGGAAGGTTTCCCTAAATGTATGTGGAAAGCTGTTTCTAGTTTTGCTTTAGAAAACACAGGACTTGTTGCCAAAAGCAATCTATTTACATAACCTTCATTGAAGTGAACAAGAGAACAGTGTTTTACGCACTGAAGTCCTTATCATGGTCTTACGCAGCATTAGAAATCTGAAGACAAAAGCATTATGCTATTATAGTGGTGGGAGCAATCTAAATGTTTAGATTAGCCACATCATTGACATTGTGAGAACTAAAGAGTTGACTTACATGTCCTAAGGCCAGAAGAGTGCAAAAATGATGAAAAGTAAACTAGTTGAGGTCTGTTCTTTGCATTTCTATGTTCCAGGGAGTTAACAATAACAGAGTGTCAGGGTCCTGAAGACAGCTAAGGGCCTTGATTTCCCTGACCAGCCTCCCCTACCCATGGGTTCAGGAACTTCATTTAAGCCCAGGTCTGGACGTTCAGCCTATGTCTGAGCTAGGTCTACCTGTATCCAGTATGATTTCTGTCCTCTGGATAGAACTTGGCTATATCTCACAGATGTACCCATCTCCAGTCACGTCTGTGGCCTGTCTCCTGGATGGACCCTTCAGACCTATGTTGTGCTTTTATCTCCACTTCTGTCTTTTCCCCCATCTCCTGCTGCTCCTGAATGGTCTCCCTGGAAGGACTCTGGACCTGGCTCATCACCATGTTGTATGTCGCACAGTCAGTGGACCCTGTTATCAACCTCCTCCTCTGCCCACTGTGTTCAGGTGCTGTAGGACTGCAGTCTGGTTGGTGTGGGCACTGCCTGGGCTGTGGTCACTCCTGGCTCATACCCTCTTGCGGAGCAGCCCTATTTTTGCTGCACCCTAGCACAGAAGATACTATCTATGGCTATATATATCATCTTGACTGCATCCCCTTTAAAAGCACACTTGCATGTGAGAAAAAAAACACAGTGTTCAGTGGCTTCCTTCCTGCTACAATTGTTGAGGTCCTCAGGGCTCAATGCATTGTGGTGGTAACTAATGCACTCCTGGTCTTTACGTCTTATCCATTGTGTGAGACTTTTTCACATAGAATTCCCCTCTCAGTGCCCCTGGGTAGCATAAGTAATTCACTGAAATCCACGGGTATTTTCAATTATTGAGACTTTCACCCAGCCCCATCCTGCAGATTTTTCTGTCATCATCCACTTCTCGAAACCAGTGCCACACGCAAATACAAATGCACGGCAGAGGCCACGTCTACATCTTGTGGTCAATTTTGTTCAATACTATTTATGATTGCATCACTGGGGTGAACAAAGGGAGCTTATGTTTCACAGGCATAGTAATAAATAGTATGGGAATATGTACATGTATAAACAAAAGCTAAATTATAAACACTCCTTGCCACACCATCAGGGATTAGCACTACGTACAACACAGGAGGGAGCGCTCACTCTCCTGAGCCAACAGAAGGAAGGCTACTGCTAATGATTTATACAGTGATGGTGAGAAATAAATGGGCAAATACTTGCATGCAGATGTTGACTTACAGAAAAGTATGATATGATTGCTGAGGTAATGTTGCTTCATACCAAAATATAATAATTGCCCCTGTGCTCTCAGGCGTCAAGCATCGCACAACCATTTGCAGCTCAAAGACTTCCTGACCCAGATGTGGTTTCTATGCATCACTACATCTAATACACTAGGCCAGTTTTATAACCATGGTAGAGAAAGACAGGCATCTCCAGAGAATGATTTATCTGCTCCGAAGGTGGGTGTCCAAGATAAGTAAGATGATTAACTGTCCTTAGGAAATCTTTCTCTCTCTTCACTGACTATAGGAAAAGTTGAGGCACCTAGCTTTTAGATAGAAAATTTTTTCATTGTTTCTTATCATTTCATATACTCCTCTCCCTCTTTATAAATTTTCTGTTACTTAAAAAGCCCGGGAAACCACCTTCCTCTATTTTTGTCTCATATTACATCTTAAATAGCAGCAAATTCACTGAAGATAGCATGAAAATCAAGGACAAACCCAAGTTTGACACCATAAGCAGGCACAAAATCTAGTAGCAACATCATCACTATTTGTTATTTTGATCAATACATCTCATTTGAGAACTAAGTACCTTGTCGGAAGAGTTTGAAATATGAAACTTATGCTTAGCCTCCTTTTACAAATGGGGAAAGCGACCAAAGGACCCAAGCTTTCTACCTCAGCTAGTGCTTCCTCCCATTCTCCAAACTGTATCTGAGGATTTGAGAGGATTTGTATCAGCAAAGGATGCAGAGGCTGGGGGAAAACGGGGAAACCCTAATAGTTAACATTCAGCTGTCAGGTAAGGAGCAAGTAAACACAAATATTATGGTTTATTTTTGATTAAACATGTTGTGTAAATATAATATGCAAATTCACTGCAGCCCTTAGGCTTTTGGCAAATTGCTAATGCAGCCCTCAGTATAAGAGGCTTGGGCTTCCCCACTGTTGATTAAGAAGTTTCCTTGATAGATCTATAAATATACAGCATTAATCTGCTTAACGTGATAATTTGACATTGCAGAACTGTGTCTAAATGCAAATTGATACTACTATACTTTTGCATGGAATTGTATGAGCAGAGGCAAAACCAAAATAGAATAAAAAAATAAAAGGGAAGAAGAAGAAAAAACTTGTCCTTCCCAAAGTACCGAAAATTCAGCATTTGAATATTGCATCTTTCAAGGCTATGGACAAAGTAGAGAGAGAATTTGGAGCCAGGTTCAGACAGGGAAGCTAGTTCTAGTTGTGATTTAGATGTAACTCATCAATCACTGCTTCACTGCAGACTCACTGTAGTTGCACGGCTTCACGTATTATTCAGCTGGGGGGGGGGAGGTCGTACTGCCGAAAAAGCACAGCAAAAAGGCATTTGTGTGCACACGTGTGTTGTGTTTGGAACAGGTTTTCTTCCAGATTTATATACATTATGCAGGTCACTGCTTCTCTGCAGGGCTGGAATCTGAATGTCACTTTTGCCAGGCACTGAAGGCAGATCAGCGCCACAGGAATGCGCTGTCAGCTACGAATAAACACAGCTATTCAAGCTTCTTCATTTATTTGAAGAAATACTAGAGTAACCTCATCTGTGAAAAATAATTGTATATATCAAATTCAGTACAGAACACCTTTTCGTTAGGAGTTATTGATATGAGAAGACATTTGGTAGGAAAATAGTAATGTAGAGTGATGAAAATGAAGCCTTTCTGTGTCAGCTATTCTTCATTTTTTAGTTCAGAATACAAGAGGACTTTCGCTTCCATTAAATGTTTGGGTAGGGGAAGCAATATGGAACAGAATGGTTGAAACAGGAAGCTCCAGACTCTCAAAAATTTAGCTCAGAACTGCCACTGCTCCAGAGGATTTGGGGATATAGAAATACTGTCCCTGGAACAGGCACTGGGATAGTCCCTGCTTGTAACCAAATGGCTTAACTGCATGGTTCTGCCCCCTCCACAAACAGCAGGTCTCTTTAGAACGGATGTCATGCAAGTTTTAGAAGTAGGTAAAGTGACTGAAAAGTTCTTCTACTCAGAATGAAGAAAAAAATAAAGAACAAAATCCATAAATGACTGCAGATCAGTCTTTTCTCTAGCAGGCACTGTATGTGCTCTCTGCTTCCGGCCGGATAAACTTCCAGATCCTTCCTGCTTATGTGAAAAAAAACACCAGAGGGAAGAGAGACAGAGTAATTCCTGTCCCAAAAGGGTTTCTAGCACAGGAGTTAGAAAAGTGTGTTGGGAGAGGACAGAGAAGAGGGAGAGGGTGTAAGGGCCAAGCCTTTGGCTAGCAGTGTACCCAGGAACTTCTCCTGACCCAAATGCAATGAGTCCTGGAGAAAGGGGAAAAAAGAAACAAAGTAGAAAGCATGTTCTACTATCCCCTTTTCATTACTGGAACTGAATGTTTCCTTTACTGGATAGCAGTGGTAATTTCAAGATCAACTGCGCTGAGCTAAGCAACTCTCCAATACTTGCTGCTACCTTGTGTATTTAGTCATTAACTGCAGGTAAATTATGACAGCTACATACAACTGGAATGACTTTATCAATTTTCCCCAATAAAATCTGCCAAAATAAATGCTGTGCTCTTTGAGGAAAAAAAAAAAAGAAAAACACATAAAGAAAATTCCTAATCCTTTACAATGGAGAGAAAAGAAACCACCACTGAAGGAATTAATGTCTCTGAAACACTTTGATGAATTAAATGCTGTTATGATGCATTTGAGTTGTTTTATTAGTGCCAATAATAATTGCATGACTATTTGTAAATACTGATGAGGAAGAAAGTGGAAAAAAAGATATGAATTATTCTGGACCCACCCTAAAAAATAACACAGGACAGGACAATACTGCAATAAACTATTTTTTTTCCCGGTGTTTTCTCTTTATTTTTCTCAAGGGATCTCGAGGGATGAACTGTTTGTCTCTGCAAACTGTCCCATATGAAAGTGTCCTTGTATACTCCCACAGGAGCAAGACGGCCAGCTGTATGAGTAACAATAACACAGCGGCATGCCGCTTTGACAGCGTTTTAAGAGAGAAAAACAAAAGGCTATAAAAATAACAGAAGAATCTGGTGTTACTCCAAAGAAAAGTTATGAATTTTCACCAGCAGTAAAATCAGCAAATCCATTCCTCAGTTTTCTCTAGAATAGGTACAAAGAGCTGCTCTTGGACTGGTACCCGCAAAGAAGTAGAAGATGGAGTATAAACAGGTTGGGAGCCAGGCAGTGTAGCGGATTACAAGACGAGCAATCATCAGCAGTGTCGAGCTGATGCTAAAAAGAGCAGCACTGTCTTGGGCTCTGTGATCAGGAACCCAATTTGCATGACAAATCAGTAACTGCTTCAGCCTTTAAGCACTGCTAAAATCTCACTGGAATAAGATGCTCAGCTCTGGGCACTGCACATCTAGAGTGATGGAGAGGTTAGGTAGCTTCAGCGAGAGTAACTGAAGAATTAGAAAACATGGCCTATGAGGAAAGCTTTTATAGGATCCTTAAAGAAGGCAAGACTTTCAGGACACGCGGTAGTTAACTTCAGATAAAGAGCATATGCAAAGAAGAGCTGCAGAGATGAAAGGAATTAAATAATTCTCTGTATCCACTAGAGATAGAACAAAATGTCATGGACACTTTCTTATTTATTTCTTTTAAACCCATCGGTAAGGACAGCGAAGCACTGGTCTACCTGAATAACAGTGGTGTGGAATCTCTATCTTCTGATGCTTTTAAGATTTAGACATTTACCAGAACCAGTGTAGGCAGCATGGATCCTGTCTTCAGTGGGACAGATCAGATGGTCTTGCAAGTTCTCTTCCATCCTTGTTTCCTGCTGTTCTTGGAGAATATTCACTAATCAATGGGTAACAGGAGGATGTCAGTGTTTTATGGACAGCATCCAGTGAGGCTTCCAAATCCTGATGCTAAATATTATGTCCATATCACAGCTTGGTAGTAAGACATAAATAAATGATATCACATAAATATAGAACAAAATTCCTTCCAAGTGACTAAACCATCTGTGGCTTGGGAGACCTATTCTGCATTTTCGACAGAATGCTATAATAGTAATATTGTTTCCTCTTCTAGGAAAGCCTCTTTTCTGATTAGGGCTAAAATAGGGTATAGCCCAAAATGCCAATGCCAAACAGACTGACTGTTCCTTCAGTTTCTTACCAAAAAAAAAAAAAAAAAAAAAAAAAAAAAAAAAAAACCCACTATAAAATATAAAAACACTTATTGAATCTGTTAGTTTTTCATGTGGGATTAAATAAATAAAGACACAAGCAAAACCTCTTGCACTGCTCTTTCCTGTGGCAAATTCTAAATAGCACTAGTTCTGCATATTTGGTAAGAAAGTAGATATGAAGAGAAGGTGTATGACTCTGCCTTCTTTTATCCTCATGGAAAACAAGAGTAATTCCACCGACATCAGTGGAATTACAATGATGTAAAACTGGTGTATATGAAAAAAAAAAAGCCATCCAAAGCAGTACACTTCATTGGTTTCAATAAATTCGCTCCCCTTTTAACATCAGCTGTATAAAAACCTCCAATAAAATTTTATGTGCTAGGTCTGTTGCTGAAATGACCAGAATCCAGATAAAGACTCTTTCCAATAACATAAAACTGCAGTAAGCAATTAGAATATTTCTGCTTAAATATGTTGTTCCAATTTGTTTAGTATCTCATCCTGGAGCAATTCTCCCACATCATCTGCAATCTCTAGTCCTATTAGCATGACTTTCTCCAAGACAGACAGGAATACGATATTGGCCCTTGCATTTATATCTACATCTTTCGGAATACATAGTCTCCCCAGATGATACATTTCAAAGTATTTCTCTTGAAGCTTTGCTGTTGCTTTGTTAGCAATTATGGTCAAAATGCTTATGTTCTGTGTTACTTTATTCCCACCAAGGGAGTATCAAACCATCCCCAGCATAAATACTATGCAGTCATGAAGACTTACAGATTTAACTATTATAGTACACATTACTTAGTATTACAGTCTTGTATGAATTCACTTTGCTTCTAATTTTCCATTGTATTTTGCATTTAGTAGCAGCATAAAAAAAAATGATTTTCTGGTTCACTAACTCTCCTCTGCACAGCCCTGTGTCCACGAATAGGTCTATTTACTTTAAGAAATGTGAAGAAGGGAATTTTTCATGAATTAGAATGAGTATATATTAAACTTAGATACAACGCTAATTCTACACTAAAGTGGATACTGTCAGAATGTCTAAATCAGAATCAAAAAATTGCAAAACACTCAGTGAACCAGAGAGATTTAAAAGAGGAAAAGACCATTGCCTGACTCTATAAGTATTGTCAAAAGTTTACCAAAATGAAATAAATTAAGAAGAGAACTTTGTGTCTTAGGTTAGAAAAGTCCACATGACTGTTCCAGCCGTGCCTTTCGGGAAACACATTCACCTCCTCCAAGGCTGCCTGCTCCTGTCCGTGCCGCGGCTGCACACGAAACGGACCCTCACAAAGGCAGTGCGAGCGCAGAACCGACCACAGAACCCAAGGGAAAAACCAGGACGGGCCTCTCGTCCGCACGCCGGCCGGCCGCCCGCTCCGAGCAGCGGCGGCGTAATAGTTAGATCAGGTTCCTCAACACATTGTCCGGTCGTGTTCCGAAAAGCTCCAAGGAAAGGTCCCTTTTCCAGTGCTTCTTTCTGGAGCCCTTTTCTAGTGCTTCCTTCTTCTGGGTGAAGAATTTTTTCTTCTGTGTCAAACTGGAATTTCCCTTTTCCAACATGTGTTTTGCAACACATATTGCAACATGTATCCTGCAACTAAATTCCATTTCTTAGGTTGCCATCTGTGACTTGCACGTGTTTATGTGTATGTACATATATTTATATATTCTCTTTATGTTTATATGTATTGTGTACATGCAGTATAGATAATTATTTTATAGAGGGATATCTGGGCAGAAAGTAATAAAACTGACTGAGGAAATTCTGCCTGAAGGATATGAGCTGAACTAAGATTTCCTGATCCCTGATATTACACTCAAAAATGTCTTTCCGTCTTTTTTGTACTTGCTGTCATTTTTTTAACTCAAGTTAAAAAGTATCTCTTAAAAAGTGTTTCTTCAAACCTTACTGGTTTCAAAGAAAATGTAAGTGTCCCTAAAAACATCAGTTAATATATAAATGATATTTATATATCATCATCCTCTCTGCAACTGAGTATTAAAATGCATATAAAAATGATACCTACTGTGTGGAGTAGATCAAATATACTAATTGCAATTACAGGGAATTTTATGATTAGAGCACCGAAAAAGCATATACAGTTTTGTACTTCACAAGATAGACACAGGACAGCAAGATATTATTAATTTTACTAAGCCTATAACCTCACATCTCAGTCCTATAGTGCCTCCATATACACAGATCGCCAGAATTCTCTGTAATTTTTATTGCTTTTACTTGGTGAAGTTTTATCATGATGTATTTATTAATGGTCATCTTTTCAGCACCTTTCTTCTGTTTGTTTTTTTCATCACTACTTGCACCTTTTCCTATCTTATAGGTAAAATCTTCGGCAATAATTTTTGCTCTTTTCATTTATTGTCAAGATTGACAGTTTTCTTCACAGCTCTGTGAAAATGCTCAGTAGCTAATTTCCAGCACTGCTATCCATTAGGTAATATTTACTATCTTCGTTATGCAGGACAAATGGAGACACAAACAGGTCAAATGAATTTCTGAGGCTATCCAGTGAGTAACTGATAGCAGAAGGGTTCAGAACAGTATTAAGAGTTTCTGACTTTCAGTTTCATGGTTAGACAAGGAACAAACCTGCCTCTCAATTTACTTTAAATTAAACTAGTTCATTAGACCTAAGGTAAATAGACAACTACAACATTTCTTATTTTGCTTGTTATTTACATAGCTGAGGTATTACAATATAGATCTATAAGTGGTGTGAAAAGGAGAGATTAGCTCACTGCAGTAGTGGCAACAAATCAATAAGTGCATAAAATCCAGTAAGATTTATTTCCAAGATACAGGGAAACTCATAGCTGTATCTATCCGTACACAAATCCTTAATCATAATAAGGAAATATGTTGCCAGCCTTCCAGTCAGGATATCAAACGAAAGTGATGGTGGAGCTTAAACGAGTCAGTTAGTTAAAACAAAACAGCAACAAAAGATGAACTTTAATACAATATAGGGAAATGTCAGCTAAAGGCAAAATGTCGGAATCTCTAACTATATCAAATGACTGTTTGTTGCCCCAGTAGTTCCAGGGATCATCGTGGAAGCTGCACTGACCTAATCTTGCAAACATGGGTTCAAGCACACGAGTTACTAAAAAAATCTGATTAAAATCCAAGTAATTCAGGGAAAAAAAAGTTGCAGACAATGAATAGTGCAGCAATGCATTACAAAATTTTGCAGTAGACTGAAAAGATAGCAGTAGATTACAAAGAAGAAATTTTATTAAAACATGAGCAAATGGACACAAATCATCAGAGCTAACCAAAAAAAGTAGTTAATAATAATTATATTGCTATTACTCAAGGCAAGGATATGAGTATTATGCCCTGGCACATAGCCAGCACCCATTTTCCCCGTCGTTGATTGAAACGAGCACGTTAGCATTTTCTTTTCTAATGTCAATCAGTACTTTCATCCTCTCTAGAACTCCACACCTATTTGCAGCTTAATCAGTTGTGTCCATGCAATGTTCAACAGGACACTAAAGCATCATTAATTTAACATCTCTGCTCTTTTAGTCATGGAAAGCACAAGTTCAGGCTTTTATGTCTGATGAGAGAATATGACACCTCCACTCCAGCTGCACTCCCGGCTGTACCTCTTCTGTCAAAAGTTTCGCCTGTTTGAGCTGATCACAGAGTGTAGCTGCACTGAGAGTTTGGGGCCCTGTGATTAGAATTAAATTTTTAAAGCTCAACTTTAACGTTGAGTCTTTGAAGCGATGTTAGGTGGTGTTTTCAGGCACCGAACCTCGGTTCACAAAGACAGCTTTTATATCTGATACTTATAATCTAGACAAGATTAAGAGTCATGGAAATGCCAGCTTGTGTATTCTTTGTATCTCTGCAACCTTTGGGGTGCTTCAGCTCCCGGCGTGGTACCTCGGTGCTCTCCGGTAGAGCCTGAGCACTGCGGTTAGAACGAATCAGCTGTGGTCCAGACATAGCACTGCAAACGTTATAACGATCTTCCTGGAAGGTGCCTTAGGAGAGGAACGGGACCCTGAAAAAGCAGCTAGTTGGAGGCACCGTTCTCTCCCCGGAGGGAAGAGGTTGGGAGGGCGGGAGAACCACACTCGCGCTCTCGCCAGTCCGAAGCGCCGCAGCGGGGCTGCAGCCCCCCGTCGGGACGCAGACCTCCGAGCTGTGCTGGGAGGAGCACCGCGCTCGCACGCACGGCCACGTACGCGATGAGCTGAGTAGCTCGAATCGAAACAAGGCGAAGAGAAGAAGGAAAGACGTTCTGCATATAGATACTTCACAGAGCTATAGATAAATCGTTTACTATGTATCTTGCTTTGTGAAAGAGAAGTTAATACGAGGTCATGTTGTACTTGAAATGGGAAGAAACAAGTTTCGTATTAATTTTTAAACTACAACATGAAATTCTATTCCTTTGACTTGCGGTCAAGTGGGTTTTGTTAGAAACCATGTTCTATGAGCTAATTCTTACCACCATGCTAAAGAGGGTGATTACTAATCTGTTTTTTCTCCAGTTGAGACAGAAGTAGAAGAGTAGGGAGTTCTTTATAAATAATTCTTTATCAAAGAGGCACTTGGAGTTACAATACTTAGAGAAAAAAAGAAATATTCTAATTCACACATTTATCTGAATGGCTTCTCTTGATCACACAAGTAGGAATTATTTCTGCCAATACAGTTGTCTAGAGCAGCACTATTTTTCAATTGCTTCCTTCTCTGAACACCATACTTCTAAGTTTTACTGCTTTTATATGTAAAATATACCTGCAGAGTTTTTCTTACAGTAAATATCAGAGGTCATGTTCATATGTGTGTTTCTATGAAGAGAATTTCCAAATCACAGCTGGTTAATTTGGTATTTTCAATTAGTCATTCTGAATTTAAATTTTGATTTTTCAAACAGCTAGCTGTAAATTGAAAAAAATTAAAACAGTATTTTCTCACTGGAAGTGCTGAAGAAGACATTTTAGACTAGAGAATTTCTAAAAACCAAATTATAATCTCTTAGATATAAAGTATGTGCCAAAATTTTAAATATTGACAGATCTTTTATGCTTTACATATACAAGCTGGAGTTGTGGTGCAGTAACATTTTCATTTTGAAATTAGATAGCATCTATTACATCAAAATTTTCAACTGCAGATGAGTTATAAGGATGAAACTATAATGTTTAAAAACATAAAAAGACTGTAAAAGACATGAAAAGAAAAATAAATTGGTCAGGCAAGCAGATATGTTACAAATATAATCAACTTTGATTAAATAGAAGGTAGACACTGTATGAGGAAGCTATTGCTGAAATCACTCTGAATTTAAGGATAAACAGTGAAAACAGCATCTTGCCATTTAATGCAAAATGCTTACATGGAAGCATATTTTAAGAAAAATGTAAAGATTCCATGGAAGATTAATGTCTATGTAACAGCAAAGATGAAACCATAGATTTGTTTAATGTAAACATGATTATAATGCTGATCCTGCTAGAAATTCAAGTTCATACTCATATATTTTGGGTCTCTTTGAGAGTTTAAGGCTCAACACGTTCTTAAGTACATTGCTGAACTGTGGATATGTGTTGCTGTATGTGATGAATCTGAATGTGAGTATGTGATGAAATAAGTATTAAAATATATTAAAATACATTTAAAATATCCCATATATTATATTTTTTTTTAATTTAGTTTGTTGTAAGATAAAGTTCTGTAGAAAATGACCAAAAAATCACAGAATAACAATCAGAGCAAGAACATGCTGTGACAAATGGGACTGTACCAAGGAACAGCTCTCCCTTGAGTGCTGTTTTTTTTTTGTTTGTTTGTTTTTGTTTTTTCTTTTTTTTTCCTTCAATAGACTTTGGACTTAGTTTGTACTGAGAAGGCAATACTTACTCAAGCATATTTCACTGAGTGAAATTCAATCCCAGAGCACACTTAAATTTGCTGATAGCACTTTGCATTGCTGTTTTCAACTAGATGAGAATCATCGTTTTTCAGGATGTTCCCCTAAATGTTTATCAGCAAATCTGCATATGTGAATATGACAGTAGTAAAAATGGCTGTTTTTCCCATAAAGAATTTAACTTCAGACATTAAAGTGATGATACCATAGTGAATCCTTTAATTTTATGATTGCAATTCAAAACAGACTGCAGAACTGCAGAAACACATTAATTCCTCTGTTCAGCACACACTAAGCAGGAGAGTTGTGGACCTGGATTATAGGTTAAAACTACCACTTGGCTCAGAAGATTTCTCACTAAACTGTTATTTTACACTCCTGCTAGAGTGGCATGTATCATGAGAGAAGACATTTTCTAAAGCAATCTCCCTGCATTCAGAAGATGTTCTGTTCATGCCACTTCTACGTTGTACAACAGGAAAAATCCCAGGCTTCCAAATACTCAAACTGTATGTGCACAAAGTGCATAGTAACAACACGCAGGTTAGGTCTGGCATCCATCATCCACATTAACACTAAGTCTCTCCTCTCTTTTATAATCTAGTGTAGCACTGTAAATAAGTGACCCTACAGACTTCACAGAAAGCTTAGCTATAGCTGCTCTGTGCTTGCTGGTATCTAGTCTGGGTTAGCATACGACTGGGGATATCAATGTCCCTGCTCCTGCTGTATAGAGGAAATTTTCTGAATGTACTTGAGATAGTCTCTCGGGAAGGAACTAATTTCAGGAATGAAGAATCTGGGGAATTGTCTCCAGGCCACACAGAAGCCCTTTCTTGGCTACGTTCCACAGTCAGCCAACCATCCAGTATGTGAGCTGAAAGAGAAGAGCCCCATATTCTAGGCTTTGTCAGTTAAGGCTGCTTCTGAGACAGAAGCAATCACACAGGCTTAAGTAGATATAAGTTACATAGCCTTGGGCCAGTGCTAGTTAACCTGGTCACTACTCTATTGTAACTGAGGATGGACAATCATTGTTTTCATTTTATCTTTGTGACCAGCTCACATGAAATAAAATAACAAAAACAGGAACTGTTCTCCTGTGATGCATCATCTGCCTGGGAGCAACATGATCACACCTAATATTTTGGCTAGGAATGTTTTCATGGACTCTGAAGGCAGCTGCTGCATTGTCACTGTGACCCAGAATTCCCAACCAAAGCTCTGACAACTCAGAGACAGAAGGTGAAGAGGGCTCTGACAATGCAAACTTTGATGAACATTAGCAAATTGACACCTGCGGAATACTTCATAAACTGTTTCTGCTCAGTCGAGTGTAGGAGACAGAATATACTCCAGTAACTGTAGTAAAGGACAGAGACAGAGAGAGGAAGGAAAAAAAAAAGTAGAAGAAAAAAGAAATCTTTAAGTGATGTTAGCAAAGTAGGTGGAGATATCATACTCCTGATCAGTTATCCCCAGTCAGAGGTATGGATACATACAACTCCTAGCACCCTAGGACCTTCTTAAGGAAGAGGATTCTGCAAGATCTGTGGTGGAAGGAACAAGATTTAATTTTACTGGGTACTCAGAGTCATTAATAAGGGTATTAATAAGGTTGTATGCAAGGAGATTGTTTAGTGATGGAGGAGGTGATTGGGGAGGTGATTGACAAGTACTCAGCTTGCCTCCTGCAGGAGCAGCAAAAAGTGAGTGTATGTTAGACTGGTTCTACAACAGATCTACTTTTAACTTGCAGAAAGATCTACACATCTGTCATTTTTTTTCAGCACCCCATGGAGTTGAGCATGTCCAGCTTCTCTAATTAGTCCCTAATCTGTTGCTTTCTTGCTGATGGCTGCCCTTCTCCTTTCCAGATCTTGTTGGTTTGCACAGAAATCTCAGAGCAGACTTTGCCAGTAAGCACTAAGCCAAAAAAAGGTATTTAATACATCAGGCTTTTCCACATTGTGAGTCACTAGATTATCTCTCCCATCCATCAATGGATCCTTATTTTCCCTGGACTCCTACTGTCCACGAACTACCACTTTGGTTGGTCAGAAGACCAACCTGCAAAAACAGACACTGGGTGAGACAGACAGCAGTTCCCAGTAAGCAAAAGCACAGAAGGAGCGCTCCCTGACGGCATACATTCTTCTTCCTTGTCCTGTTTTAAGCTGTCACAGTTGCCTGGGGACTCCTCCAAAGAGTGAAATAAAAATCTGTTTAGTGTCTGCCACTAGACAGTCTCAGGCAGCATCGTGCTATGTACTGTAATATTACAGCAGCTGTCCCACCACGGTAGAAAGGGAGCTTCCCTGTCGGGCAGAGTAGGGTTTCTCCTCTGTGCACCGGAGATCAGCGGCTGCCTGCAGAAGCGAGCCATCGTTTTCCCAAGAAATGGGAATTCTGACACAGTAGGGAAAAGGTTAACAACTGAATGGCATTATAGACACACTGTAAAGGCGTGAAGGGGAAAGAGGATGATGAGGAAATAAGGAGAAAAGGAAAATATTTGAGAGAAAGATAATGAAGAGAGAAAGGAGAGTAAGAACAGCCGGGTACACAAAGAAAACACAGTCAGAAAACACAGAAATCAGAGGCTGAAGACAAAAGAGATCAAGGACTCTTAACAAAATCTCATTGTGCCATACAGGAAAAAACACTGACTCACCAAACTCACTTAGTGGAGGAATACAATAGGACAATGAGAAAGCATAAACCATAGAGCAAAACAAAAGTAAGTCCATCAATTCAAATTAGATTTTGGTCGTGCATTCTGTGATTTTCATTGTTGTCTCTGAAATGCCATGAGTCTCTGTCTCTTCCAGTCAATGACTACATACTCCTTTAAAGAAACATAGCGGAGTTGCAGAGCAGAGAAGAAACATAGAAGCACAAAACAGTTAAGGTTGGAAGGAACCTTTAAAAATTATGTAGTCCAACCCCCCTGCTCAAGTACAGTCACCTACAGCAGACTGCCTAAGACCCTGTCCAGATGGCTTTTGAAAGGATGGAGGAGGATGGCGAGGATGGAGACTCCAATGTGTTCTCCTCAGCCTCTTAAACACAGAGTGGAGATAAAAAAATGTATTGATATGTAAAAAGCTACATTATTCTGTTTTTTGCACTGTTAGTAATTTGGAATTATCAGAGCAACCCTGAGTGAGTCATCCTTACCTCAAAACCTCAGGTTTACTCCATGACTGTCAAAAACACTCAATATATTCTGGGTAAGGAGGCATCTCAGTTGCTTACCTTAGAAGCTTTGTTGCTTCTCTTGAGTAGTCTGCCTTTGCTTAATTCAAAAAAACTAAAATTAAATGCAACTACCATTAGTAAATGCATTCCATATAGAAGAGATCATTCCATTTGCATACTAAAAGCTACTTATCAAGAGTGAAGCTCTCCTACAGAGTTTCTTAAGGAAGACAGTGTTTTCCTGAAGAGTAACTGCACATTATTGTACTAATATGCCCTTTTCATAGGGAATACAAGGATTTCTAGCTGCGTATGTATAGAGGTCATAATTTATAAAAAAGATTTGTTTAGTAGATCATAAGAAATGAACTTATGCTGATACTTTATGTGCATTCTGGAGACTGTAATTCTTTCACCTAAAGGTAGCACACTTCTCTGAGTTATTTCAATTATTCATAGTTTAATTGAAATCAAAGACCATTTTTGATTCAGAGACTGAGAAGGAAAAGAAGACTTTTGTAAGTGCCATTTATGAACACAAATTCCTTCCTTCTAATCAACCTGGTAATTAAACTCTTAATAAAAAGTGCTACCAAATAAAGAAAAAGAAACCAAAGTATCCTGATAAAGTCCTTTTCTTGACAGAAAGCCTCTTTTCACTACAGTTTTTTAAGTAAAGCTGCCTTTACCTAACACCACTTATGGTTTTCAATGTCTTTTTCTAAAGTGTCTCTATTTTCTTTCTCTTTTCCTGTTCTTAAGGCTTGATTGTACTTACACAAATGAAAAATTCCAGGGTTTCTGAAAAATGTCATAATTAAGATCCCTTCCAGAGAACTGAGGTTGATGTATTTACTAATTTGTACTCGCATTATAGGAGTGCTTCAAGGACTCTCTGTGGCGGGTGAGGTACAAATACTTCTTGAAGCACAGCCCTGCTCTGGTGCTTGTATAATACGAAAAGAGGGAAGGATTTGATTGATGCGAGGATTATTATTTCCACTTTGCAAATGGACACTTGAAGCATAGACGAGGGAAGTGTCATTCTGAGAGTCAAGCAGGAGAATTGTGCACGAATTAGAGATGCATCAGGTCTCCTGAGCCTCCACCCTGTGCTTCAGCAAGGAAACATTTTGCACCTTTCCTTACGTATCCTTTCTCCCTTCACTGTCTTCCAAGGCGGTTACCCTTTGACAACATCTAGGACAACGTTAATCAAAAAAGTCCTCAAACTGTATTACATTGTGGGTAATAATAAAGTTACAAGAGTAGCTTTGTAAAGCTGGCTGGCCATCTGTCAGAATTTACCACGCAAATAAAAGAAAATCCCACAACAAATGACTGACTGACTCCTATTGGCAGTGTTCTGTATTGAATCAGACACTAAATGCTTTCTTTATACTCTTTTTTCCACACCGCTGTGTTACTCCCATTAATACCCACAGCGGTATTCCTTGCAGAGACAAAGGAGAACAAGATCAACCTCAAAACACTGCGTTAATTTGCTGGGCAATGAACTAAACTGCCTTTCTGTTTAGCTCCATCTAGCAGGCTTGAGACACTTCCTGAATGAGGAATATATTAGTAAAGTTGTTGGCTATTATTCAGTTCAGCTAAACAACCTCAGGTCTACATGAGGAAACAGTGATAATAGTGCTTGCAGGTTCTGCTCAACTCCCAGCTCCAATAAATTTTTAAGGATTTTATAAAGGTCATCGTATTCCTTTTTACAACGGAGCTGAAGTAATGCAGACATCTCCCAAATACTCCCACCATGAGCTGATGGGGGAGAAGCCAAGTGTCCCATGTGCCGTTCTTTCACCTATCCACCCCTGCTGCAATTTGGAAGGTTTCTTAAAATCACCCTTGTTTTAATCTGTTAACGCACAAAGTCTCCTACGGATTTCGGGGGTATTAGAAGGACTGTGAAATGTACTGGGCTGTTCCTGACATCGTGGGAAACACTTCTCATGGAATTTATGCATTGCCCTTATGCAGCACCATGTTTATCATTAAGCAATGATTTATACCACTAAGAAACACTGAATTTTAGGTTTAATCTAATCAGTCTTAATTTCAAACTGGGATCATAGTGTAACCCCAAAATACGGTTTTAGAAGGTTTCTACACTAAATGTTCTAGGTTTCTAATGAATGTTTTTAAAACTCAAAGTTTTAACACCAATGTTAATAGTATACATTCTCAATACTAAATCTATTTTAATTAAGGTTTTGTTTGTTTTGCTTGGGGAATCTCCCAGTGCTCTTAGTAAGTTCATTTTGCTTGGGCTGACAGCAAGATACCACCCTTTATAGTCAAGTGGACTATACATGGAATATTATTGCTTGAGCTAAATATCTAAGACCACAAAGGGGTAGCTGCAGGAGACTCACCAAGTTCCCTCCAGCCACGGAGGGAAAAAGAGGAAGACCAACCTTTTCTGTTGTAACCTCTGAAGATGAAAAATAATGCCCAAACTGTTAAATTCATTACAGGAGTGTTCATGTAAGAGATCTGATACCATTTGTTGACATTAAAGTCAGAAGAGACTACTAGATAAACTGATGTAGTTTTCAGTGTAATGAAGATGAAATTTTTGTATCTGGTTACCCTTGTAAAGATCTTATTAACTTCTGTTTATCTACCTATTTGGGAATTTTCTGTAAACCATGACATGAATTTAGGAGCATGAACTAGAAAGGGGCTTTAGAGTTGTTATGTCAGAAGCAGCTATCAGCTCAAGGGTTTCAAAAAAACAGACTTCATGATTCCATCATATATGACCAACTGAAAAAAATGTAGCTTATTTGAAGAGGACTCCTGCTTCATACACCCTGTATTATGTTGTCTTACCTACTTGTATAATTATAGAGAGCTTTGAGAAATCTGGCATCTTTTCTCTTTTTTTTCTTTTTTCCTTCTTTTCTTTTTTTTTTGATGGGAAGAGCATAGTAGTAATTAATGAATCTGGATAAAAGAATTTAAAGAAAAAAGAATGCCATAGAAAAAAACATCAAAACAATATTTTGGAAAAGTATTTCCTCATTGCTTGGAAAAAATACAAGAAGTGTAGAGAAACACAAAATGAGGAAACAAAATTGATATAAGGACTAGAAGATCACAAAACATGAGAGAATAAGGAAGCTAAATTTACAGTCTGGAAGAGCAAAAGTTCAGTAGCCATGTGATCTCGGTCTATAAATATCCACAAAGTACGGATATAAACGAAAAGAGGGAATTATTCTGTCTCAAATTATGAGTACCGGAAGAAAAAGCCTGGAGCTAAGAAGGGAGAAGTTTAAGTAAAAGTTTTTAGCTGTAAAAAGAGAAGGAACAGTGAGTAGACTTAAAAATGATATTTGAGACATTGTCCCTGAGATGGGGTGTTCACACCAATAAATACATTTCACTTGGGCATTTTCATCTAATAAATTTCCTGCTACTTCAGGAACCTGAGCTGCCCTGATCCCTTGATCTCCTCTTGGGTAAAATTTTGTGCTACAGATTCTAAGTTTGTCACAGGATATCAGGAGAGGGAAAGCTACTTCATGGCCTGAGGTAAGTGTATTTGTATGATGTGGAAGTGGGAAAGTAGAAGGAACTTTTTAATAGCTCTTTCTGGAGGTATTACATAGATACTGACTTCTGTGGAGAACTTGAGCGCTCTCTTCCTCAGTAACTTCCAAATATCACCTCTCTTCTTGTTCTTGAAGCAGACACTTCATTTTCCTTCCTAAGCTTCATGTCTTACTTTCTTCATATATCTCTTCTAAAATATTTCTACTTTATTCAGATGGCTTTGGACACCTTCTTCTACAGATATTCCTACTCTTTCTATGACCCTAGTCTCAGTCTGAGCCCTGACTGTGATTACACTCTTGCAAGAACATCTGAGTACACTTTTGTAAATTTGGACTGTGCTAAAGCAGGAACCTCTGCAATTTTCTCTCCCCTTCCTCCATATCTTATATTACTATTTAAATATTAGGTAAGGTTTATCTCACCTTAGAAACAGTTATTTCCAAAAATGTGCCAGTGACCTTTCAGGTAATATATGACCACAATGTGTATATGTAGCACATCTTTGAAACTTCTACATTCAAATGATAAAGAAGTTAAGATCTAGATAATGGGCTTGCTCTAATAAGCTTACCAGAGATTTATGGCACATTGAAGCCACTATAAGGCTACCCACATTTAGTGAGGAATGCAGTTTTATCATGTGCGGGGAAAGAAATGAGTTTCAGACCTTCAAGATCCTGCACAAAGCAGTTCCCTGAGAACCTGGATCTTCTCTCTAAGATTACACTGAGACAGACTAGTGAAGTACACCCCCTCTATCCAGGTATAAAGCTGAATCCAATTATTTGAAAAACAGATTTTACTTACATTCAGCGAATGGAAGTCATATTTATAGGACAGGGGACTCAGTCACTTTAGTAAATTAAGGCAACGTAAGCATAGGACTGTAATCCAAAGGCTAATGTTACCACTGAATACATGAAAAAAAAAAAAAAAAAAAAAAAGAGAGAGAGAGAGAGTAAGAAAAAGAGCTACACAAACTTTGAGGCAATAGCATCAAGTCTGCCGGCTGCCACTAACACTGGAAATAACAGAGCGATTCCAAGAAGAACCTCAATCATGATTAAAGAATTAAGAAGTTGATAAAAAGTTGATTGTACAGGGAATTTCACTTTAGCATGTAATAGCTGGCCATTGCTGAAGATGAACAAGCATGTAGTCTTTAACTACATGAGACTGCTGGAAAACAACAGAACTGATCTATGTTCCTTCTCCACAGTGGATTTATATTTCACATAGGGAGATTTAAGTTAGAACCTGAGGAAAAAGCTTGTTAAAGATAAGTATAGTCAAGAACTGGAATAGATTGACTGGCCAGATTAAGAAATCTGCATCAGTTGAAGCTTTCAAGATAGAATCTTATTAAGAATGGTGTAGGTAAAGTTGATCTTCCCCCGAAGAAGAGTAATGTTGATTTGATTCTGTGAAGCAGCAGAAGAATGGACTAGACCATCTCTTGAAATTCCTTTCAAAGTGTTTCCCATGATAAGGTCCAAAAAAAAAAAAAAAAAACAAAAACAAAACAAAACAAAAAAAAAAAAAAACCAAAAAAAACAAACCAAAAAAAATAGCTGAAGCTACTCTGACTCGGACTATAAACAAAATAGGAGTAACAACTTAACAGTGAACAATCAAACAACTTACCTAATGTTATAGTGGATTCTCTATCCATTTTAAGAAATTTAAAAAATAAGACTGAACATGGAAATATAAAATAACAGCCAATTTCAACCATTGCTAGACTAGATGCAGGAGGTATTTCAGAAGTCCTGTCACCTGTGTTATGCAGTATGTCACAGCTGCTCTGATTTGTTTAAGATTTTCTTTTTTTCTTTTCTTTTCTTTTTTTTTCCTTTTGGTCATGCTCATTTATTTAATTGCTTTCTGGTTCTCAAACTTTGACACTATGCAAAATGTCTTAAAAGCTTTTAACAAGATAACAGCTTATCCCATGTATCCTTTGTCATTGCTAACATTTCTACACTTGGTGGGTAAAAGTATAGGGAATAATGCTCTTTTAATGATTGCAGACAGTAAGACAAAAATTCCGCTAATGTGTTTGCTGCAAACATCCTTAAAACGATTAAGTTAATGAGGAGGTGATTAATGGATATACAGATGAAATGCATTCTCTACCTCAATGGAAACATCCTTAATTGAGATAGATTTAAGCGCTAGGCGGTAGATTGCAAATGGAAGCAAGAACAACGAAGTACTCAGAGCAGTTGCTCTCCTTTCATGCAGCTTTTTGACATATTTAAAGAATTGCTTGATTTACTCTCTAGATTACAGATATGGGGCTAAATGTCTGGGCAAAACAAGAAACCATACATTAGACAAAGAGTTGCATTCATCCACATCCGCCACTTCCTTCCCTGAAGGACAGAGGTATCTATCTATAGTGCAGACTGAAGGCCAATTTGCCTTGATTAGTTTTCAAGCGCAGCTTAGGGGCAGCTGGTCTGTACAAAAGTAGGAGAGGAGAGGAAAGGGACAAAGTTAGTCTCCAAAAGAATCTGAGTCACTAGAGAACTCAAACAGCAAGCTGTTTATATTTCTGAAACCTATTCCAGTCTCACTGAAACAAATAGTGAATTCTCAGTAACTTTATACGTACAGGCACAGCTCCTTCCTAGGAAACCCCACAGTTAAGTGAATAGACATTTTCATTTAAAATATTTGCACATATCTATTGAAATTAGACTCCGGATTTGGACCTGACCAACATACTTCTTTGTCTCACAAAGTTTCACTTCATTCCTGTAAGACTTCTTACATGACTACCTTGTTTCTGTTGGAGAAGGATATCATACATTTTCCTTTTGTCTCCTGCTTGCACCTGTAAATGATACCAGAAATGGTAAAAGTAGGATGGACAAAAAGGACCCCAAAAAGCAAGTCACAGAACTGCCCTGTACCTAGCTATTACACAGCATGATTATATCCATCTATGTGCTAGCAGCCGAAACAAGAGTGAGACACTCTTTTTGCCCATCTCTGGTCTTCTTTCAAGCATTTTAGTAGGTCCAGATCCAGTCTGTTGCTTCTCTGCAGAAAGACTTTCACCCTAAATGAGATAAATA
The DNA here is from genome assembly GCF_028389875.1 of Rhea pennata. NCBI lineage: Eukaryota > Metazoa > Chordata > Aves > Rheiformes > Rheidae > Rhea > Rhea pennata. The sequence goes on from NC_084666.1 coordinate 5,151,198, forward strand.
ACATACAGCAGAAATCTATTTCCTTTTACACTGTGATCAACAATTTCAGTTAATGTCAGCATTACTTTTTAGGGCTGATTTAATCCAGGATGCAAACGAGAGCAAAAGTTTATTATTGAATAATAGATATTTCAGTTCCTTCTGCAGTGGCAGTTCCTTCTGCAGTGGCTCACCAACAACAGGAGAAAGGGGTAAAAAGCTCATTGTCAATGTTGATATTGACTATTCATATCACAAATCCTAGCAAACCAAAGCAAGATGAATTTTTGAAGTGCTCGCAAACACAAATCATGTTGAACAGGGTAAGTGCATCTTCATTTATTATGCAGGGAGCTTAGGAAGGCAGAATACATTTATTGTTAATAGAATACTCGCCTCAAGCTATACCAGTATGGCTTTGTTTTGATAAAACATGTCCTTGGGGACCAAGCACAAATTTCTGAGCTTTTGCAAAGAGTGATGATATACATTTCCTAGTTAACTCAGTATGGGCCTGAGTTGCCAGCTGACTTTTATTCTGTAGGTGACTCTGCACCTTTGCAGAGGAGGGTGAAATCACAAAAGCTTAGAACAGAAGTCCTCTACCTGCTTTTTGCATCCAGGTAAGTAATGCATGGAAGGGTAGGACATCATGGAATTGCACAGAGCATCCCTTTTTACTCTTACTGTCAGAGCAAGTAACTTTTGAATTAAAAATAAATGTCATCAGAAAAAATCCAAACAAATACAAGTACTGGCAAGCAATGGCATTGGCTCTGTAAATGAAAAATAGTGCAACAGCGTTATGTCTTTTAGTTCAGGATTGTAGTCTGGAATTTATTTCATTTTTGCGATTGCATTTAAGGAAAAAAAGCTAAAACTTGAGATGAACTACTGATAGATCAAAACCATGCAGCTGAGAGCTGAATTAAAAAGCATCCTCATTCTAGAGACCAGGATCCAGACTTTTGGCTCTAGAGGGCAAAGAGAATAGTTCTGATCTGAATCTAGACAAGCAGAAACAGAATCAGATGAGTCTGTTTAGTACATATATATACATACATATACATACATTTGTATCCACATGTATAGACAGATATATATATATATACATCCACATATATCTGTGTGCATGGATGTGTTTTTACACACACACACACACATAATATGCTTTCCTTCTCACATGATTAAACATGGCATCATATACAGTGCAGCAGGTGGACTTGGTTCAGGAGGAAGATAAAGGGCAAAAATTTGCTATAGCTTTGCTGAGTAACACAGACTCAGCACTAAGAACAAAGATAAATTGGCACATCCTAGTGGTACTATGTCATTCTGAAGCAATGTGAAGGAATAAAATGTAGACGAATAAGCAAAATGACCACATAAAACATCTTAAATAGTTTTTATTACTGCAAAAGTAGCGATAGTACTATTGAATAAACACACAGACTTCTGTGGAATATTTGTATTTAAAAGAGACAATACTCAGTACTTTTTAGTTTGCTCGTATCCCTTTATTGCCATTCTAGTAGGAGGGGAAAAAGCGTTAAAAAATTGACTCACGTTTGGCTGACCAGTTTCAGATAGTTATCAACTACACAAATGAGACGGCCATTGCAAGGGAGCAACTTTTCAGGAAAGGAGAGAATAAAATGTTACTCTCTATCATTTCTTCACTAGTCCTCTGAATTTACTGATAAATTTTCTTGAAATTATTTTCAGGAATACAAAATGAAGACTCTGAATAAGACTTCTTAAAACAGAGTGGACATCTAGGACTTGTATGAAGAGAAAAAACGTGAAAAAAAAACTAACAAATAAATTCAGAGAAAATGCTAAGAAATTAAAGAAAGTCTGGGAAATGCAATATGTTTTCATCAGAGGTGACAGTAGGAAGGTAGCAGCTATAATAGGAGGTTTCAAAACCAGACTTTATAGTCCAATCCAAGTCTCTCTGAACTCCACATGCTTCAGTGGACAAGAATGCTTCAGGATGAGGTTGTGCAAACCACCACGTTATTTGCAGTCACACTGCTTATGTCATTAAGCCTTCACTAAGCCAGCTAATAGTTTTGTACTCTGAAGAATGAATGAGTGGAGCATCACTGCAACGCCCTCCAAGCTCCTGAAGTCAGTGGCTCCAGAGGAACAGAAGACTATATACTCCAGGTGAAATGAACTATAAAACAGCAAATTAATTGAGAGCTGTTCACCTGTTCATTAGTATGCCTCGACAGACAAAAGCTTCTGATCATCCTTTTTTAACCCTGGCAAATCATGGAAGTGACTTCTGCTTAGTGTACCAGACACACTTGCAAATGAGCTAGAAACAATCCAAATCCCCCAAAACACTCTTCTTAGAAGATTCCTTGCCCACAAAGCTGTAAGAAATCCTCTTTATGAAACACTGATACGCTCAGAAATACATCATCATCAGACTGTATTTTATAAAAAGTAATTATGTAAAGTAAGATTATCTTCTAAGTTATGCATACAATTTTTACTTCCACAAAGTATAGGGATAACAGCTGTAGCCTCTAAGAAGGTAGGCTCAAGTTAAAGAAGTTACATCTTTGCCTAAATCTGAACCTTCTATATGCTTGAGGAAGAGGCAAGGATAAGAAGAAGGATTCTTGTAGTTATTGTGGGTTCAGATCTTAGTCACAATCTTCAAGCTAGGGCATGTGTACAAATATATTTAGGAGTGACTTTAAGATCCATTTCAGTAAGCTAGAATCATGCAAACCACTCACCCTCTTTTATATTTGGCTTTAGAACACTTGCTAAATCTATGTAAACTGTGCTTATTTGTAAAGGAGAACGCTAGCAGGAAATGTCCTGCAAATTATTTCTTCCTAGCCATCTCTGTAGCTACAAGAAGTCCAAAGGCCAGAAGATTAGGGGCTGCAGCCAGCAGACTTCCCTTACCTGAGTCCTGGATGACTCCAGCAGAACTTGCAGACTTCCACCCCCAGGTCTGGAAGTTCATCTGAAGGCTTTAGAGCATAGGCAGTTCAGTAACAATTTTATGTTTAACTCTACTATTTAGAGAAACCCTTAGAGAGCATGCCTTCCCTCCCTAACCTTCTTTTTTTCCCTCCCTTCCTCTTAGTACAGAGCTCAAGCAGTCCTTGATCTCTTTTTGCTAAAGAAGACTTTGCTAACTCTTCCTGACTTCTCTTTGCTAACATAGTATCAATAACAAGTCTCATTTTAAATAATACAGATAATACAGTGGTGTCTCTGCAAAAATATTATTTTGGATGGAATTCTTCTCTCTCCTTCCTTCTTGCTTGCTCCATTAGTTATAGATCTGTTCTGCAGAGCAGAAACCCAGCATACTAGTCTGAATTAAATCCTCAGGTCTGTACAACCTAGTTGGATTTAAATTAAACAAAAGGAAAAGGAAACTTCTTTTCTATGAAATAAGACTCTGCTTTCCTCAGCCCAAGCATTGGCTCCCCTGTCCAGGATGTAGCTTTTCAGAGCTAGGAATACATGTGAAGAGACACAGAAGAGAGCTAAATGTTCACTGAAGGATTATAAATTTAAAAAGCTTCAAGCTGAAGTGGCATTTAAGATATAACAAAACACAATAAATGAAAAATTTGAAGGAAAAAAAAAATCCCCTGAACTTCAAGATAAAACTACATCTGTTTTCTAAAAAAGGTGTGTGAGATATATAGTCTGAGGTAAAGCCTTAATGGAGGTGAGACATTTCTTATCCTTGATGAATTTAAAGCCAGGTGATGGGGAAGGCTGACAGAATTGATGTCAGCTAGCTCGCTGAGCTAATATACAATGATACTTGATCTCCTCTAGGAATGTGGAGCATCCTGATGTAAAAAGAAAATCTCACCTATTTCACAGAGATTAGATTTAAAATAGAATCTTTTGAGAACCTGTGCCGCCAACTAGAAAGGAAAGTTGAAGCCGTTTGGAAAGCCAGGCTCTTTTCCAAGTGAAAAGGATATTTAGATATTTCTCCACAGGAAACAAAGTTTAAAATAGGAAAGTGCCCTATTATCTATCTTATTACAGAAAAAGGAGGTTAGTTTGTTCATTACTTTTGGAAGCATAACATTTCCTATATATGTAATGCCGAATACGTCTTGTAGTCAACATAGAAAGGCCATTTGTAGTGTCTCCTTGCAGATTCTCAGCAATGATGAAGTACACTGAAGACATTTACTTGTATAGACAGTGTCCTGGGCGAAAGAGAAAACAAACAATAGATAGTATGAATGAAAATTAAATTCAAATATGAAAGTGTGTCTACAACAGTGAACACACTGCTTGAAGTAAAAGAATTTGAAGGATTACAGAGAACTAAATAGAATCATTAGAGAAATATTTCTATTCAATTACATTTAATGAAGAGCTTTGTTTATATTGTTATGTGACATACTCTAAACACATATATTAAAAAAAAAAAAAAAAAAAAAAAAGATCTCATATCAGAATTACCAGGGGAGGCTCCACATTACACAAGATATCCATCTATAACACCATAATGGACTGGTGTATTACAGTGCAATAGTCTTTGAAATTTCCACAGTATTCAAGGTCTCATGTCTTACAACAAAGTTGAAAGAACCAAAGAAAAATTGCACTTCGCAGTGTGATTTTCCCTTTTCAGTCACTTTCAGCAAAGGTAATAGTTGTTGTCAACTGAACCAGGGTAGGTACAAGAGGTACTCATCAGCACTGCTGAAACTCAGAATCATGATCTTCTCAGAAATCCATGATTCTTTCCGTTTACAGCTGAAGATTGAACCAGTTTTAGATCTGCCATTGACAAATCAGGCTTTTCAGAAAAATCAGACTTGCAAAGAAATGTCACTGAGGAAGTCTGAGCCACTGAATAGAGCCACTAAGACAAGAAGACAAGTTAGAAAGTAATAATAATAATAATAAGTGGCAGAGCTTGAAGGAAGAAAATAGGTAAAACCCAGCTTAAAGCTGAAGTCAGGCCATAAAAGCTTGGCCTCAGGACACAGCCAATCAGCGCAGATTATGTAACCACAAAGATTTTAAGAAACCCCAAAGGCCTGATTAGATACCTTCAGATGGAGAAGACAAACCCTCCAGCAGTTCCTAATAGCATATTCTACTCCGTTATGAATCTGATCCTTGCCTGAGGCATGGGATAGATTGTCACAGCCACAAAAAAAGGCATAAAAAGGTGGAAGAATTAATGCTGTGAGTTTCACTACATTTCAAAACAACCCTGATCACTTCCGTGCCATGAAGCGGTTCTGTTAGTACCCCCTATTTCTGTGATATGTACTTCACTATAGTTCAAACTGCAGTGTAATATAATAGCCGTTCATATATTCACATATATGAATATAAGTGTGTGTAAGTATGTATGGCATAAATACTTTCGCAGAATTAATTTGAGGTTAATTAGGGAATAATCTCTAATAAATTAGATCCATTAATTGCTATGAAACACAATCCTGTTAAAAGAATGCATGCATCTTCCTGCTTTACATTAAAATCATTCATTTAACAAACTTTTCCATTATGTGTTAATTGTTCAGAAATGCCTTACGAAGTATTCTTAAGGCCCGCACTAGGTAAAACAGGCAATTCATACAAACACAGCACTTCTACCTATGTCAGAACCTCTGAAAAGGAGATCACTGAGAAAAGGTGGGAATTTGTGGGGCTGGAAAAACGACTAGGGCAGCACAGGAGAGGGTGAAACAGTGTCCAAACCAGCAGGATTCCTGAAAATACTGAGATCCACAAGCTCTACCTCTATAGCTCCCCCACTCCCTTCCCAAGTCGTCCTTCTGCCCTTTCACTCCCCTTCTCCCTTCCCACACAGAGAAGAAATACAGAAAAATATTTCTATTCTGCCAGAGTTTCTGCAAATACCTTTGCTGGTCTTGGCAATCTTTATTATAAACCAATTAATTAATTTAAATTAAAAAAAAATAAAGATAAAATTCTTCCACGTCTGGTCTCACAAGACTGTTTTCTTCAATAGTAAAATAAAACAGCCTCACTCACAAACACACACACACATACAATTACTGCTTGAGATATTTGCTTGTTCACTGTAAAATTATGAAAATTAGCAAATAGTAAAGTACAAATACTTTTTTTACATATAGGAGTTTTCTAGTTGGTAAATTATTATGGAAATGCTCAGGCTAAGTATTTGAAATTGCAATGAATGCTAACAAACGCTGCATTTTAATTGCACCTCCACTAACTCACGTATAAGTCATCTTTCTTTCCCTTTCTTTCTTACATTACTATGTTAAAGTAATGTAATTTGCTTGTTTTTTAAAAACTGTAAAAGGTACTAAGATATGAATAATAACTCTTACTTTGTCACTGTTTCTTGTACTATAGCACTGCTTTCAGAAAAGAATGTAAAGACATAAAGTATCATTTCTGACCAAAAAACCATGATCTGGATCAGATTAATTTGTAGCGATATAGCACACAGCTTTGAATTATACATACAGCAATTTAGTGCTATAATGTAGCTGATTCTGTTGTAGGGATTCTGCAGTCGCTGTTTTACAGAAAAGGTAACATTATTTTTACTATGGAAAAAGTCACATTGTGAATTCAGTATGAGCTCAAGGAAATAAACTGACAACTTATAAATCACAACCAGGGACAGAAGGAGAACTTAAGGCACAGATGCAAAATTCACTCGATTCCTTCATTTTTGTAGAGAAGAGATTCGACTTGCTTTGATAAATTCCTAATGTAGTGTGAAAATGGGTTTACTAGACAGAGTGTATCATCTGGTTACCTGCCAAGGAATGTAAGACTCACTGGGAATCCTATTCAGTGTCGATTCTGAAGTCCCAGTGAAACTAAATGCCTGTTAGCTTGAAGGGTCAAATACGTGAGCAGCGTCAACAGGATCTGGGCTTTGTTCATCACCGTGTGCGCTCACTGCTGAACTCTGTGCTCGGGGCGTGCGCTCCTCTGAACACAGGCAGGGGTGTTAGCTAATCCCTGCTGACTGCCTTGCAAACAGCCTTGCTAACCAAGGGGATTGGTAGTAGGGTAAGAACTCTTTAACCTCCAGCTGTCGGTTCAAACACGGGCAGGGTCAATAGTAGTCAGAAGTCCTTTATCACTTGATGGCTGGTGCTTGATGTGGATGAAATAACAACGGCTAAATTCTCCTTCTAAAATACAAACCAAGAGTATCTGCTGAAGGGTAAGCAGGATTATTTTAAAGATCGGGATAGGATCATCTTCCCAGAGTGCCGGGGATCCTGGAAAACTTAAAGGTAGCATGTAAGTCTTAGTTTCTGTGCTACTTCTATGAAACGCAGCCACACTTTCTAAATCTATTTACATCTTGGAGAGCTCTGCTGTGCTGCTATTCACAAAAAGCTGATAGGGTGTTTAGTTGGTATTTGCTGTTGGAGACACTTCTGTTGGAGTGTGTTCAGAAGCTTTCCTGGTATGGAAAAGAAAAGAATGAGGAGAGTCAGAAGTGACTAAGACTCACCTTCCTCCTTTTTCACAAATTTTGTGTGTAGATCATGGGGACATCCATAAGGTCAGATTCAGTTAGTCTGTTGTGAGTACCAATATCTACATTCCAGGAATCTGTTTCTGAGATGAAACTGATAAACAGTAATAAAACAGACTTAGAGGCTACAATGTCCTAAAAAAGACGTCAGAATCTGAATTAGTCCCCTCAGAAGTAAGAACCAAAGAAAAATCTGCCAGCCTGAAGAGGCCTACTGTGAAGGTGGTTGAACACTGGAACAGGTTGCTCTGAGAAGTTATGGAGTCTCTATCCTTTGAGATACTCAAAATTCAACTGGACACAGTCCTGGGTATCCTATTCTAACTGACTTGAGCAGGGAGCGTTGCACTAGATGATGATCTCCAGAGGTCCCTGCCAACCTCAACCACTCTGTGATTCTGTGAAACTAGAAGTAACCGAAAGGAAACACTAAGAACAGTGGGACCCTCTACTGGATTTATATGCCTCAGTGATGGTTGCCAGGATAAGGTTCCTTTTTATGAAAAGACTTGTCCTGATTATGTGCAAACCCATGCAAATACCTCTCAGAACTGAGGTGCCACCTTACCTAGAAATCCAGTGAGACTTGTTAACTTACTGCTCATGACAGGCAGTTTTGGAAACAAGCAGAAGAGCTACAATTGTTATTTGAATTTTCAGGCTTAGTAAATGGTTAATGTATTTGAAGCTAGGCAGTCAACACATCCGGCCTGCAGTTTTGGACTTTCTGTTCAAATGGTCCCACGTTCAATTTTTCTGAGATGTCTTCTAGGTATTTCACAACTCGGTCAATTTTCTGTAGCAAAGCGATAAAAGTACTTCCCCACCTCTCTGGGATGCTGTGTGGATGAATGCATTGCCTACTAGTCAAAGCTCCAAATATGAGGTATTATAAGGCATGAAAACCGTGCTTTTACCTATTTTGCATACATTTACAGTTGTCCTATAGAAGTTTTTCACATAGAGCCACTGCTTCCTATACTGATTTATTTTCATGAAAAAGAAAGCGAGAGTGGTGAAGTGCATGTGAACTGCAATTTTATGCACGTGTATTGCACCATTATGCAATGTTATACTCCAAAAACTTGGCTTGTAAGATGAAATCGTACGTGTTTAGCTTGTGATCTTTTTAATGAGTCACCATTTTCATATATATGCTGACCTGACATTTTCTAGTGATGTTTTAATACAAACTGGGAGAAACAACACAGATCAAAACACACTTGAATTTTTGTTGTGGTTTATGAACATTTGTCTGTTAAAGTAGTGCCACTGGCACTTACTTATCCATGTCTAAGGAAAGGAATCAAATAGTTTGTGCATATGAGTGAGATATCAATTTGTGATGATTTTTAGCCATGTGCATTTTATTAGCCTCTCTCTACATTTACTTCCTATGGGAAAGTAAAAGCCCAATTTATGCAAAATTCTCTTCTTCTTAGTGTTCACTGTTACTTTTAAAAAGCTTGTAGTTGATGGGAAAATTACAGATTTAAATGAAAGAAAAAGAAAACTGCAATATGATTCCCCCTAAATTAATAGGTATCATCTTTCAAACTTTCTTTGCATAGGGAAGGCAATATGAAGTTGGTAGTAGGTCCATGCTCAATTTTCAGTTGCTGTGTATCATTTACAGATAACCTTCTGTCTAGATAGACTGTAGCACTGTTACTCTTCACTAGCTGGATAAGGGAAGGAAATTCCATCAATTTTCATAGCAGTACCAGGTGATGAATATATGAATAAGCTGCTTCTCTGCAGATATTCATCCTCCCATGAAGAAAATCAGTAAGGTTCTGGCATGTCACTGTAGCCTTCACCTGATATATACCACAGGGAAAGCAGCCATTAGCTGAAGAACATGAAGTTTGCTTTTATTCCTCCTTCTGAAAGGATATTCATGAGGTCATCTGGAATGAAGATCATCTTGTCTATAATAGCAGCAGCAAGAGAGTAATGACCCATATCACACACCTGTTTCCTTCAGATAGAAGGGGTTGCCTCTTCGAATGCTAAAAATACTGCCAGTTTCAAAAGCAGGTTTAATTCACTGCCTTGTTCCTCTGCCACTTGTGTCTAAAGGTAGCCTTTAGGTCCCTCCCATAAGGCTGCCAACAGAGTGCTCATAGGAACAAAGTCAATACATTATTTAAAGAAAGTTCAAAGATTCTGGACCATCTTTTCCCAGTGAGAATATGCCATTCTGTTGTTGCAGTAGTCTACAGTCTTCTTGGTTGGGCTTCCTTACTGACATCAAAGCAATAGTCTCCAAAACCATTCTTCCCTTTTTTGACGAACAAAGCTTCTCACAATCTCTCCTTCTAATCATCATAATCACATAATTAAATATCTCTCAGTTAGACCATGCAACACACCCCAGGTAACCGATGAAAACCACCAGAACCCCCACCCACACTTGCGCGCACACACACACACACACATCTTCCACCTCTAACAGGAAAAGAAGATGAGGAAATGTTTATTAAATTTGTGCTCCACCTTCCTGTCCCCTATCAATTAGCTTCTGGTAAAGCACAGTAGAGAATACTGGTCACCATAAAAAGATCTATAATCATATAGTCCAGCCATAACTATGTAGGATTTAGCCTTATATATATGCTTTGCAGTGAGAAACCTTCCGTCTATTCAGGTTGAGCTTTGTAAGATGAATGAGACACGCTGAAAGATTTCTGGCTGGCCTATTTGGTGTATGCGTAGAATCACAAACTTGAAATGGGAAGGAATTACTTTCCACGCTGGACTATTTGGTCAATACTTTTTCCTGCAAGACTATGTCTTCCAGCACAACTTTGTTTCTTGAGCAAAATATTTTATTGCCTCAAACATGTCCCTTATATAATTATAGTTGTTTGCCAGATCCAGGACATTGATCAAACCTGAAGAAACTCTTAAACCATAAAGATTTAAAATAGATTTAAAATTTTAGGATGGCTATCTAAATACAAGGTCCTCACACTTCAGAAGTCTGTACTAAATATTAGATTCCTGTGTAATATAGAACTGGAAGAAGTTCCACTAGTTTGGGAAACTTTTAAAATAACCAGATTAATAGGAAAGCTTGAGTCACTCTATCCATTCTTGGGATTCTTGAGAGTTTTCAGTAGGACTAAGTTTTTTGAAAAGGATTCATATATAAAGACCCTACAAATCTGCCACCCCCCAAAACACATGCTATTAGCGAAGAGATCTTTCAGATTAAGAAAAACAACTCCCCTCTCTTTTTAAACTTCATTATTTAACATGAACAATCATAAAACTCGAAGGCAGCTTTAGGAAATACAAGTTTAAGTACCTTGAAGCCAATGAGCTGAAAACATTTTATGCAGTGGCCGCAAAAGCATCAGCTCAGATATATAAATTGTCTAAAATACATATTAAACAAGTGCTCTAAGTAACCATAGCCTGAGCAAGAATTGCAAGTTGGCTGAATTCAGGCAGAATGTGAAAGATTATGGATGAAGCACTTTGTAAGGTGTAAGAATCAATGAGTTAAGCAATTAATGTACTGTTGGTCTCATGAATAAGGAGTCTGATTTGAAGAGGTAAACTGGAAAGGGGGTAGATTAAATAAGTTTGGTCTAGAAGGAAACTCACAAGGAATTATATACTCTGATATACTGAACCCTGGCAACGAGGACAACTGACAGGGCACTAGCAAAAACCTGGCCTAATTGAGTAAGCATTAAAACACGACTTGTTGGAGAGGAGTGAATGGAAAGAGGTAATAAGCTGCACAAGAATAAAAAGCTGACGGAATGGTAAGGAAGTATGAAACATTATCTGGGCTGACTGTGAATCATGGCTGAGTGATAAAAGGGTCATCTGGCATGCTGAGAAGGCAAAAAGTGATCTGAGAATGGGAAGCTAATGAGCACCGTAGATCACACAGGATAAGAAGATAAATGGAAGGGTGATAATACTGGCAGCTAGGGAGAGCATTAACATAAAGAGGTGATAATAGTATGCAATTGGGAAAGGAGACTGTAAAAATCTGAAGATAAATCTGATAATAAACAAGTACCAATATACTCCAACGGAAAGAAAAGGAAGGGAAAATCCCTGCATGTGCACAGACTTGAGTGAACTTCTTAACTATCTTGTGAAGAATATAATGGTTTAGATTCAACCCCAGTGTAAATAGGGAAGCCAGGTCTTGGTTCGAGCAGAAACAGGGTCTGCTATAAGCAGTGTGTCTGTGAAAAGCTTTAAGGTTAGAAAGAAGCCACTACTTCTTCCCAGGTGGTGTCTGGAAGTATTAAGTCTCCTTTGCAGTGGGCAGAGCGTGATCTGAGCTGTTCTGCAGCCACCTCAGACACAAACCTGTTCATTCTCTGTTTTGATCATGGTAGCTCATACAAAATTTCATGCTAAAAGCGCAGTTGGTTTAAACTGTAAGTCCTTGCTATATTTTGAATGTTAAATCATTGCAGCAAATTTGCTCCATAAGATTTTCTCATACAACATTAAAAGTAACATGCCTCCAAGAAATTCAAAGAAATATAACCACAAAGAAAAATAACCACAAACCAACCATCTTCACATTCCAGCAAACTAATGTTGAACATCATTCGTAAGAGAGATGAATGAATCACTTTCAAAAAAACTAGTCACTTAAGTCTGATTCAAAAATATAAGTTTAGGAAATTGTCCTGTAAAGTCAAGTTTAATTTTCTCATATAAAAATGCCACCTGAGAATGAGATTCAAGGATAAAACAGATTCAACCATCAGCTGGCACTCTGGTTACTGTCTTATGAAATCTGCACTGAGTCATGCCAAACACTTCACATTGTAAGCCAAGCAGTACCTCTGTGGGATGCATTAGCATTGTTGCTTTTTTTTTTTTTTTTTTTTTTTTGGATCATGGGAACCAACACAGACATCTTGAGGTGAAACTGTTCTTCTCAAAGCAATACTATTTATGAAGAGAAGTGATTGAAATTCAAAATTCCTCCTAACATCAAGTTCATTCCAGAAGATTAAGCTCAAAAAGCATGACAGTGAAAAATAACTATGTTGGACAAGCCTTACAGTAGTCCTGATATGCAAGGCAGAAAGGAAAAATTAATTTGCTTCACAGCCTATGATCATATCATGTCCCCAAAAGAGGAAAGGACATGGGTCAAAGGCTGCAACTATTTCTCCAGACTGTGAGTTCCATACACTGGTCCAGTATTGACCAGAACATCCACATATTGATTTATAGATTCTGGAAAAATGCAGCTGAATCCTGGAGTGGAATATTCCTGAGTTCTCAGTACAGGTTTAACTTTCCCTCCGTTTGACAAAAAGGCTAAGACCCTTCCCACTGAAATCATCATAGATTTCCAAATAATATTGGTGGAGGAAATAAAGGTAAAACACTTGGCATATGTGAAAATATCCCCACAGAAAATGCTTTCCTATGTTTTTATCATTTTGTGGATCCTTTAAGTATTTATATGTTTGAAGATGCAAGTAAGAAACCGTACTAATTACAAGAAGGTGCTTAATCATCTGCAGCCACTGATTTGAAGAATAAATGCAGTCCCACTAAGTCAGCAGTAATTCTGTTCTTGACTTCCTCAAATCTTCTGCAATCTGAAATAATTCTTCCATTCACTTTGGTGCCATGCACTATTCACCAACCACTCACCTTCCATTAGTTTTAAGTCTTCAGAGGGTTACCCTTTCTCGCACGCAGGTTGAGACAATAATAGCCGGATTGCTGTATTGCAACAAACATTGAATTTAGCAAGCATAAAGAATGTTACTTCATGAATCAAATGTATGGGTGTGTGAGTATCTGCATATATACACACTAGTGCTAGAAACTGATTCTTTACAAGAGAGGAATTTTGCCCCAGCAGGGTCCTAATCCAATGCTGTATCAGTTGGATAATGCAGTTTTCCCTAGTGATATTCTTTGTTTTTCTGGAGTTAGATAAAACTGTGTTTTTGTGGGTGTGAGTTCCCTCAGATTGCTCCTTGTAAATAAGAGCAAACTGGTTATATGTTTTATCGAATTATATTCAGCTAGTGCTGTGGTGTGGAGGATCTGTTGCAGCAGAGGCTACTACAGGTTTTGACTGATTACTTTGCTAGACTGACAAAGGATATTTCTCACCCTCAGATAGGCCAATTCCACCGAACATGCTCCAGTGATTTTCTGCAGAGACACAGTCTGTGTAGCAGAGTGCTGGTATATATTTCTCTGTTTTTCACTAAACCTATATTTATTATTAGAAAATCCCAACTGCTGGTACATGCCAGCACCAGCAGTTCTACTACACAGAACCATTTCCATTTGAGTGCTTAATCAGATATTGCCCACTAAACCTATTAAAATCTCATCAATATCAGCATGCTGGGTTAGTCTGAGGCACTGGTACACAATTAGAGCTTAACATACATATCCCTCCCTGCATATCAAATTATGCTTTTGTGGTTATTTTAGTGAAAAATGTAGAATCAGACTGATCTTCATCATCACAGCTATAAAAATGTGATGAAGAAGCATCAATCCATGGCAACTAGAGGGAATGGAAAGCTATGAAAATGACTTTATGGAACTTTGACATGAGAACAGAAATCTGTGAGAGCAATGTGCTGATAGATATTTTCTCATTTTCTGGCTACACAGAGAGTGTATTTCTTTGGTTTTTTTTAATTGGAAACTGGGTATATTTTTCTACTCTTACAGTATATACTAATATGTGTCAGGCAAGGCAGAAGAGCTAAAATGGTAATGACCTTGAAGGCAGAATTTCAATTTAGAGGTAGCTCTTTTCCACTTTAATGACTTTTATAGAAAGCATAGACAATAGGATTTAATCATTCAGCACTGTTACCCATACAAAAGTGCTGGCGATTTCTAAAGCAGTTCATTTCATAATGAAGCCTCAGAAAAAGTATTTGTATGCAAGAGAAGACAGGGAAACTGATGTAGTGCTGCAAAGTCAGAAGTCTTTTACTCTCCAGAGGTAAATTCATAAAGATTGACCTTCAGTAAACAGAGTAGTGAAGTGCTCTAACTCTGTCAACTTTTCACATTTGTGCTATGAGTGACAGAAACTGATAAGATGTATTTGGTAATTAGGTATGTAATTTAAATTTTAGTAGGTTTATCAGCATTTGATTTTAAATGCCTTAAACATTGGCAATGGCATGTCCTTCAGCATGACTGTCTTGAGTTTGAAGGCATCTCAATCATCCACTCTTCATATACCACCTGGCCATGTTTTATAGGCTTTCTCCACCTCACAAAAGCAAAATACTTCATATGAGCCTAGGCACTGCAAAAATATACCTGTCTCCCAATGACTGTATTTACTAGCTGCTTTTCTAAACTGAATAGACAGGATTAGTCTGTTTATGCAGTCTCTCAGACTTCTGATGTTGATGGGAAAAGGAAGACAAAGAGAAAAAAAAAAGGATTTGCAAACACTTTTGAGTAAAGTGCCAACACTTCCACCATTGAGACAGATATATGGAGAAAGCTGCTTCAAGCAAACCGAGGAGAACACAATGAATGTATTCCAATCTGTATATTCCTTCTGTACGTGACAGAACAGGACCTGGCACCTCTGCCTTTCTAACCAGTAGCACTTCTCAACTCACAGCTGTGGGAGAGCACTTGTTTAAGTTGGCATATATAATTAATTGCATTAAAGCACAAATGTGATAATTACTTACTACAGTGATACACAATCATTAAGAAAATCATTAAGTGGTAATCATTTTCTTAATTTGATTTGCTAACCCTATTTTTTTTTATTGGTTGGGAAGTGAGCAGAAGAGAGGGGAAAAATTGGCTTTGTGTGCACTTAGGCAAGAATGTTACTGAGATTTCTTAGTCGTGGCAATTTAAGAAAGAGCAATCACTTTACAAGCAGAATCCCAGCTGAAGTCAGTACGATCCGCACAGTTGCAGACGTTATGACTTCCTTCAAGTATTGTCAATGACCGTTGAATCTAAATCATCTGTCAGGTCTCTACTGATCAAGCTAAAGAAATAAACTCTGTAGCTGATAGAATAAATTCAGTGAATCAGGTTCCTACATTCCTGACTCCTGAAAGGCTTATCAGTGTTACAGTGTGCTTATCTTCTTTCTCATATTCTTCCAAGCGTTGATCACTGAGAGGCAGCAGCCAATGTCACTGTTAAGGCCGGTGGAACTCCGATCTGGCCCAGGACGGCAGTTGGCCAACACTGCTCTCATCGTTCTCTTCAAACTGGAGGAATTTTCTTCAATTATATGCAACAAATTTGCATTTATTAAAATGTTCACAACAGTTAAAACAGATAATATACAAAAGACTTTCCATACACATGGTTAGTGTGCCTATTCCTGCTCTGTTTCAGCTGTTGGCTCCATGTCTGGTCTAATTGGTATAGTTGTAACATTACACGAAAAAGGTGATGTCTGCTATGAATTTTCATGTATGTGATCCCAACGAGATGGACAAAAGGTAACTAAGGGTTAATCTTGATCCTTTCATTTCCTTTCCACTTTATAATTCCTTTAAAAAATGAAACTATAAAACTTTTTTCAAATCTAAGGCCAGAGACTACTCCTAGAGTTGCATCTCTGTCATTTCATATAACTTCTGAACACTCCAACTCTTATGCCATCATTCTTCTACATCACTTATCACACATACTTGATATTCCACTATGTCAAGTTTGGAGGACATTTGTAAAGTAATGTGATTATCCTAGTGAAGTCTACAGATCCTCCCTTTGAATAAAATTGTTCTCACAGCTGAACCATAACCATGCTAGTTACCCCAAAACGCCAGCCTCCTTTCAAAAACCTAACAAAAAATATTGCAACATATTAGCTTCTGCCTCTCCCTGGGAGAGGAGGAAATTTTCATTTTAAGTTATCCAGTATGCAACATGGCACCTTTTAGATCGTAACAGCAAGCTCTAGTTACTAAATCTTTTTGGTTTGTTTTGTAGTTCCTAAGGTCTTTTCCTGGATGATTCTGTATAAAAAGACATCAGTCTGAAGCTACTATTACAAGGTAGGAAGCCAGATGCAAGCTAAAAGTGGACCCTAATAAATGTAATTGAAAAGAAGTTTGGGAGTTTACTCGAGTTTATTGAATATCTGGTTTATTTTGCCGCCAAGAAGTGGCAAGGAGTGGGACACAGCCAATGCATTCAGACATTTCGTAGCTCTTTTAAAATGGGAAAAGGATATGATATTGGCAACTTCAAGAAGCGCAGCCTTCTAGTGAAAGTAGTATCGTTAGATATCACATAAAACACAAATAACTACATCAAAAGAATCCAGAACAAAACTAAAAATGGAATCGCTCCTGAGTTCCCCTGGGTGTCTCATGTTGCTGTTATGGTTCTTAGCATGATGTGCAGGCTAAGCAGGACAACTCTCAAAACAGTTGAGGTTATAGTCCAGCTGGATGCCACTTTGTCTAGCAGAAAGTGACATAGCCCGGTAAAACCTTCATCATGATTTTACCTTTGAGGATTTGACACTGCCTGCATACGCTTCAGCACTTTTCCACCTTGTGCTATTCGGTGCAAGAGATTGTCGGCGCACTGCACAAAGATTTGGGTCAGTCATTATCACAGGGTTAATTCCCGGCTACCACACTGATACTGGGCTCATCAGAAAATTCTAACAATAAATTGCACTTTTCATTGGTGATCAGGGCCTGTGTAGCTGTCCCAAAGATTTACACAACCATGGAAGTGGAAGACTAAGAATTTTCTGGCCTTACGGTATGGACTTACGGGGCTTTAGTGGTTCTTGCTGCCTCCACAATGCTAACTCACAAACAACACTCACACAAGTGACACAGCTTAGGTTTGTGGGTTGTAGGAATAAACTTCAATCCTTTGAAATAAAACAGTGTCAGTAATCTGAGACTTCTGTCTCATAACACTGATCCTTGCCTGATTTAAGCCAGTGTTAGGGTGAACAGTCCACTTTCCACCTCTGTGACATCAAGGAGTTTCTTTTCTCCTTTCACTTTAATACATTACTTTTATAGATAATGTCTTTCAGGTCTGATTCATGCTAACTTCTACAGAAAAGGCAGGAAAAGCCTCTAATCTCCAGTTTAAAGAATTTTTCATATCCTTTACCAGGGGAGGATGCCATTCATGGGAAAAAGCCACTCTAAAACAAGCTAGGAACAAGCTTGAGCTATGTTCAGGTGTCTGTCAAAGATAAAAGAAGGGGTTAAGCTTTGGCCACTGATCCTCTCTGGAAGTTGTGTTGACAACAGGCTTCTGCTCCTGCATGTTGAGAGGAAACAAGAACATTGCTAGCAATCCACTGACAGCTCCTCTGCAGGGAACAGTCCTGCAGCGTGGGAAGGAGCACACTGTTTTATCTGTAGGCATTTGTATTCTCCATTACCAATGTTTATGATTCTCCCCCATGGTGCACTACTAATTTATTAACAATTTCACAAGAGAAATTCCTCCACAAATTCACAAATATATGCACTTAAAAACAGTGTTTTCTAATGAGAGTGAAATAGCATTACAGAAGAAATTTCCCTTCTTGCAGAGATGAAAGTGACAGGTCGTATTTGCACTTCACTTCCTCTCCTCCCTCTCCATTCATATTTTAATATTAATTTATAGCAATAAAGAAGCATGTAATAAACCACTGTATGCTGTATACTAGCTTCCATGCATTAACTTTATTCTGAGACTTATTAACAGAAGGCATAACATTCCCTAGTCTTTGCTGCAGTGAGGAGAGCTGCTTACTAGCTCAGAGTCAAACTTTATATCTTCTTTTCTCAGCTAATGAATTGCTTATCTACTTGATTGTTTTGCTAGGCCGGGTTTTCTGCTTCACATTCCCTTGAATAATTAATTGCATAAAATAACCTGCTTGCATGTTCACTTCTCTAAAGTGCATTTTTCACTTCCTATTACATAGAACAATTTCACTGCATCACGTGAGAGGGTTACAGTGAGGGGATGCCACACTACAAGAGATTAAGGACAGACAAAAAATAGCCTTTATCCTATTGCAATGCAGTGAATAGCACCAAAACTAGCCATGATTAGAGGGGTGTACAGTAAATAAGATTTATATATATGTGTGTGTATATATATATATAAAATATGTATATATATACATATACATACATACATACATACATACACACACACACACACACATATATATATATATATATATATGGACTGATGTAGCACAAGCAATAGCAGAGAGTTAAGTCTTCAGACCAAATTTATAAAAATCTGATGGGCAATAAAGGGAGCAGCAGCCCACATGACCGTAGTAACGTTGACAGTTCTCCAACATTGCCATCAAAACGAGGCCTACAACCAGCCCAATCAAAGCAGCTTCAGTTAACAGTTTGATATAGTTAAATGATGGTTAACGCCCCAATGCAAGTTCTATAAGAATAAATACTACTTTGCAGCAAATACTGCACTCTTTCTGGAAAGTACATCTACCAAATCATTAGCCGCAGGAAAATGTTATCGTGGGAAGCAATTAATTCTTTACGATTTCAAGCTTTGTATAGGGTTTGGAGAGTTTTTTTTTTTTCCTTTTTTTTTTTTTTTTTTAATAAATACATTAAAAATATCTATGCTCCAAAGGTCAGGTAGAACTTTCTGGAATCCCTGGTAAGACAAATAAATTTTCAACAAGTAGTGCTACCGAAATATTTTGAGGTAATATATAGTTATGAACATAGGACTCCAAAGGATTCAAGCTGTCTTCATTTAACTCTACTCTTATTTTGATCGTATTTTCTTCCAAAGCAAAATTAAGAAACAGCAAAGCTATGTAACACTGTGTTACATACCATATACCATATGTTGCCATATAGCAGTAAAGATTTTTCAAAAAGATATTTGTGAAATACAGGCCCAAATCAGAAAGGGAAAACTGAAGTAAATACAGCGCAAGCCCTTCCCATGGCTAAAACATTTCACATTAAAAAGACAAAAATATCTAAGCACACAAAATTATATGAATGCACCCAACTGTTAGGATGAAACTGGTGCCTAGATTGGGATTCTGTGCAAAGCACAGTGCATTGTAATTGCACAGCCTGATGTTGGAAATAATAAAGCAGCCATCTGAATAATAACATAAGAACAGAAGCTAAGTTATCTGTTGCTGGCATGGATACTGCCATCAGGCAAACTGAAATAGGAAATGGAAAATAAATACAGGAAGTAGAAACCAAAACCACCATGAATGAACATGAAATTCAAGATTACATGTTATCTACATGGGTATAAAACTGTATGAAACGGAAAGTCAAGATAGTCTCCTATTAGTGAAATTTTGATGCTTTTTACAGTTTCATGCACACACAGACACATATACAGAAAATATGATGCAGTATAACAGCCACAGTTCAATGATACACTAACAGTGGAAATCAGTTTGCTTACCACGGGATTCCAGATGAAATAAAGATTCCAGGCAGATATTGGCTGACTCTTCATGAATAACTCACTTTGACAGTGCTTGCTGATGTATTGGTTCAAGCACACCACGCCAACCTATCACTATGCACAATCAATGGGCTGGCAGGACAAACAACCCTCCTTTAATAATTTACAACTCTGCATGTTTTGCTTCTGGATTCCCTAGTTGCTAATGTGTTTCTCACAGTGGGGTAGAATGGATGTTCTCAGTTTGCTGAACTGTAAAATCAAATATATTATGCATATACGAAAAATTAGGGACATTAGAATTTGGATTTTAATGTGCACACTGCAGAATTTTATTACATTTAAGTTGACTTAAATAATACATTTGACTATCGTATAAAAGCGTTAAAATTTTTAAAGATTTTAAAATACGTTTTCCTAAATGATGCAAAATTTTGAATTCATTCCTGCAACATTTTGGAACAGGCATTTTGTAGCAGTATGGGGTATCATGAATTGACAGTATGACGGCAAGAGCGGAGAAGGTGGGGCAGAAGAGATTCCTTAACGCCCCTCTTTCTCTCAGTAAAGTCTCAATTCCTTTTAAATCTCTAAGCAGTATATACACTCTCTGTAATACTATTTCCATGGGTAACATTTATGTGAGGAGTTGGAAGAAACTGCCATTTCCATAGGAGTTCATCATCTAAGCAGAACTATAATTTTACTGTCAAGGGAGCTGGAGAGTACATGGTGCATCTAGAATAAAATATAAGGTTAGAGATATTTCCTCAGGCTGTTAAAAAACAGAGAAAATAGATTAGGTGCCTCAGCTATTCCCACAAGCTAAGAGAGGACACATGACCAATTTGTCATCTTTTAGCCTTATTTTCTGCTTTTAGCAGATCAGGATCTTCCTCAAATACTGATTTTGGTTGTGGTCAGACTTTCATCAATGTTGCAGACTACCTAAGTTATCATCAGATACATCCAGGACAGCTTAGTGTCCCATCAAACTAGTATGAAATTGCAACACTAATAGAAAACTGTTACTTACAATAGAACTGAATATTCACAGAGGACTAACTTCTCCCAAGCTTCCTGTCCTCCATGTTTTAAGACTATGATTTCATGTTATTTTGAATAGCTCTGTTGTGGTCTTTTCATGTATCAATTACAAATTTTGTATCCCACAAGCGAAAAAGATATATTCTATTTTAAATATAAATCTAGAGTGTTACTTTTCTACAGTTAATTTAGTTAAAAAAAAAAGGTGTTTGTCTGAGTTCTTCAGATATCAGAGAGTTTGATTTATTCTCAGAACTAAAATACTCAAGTAGCAATACAGATCTGAAATCACACCATGGAATAACACTGAAGGCATCTGGAAGCCGTGGATAGCCTGAATATATAAGTCTTGACTCATAGATGAGCTTACTTAAGGCTTTTCATATTTTAATCAAATCAGGACAATAAAGACTATTCAGTCTGACATGACATAATATTTACCCTGTTGACCACAATGATTTCAAAAAAAAATCATTGTTACTTATGTGCGGCATAAGAGCTTTCACCCCATATGAAGCAGATGGAGACCAACAAAAGATTTAAATAGGCAACAGAAGACAAACTTACAGTCATAGCTGAACTTGCTGTTAGTGTTTCACAGTTCCACCACTTTCATGCTCTAATATCCCCGTACCACTAAACAGCACCAGTGCTCTGTCACAAAGTATGTCTTGAAAAAGCCCTCTTGAGTACAGCTGAATAGTAGTAAGTCCAAAAAAAACCCCCTCAAGCTGAATGGTTTTATGCAAAAGAAACTCTGTTTGCATAGAGCTTTCCTGAGCACGTGCCACCCCCCCCCCCCCCAAAAAAAAGGCTACATATCAAGGACTGCAAGTGATCTAAAGTGGGAACAGTGAAAATGTGCACAACCGTCGTTGGTCAGCTCTCGCCGCTTCGCCAGATGGCTGAGGCAAAGCAGCTGAAAAGCTCTTTTAGGGCACGTCAAGCACCGTACCGAGTTTGAGAAGAAAAGCTTAAAACTCAAGATCCTTTGAAACTAACTGCATTTGTACAGAGGTGCCTGACAGTACAGATAGAGCAGCAGCAGCTTCAGCACGGGAAGAGTCACGATGCTTCTGCCACCGAGAGAGGCGCAGAGCGGCGCAGGTCTCTGCGCGGAGGTCAGCGCACGAGCCACGCCGCCTCCGCAAGCACGTGTACAGGCACGCCGACTGCGGTCCGCAGCGCACTCTGTAACAGGCTGACTTGTGTATCTTGCACACAAGGTGTTAGGCCTTTTCTACTGTCTGGTATAGTAGTCTGAGTGATTTTCAGTGATTCGATTCCTCTCTCTTCAGTCTCTCCCTTTGATAGTCAACACAACTGCTTCTGCCTTAACGCTGGACCTGACCAACACCAGAAAGGAGATTGGTAAAAGCTTCCCAGCTTTCGACTGCAGACCTGCTTTCTTCTGTACGGTTTGCATCAGCTAAAGACAGCAGCTACACACGTCCTTAAGGAAGACAGCAGTGGCTGAAGAGAAACTAGATGCTGGGAACTAACTCCAGCTTAGATAGAGGTTTCAGTCTCTACAAAATGCACTGCCTTTAAAATATACTTTCCAAGAACCATTTGAGAAAATTCCCCCAATTTGTAAGGATTAGGAAATCTAAAATTTGTGCCACGGAGTCATGGGGACTGCCACGACGGCACTGCGCAGCCCAGCGGCTCGCTGCAGCGCCGAGGCTGCGCAGTGCGCGCCGGTGAAATGCTGACCCTGTCACATCCAGCGACCACGGTGCTGTATTTTGATAACCACATCTGAAATGTCACGGGGTGGGCACCTGCCCTGTAACACATCACTTTTCTGTTTAGTCAGAAAGTGATAAAAAGGCACAGGAAAATAATAGATGATATGCTTCAGTTTTAACACTTCTTTACGGAGAAGAGAACCTGTACAGCCCTCTAAGCCATCTGTTATCTGCACAGGTCAGATCGTCACAGATGAGCGACGGTTTACTTTTTAATACCAGAAGAAATTCATAGGAATTCTGAGCAAAGTTCAGTTCAAAACATATGGTAGCTTCCATAATGCACCTGTTTTAATGTTCAGCACTCACTATTTTATGCATTTAATAGTTTGCCCATTATTAGTCTTTTTAGACTCAAGCTTAAGCATCAAATGTGTTTTAACTAAAGCTATGCAAGTCAAAATGGAATGAAAACAAATTACACATTTTAGTTAACAAATAAATGAAATTTGACTGTGTTAGGCTTTCAGATAATATTTTATAATACTAAAATTTTCTTCAAGTATCGTACCATTCATACGGAAAAAAGGAACATATTTTTACGTGTAAATAACGCAGCTATATTATATACTCAGCAAAGCTAACACATTCAGCTTTTCTCATACATTAACAAAAGCACATTATCGCATACTTACATCTAGAGTAGAATACAATGATATTTGGCAAATATAAAACTTGAATTTAAGAAATACTGACAAGTTGAAATTCACGTAACTAACTTTGAGACTAATTCTCTTGCTTGTAATTAATAGCTTATAAGTTGAGTTTGTTTTCATTTAAATTCTACTCAATATTCACTTTCATATTTAGCCTCCAAGAAAGTAAATGAAAATGCCACAGAAGAATTTTTAAGAAAAACCAAAATACCACAAATCTATTGGTCCTTGCTAAGGGAAGACAGATCTGGTGCGCTTCTGGACTCAGGAGAAATCTCTTTCCCAGCCGGCTGGAGCCAAACTGGTGGAGTCCCAGAGCCAGGGGATTCCTCCCATTCCAGTCCAATTAACGCAGCTGCTGCAGCTCCCATTTTCACGCCCAGCCAACAGGGCTGAAGATGCCTTTGAGCGAGGCAAACACACACACACGCGAAGGCACCAGGCTGCCCGCCCAGAGCAGCACAAAGGGCAGCGCCTTTACTGGCACTCACGTTATCACAAACCGTCCTCACGTAAACATGAGCAATGCAGACAGCCTGATCTTGTTCCTCCCCTCCAGCCGGTCTGGACTGAAGGTTGCTAGCAGAGCATACACATACACTCTTTTACCTTGTGTGCACACTCACATTCAGGGATCTCTTGATTAAGTCTATCAAAGATCCATGCACGGACCCAGGCCCCTTACCCAGTCACCATCTCAGATCTGAGGTCTTTCTAGATGCAGATCTCCTGCCACTCACCGCCTAGTCCAGCTTGAAGTTTGCTAGCAAGACAGGACAGACTGTGGTGTTCAAGTGCAGGCCTCAACCAGACAAGCTTGATGACCAACATCTTGCTTACATGTCACCAACCACTTTTATCCCACCTTCTCTACATTTTCCATGCCTGTGTTTCCTCCATCCACCCATCTCTGCCCTCGCCTCTTCTCAAATTAAGGAAAAAAAATACCCCTAATTACTTCTTCCTCATTGGTCCCAGTTTTGTTACATCCATACTGTAATTTCTGATATGGTTACCCAGGTGATATTGGTGTTATATGATATTACAGAGATGGCTACCCAGGTACTGATTCCTTATATTCCCCTTTAATTATCTTTGAAGCTTGGCCATTTCCCACATAACTCTCCCATGATCTTAACCACTTAAGAAATCTGTCCATTCTTCACGGTGCTATCTATAACTTTTGTCAGCTTCTCACTCTTCAATTCAACTTTTCTGCTCACAAAGCTAATGAGAGTCACATGCAGAAAGAAGACAGAAGCCAGTGCTTGATGATAAAGATTTAGCTTTGTTTCTTTTCTTAACACTGCTGAGAAAAAATCTTAAGTTTTCAATCAAGTCTAGTTCACATAACAGGTGTTACAAGATTTTATTTTATTTTAAATCAGGGAGTATCTTTAGCCGACAGTGGAATTTCTACCCTAGGACAGAAATGGAAATAAGATGGCTATTAACCCCATGTTACCAGACTCACATGCTGTGTGGAAGAGCCAGATGAAAGCCTCTTCTCTGAATCAGCCACGGAAAGAACTGAAGTTCGTTCTCACACAAGCAAGGGTAATGGCCCTTGTCATCATCTGACCATGGAAACATGAACAGTGATAGTTTCATAGAAATGCAAAATAGAGATGTTGAAACCTCTGTATTTTTCATAGAGTTGAGGTTTTATTCTCACCCCAAATACAGCTACTAAATTTTTTTTATTCTTTGACAGAAAAGAGGAATTATACACAAAACAAAGTGACCAATAAGCTGATTGCCATACTGAGATTCATTATTAATGAGTAAACAAAATGTATTTGCACATGTTGTGTTGTTTGTGAATGCCTAAACAATGTATTGCTCATTGAAAATGACCTCTGGCATAGGTTATAATGCCTCTAGAAATATTAAAAGCTTCTGCACATTTATTTTACATAATGTAGTACTCTACTTATATTTTTCATCTCTTCAGAATGACTGCCTGAACAAGAGAGAAACTAAAAAATCTTAGGCTTGCTTATTGATTAGAATTCTTCTAAAGGTTTCCAGCTTTAAATCTGTCATTAAATTACACATTATTTCTACAGCTTAGATTAATGGGATTCCTAAATGCATTTAAACTGAAATCAAGTTACATTATAAAATATTTTAAATGAAATGCAACACTTGGCATGGATATCACAGTTATTAAGAAAGGGTTTTTAACTGAAAATACTACCGTGATGCTAGCAAATCTTATTAACAGGGACCATCCCAACTTACCCTTCTTTTAACACAGGGTGAGCTGTCCTCCAACAAGTTATCTGTCCACTGATTAAAGAGCGAGTCCAGGAGACTGGCTTAACCTTTCGACCTTTAGATCGCTAGTCTAATGTGCAGTAAGATTATTTTTAGCCCAAGAACAGAAAGCTGTTTTGCACGTCAGCATCACCTAATTCATATTTTCCTCTTCTTTGAGTATTTTCCTGCTTACGTGTAAATCTTCTGCATTCAAAGTGCCTTTCTGGCAGGAACCACTACCAAATTAACTCCTCACCAGTAATACCTCCCCTGACTCTCTCACATGAGCTACTGTAGGTCTTACCTTTTACTTTCAGCCCAGGAATCCAATTAATTTTTATTAGTAAAATCTTTCAGTATTTAGGCATACGCATATGCTTAGAAACCACAGAATCATAAAACAGTTGAGGCTGGAAGGGACTTCTGGAGGACATCTGGTTCAATTCCTCACTGGAAACAGGGGCCAACTTCATAATTATGGAGAATTTAAGAGATCTTCATTCATAAGAAAGAGCTCTCACATACTAAAAGAGTCCCTTTTGTAATACCATGAATTTAAGATATCGAACCTCTCTCTAACAAAAACATAAGCCTTCATGGTATTAGTATCTATGACAATTTCTATTTGGGAATGTAAACTACTGCTTTAACAGTGGCACAGTTGATTTTTTCCAGACTATGTGATATTCTAAAAAACATGCCAAATATTCATATTAACTGCCCTAGACAGTGATTAATTATTTGACCCTCCTATGTTCATTCATACAGAATCCCAATATATGAATTGGAATCAGGCATATATATCAATGCATATTAAGGTGAAACTTCCCATCTGACATTGCCAACTCAGCTGTCTGGATTGAACTTATACATATACGAAAAGAAATAGCACAGGTAATTTACTGTTGCAATTAGATTAAGATTTAAAAATAAGAACATAATTGCCCACAGACAAGGAAGAAACAGACCTGTATAAAACAGGTAGAGGTATCTCATAGCGAGTGATTATAAATACAACAATAATGTCTCTAAACCATTATGTTCCTGCACAAGAAGGCTCACTACCTATGCACAGACAATAATAATAATAAAACAAACATTTTTGTTTTTCTGTTAGCAAGGAAAAAGACATCCATGCCACTACCTTGAGCAATTATGAATGAGCAGTCAGGAATAGTTAATAGTTAGTGGTCTATTTTCACCATCATACCTGGTGGTTTCCATTACTTATACTGTTATTGCTCTCAAGAGATACATAATTTGTTGTCAAATTGGTTAAGAAATGCTTTGAAGAATTACTTACTAAACTGAAAATATGCCAATAGTAATTCTAACTGTATGAAAATATTTCCAAAAACAAGTTATTACATACCCTTCTCCAAATTGCCACCATTAGTAATTCCCATCAGAAAACAAGCTCTTTCATGAAAATACCCCCCAAAGAAAATGTGTTTGTACCTCAAATTATTGTCTGTTAAATGACAGCAGAATGTCTGGTGCAAGAGAAAGAAGAGCTTAGGGCTGCATTCAGATCCCCTTGCATCACAGGTTTCTACACAGACCTCTGGTAAGAGGCTTTACGAAGTCGTATTACGAATGTCTACACGGCCCCATGCAGCACTATGCAGAAAAACCGAACCAGCTCGGGCATGGGATACATACGGCTGTGCTAGCAGAGTAGTCTACACTGACGAATCAAACCCTGTAGCTGGGCAGAGCAGCGGTAAAGCAGAGTACCTGGACAGTGAAGCTGCACTGCTCGTAACGCTGTAACAAGCTCAGGTATATCCACACAGCATACATGGGGACGGAGCCACTGTGTGCTCGGAGATCCTGATCTGCACAGGGGAATTGATAGATCCTTCTCTACTGCAAGGACAAATGAAAGACCACCCTGAGGTATTCAATACACAACCCTACGTAACCTTTATTTTTAAGAGGACCTATTTACAGGGACCATTCGTAGCTGATTCTTTAAAAATACCCTTTCTTACTTAATCTGTTTGACGTCCGACACAGGTCGTAAAAACTCACCCATGCAGTCCTTACTTAAAGCTAAACCATTTATGGTTAAATGACAGCATGCATTTTGGGGAGAAAACCAGTCTCTTCCAACAACTTTGATAACTGTGAGCTTGACAAACACTGGGTGAATTATTGCTGTATTCCTTTATCATTAATTGTTTTAAATATACAATTATCTTAAAAGATCTCTTTTCCCCATTTGACTTTTCCAGCTTCAGCCTCCACCTCAAGTCACTGCACTAGTTAAGATTAGTTTTCCTGTTAAAGAACTCTTTGGTGTTTAATGTCCTCTTCCAGTGCAAACATGGTTCAGTCACCACAGACGCACACGGAAACAACTGTCAGATAAATACATGTTGAATATACAGCTCTGAGACTGTTGCTTCACAGAATGAAGCAAAGATTATTTATGTGTTTGACTCATACAGTTATGGTTATGGTAAACAAACATTTCTTGTTACCTTAAAAGTCACCTATGGAGACCACTGAAATATGGATATTTATATAGTCAGTGTCTGAAGCTAGCTGAGAATTGTACCTACCTTCAGTATAATAGATAAGGTGGTAGTAGTGAATCGGAGTCGAAAGATCAAGTCCCCACTTTAACTTTTAGGGGCAAACGTTCCTCTGTATGTCAGGAAGAGCAGAGCCTTAAGTCTGACTCTCCTACATTCCAGGCTAACGCGGCACCTTTTCAGGAAAAGTTCCTCTTGGAGTTGAACGGTGATGAGTATTATATACAAGTAAGCTAAAAACTTCAGCAGAAAGATGTTGTGCTAAGAGGAGAATGGTCGGTGTGTTTCTCTTGCAGTCAAGTATTCACTAAATTGAAAGCTAGTTCTAACCTCTCCCAGGGACAGCTTCTCTCGTACGGGTAGCAGATTAGAGGTGAACTCACTGCCTTTCTAGATCAGAGAGCTCAGATTTTGATCTGCAAAGAGATACCGCAACAAGTCCACCCTCACAGACTTCTAACATTTTAGTTGTCGTTTTGACAAAACACGAAAGCGTATGCCTGTCTTCCGCCAGGATTGTTTCTGAACTGTACTCCGAGCGTGTCTGTCATCCATCTTTTGTCTGTTAGGCAAGAACCTCGGAAAGGCCTTTGAACACCTGAGCTGTGGTGTTTTTTTTCTTATATATTTATCGAGGCTAGTAGGAAAGTTAGATATGTGGGCTCCCTGCAGGGTTCTTGCTTATTTACAGCTTCCAGCTTGTGGCTCTGCACTGGAGCTGCTGCCTTCCCCACTCACCCCTCCCAAAGGGAGCAGAGGGAAAGGGTGATGTTCAAATACAGCCAGAAGCCCAGTGCTTGGCGGTCAGGTGAGGGAACAGGTAGCACCTGAGTGCAAGCTGGCATGCATTTCATTACTCCAGGTTAACTGGACGATAACTGAAAACCACCGACCTGCTTCACATGCAGTGAACGGTGATCTGAACATGCTTGCCAACTCGGATCACAGGGGACATAGGGAGATCTGGAAGCCCTGCAGAATTCGCTTCTTTGAGGAAATGAAAGACCTGCAGATATTTCCTGAAACTCATTCTCTGCTCCTGCAAACCTTTTTAGTAAGTATTTTTAATATTGTACAGACAGATCATTTTAGTAGCAGAACATTTTAGTCTAGCTGTTTGAAGAAGACATCAGAAATGCAGAAACTTATGAAATATTCTGCTGAGATGTAGCCCAGCTATCTACTTTCTGAATGAAGTGTTACAACATTTTGTACTTGAGTATTTTTCCTGTCATATAATATTACAGATTACATCTGTATTTCAAATTCAACACCAAGGTACCTTCTGCTGAGTTTGCCCTGTGCTTACATACTTTCTTGAGAGAGTGTTCAAAATAAAATGGTCAGTCCTAATTTATTCTGGCCAGCGATGAGGGACAATAGCCGGCAGCTGGTAATCACTGTTGTGCAATACAGAGATGCGATGACCAACCTTGACCACAAATGAAACAGCTCACTTTACAGCACTCTGCTAGGAAACACAGGGCAGTTTGTTAGAAAACAAGCCAGTGATGCATAGCTGTTATCTGAGCTACGACTATGAACTGGTACTGAGTAACCTGTGAGATAAATAAGCTACTCCATCAGGATAGAATATTTTATTAACAAAACGAGCATGCTCTCCACCTATCAAAAAAAAAAAAAAAAAATTGTTTAGTACATACAACTTTCCCCACTGCAAAGTTTTCCAAAGTCATCAATACTTTTTGTTGAAGAATTCCCCAGCACATCAGATGAAGACATGTCAGATTTGTTATACAAATATATTCCCAAACCTCAACTACATATGTAGATCAAGCACAAGACATCTCAACATCTGTAAATAGTACAGAAAGATGCATACAAGTTATTTTTTTCATGATCATAGATTCAGCGGCAGATATCTTGCAATAAGCTGAGCAACCATGGCATCTTACTGGTCTATGCTGGCAAGATAGCAGGCAAGATTCCCATTCACACAATTTTAAATAAATGTGAGGCAATGGCAGTGGAAAATTTAGGGCAGACATAATACAAGACATGAGAAAAATGGAGTCCTTATGTAGCTAGATACATACAGCCAAGCTCAGCAGAAGGAGCAGAAATCCAACAGTGAGACATTCTCCTGAACTTCACTTTTATGATGAGCCCCCTTACTGAAGCATAGGAGTCCCACTCTAATTGACTAAGAAAATTACTGAACTACAGGTAGTAAGCCAACTTTTAGCACAGACAACAAAAGCCTTTTTCTTGGCTTTCCAGAGAATTAGAACAGGCCCTAGATTAATATTTCTGTATTTACTTTCACTGTGGGTTTTTTAATAAAATCCCTGTCTTCCAAAACATAAAAATATTATTTAATCTTTCAGGGGTATTAAAATTCAAAGCAAATACAAAATTCACATTTGCAAAGTAAAGAACCTACAGAACTAATTCTGAAGTATTCTCCTGCTGACATTCATCTGCTGTGAGATTCTATAACGTACTAAAGTGTATCTTTGTGTACCCTAATTGTCAATGCTGGTATGCACCACTGACATTCATCTTCTTCAGCTTTACTTATTAGTTGTATTTGGCTCAGTTAAAATGTAAGTACAGGCAGAAAAAATTCCTCAGGGCAAGGGAGGGAAACTTAATTGGGGTTCTTTTTAATATTTAATGTTTATTTGATGCACACTTTGGAGGAAAATGTGAATTTTTGAACAAGAATTACTACTTTTTCCTCCATGTAACAGAGGGGTAATGAAGAACTGAAAATTCCTGATTCTTTTTAGATTTCCAGGAGAATGGAAAGGTATTATAGGTGAAAGATCAGCTAGTTATAATACTTCATATCTGATTGTAAAATTACTTAGCCCTGAATACTTCTTCTCCTGAGACTGAGATTATCAATAGAGCTCAATATCAAACAACTCAACTCTCTTAAAAATCTAGCTATCCTTTTTTGGTGTCAAAAGGGGAATTGAGCTCTTTGGTGGTTATTACTGC
Source organism: Rhea pennata (assembly GCF_028389875.1). NCBI lineage: Eukaryota > Metazoa > Chordata > Aves > Rheiformes > Rheidae > Rhea > Rhea pennata. The sequence goes on from NC_084666.1 coordinate 5,182,351, forward strand.
CAGCTGGCATGCTGACCAGAGACAGAGCTGAGAAGAAGACAGAATTCAGTCACTGCATCACTTAAAATCCCCCGAATTTTGAAGTTTTGATTACATTGTCTGATATCTGTTCTCTATGAGAATAAGAGGGAGAGCTATATCAAAGACTGCTGGGATTGAAGGGACTGAAGAGCTGTTTTCCCTCTTGCAAGGGGGGTGTAAAAAAGGGGGAAATGCTTCAGCCACATTAAAATATCCATCTGCAATTTTCTTTCTCTTTGAGTATTACCTGGATACTCTTTTGGTCTTTTTATTAGTACTACTAGCTACTCTTGATGGCCTTTCATGACTGCATCTCATTTCATGCTTTGGCTTTTCTCACTAAGTGTTGATCACATTCTTGTTCTTTTTCCTGTCAGCTCTCCAAAATTACTGTGCATCCAGACATTCCAATATATTGCATGCTAAAAACTTCTTTGTGCTCAGAAAATGGTACCATAGCTGGCCAGAAACTGTTCTGTAACTCTTAAAATTCAGAATAAAAACAAATTTAGGATGTTTCAAAATCAAGGCAATAAAAATACAAATGTTTGTTCTGATATCTCTGAAAAAAAATCTATTCAGATCATACTGTTCTGATTCAATTTGATTGTTCTCAACTTTCTCCTACAGAATGAGATATAGTTTACTAATCCAGTATTATATTAGAAGCTTAAACAAAACGTTTTGACTTCATCAGAACTACAGATTTATTTATTTTTAAACCCCAAATACTTAAAATTCCTACCTCCCCAGGAAAAAAATAAAAAAATTAAAAAAAGAAGAAGATTAGGTTTAACTTTTCTTTTATGGTATTAAAAACACTGGTTGTAATTGCTGAGTATAGATTAGATCAAAAATGTAAGCATTTGGTCCTAAGGTACCTTTGGAAGCCAAAATCTAACTTTTTTTTTCTTCATCCATCCACTAACTTAAAGGGCAGAGGGACAGGGAAGACATGAGAAGCAAACTTTAAGGAAATTAAAACTAGCTTTGATGCAAAAAATATTCTTGCAGACAAAGAATGAATTTTTGGGCTTTAGTTGAATGTGTTATATGGCTGCACCTTAGTCCTTCATAATGCTTTCTACAGCTAGTAAGTTTGCGGATGCTACTTATTTACTCAGGGTAATAAAGCTAAGTCCAATACTAAATCTACTGGGCAATAACATAGAAGATAGAATTAAATACAGAATCCTCAAAAAAAAAAAAAAAAAAAAAAAAAAAAAAAGAGCGAGAACAGCACTATACCATTGCATAAATGCAGAGCTTACTGTTATCTCAAAACCTGGGTGGTTCTTGTCTCCCATCCAAGGACAATACAGAATGACAAGCAAAGGGGTAAACAAGAACCATGAGGATGTGCCGGAGGTACCAGAGATATGGTGTCCTTCTTAGGTAGGCTTACCGCAGAAAGGTAACAGAAGTAGTAAATAATAAAAGGATATAAAATCATGAGTGAGGGAAGACAAATAGGGAAAGATGCTATTGTTTCTTCCAGAGCAAGAATTAATGACCACAGATTAAAGTCAATGGGAAAGAAAAAACAAAACAGGAGAGGTCCTTTAATATGTGTTCATGTGAGCTAAGCCTTCCAAAGAAGGCTACAGATGTTAGCAGGTTAATACGACTCACAGGGAGACTGGACAAAGCCATGAAAGAAAAGTTTTGCAGTAACCCTCCCGAGCACAGAAGCCACTACTTTCTCAAGAGGGTTTGACTTGCAAATGGTGCATGGATGGAGAACATGTGGAAGTTATATTTATGATAGCCCAGTTCTGAAAACTTTTCCCGAAACATCCACTTTTGGCTAAAACAGGATGCTGAGGTAGATAGAAATTATGCTTTTAAACAAATACATAATGTGATTATTTTACCTCAAAGTTAGACTATTATGTGAATATGAATTTTACGTATTGCAGACTCAAGTTCACTACCATTACTTGTTATTGCACACTTAACTATCTATGACATAAAAGTATCATTCATGTTTCAAACTCCTTTTTTCCCCTCAGAAAACTTACTTTTATTAATTATGTACACTATAACACTTAATCTCTTTATATGTTGCTCTGGGATCCACGTTTTAGCCTTCCTCTTCAAGCCAGCAATGTTGCTGCTTTCTATTTTTAGTGCTTGTCCTCTTGTTTCAAATATGCTAATGGCAAAGCAGTAGACTGGTGAAGCCTTTTTCTTAGTTTTGTATTCCAATGTTGGTTTCTCCTATGTCTAATAGGCTCTAAGATCTAAATTAAGTTCTTCTCATGATTGGAACAGTAATAACATCTCTTTCCCCAGCATATTTTCTGATTTCTATCAAGCTGATAAAACAACCATATGACCTTTCTTGTAGTGAAGATGTTAAGTATGGTCTCCTCCTGCTACATGGGCTGCCTAGTTACATAAAGCCTGCAGGAACATATTGCCTTTAACTTTTCTACTAAATTTGGCTGAAATAGGTAGAATCCATAACTTATTATTCTGAATGAAGCAGATAGCTATGTCTTGGTCCTTTAGACAATCAAACCAAAAATACATTTCTATGCTGTAGGATATATAGCAAAAGTCCATCTTCAGCACTGGGTTTGTTGCAAAATATTAGATAGAAAGAATTTATGCTTATCATTTTATAAAAACATCCAACAGTATTTTCTATGTCCTATATGGCAGGTATAATTTTTCCATTATTAAAATAAAATTAGTTTTTATATCAATAAGCAAGCAGTTCCTGCATAATTCTCCTTCCCCAAATTCCCATTCATGTTGTAATAAAACATGAATCTGCCCCAATTTTTTATTCCCATACTTCCAGTATTTTTAGCAGGTTTACATCTCAAGTTGGACCAAGGCAAAGAGAAAATTCACTGCAGTGCTAAGATACATTGCAAATACACATTTTACACCCAACAGCCTTCTCCAACTTTTACACAGAAGTATTATGATGAGAACAAGTAAAATTTCTCCCATTCACTTTCTGTGCCTGTTCACACTATCAAGAAGAACAAAAGAACTTTTGTTCTCTTAACCTCCCACCCCAACATCCCCCCACAAAACCACCCTTTAAGCCCCATTAATAAATTGCTGGAGCACAAACTAATACAATGAGGTGCTGAAATATCTATCTGTTGCGCTGTGTGACCACAGAAGAACAGATGATCATGGACGGGGCTTCAGTTCACATCACATTGCACAGCTTTGCTTGCAGAACAAGAAAGCCAAGTGCCCAATTCAAGCAGCAGCGCTTTATTCTACCTCATATTGCCACAACCTTAAACTCTTGTCTTTGCTATTCTAATAGATATTTGCTATTTACATAAGTAGTGAAAAAAAAATTAAGGATGAACTAAACATTTTCTTTAAAAAGTTGGAGAAAATTCTCCTCTTCCTGCGCTCTCTGTTTCTAGGTTCTCTGTCTACTGCTTGTGGAAAAATAGATTTTATGCTGTATGCAAAGCTAAGTTGCAATGCAGTCCTACAATGATTCCCACTAAAATCTGTGCGAAAATATAGGATTAATTACTGCCTAGGATGCATCGAAGTGGCAGAAAAAATATTTTTCCACTGTTTATTTAGGACTCAAAACAAGCATTTTAGCACTCCTTGAACTAAACTCCATAAGAAACCCTTTGCAGAAGCTCAAATTCAAATCAGCGGGATTAATCTAAGTCAAGATACATCAATAGAATACAGAAATGATGAAAAAAGATGCCTTTCTGAAAATCTAACCCTTCCACCTCAGCTCACCAGGTCATAAGTTGCAAAAATGATGAAGCCTTTCCTCTGCTTGGGAATGTCACTGCCGAATCATCCTTGGGCAAGACCAGTCGGAAACTCTGCATGCTGCTAGTACTGCCACCACACCTCTGCCTGGATCCTTTCCTCCCTCCCTCCGCTCACCGTAGGCTCTTCACTAGTACAAAGGGGGAACAGCAATCGCTTATTCAACAATATGTCTTTTTTTTTTTGTGGGAGGGGGGAGGGGATGGAGAGAGGGAGGAGGAGGAAGAACAGAGAAAATTTTTCATAATTTAAACAAAACAACCTTACTCTGCCAGCTTTTGTAGAAATGAGCCACAGGCTCCAAAGTTATGGAGATAGCAGAAAGAAGCTGGACACACAGATAGGACATTCACACATAAAAGTGTATAAAAACTGTACCAACAGTCTCATGTAGAATACAAGCCAGCATCCCTGACATGTCAGAATATTATTATTCTGTGATACAAACAAACAAAGAACAAAAACCATACTTTTCTGTCTTGAAACACTAAACCAAAAATTAACATATTTGCATTCTCTTAGCAATACATCAACATTTTTTTCCTTTCTTTCCACAAATAATCCAGTATAATTTAATTAGATTGATTTAAAAAGCAGTTATGACTTAGTTGTCTATTGATCTTTTAGTTTAAAATGGTTTTATCTAGAAAGAAATATATCTGGAAAGAAATACATTAATACTTGCTTATTATTTTGCTGGATTTCTACTAAATAATCTGACAAATGTGAAAGCATTTTTAATTTAGATCTCCACTGCTTTCAGCCTGTATTCATGCTATCCTATGAAGAATAATATGTTTACATTCTATTCCACTTTACTAGTAAGACAGTTACCATCCTGAAGCTCTTTTTCCAGCAGTAACTAAAGTTATTTCAACCGGAACATGGGTAACTTTCTCTATTCCCTCCCACCCCATCACCTTCCCCCAAATAATTTTCAACAGGATACTTACACTGGGGATACTTACTTGCATTGAATAAATAAAAAAAAAAAAAAAAAAAAGGCAAAACAAAACAAGAACAAAAAAAAAAAAAAAAAAAAAAAAAACAGTAAAAACCCAAACCTCTCAGCTCCAACCATCAATGTGCTTTATGTATCACATTCTGGCATCCTAAAGCGAAATTCATTTATATTACATTGTCTAATCTTTCTTTAAGATTGCCATCTGGATGCCTCTCCCTAGAAAGAATTATAGTAGATGCACCACTGTCTGGAGAAAATCTAAGGATTTCAGATCTTCTTAAATATGTATTTATTACACAGTTGCTTCCGATTAGGGGCTACATGGTAATTCTGACTCTTAAATTTTTATAGTTAAACATGTACCAAGAGATTAATAGGGTTGTGCTAAGGATCTTTTATCCTTACTCTGGAAAAAGATACGTAAAAGGAAAGCTTTGATTTTCCTAAGCGTATATAAAACTAAGAAGGCTGCAATACATCAGTTGATTATAAAGCACGAGGGAAAATTGAACTTCTCTGGAAGTGATGTTTATTGTTACAAATCATTTGCCAACATTTCGATAAATGGTATTTCATTCCCTGTCCATTCCCCCCAAAATGCTCAGTAGAAGTGAAATTATTGGATAATGTTACTATTGACTAATTCATTTAGGAAATACGTTAAAAGAAGTCTCAGATTTGCTGATTATTTTCCATTTCAATTATTTTTGAAGAGAGGCAAAAAGAAAATCTTTCCAGTTTGTATTAATTTTTTCTAAACTCTTTAAGAAATTGAGATCAAGACTGAATGCTTTTCAGATCTTTTTATAGGAAATTTTAACTGGAAACACTTTTTCCTTAATTTTCTGACTTGCAAAGGTGCAAAATGTGGACTTCTGAAAAATACATTAAAAACAAAAGCAGTCACAGGATGGAAACACTGCTTCCCATCACATGCTGGTTGAGAAAGCTAATGCTCTACGGAAAAGTGATTCTGCTTCAAAGTTGGTGCTTTCCCACTGACAGTGCTACTCTCTTGCATAATTTTAGGGAAGTCATTTAATTCCCAAGTCACTTCCCATGTCAAAGTGAAAATAAATTTGGTTGAAAGATTTATTTTTCTTAACTTTGTAACTGTTATTTATGGCACAAGAACAGTCTTATTATGCCTTGAATAGTCTCACTTCAGCTGTTATACAGCACTACAGAATATATACATGAACAAATAAAATTCTGTAAATATGTTTCAACAAAAGTCATCTTGATAGACTGCAGAATTCCTCATGTTCTTAAATATTTCTGTATCCTAAAATATCATTATATACTGCTAAATTTACACAGTCGGTTTGGACTCTGATTTATTTAGGTTTGGAAGATTACAAGCTTGTCCAAAATAACTATCCTTGCACTTTTTCAGTGGTGACTCTGGACCTGCTGAACCTCTGGTGAATGCTGTAACAACAAGGAAATGAGGTGTTCTGGATAGAACTTGAGATAAGAGATCTTGTAGGAAGCCTTCCATCAAAACTGGTACATTGCTTTCAAAAAATCTTCTTACAGTATTGAAAACTATTTAGCAATATGCATTATTGTTGAAAGATGCCATCAAGTTGTATTGTAACATATATGAAATGCTCCTTAGAAATTAGGGAAACAATTTCTCCTTCCCCTAGTTAATTGGCTCTTTGCCTATTTACCGTAATTAAAAACATGTCAGCATCCTTGCTGGTGATTAATAGATTTTATTTTCCCTTAAGAAAAAAAACACGGCTGTCATCCTCCTGACATTTTACAGGGTAAACTCAGCCATTAAACATAAAAGGTGAAAGATCTGGTTTCCAAAATAGAATGTCACTTAACAAAACTTGAAGCTTGAAGCTTTAGACGGGTTCTTTCTCTAAAACAGAAATGCAAGAAGTGAGAGAACTGGAAAGAACTGCTCGCTCCAAGTTATTGGTCCAGCTCTATCTGACATTATAGTGTATATATCAGAGACATTTGGTAAAACTTGCAAGTTGCCAAAAGCTATAGAAATAAAAATCTTGATATTGTTCATACCCATAAAAGGTCCCAGTCCAAAAATGAAAATACCATTTACCAGAGGCAGTAACAGAACTTTATCCCCATAGCAGCTCCTATCTCCCGCCCCCCTGACATGATGATCATCATGTGCTCCCAGATATACGAACAGAGCATTTTTGTAAGCTTCTCTGCTTCACATGTCAAGAGCCTATGTTGGCTGATTAGATTTCTAGCATTGCTCTGTAAGCCTACCCCAAATCTCCTTTCGAGCAGAGTATGGCTACCCAGTTACATGTCTGCTAGCAAGAGAAGTTCCAGCTATAGCATCAAGCTCTGGTGCTGTAAGTCTTTCTCCACATCTTCATCCAAAATGAAAATCTGACCTCAGATTAGGGGAAGATTCAGCCTCCCCGTCTGCCTTTCAGTTGAGTCTGCTTGGCATGAGACAAAGGGAGCAGGAAGGCAAAGGCAGAAAGGATCAATACGCTGTGCTGGTTTTTCCTAAGCATCAGAATAATGTCACTAAGCCCATCCTAGAAGGCTTCAAATCTCCTAAATGCTTTACCAGGAAGAAAAATAATTTTCACTTGCAATTCCTTCCTGACCTCCTTCCATTAATGAGACCATTTAACACCAATTAATGGTGTGAGCTAAGTGACTTAGGAAGAATATTCTAATGACAGCAGGAGAAAACCTGCCCTTTGAAACACTTAAAACTGAAGAGGAAGAACAAGCCCTATAGCTGTGACTAAAATAATTACCTTGTTACATGTTTGTCTGCTTCTTGCTAATCTGAAAACCTTTTTCTGTTTTTATCCTGCTTCTGAAAAATATCTCTTATAAAAACAGCACAAATTCCACAGTAAACAGCAGTCATTCTCCGGTGGTAAGAGCTCACTCCCTTGAATTTTTGTGTAGAGGGTTTGCTTACAAGAGGCAATATGGCACCTGATGCACTAACCATATTCATCTGAATCAATACTATCAACTCAGTCTATGCAAAAGGGGCAAGGTCAGCTGGGTGCCTGCCAGATAAACAGGAGCAAATTCCTAAACTGAAAGGTTAAGTCTTTGGATTAGCTTTGTTCACCATGCTTGGAGCCTGACACCCACAGCAGTTATTCGGAACGTATTTTTGAGTTAAAAAGCAAGGGGCAAAGAGTTCAGATGTCAGGTCAGGAGAGGAATGATTTTCCTAGCCTGTGAATATCTTCTTGGTCTGCAGAGAGATTAATATAAAATCTTCTGAGGCTGAAATAAATGCCTGTTTCAAAGAGGCAGCAGTCTAGGACTTTTTACTGTGGCATTTACCACAAAGTGGAAGATGCAAATTAAAGACCGTTCACTACCTCATTTAGAGCAGGGACTTGAACCAGTCTCCCCCAGCCCCGATGAATGCTCACTTTAAAATTAGAGCTGTGCTATCAACAAGAGCATACACCAGCTAGTGGCTTTGAACTACCAGGAGATACAAAGCGGTAAGCAAGCCAAGAATCTACCTTACGGGATCCATAGTTGGGATTTGAAGAGCCCTGTAACGCAACATCAGGCAAGAGAGACTGAGTAGTCAGTGGTTCACTACTCTTTTTTTTTCCCCCAAAATTATAACAGAAGAAAGATCTAACTTCCTTTACCTTGCCATGATTGTAAATAAAGCAGTAGTTAATTTAAAAATTTTACCGTAACTTCAGAAGAAAAACTTATGGCATATTGAAGAAAAGCAGATAAACTTGTAGACTTATAGACTTTCTTTCTTTCTTTTCTTTCTTTTTCTTTTTTTTTTTTTTCTTTTTTTTTTTTCCCTGAGCACAGGAACCTATATAACTTCTTCATAAGTATGTTCTTGTTTTTTTTTTTTTTTTTTTTTGTTTATTTTTAATCTTTGAATTCAATTCCTTTTCTTTCCTGACACTTGCCGTAAAGCCAGATTATTGTGGCTAATGCATGTGAGTAGAAGGTGTTATTTTCACCCATCCATAATGTAAATTAAAAGTTCTTGGTTCTCAGTGACCTAAAATGCCATCCTTATAATTAAAGAAATATGACAAAAGCAAAACATTGATATTTGTAGTTCACAGAGCAACTGTCCTAAGCCTTTAGGAATGAACTTGTACAGGAATGAACTTGAACTTATTCCGTGAACATCTACAGGTTCAAACTCATTTTCTTCTTTTCTATCTCCTCTTTTTAGTCCTTTGCTGCTTTCCAGAAAGCTTTTTTTTATTTCTTCATCTCAACTTTCAGTCCCCTCTCTTTTGCCTTTTCTCATAGGCAGCCCAAAGAAACCGATGTATCTGGTGAGAAGTGTGTTCCTCACAGCCAACATGGATAGAGTCTCTCAGGCCAAATATTAAAAACTAAATGCAAAGACCAGAAATATTCTAAAAAATAATAATAATAAAAAATACAGGTGTGTCGATTCCATCTTGGACTTTTTCAGTCATTCCAATTCCCAGGGGACTTGCAGTAATAAGATGATGAAATTTTCCCTTATCCCTGCCTTAGACCAGGCAGTTTATTTTACCCATGTTTCTTCAGCTTACAAGACTTGCCACATGTTTCAGAGCTCCTGGAATAAACTTCAGTCCACTACTGATTACAGGGGGAAGCTACATAACAAGCATGGAAATAGATACCTGTCTTTTAGATGGGCTATGAGCTGAGATTTTCCACCACTCATGCTCACCATCCTTCTGTAAAGTGACAGCATATTTAGATGCAAAAATTATGAATAAGCCACAGCAGGTCTAGATAGAGGTGTGTAAAACAGGCAGAAGAGACCAAGAGAGTTTGTATTAGAACATGCATTTTGAATAAGCATCCTAAGAACAAGAAGCCAAAAACTCAGTCTTCTTGGTATTACATCTGACATCTTCCTGCTTATATAGAACAATAGTATTTCATAAGAATGATGTCATGTTTTTCCAATATCTTTTCTAGACAGAGTTAAAGTTGCTAGATGCAAGTCGACCCAAGACCATTAAAACAAGGTTATGTAATGCATTGACAAAGAATCTGTGATTTATCCCTTCTATCAATCACTGCAATTTGTGAATGACCACAGTGTGCAGCATATTATCTGACTGCAAAGAAGTTGCACACACACACAAAATTAATTCTTTTAACAAGAGCAGTATTCCACTGCTCCAAAAAACAAAAATCACAGAATGAAAATAAAGAAAGAAAGAAATAAAGAACAGGAGAACTACAGTTAAATGGAAGGCAGGCCTTGCTGCAGAATGCATTCAAGCAATGAAAAAGTCTGCAAGCCACATTTACCAATACATAATTTAATATCAGACAGAGCTTCTAAGACTTTCAGCCCAAAAGGTCCAAAGGAAAAAATGAGGTGATATTTATACTGAAATTTTCATAATGAAGGGAAAATATATATCCATATGGCATAGGAATGCTTAGAGTCCAATAACTCTTGGAAGGAAATGATAACTGCTCTAAAGGGTGTCATTAACAATGATGTTCCCTCAACCTTAGAGGTATGTATTTCAGCATGCAGAACATATATATACATTTAGAGATCTATTGGGAAACTTATGGATTCACACTTGAAGGCAACACTAGATAGATGGCAGGTGGATTTGAAGAAAACAAAGATGTGTTTTCTACAGCTTGCTCATTCCTTTTAGTTCTGCAGATGTGGAATATGCATTAGAAGTTAGCATTTCCCAACTTTGCTTTGATCTTTAAAAATTGATCGCTGAATATTATCTCCCTCCTCCACCAAAAAGTATGTATTTAGAAGCCAATAAAAAGAAAAACAGGACTCAAGATATTCATTGCAAATACAAGTATATTAAGCATAGCAAATTGTTAGCTACCAGTGTAAAATCAATTTCTGCTTGTTAGGAGAGGAATACATAAAATTATGGTAAAAAGCTGTCATGTAACTTTAAATATTTACTGGTATAATAACCTCAAGATGAGAGGGGAAAAAATGACTGTATCACTTATATAGAGATTTATGAACAGTCAGAGCTATCACTATGGTTAACACAGGTACAACATCTTTAGCTTGCAGAATTTTCTTTTAGTTCCCTTCTTTCACTGAGTTGAGTTTAATGTATTTATAGGTAGTCAACCAGCAAGCCAGCCAAAGAGGACTATGACCTGAGAACATAGGTAAATAAGAAGTAGAAAAAAATATCCTGGATTAACGGAAAGAAAATGAGAGACAGTTCTCAGAAATGTGTACAGGCAACTGGTCATTTTAATTTGATCATTCATTTTGTCTAGCAGCCAGTGAATGTGCTTCATACAGCAGAGGAAGTGACAAGTTTGAATGTGCAAGTAGAGAACAGGCATTTCTTTAACACGTCCTTACTGGCTAGGGATCTTCAGACAGTGAAGAATACTGAAGAGAAAAAAGGAGAACAACCTGTATAAACAGAGTTTATAGGCCAAATTCTTCGTGCTTCATTTACACAAGCAGTCTCATTACTCTTGGATCTGCTTGCAGGAGCAGAGCAGAAAATATTTGGCTCCAAATAATATAATACACAAGAAATTAATTAATCCCACCCTGAAGGAAACATGTAAGGCAGTGACTGATTAAACCCTGTGAAATACAGGAGAATCATAATCTCCTCATGTACAAGATTTATTAGAAAGGTGAACTAAGTCAAGCCTTTTAGTGGTCCCCATTTTCTGGTTAGTAAATCTAATGGCAAGATAGCTTTCCAAATGCAGTAATATTGATCTATGCAATGCAGCATCAGTAAATTAAAATCAGCTTTTATAAGCTCTTCATGCCAGCCAGACATGAGGTATACATAACAAAATACCACAGACCAGCTATTCAAATTCACACTTAGAACCAGTGCTATAGAGAAGAAGGTACTATGGAATATGGCAAAGATACAAAATTTTAAAGACACTGCCTGTTCAAAAGAAAAAAAAAAAGTTCTCAAAGTCCAAGATCATACATTATAGTCCTATATTTTTCACTAGTCATATGAAAGTTATTAGGAATTGCTGCAGGCACAAGGTCAACATTGCCAACTAGGTGTAGGTTATAGGATTTTACAGCAGAAGCAGCTAGCAAATTCGTAAGCTTTTTATTTATTTAGCTTCTAGTATTTCGCAATAAAAACTTTGCAGTCCTGAATCAAATGTATGTTCTCCCTTTTGATGTTCAAAGCAAGCAAACAAATAAATCAATAGTTTAAGGGGAAGAAAGCCTTCTCATATGACTGCAAAATTCTTCTTTCAGACTCCCATGCAATGGAAGTCTCCGTTTAGAAGTCAATCTCTGCTATGCCAAAAAGAGGGAAGAGAAGAAAAAAAAAGAGAGAGACTGGTTTATATTCTGTCTCAGAAGGATCATTATTATCTGGCTGACAGCAAGCTGATACTAACTTCAAATGCTATTCCCTAGGCTTGGAAAACACATGGAAGGAGTGGAGAGGTAGTAAAGAGAGACAAATTCATCTTTTCTTAACTATAATTATTTGCAAACAGGCTTGAAAAATTGGGTCTATTAGCTATTTTCCTGTTTCTCATTTGTGATATAGAGATTTGTACACCCCAGAGAGTCTCCAAAATATGATCCTGGATACAACGAAGTAAAAAAACACCTGCAAGATATTAATGCTTTGGGATTCAAACCTGTCTCAATGCAGAAGCCTGGAGATGATAGAGTTAAATTTAAAGGAAGTTGTGGACTCCACTTGCACATATGTCATGAGAAAAAACAGGACAATTAAACATGCACTTAGGGGAACAGAGACATGGAGCTACTGGAGAGAGTCCAGCGTAGGGCTACAAAGATGATCAGAGAGGGCTGGAGCATCTGCCCCATGAGGAACGGCTGCGAGAGCTGGGCCTCTTCAGCCTGGGGAAGAGAAGACTGAGGGGGGATCTGATCAGTGTGTAAAAGTACCTGAAGGGAGGGTGTCAGGGGGATGGGGACAAACTCTTTTCAGTTGTCCCATGTGACAGGACAAGAGGCCATGGGCAGAAATTGAAGCACAGGCAGTTCCGCCTGACCGTGAGGTGGAATTTCTTCCCTGTGAGAGTGACGGAGCACTGGACCTTGTTGCCCAGAGAGGTGGTGGAGTCTGCTTCTCTGGAGATCTTTAAGGCCCACCTGGATGCAACCCTGTCTAACATATGCTCTAGGTGACCCTGCTGAGCAGGGAGGTTGGACTAGATGATCTCCAGTGGTCCCTTCCAACCTTACTGATTCTGTGAATACCTTTCCTCCCTCTTCCTCAAGTTCCACTTCAGTCAAACACCTCTCCTCTTCCCCTTGCCCAGCGTCACCTTGCTCTTGCTACAGGTTACTCTCCCTTCCAATCCCTTCAGGGAGGCAGCTGCAGTCAGTGCCTAATGGTTGTTGCTTTCTGCCCCTCTCCTTGCTTCTTAGCTTGCTTTCCTCCACTGCTTCTTACTTCAAATTTGTTTTCCTCTGCTTCAGCATGAGTTCCTGCAGCAGCTGCATTCTCCTTTTCTTTTGGCGGGGGGGGGGTGGGGGGGGGGGGGAAGGGGGAGAAGGGAGGGGGAGGGTCACATCACACATCCAGTATGAGTGCCCCACAGGATGCAGTAACTTCAGAGCTGTCTCTGCTCCATCAGAGTGCCTCCTTCCAAGATTGCACCTCCAGCTGTGTCCCCAATAACTTCCACGTCTCCTCCATTTCCCCCCACTTGTCTCCTCCTCTTCTCCTTTCCCCAGCAGCTACCACTCTTTCTTAAATATTTGAGCAGAGACACCATGTCTCTGCCTGGTTGAAGTTTAGAAACGTGATGGGGTGTTTGCATCTATGTCAGAGACTTGTACAGCAAAGTTCATGGACCTTTCCCACATAGGTCACCACTGCAGCCCCCAGCTACCAAACCCTGCAATTTATGTCCAATACAGTATCTTAAATGAATCTGACCTGGGAATGCTCATGCTCAAGTTGGGCATGGTTCCAACCTGCTTTCTACTATCAAAAACTCTACTGTGTTCTTCGGTACTGTATGAGAGTGTCTTGTGGCCCTTCCCTCAATCTCAGCATTAATATCTCTCCTCGTTCACAGCTGCTGCTTTTCCTGGGAAGTCACAGGAAATTCATTATCCAGGAGATCTCTCCCCTCCAAAAAATTTGGCTGAAATTGGATTTAAATGCAAATGCACCCTAAAACTATTGCGGGATGGAACAGAGTTTAAAACATACATGGCTGGATTGGAAATAATAATAAAAAATAATCTTGAAATGATATCAGATTTGGATCTCTTAAAATTGTAATTTTGAGCTAAATTTTGAGATAAAGCTTATGTTACCACCAACTCTACTTCTGCAATAAATTCTGATGCTGTTCTCTATTTTCATCTGTATTTATCAGAAGGATTAATTGTCTAAAGGTTATACAAGTTTCTTGAAAATATTGTTTATGAGAGAAACCACATTAATGCTTTCAAAGAAAAAGGGACATGAGCTCATGTCTTTACAGAACAGAAAATCTACACAAAAGTAAAGTCTTCAATGAACAAATGAAAAAGAAAAAGGTTACCTTCATTTTGTATTCAGAGACTTGCTGTTAATTTGGGGCTATCTTTTAAAGACTTGGAGCTGGGAAGAGGCCAAATTTAAAACAAATAAACAAACAAACAAAAACCCCACTATTGTAGACTTTAAAACAGGGTCTATTAACTCAACATTAAAACACAACCAGACATGAAAACCAACTCAGAAGGTATTAAGGTTTGACCCTTGTAATTAATGGGTAAACTTTAACACTGACCTGGATTTCTGAAAATTCCTGGAAAATGGCAGAACCCTCTTGCACTTTAAATTATATAATCAGTTGAGTGTGTCATAAGCAGCAATAGAATATAATAAAATAAATAATTTCCAGAGATTAGGGTTACTAAAATACAATCTCTTCCACCTCTTCCACTCATAAATCAGTGTGGCTACCTTACTCTTCCATTTGCTTACCATCATGTTGGGAACATTACAGAATTAAGCAAACATATCTTAGGAGGTGTTAAGGACATATGTTGCTCTACACTTTCTTAGCCCAAATATCTCCACAATACAGGACTGCCATTATTTCCCTCTGCTTTGATATACGGATGATGGGAAGCTTTTTTTTTGGGGGGGGGGGATTAAAACTCTTCTAGTAGGCATAACAACACACATAAAGTAATTGATCTCATCATAAACAAGCCTATAAAATGGATTATTTGGGATATTCTAGGAAAGATTAAAGAACATACACTCCTCAGGGAATGACAGTTCAGAAAAAGCAGGTAGGAATATGTTACACTATACTAGCAGTATGCTTGAGTTCTCTTGGAGGAAAGAGTCAATCAGTGACAGGATGAAACTGGTAAGAATTAATATCTGCCAAAGGAAGAGAGCAGCAAAATAAGGGCTAGCCCCGAGAAGGATGAAATCAGTCAAATGAGTACAGAAGGGGCAATGAATGAATTGTAAAAATACATGAACGCTGACCAGATAATGGAAGCATTCAGGAATTAAACACGTGACTCTTGCCAGCCCAGACAATGGCGATATGTCCGTAGAAAGTGCACTAGGCATAAAGGTTTGGAAGTCTTAGTGCTTAGTTATTAATCTTACTTGTACACAGGGACATTCCTTGATAATTTATAATTTCTGTGTGTTTCTAGTCTATATAGTTTCTCCATCTATCTCCACCTATTTTGCATTACTTAAGGCAGATCATTTAGAGTGCTTTAACCATTTTGACTGAGAGATTTGTCAAAGTAGTCACTTTTTATCCTATTTTGTAAGGCTGGAGCATATTACAATTACAAGCTAACGCTCCTAGAACCACTCTCTAGGTCACCTTAAAACAACAACAAAAAATCATTATTCAAAACCAGCCTGCAGATACCTGATTATCACTTACAACACTCACCACCACACTCCTTTTAGGAGTGTCACTCCAAGACACTCCTTTTAGGGAAACAAGTGCTTGAAATTGAGACAATTAACACTGATTGTGCACTTACTGTGTTGCTTAAACCATGATAAGGTGCTTAGATTCAAGGCCTATCAGCATGGTATGGGAACTTTCAAAGAAAATCAAGATTCAAATTCATGATTTACATCCCTTACAGTTATTTATGGAGGCAAAAATTCCTCCCAAAGCTTCTATTTTTTATTTCATGGTTGAACTACAATTTATGCAACCATCCTGTAACCATGTAATGATTTCATTTCAAACATGGATGACATTATAGCACACCAGCATCCACTCCCTGCAAAAATAAAAATCTGCACAGCATTCCTACGTCTATGCACACATACGCACACACACACACGCACGCACACACACAGGTGCACACACAAACACACTCTGATTGTTGTGACACCTAGGCCAGGGCTAGACACATCACAGTGTCGCTCTAAAACACTTACTCAACGACCTCAACTAAACCCACATTAGGGAATATATTCTATTGACAGTAAATAGTTTTCATTCAAAGAGTCCATCAAAATGAGAATTCTAAGACAGACACAGGATTAAACGTAGAGGCTAAGCTTAACATCTGGAAAATAAGGTATCTGTGATGGTGTAGTGCCTGCAAGAAAGATTTCACACCCAGTTTTTCCTGACTGCACTATCTTCTGGGAATGGAATGCATTTTCAAAGTAGTACGATCGGTTTACTTTCAAACCATGTTCTTTATATTCTATAAATCTTAAAAGAATATTTGATATTAATGCAGCTCTGAGGCATGCATAATATTGGAAAGCCTATGTTTCCAGGGAAAGCACATGCATGCACAAACATACGCTCTGATCTCCGCCCCGGCGATCTTTGTTCTCACAGGGGTCTTCCTCTGCCAAAATACATTCTACATTGCGACAAAACGGGGTGTACTTCCTCTACTGCTCTTACTCCATTGCAGCTCTGTGCAAGCCTAAAGGAATAAAAATAGTTTTTCCTGAAGATTTCTCACTGTTGAGATGTGCAGCTTCTTTTTTACGCCTTGAGTTTAACACATTAATAAGGTTACGTATTGCTTTTGTAGCTCAGAGGTGAGAGCGTTATAAGTTAACATCCTAAAGAACAAGACAGGTGTACACAGACAACACAAGATGTGTCCTTTGTTTGATCTCTTCATAGCCCAAAACAGGTGGACGCCTTTTAACCTCCTTGTGCTTTTTCTCAATTTTAAGTTTCCCTTCCAGCATTGTTCCTCCTGCTCCCCCACTTCTTGGAACATTTTCCTTGGTGATGGATAAACCATGAGAGACTGGAAGCCATTAGCTGAAATAAGCGTTCAGAAAGACCTAGTGCTTATGCAAAACTGAGTAGGAAACAGCTAGGGTTTTCCAGATCTCAATTCAGAGCTCAATTTGCTCATTTTTTCTCACGTCAGGCATTTCTCCAAGTTCATCTTTAATCCAAAACCTTTGGGGAAAAAAAAAAAGCCTCTCACATAAGCAATTTTAAAATTCATTAGAAGAGAATAAGTGTGCAGTATAATGCTCAGTTGTGGAACTCTTTGCCACAAGATATTGCTAGGTTTAACCGAATTTAAAAAATGATTGGGTATTTAAATGGATAACAGGAATGTTCAGTTATAAATATTAAAAAGAGATGACAGGAGTTCTGAGAAGATTATAAACTGACCTGCTTTTGTGTTTAAGGTAATTCTAATGGGGATTAAGCATAAACTCCCTCTGTGAACACGTCATTTCCTAATGACTTTCTAAAGGTGTTCTTGCACTTCTTGTGAAAGCAGCCTGTACTCAGCCATCTCAGGGACAGCTACTGCATAGGTGGCGTGTTGATTTTAATATCAAATGTCAGGTTTTGTATACAGCTAAGAGGAACGCCTATAGCCATATTAGGTGTTATAGGTCACCTAATGACAGACCATAAATAGTGGATGCCTGCACAGGCTGAAAACAAAGGTCCTCGGTAGTACACATCTGGGGATTTCTGGGCTAGTACAGGCTGCTAGAAAATACCTGCAGAACAGATACAAGAAAATTAGTTTGGGCAGTGAAAGTTTCAGTTAGTAAAGGGAATGGGAACATTTCTTATAAGTTGCCAGTGATGTTCTGGTAATGAGCTAGAAGCTCAAATAAAGGATGAGGCCTGACTTGCATAAGCCTATCAGGAAATTAAGGTAGTCTAGACAGGGTAAACAAACTAATTTCATTCTTACAGGAAACCTGGTAATTGCAGCTTTTGGCTAATCCACAAATAGCTAAAAAGGGGGTATTGAACTGCATGGATGGATGCAGGGAAGATGAATGCAAGGAAGAAGGAAAGTCCAGGTTAACTGTACATTTTTCTTTCTACCTCAGCTCTGCTGATTTTGATTCTGCTGCTTCGTGCACGCTCTTTCAAGAAGGGAGGATATCCCAGCAGGCAGCCTGACAGCAACAGCACTTCAGAGGCCCTGCCACACATCTCAAAATGCTTTCTCTTGGTCAGCTCATTTCCCCGCTTCTACTTCGAGCAAGCACATTGGCACTTGCAGGAAGCCAAGTCAGCCACCAGCGGTGATAAGAAGGTCACCTCAGAAGAAAGATGACAGCTCAAACAATAGATAGGCAAGAAAACACAGCAAACGGAAAGCTTCAAAGGGGCCAGGAGGGAAAGCTGTCAATTTTGTTTGATTCAGGGTCCTTGCATTCTGGCTATATTATCTGGCAGACACTTTCATTTTACATGTTCTTGTTTCAAAGTATAGTGGGATTTCCATTTTGGCTTAAAGTCCAAAAATAAACCATGGTCTTGATCCTTTAACAATCAAAAAATTACCAGCTATTCCCCACACACATGCAGAGCCTCATTACAGTTAATGAAGTAGCGCTTCAGTCACAACTGAGAAATATTGAAGTTGGCTTTTAATTAGTTACTTCAGGAAATACCCTATATGCAAAAAAAAAAAAAAAAAAAAAAAAAAAGTCACAAAAACTGTGATGAGATCATAGATTAGAGAGTAGATAGTAGACTAGTAGATTAGATAGTGAAAACAACGTTGCTAGGGCTGGACTAAATCCCTTGGTAGCAAAACTGGCTCTACCGTCTTTCCATGACACTGATCTACAGAGATTACAGAAGGAGTGCATTTAGGTACAGATCACATTGCACAACTGCAGGACAATAAAGATGCATAAAGTGTGGAGTAGGTGCTAAAACTTCTATTGAATCAACTAGACAGACATAAAATTAATGTCACATTTGTGTTTCAGGACTTTTCCTGGGAAATATAATGCTTCCTCATGACCTGAATGAGAGAATCAACCCTCCTCACTATTTCAGTGTTCTGTACATCAAAATGAGGTCTATTTTGCAGCACCTGGCCTAAGACCTCTCATGTAACTCCAAAGCCAAGGGAAAGCACCAGGTATTTGCTCAAAATAACCAGAGTGATTTGGGGAAAGTATATAACACAAATCAAAAAACATAAAATTTTTCTTTTCTTTTAGATGCATTTACCCAAATCACTTTCTAAGACACGGCACCAAACTCTCACATCATTCCTTCCATATTTTTGTACACAAGAAAATAATCACTGCTATTTTTGAAGGCCTGGCTGATATTCTCTCTATAGTTACTGCTGAAGTGAGTTTATGATTTAAAAAGTAATTTTGACTACTCCAATTTCCTTAGCTTTAACTCTGGACCTAATCTCAAGTACTTAACAAATATTAAAATAACCAAAATCTTTTCTGTAAAGAACATGTTAATATCCCTACTATCTAAAATTATTGTTTATTAGAGGTCAATGCCTCATAAAGACCACACATTTCTTCTGTTATTGCAGACCTTTCCGTCATGCCACCAAAGTACTTTAATAGCCTGTTTGATCTTTGCTGCAGTGGGCTCTTTTCTGCTTTTATTTTCCAGTGATTTTACGATACCTATCATAACAGAGTCCAGTTCCATGACTGAGGACTAGCAGACGCAGCCATAATTCTATTATCATCATTGCCACCAACCAGTTTAATGCAAAAATAGGAACCTTAGTGATCAGCTTAAGAACTAATCTTGCTGTTTAGCAGCCTATAACATAATGATGGAACTAACTCAATTGATAACTTTTCTGAAATCAGAGGCCATACTAATACATAAATGCACAAAAACACTATCAGTCTCATAGGCTACTCAGTCAAAAAAAAAAAAAAAAAAAGAAAAAGGGATCAAAATTAATATAGGCCAGGCAACATAGGTTACTTCAAATAATCTTAAATTCTTTACGTAGCAAATATAAATCCGGATCAGTTCTTCAAATGTGAATACTGATCAGTATTATAATAGGACCTAAAAGCAACTGAGGTAGGTCTTTCACAATGAAAGCAAACAACGGTTCCTGTAGCTGTGAAAATTTTTTGATTTACTAATAAGAAGTTTGGGGACAGAAAGAGAGGCTTTATGTCACAAAAAAGGTAGATTAAAAAGCTAAAAAAAACCAGTCAAGATGAGATTAAGTTAAATACTTTATCTCAGATTTTCTTAAAGTCATATTTTCTAATTGAAATTATTTGTCAGCACTGACATGGAAATTGTAATACTTCATCAATTTGAATTTGCAATTTTCAGTATAGCATTTTTAACTGAAAAGTTCAGCCCAAATATAATGACTGATCAATTTAGAAGTGAGAATGGTGTGACTCACATCGAATATTCAAAGTGCATTAGTTACCATAATGAGTAGATAATCTTACCAACACACCCATGGCACAGCTGGCTCTGTGTTGCTTCCAGTCTGTATATTGCATGGCATGCAACAGGTAGGAGAATAATCATTCCTGAATGTTGTCACCAGAAAACGTTTTAGCTGTTAATGTCAATGCAAAGTATATAATTTGTGAATGCTTCATTTGAAGACCTAATTTAGTTAAGCATTTAAACACAAGAAAAAGCTTTCTTCCTGTGAGTGTGACAGATTGACCTGAAACATTGTATAGACTCTGTCTTCAGAGATACTCAAAACGCAACAGAACAAGGACCTAAGCAACTTGGTCTAGTTGTCCTTGCTTTGAGAAGGGTGGATGGGCTAAATGATCTCCAAAAGTCCCTTCAAAGCTCAACTACTCTCCCTGTAAGTCTATTCAGAGATAATTTGCCTTAGAAGGAGAAGAAAAATGCAGTATGTTTCAAATCTCGGGCTTTTCTCCCACGGCATATATACGGTTTATGTTGCACAGCCTTTGGATTACACTGGGAATAGATGCTATAGAGTAGATTGTCACCCTCACAGATAAACAGTTCAATTCTTATACTACAGAGTCATTATCCTGCCCTTTGGTCCTTTTATGGCACACGATCTCTGCGTTGTTGACTGTACAGGTGTAATAAAAGGCTTACCTGTTAGCTAGAACCAACAGGACTATTTACATTTCTAGCTTTGGGAAGCAATGTTGGACTTTGGTCACAGCCTCACACAAAAGCATTTAACTCTGGTCTGTGAATAGGAACCTACATCAGTGATCCAGGTTTATGTGCACATACAATTTCATATGTACACATGTATTTCATATGCACCTCTGTCTCTCTTTCTGACTGAATGAATTACATTGCTCTCTCTCTCTTCATCTCTACTCCTTTTACTATATTGTTGCAAAGCTCATTTTAGGCTCATAAGTTTTTCCTGCTCAGATGAAACTGGGACTTACATGCATTGCAAGCCTCGCTTTAGAAGGGTGCAGAGATGTTTAGTAGAACATGTTGAGCACTGCTCCATTTCAGTGCTTCCCTGAACTTTGGCTTTAGTACCTTGGTCTGGAGTGAGGAGGAGAGCTGAAACAGATGAACCCCAACCACTCGATGACTGAAAGGCAAAAAGTCCCTATCTTTAAGAGACTAAACCATTTATTTTTACATGCACTCATGACTTGGGCAGAAGAGAGGCTTCATTTGTGATTTTTTCCCTCCCTTAAAGTGTGCATTTTGCAAGTTGCTCAATATAAAGTGAAGACTGCTGTCTTCCAAATACTAAGACGACATTTTTGTGCTCCTATGGTGGAGTTTATTAATTAAAACAAAAGGATTTACTAAATCCATAAAAATGTATGAGACAGCCATTTCAAGCACTCATTGCTAATGGAAGGTATCATACTGTTTAAATGTGTTTATAAAACAAACAGCTGCATTCAGATTTGCAGATTACATGTTTCTGGGGTCCAACTCTTCACGAATAAACCTAATGGAAATATGAGTTGAAACAAACAGAAGTGTTGTCACACCAAATAACAGGCAAACTACATGTTTTACTTGGCTACCTGCATAACAGTTATTATGGATACATTACTTTCCTTGCAAACTGTCCTTCCAACATATGTGCAGGCAGTTACCAGTTGAGATTTACTGGAATAGAACGTTTCTCACCTGATGTGAGGCAACATCACGCAGACAAAAAAAAAAAAGATTAAAGTGCAATTAAGTCAAATAGAGCACAGATTTGTTACTTTAATAAGGCAATATGCTGTACATGCCACAAACAATAATAACATAACCTCACATAAACCAGGGACATCTATTGCCAAAAGTTAGTGAGATATTTATTATGCTAATCTTTGGGTAACTTTTTAACAGACTGTAAGCAACAACATGTGCTCTTTTTAACACAAGGGAATCTTTAATATTTACTATAATTATTGCCTGAGCTTCTTAAATTCTTAATGATGGTATTTACATGTAAGCCCATTTCACAAAGCTCAAACTGCCATTTAAATAATTCTACAAACTGTACATGGCCACAGCTGTGGTTCCTTTTGTTTAGCAAAATCAAAGTCAGAACTCACTTTAATCTAGTCTTCTTCTTCTTCCTTTTTTTTTTTTTTTTTAAGGGATTGGAAATTCTTCAGCCATGAGATTTGAATGGACTCTTCTGATTTCCCTCTAATGTAAAAAAAAATCTCCACAGACAGTATTTACAAGCAAGATTCACAAGTCACTAGCTACGACTATTATGGTGCCAGACTAATTTCCCCATCTTCATGATTTTTATGTTCTCTTGACTTCAAGCTCTTGGGATATCCCCGCTCTTCTTTGGTTCATTCAAAGATCTACGAAATTACAGTTAAAATACAGCCCTTAGCTGTTATCATAGTTTACAGATTCTCTGTAAATTCTCTGAAAGGTTATTTAGACCCTATCCAACATCAGTAAACATCCATGTAAATAAAGCTGGTCAAGAGAAAGATAAGACAAGATAAGATAGTGAACCATTTCTTTGTCACAAACAAAACTGAAAAAAACCCATGTACTTGGCAAAAGCAGTGCCAATTTCAGCAAAACTTTGTTTTTTAAATAAAATCAAATTAACTTTTAAAATGTACCGGTGTAGACCATTTCAAATTCTCCCAAATGAAGCATTTAAATTTGATGGGTTTTTTTCTGATTTTGGGGAGATTATAGTATAAAATAGGATACCTGGACACTCCCCCACACCCCTACCAAAATGTTTCAGTCAATCCCAAATGATTTATTTCTCTGCTCTCCAAAAAAGCTCTCATGAAGACTGTTCATGACCTCAGATTGCTTTTAATAGGAATACAGACAAACTTGCAAATCCTCAATCCTTCACAACATCACATTTCTTCCTTTGCATGACAACCCAACTGCCAGGAAGCACTGTAGTCCACAAATACAGGGCCGCTTTTCAAGTCAGCTATGTATGCCACTCTTCCTTCCTTCACAGTTCAGCTGGTAGCTGTTTCAGCCTATAACACCATTTGCAAATTCATCACTGATGTACCCAATAATTACATGCCAAAGCCAGCAATATAGGGCTCTGTTCCAAAGATCTGAGCATCTAAAAAACAAAAACCAAGACAAAAGTGGTTTTTTTTTTTTGTTGTTATTTTGTTTTTTTGTTTTTTTGATGTGGTGGCAAAGGGATGGAGGAGAAGCACGGGGGGGGGGGAGCCTTAGGCTTGGGTGGATGCTTTCTCTTTTATCTCCATCAGGTAGATTTCCTCCCTGAGCAAACACATTCCTGTCTCTTGTACAGAGAGAGTAGCAGAACTCTGTGCCCTGGAGACGTATCTAGATGAAGAACTGGTCCAAGAGATTGTCTGTTATGCTGCGCAGTGTATTCCTATCTTTCTTACCATAACCTTCCTCAGATGATACCATCATTTATGTACTGGCGTGCATGCACTCAACTTACAAGACCTGACAAAAAATAAACAAATAAGTAAACAAATCCCACAACCAATCCACACTCATGTATCCAGAACACATGCACACACAGCATCGTAAGACTTCCTGCAATTTGGGAGAAGGGTAATCCTCTTGTTAATGCCTACATTTGCACAAGCCTATTCCTAGAGTGTCTGTGGCATTTCATGTGTGAAACATGGTATAAGAGTCATTGGTTCTAAAAATCCACTGAGACGACATATTCCTCAGAACCACTGACGTTCTGCCCATTCACATACCGGCCTGACTTACTGCACATTCCTATTGTGGAGGAAGCTTTCATTTATGTTCTCCTTTTACAAAAAGACTAGTAATTGTACTATTTCTGTTCTATTCTCAGTCCAGTCACTTCTTCTGTAATCCTCCATGTCTTACCTTGTCAGTTTAGATTTCACACTCTTAAGTGCAGGGTCTGTAGCTCACTTTTATATAAATTTTTAAGAGATTAAGACGCTGGCATGCTTTAGGTAGCTTTATAAAATAAACCTCTCATAGTTTGTGCTTGCTCTGAACCACAGAAGACAAAGCCCAAGTTATACATGTTTCAACTAGAGAAGGCAAAAACCAAATGAGGCAAATATAACTAATGAGCTTGAGATGATTGTGGAAACTGCACGTAGCATTCTACTAAGCGCATATTACAGAGGGAAAGACATAATAACCTGGGAAATGGCTGCACCTCTTTAAATATCCAAATGAGGTCCAAGAGCGCAGCAAAATATCAGACAAATATACAGTGAGCAATTACTTTAACCATGCTTAGCCTATCAGAAGGTTGACTGATGACAGGAAGCAATGCCAATTCATTATGCTGAATACTGGGAAATGTGAATCCTTGAAGCTGAAGATTCTTAGGCTTTTAAATAACCAATATTTAAAACAATAAAATATTGATACTTGAGATGTCTAGCTGAACATAATATTACTTCCTCCTTCCCCCCCCCCCCCCCCCATTTTTGCAGTGCATCAAGTTAAGAACTAAAACAAGAGCAAAGATGATACTGGTAAAGCAACTCATTTCTAGAAAGCGCAAAAGCTGTGATTACATCTCAGGCACCCCAAGAAGACTTGGATAAGTATAAAAGACTGCTTCCTCACTTTTGTTTTGCCCTTGATTCCATTATCCATTTTTGGTTTAACTCTGTCATGCCCAGGTGACAGAAAGCATTTTATGAGAAGAAGGAATACTAAGAAAAATTATTTAAGTGCAATAACGTTTTCTTCAGGAATGGAAATATATCCTCCAACACCATAAAACTTTAAATAAATGCCTGATTTTTCCTAGAATAAATTGAGATTAATTCATGCTTTGCTTTCCATTGCCTTAATTTAAATATGTGGATGTCATCCAGGCAAGAGTAACCTCTTTTAGGCCTCCCTCATTTACATTCTGTACAAAAGTTTTAAGAAATCTAGCCTTATAACATCTCTAGTGACACTGCAGTGACATACATGTTCTGAATCCTCAACAAGCTATTATGTCAGGTCAGGATCTCTTCCTGTTGCACAATCCTGCTCTGACTTTTGTTACCACCTTCTCTCCTTTAACTTTTCTTGTTCCAATTTGATCACAAATGTCTTATTTGTAACACTAAGCTTCATACTTCCCTGTCTTGTTTCCAGCCAGTTCCTGCATCTGGATGCCATTCTTTCCTGCAGATCCTCTCAGTAGCTACATTTTATCTAGGCAAAAATCCGCATGTCACTAAGATGCTTATTTTTTCAGCGTGCAATGTCTTGCCAGTGGAGGAACACAGATGCAGCACCCAGGAGTGCACGACTCTAGTACATTGTTCTGCGTAGTTATTTCTGTAATGAACACAGAGCTTTAGCCAGAATCCTGTTCTGATATTCAAAGCTTTATATGAAATAATCCTGCTAGCTCTGTTGGGGTTCTGAGCTCTCCTGAAATGATTCTATTGCTGCCTAGCAGAGGGCAGGTCGTGATGGTAGGAGTGAGGATATGTACAGGAAATGGAGCAAAGACAGACCTGTCAGCCAGAAAGGGTAAAAGCAGCCTGTGTGTTCAAAGCACTGAGAGCCAAATTAAAAGCCTGGCCAAGATTTCCTGCAAGTTCAGCAGTTCTCTCAGATCCTTTCATTTAATTAAGAGTAGAGCAACCCCTGAGCCTGGTTCTTGGGATACACTAGGGAATAAGGGAGAGAGAACATGGACATTGTTTACATAACGGACGGGACTCAGATAGTCTAATGATGAGGGCATAGAGGTGGATAGATTGTTTGAGAGCCTGTCAGCCCTAACCCATCAGCCAAGACAGAGCTACCGCTTAGAAAATAAGCAACAAATAATTACAGCACACTCAGGTAAGGTAAAGCCATGACTTCAGTTTTTCCTTTCCTCCTTCCCACAGCTCTGCATTGGTCTTGATGTGTTTGTGTGCATTGTACTGGATCGCAGATGCCTTGGGGCTGAGAGTGTGAGCACTGCAACAGGCCAGAATTGCGGCTTGCGTTCCAACAACACTGTTATATAAAAATGGTTCTTGCAGCTCTAAATCATGTTAGTTAGTCATCCTCACAGCAACAAGGATAAGTTATGATCAACCACAGTCTATTGTACATGGCAGAACTGGAGGTGTGAGTGTCCAAGGTCAAGTGTCTACCTTTATATTCAGAATTTACATAAATTCCTGGATATAGATCTGTAGTCTTGAATATATAGATCTAGGTAGTCTTGAATAGACTCAGTCATTTATCTACGTCTTTCTGAAAAATAAGTTAGTAGCTCTACTGAAACTCCTTGGCATTAAACAGCAAGTGAAAAATTTGAGATCACATCAAGCACAGAGTAGAGCTCATCACAGATGAAAGCTTCTAAAAGTCCCCAGTGTGATCCATGCACCTTTTTTAACAGCAAAATAACTCTAAAGCTTGCATTGTGCCCAAGCTTGGAAGCATCTAGCTTTCACTGAATCCTGCCTGTCACTAAAGCAAGACTCTTCATTATTAAAGCATGAAATACTTCCATGCAAAAAACCCGGCATCATTAATGAACTTAGTATTTGCATTTTAGTCGAACACGTACTTTATAAAAAACAGCAATAACAGTATAAAACCTAATTGCAAGTTGCATGGTACATTAATATTTTCCATAAACAAACACCCAAGAAATAAAACATGCTAATGCAAAACCATATTTTATGCTTGTACCTGCCAAAACTGATGGAAAGAAATCACAAGCAGAAATGTGAATATCTGAGAGCTTTTCTTAAAACACATTCCTTCTAAAAAGAGGTCCAACCTGGTATCCAAGATTTATCTGAGATTTTATTGTTATTCAGACTAAGATATTATCAGAAAGTCATAGCCCAGGTTTGTTAGGCATCAGTTACACACATACGAAAAACAAGCAGATATTTTCTTCTCTGATAACTTATTTGAAAGGTAGAAGGCAAAAGAGTTCCTCCCCAAAGTGAAAGAAAGAAGTGAAATGGCCTGATAAAGTAAGGCAGCAAGACAATTCCCCTACCCAAGCTAGGAACAGATATCAGGCCTGAGAATTATCAGTGCCAACATTTCAAATATATATATATATATATATATATATATATATATATATATATATATAAGTACGACAATTTAAGAAGATTCTCTTCACATATGAATATTTTAAATGAGAGAAAATACATATGGATTTTTTGCTTTATGGCTTCTACAAGAAGGTCTAAATCCTTGACAGAGGAAAGTCCTGCTGAAAACCTTCTATAATGCCTTGGCTCAATCTGCCTTACCCGCCTCTCCCTCTGACCTCTACAAACAAAATGGAGTCTTGTGCTGAGATAAATGAAGATCTGACATTCAGAAGAAATAATCCTGGGCTGCACTTTACCAGAAAGGCAAGCCTTTTTAAGCTGATTCTGTCAGTATACCAATTGGAGGAAAAATCTGAAATCTGTATTGAAGTGCAGTCTTCTGCAGGATTAAAAACTAGTAGATGGAATACAGCAAATAATGTTTATTTAAGAAATTGGCTGTGGTACACATGAACCACTGTTTTCTTCCAGACTGAACTGCAACCCATCTCTGATAAATCGGAACCTGGCCCATAACATCGTGGTGCATAACATGAATATTAAATTCGATGAGCTTTCACAGGTAAGAGTAGACATCAATAATTCCACATCCAATTCCATATTGAGAAGATATCTCTTCATTAACTTCAATGGATATTGGATTAAAGTCTTGTATTAGGTTTCCTCAAT
Organism: Rhea pennata; assembly: GCF_028389875.1. Classification (NCBI taxonomy): domain Eukaryota; kingdom Metazoa; phylum Chordata; class Aves; order Rheiformes; family Rheidae; genus Rhea; species Rhea pennata. The sequence goes on from NC_084666.1 coordinate 5,210,482, forward strand.
GAAATCTTCAACTATTTTTTCCTCCTTGAGAGTTTTTTTGTCCATCAGAAATACAGAGGACAAATTATAAACCCCTACACACATACACACACACATTTTGAACATTAGCAATTCAACAATACTGTTGAAATATGCCAATATGCTAACAAGAACAACAAAAAAATCTTTTACATCTGCCTGGAGTAGAAACTGTAGCTCACGAAGCATGTAGTTGAATCTGAACCTCAAACATCCAACTCTCATAACTGCTGCTCTTCAAGTTTATGTTAATCTTTTTTTCCAGTTAGCACTCACATTTAGTTTCACGTCTGTAGAAACATTATATTCTTATCATTGCTCTGTAGCTTTCAGTCAGTCATACTGACAACATGCTACGTCTGAGAGCAAAGAATGCCTCAAACCACAGCACTGGTTGGGAAAATGACATCTGAATATCCAAATATATGTGAGATTTTGACTGCTTATAAAATGTGATAGTCTTGAAGTAACAAGGCCATATCTAAAAAACAAACAAAACCCCAAAACAACAGAAACCTAGAACACGCCCTGACCAAATGACAGATGAATAAGAACTATCCAGCTCCTCATCTCCAACAGGAGCAAGAGCTCAAACAACTGAACAAGCTCTGAAGTAAGAAGGCGGGGGGAAACACTAATATACTCGCAATAAGGCTTAGAAGTACATTTTCTACTTGAAGTTAAACTGGTGTCAAGGAATCCACATACATTCCTGCTGTTTATTTGTTTTTCAGTCATGCTCAAAACCAGCACAGAACTGATCTAGGGAGCGCTCAGACTCCCCCTTTCACATACGCAGCCTCCCGCAGCACACCTGCCTGTCAGGTCCCACGACAGAGCTCGCACTGGATTACCTGACAGGGTAAATCCTCTAAACCGGGCGCTGTGATAGGAGCAGAGCTCAGCGCAGAGCCGCAGCGGGCACAACTTTTCATTGCCCATCATTTCCCATCTCACACGCTTATGTAGCTACAAATACCTCCCACGTTTCCAGAACAGGACTTCAGTCAACATCCTCGTGCAGTGGGAGCTAGTGGGAGAGCAAAACCTTCCTTTCCTTTTCCTTCAAGAATAACTACTGTGCATCCTCACCCAAATCAGCAACTTTGCCACCGAAAGTGGCTCTTGTTAGAGCTATTAATGAAGCTTTCTTCTAAGGGAACTATAGCAAAAGCAAAATCTACTATTACCATCGCTGCAGCTAGGTATGTCTTTAGAATGAGCAGGCGGCCTGTATTCCCTGAGAAGGAGCCGCTGAAACATCTACTAGAGAAACGAACAGATCATACAACAAATTTGTTTTCACATCATTTAATTACACTGTTTGCTTCAGCTTTCAAAGACAGCCTCCACAGTGCCCTGAAAATATTCATGCTTCTCCCCTCTCCCCACTTCCAACTTTCCTAACAATTTGCCAATGGTATTTTTTTAGATGGATATGGAATGTATGGAGCTGAGAACACACACAATCCTGAAGAGAAGGGTATTCAAAACTGTACTGCTGCTTCACAGAATTTATGGAAGAGTTTTGCAGCATGACTTAGATTTTCTGGGATACAAATGTTTACTGAATAGACATGCTTGCTGTACATCACTTTTGGTGAATGAGGAAGACATTTATGCAGAATATACAAATATATCCATCTAATAAGTTGTGTTTAAACATAACATTCCAGGCTGGACATAAAAATTCAGGCAACTGTTGTAGGAACCCGAACATCTCTTTGCAACTTTTGTCCCATGCAGAAACTTGAGTGTCCCATACAGAAACTAGTAACAGGAAACTTGTGTGTGAAGTATAATTATAAAGTATAATTATGATTGCAGATGAGTAGTACATATTTCATGCATCTGTTAAAGATTAAAAGCAATTGATTTGGGGAAAATCAAAAACGCTTTTAATCATAAATAGTATTATAATTAACATCTATCATATTAAAGAAAATGGACTTGACACATCACTAGTTTTAATTACTATACCAGAAGATTTAATGTGTGTGCATTATTTTACTCATTCTCATAATTTTGAAAGTTAATTGAAGAAATCTGAACTTTCTGTTGTATTATTTCCTCAAAATTCAGATTACTGGCCACTCAGCATTATTTACTTTTTTAAAACAGTCCTTATTGTTTCTGAAGGCACAAAGGTAAATACTAGCTAAAAAGAGCTATGAAACTCTTAAAGATATACAATAGATTTGATTCAATTTTCTACTGTTTAGATGCCTTTTCAGGACATGAATCTACTAAGTTTGTAAAGGATTCTGACTCTTTCACAAGAAGTTTTTTCCATATATATATATATATATATACATATATATATATATTTTTTTTTCCTGAAGCCAAGATTGAAAATACTATAAGAAGTACTTCTATAGCGGTATATAACCCCTTGCAGTCTGGATCTGTTATGGAATATAGAGCTGAAAAATATGTATTTTCAGAAGAATTAACAGGACTTCGAGGCCAGATATTATTGTCATGCCTTGTTTCTGTGAAAGTGAGCTGGCAACAAAACCCTTACATAGTTTTCCATGTAGAGTATCAGCTTTCTCTTACCTCCTTCTGATCCAGAGGTGCAAGTTGTTGGAAGGGCTTTTATGTTTTTTTTCCTCTTTCCCCTCATTTCCTAATTCAGTCCTTACAAAATTGTTTCAAGTATATACACTCATGAAAGAAGATAAGCAACTCTAACTATTCTCCTATGCCTCCAGAAAATACAGCCTTTATAAAGTAACACAAAATTCAATAGACTTCCATATTTTATATTCAGAATTGTAAGACAGAAGGGAGACTGAACCATTTTTTTCCCTTGCCACTATCTGAGTCTAAGGACAGAAAATTCGATTTCATTTCCTTGTTGGTAGAAAATGGCTTTTGTATGATAGTACAAGGATTAAACTGCACAAAGTTTTGCATATCCACAAAATGATACTTGACTAGACACAGATAGAAACACTTCTTAATTACAGAATCCCAAGGGCCAAACTGTTTCAAGTAGTTGACAGCAGAAACAAAAGATTCAGCATGACATGTAACAAATTCAAAAGGTATTACTACTAGCCTCTTCGAACTGCCTCTATCCAATATAAATTATAAATGACTTTTGCACTGATCAGAACGACAATTTGGAAGCCACATTAAATCCCACACAAAGTTTAGTTTCCTATCTGGAAACTAATTCAGTCAATAAGGTAAGAAATGACTAGCAGGAAAAAAGAAAAAAAACTAATTAGAAATACAAAGAAGACATTAAGGTTCGTTGCCCAGTAAGCATTAAACATAAGCAAATCTTTCAGGATGTTATATGCAACAGTCTAGCAATGTCTCCTCCGTTTAAATAAATAAATAAATAAATATCATGGATTCTCAAGTAACTAAGTCTGTATAATCAATGCTACCACAGTGCTACATCACAAATAACCAAGCCAGACTTCACAACCAAAATTACAGTTCTTTTTTCTCCTTCTTATAATAGCAGAGATTCTGAAAAAGAAAACATCACTCAGGTAACGTAGCATGACATCCACCCATTTGCAGGATCCATTAGATCAGTCCAAAATCCTCTAGTCCAAGCCACTGTGGAACAGGCATATAGATGGCAAGTCACCTTCGTAATCCAATTCACTCCCATATTCATCAATGGTATTAACTGTGCTGATTTTTTTTTTTTTCCCACTCCATGGATGCATCTTGGAAATAACAGCCAGAAGAAACTGTGCTATCTTGTAAAAGAATTCCACTGGCTCCCAATATTTGAAGATAGGGGTTCACCCTCTAGTTTATATAGATAACTTGAGTAGATTAGAAGACTCATTCTAGTTGTTTTCTATCAGTGTTTTGCAGAGATAATCACAACCTGAAAATATGCACTTTTCAACCTGTATCTGTAGAGAAAGCTACTGTAGATATTTTACTCAAAAAAGAAACTGAGTTTGAGCATCTTACTGACGTAATTATGCCTAGGTCAGAAATAGTCAAACTTAAAACAAAAAAAAGCTGAAAAAAGTACAAGTTAGCCTTCTGTTGCTTGAAAATAAAAGCCTTGACTAGAGGCATTCCACTGAATTCATTATCAATTAGCAAACTTTTAATTTTAATATTTTAAAACATAAATTTTTAACTATTAATTTGGGTACTGAGGGAAAAAAGTATTTTGGGTACATCTCTCCTCCCCCTCCACAGGCTCAGTTTCAGCCAAACACTTCTTCCTCCCTTCTTAGCCTCAACTTTCCTTGTTTTTGCCACGTGTTACACTCAATCCTTCCCAATTCCTTCCATGAGGCAAGGGGAAGTGTGCGGCTGGGATCAGTGCACAATAGTGCTCAATTTCTTTCTGTTACTCCTTGCTTCTTACTCCTTTCCACCACAACTTCTTGCTTATTACTGCACTGCTGCAGCAGCATGGGGGCAGGATGCAGCCCCTTCAGAGGTGTCCCTGCCCCAGCATCTCCTTCAAGAACATCTCCAGCTGTGACCCCAACAACAGCCACGTTAATGTATTCCTTCCACTCCCTCCTCCATTTTCTCCAAAAATACACCTCCAGTGTCTGTTCTCATGTCTGCTTCCATGAGCGGCTACCAATCTTTCTGAAATACGTTTGAGCAGAGGCACCATGTGCTCCTCTGACTGGCTGAAATTGTGGCAGGCCGTGGGGTATTTTCATGCTTTCAGAGCTGGCTGAAACCATCGCTCAGCTGCGATGAGTGCAAAGCAGTTCATGACCTCCTCCCACACAGGTCCCCTTGGCAGCCCTCCAGTACGGAAACCTCACAATTTATGCTCAATGCATTCCATCTCTCACCTCTGTGAAACTCGTATTTGAGAACTGTTTGAATATACATCCATTATTAACTACTTCTAACATCATCATAACCTTAATATAAATACATTAGCAATGCTACCTGTCCTCCCAGACAATAGAGATTGACATTGTTACAATGCGTACACACACTCGCTAGAGCTGCAGGCCTCACCCCCGGGATCAAGATTAGGGGTTAACATTATCACTGGCTGAATACATACTCCTCCCCTCGTTCCTGTGGACCAGGATACAGGAGGAACTTGTATCTATTCGACTTCACCCCTCACCTCAAAACACAATACCAAACAGTTTGAACACACATCCATTACAAACTCCATCCCTTATCTCTACAGAGTAGATTATCAGGGTTAACATACATTTATAAAGAATTCATATTACTAAGGCCTTGACTCTGCAAAACACACAACTAAAACCATTATAGCAGTTTGAATAATCACTCATTACAAATTCTGCACTTTGCCTCTCCACAGAGAGATCTCATTTGTAGGAATGACAGGACCAGGCTGTTGCTTAACACATCCCCCAATCAGTGGATCCCACAGCCCTCCTCCCTTGTACCGGGCCGCGTTTACAAGTGTCATAGGTTCAAAATCCCTCAGAGCAATGCCGCCTTGAGCCATGAAGCACCCTCAGCTCCCTGGAAGTGTCACAGCTGCCAGAGATCAGGAGACCCAGCTGACCCTCTTGGATCCTACAGGATGGGACAGCCCCAACGCCAGGGCCCTGGGGTAGGAGCTTGGGGCAGGATCCATCCCAGTTCTTCCCAGTCGCCTTTCCACCATCCTGCACTTACCCTCATCTCCCATACAGAACATGCACATTACTTCTACTACAACATAAATTCTCAATACTAGAATCAAGCCTCCTTCCTGAGTTTCAAAGTCACTACAATTACCCCAACCCTAGGCCATGCTCTATCCAGGTGTTGCCCTTGTCCCCTTGTTCAGGGGAATTTTACTTAATTTAGTATGTTGCCAATTAAGATAAACTTCTAATGATTGATTCGAGTATTCAGAAGGAAAGAAAATGATTAAGCACTTAGGGAAATCCCTTTCCTCCCCCCTCCCCAGGCTCAACTTCAGCCAAATATCTCCCTTCCCCTTTCTCAACTTGCCTTTTCTCCGCGCATTACACTCCGGCCCTCCTGAGCCCTTCGGTGAGGCAACAGGCAATGCAAGATGTCGGGATCAGTGTATAGCGGTTTCTGTCTGCCGCTCATTGCTTCTTGCTCCTTTCTGCCATTGCTCCTTGCCTCTAACTGCTCCTCTGCTCCAGCGTGCATTCCTCCACAGGCCACAGTCCCATCAGAGGTGTCTCTTTTCCAGCATGCCTCATGCATGGGCTGCAGTCTCTCTGCGGTCTCCTTTTTCCAGCATGGCTTATCCATGGGCCACAGTCCCCTCACGGGGCTAAATCCTTTGGTACAGAGTGCTCCCTTCTACAAGTCCACCTCCAGTCACCAACATCTTACCACCTTCTTCGTCTGTTTTCTCCAGAAATGCACCTCTTCGCACATTTCCTGTTGTATATCCTCGTATATCTCCTCTCATGTGTCCCTTCCATCTCCTCTCACCACTGCTTACTGCCCTTTCCTAACTATGCCTGATTCGTGGAGCCACGTGCATCTGTGGCCACAGTTTTGGCGTGTGGGGGTTGTCTCCAGATGTTACAGAGCTTCGAGTTATTGGCTGTGATCAGCCCAGGGTGGTTCACGGTATCCTCACACACTGGTCATCCCTACAGCCTCGGCAACCAAAACTCTGCAGTTTACACCCAATGCACCTTTGTACAATCCAGTGTGATATTCTCACATGTAACATAATGTTTTCATGGACATAAAAAAAAATAAATAGAAGTTAACATTTGTCAAACAAGGATCAAGAAATACAGAACATAGTAGCTATTTCCAAAATGGCTCCTTTAAAGCTGCCAGGGGTCTCATGCTCCTCCAAACCCCTAACTGATAAATAAGATTGCCGGGTCACAGCAGCAGCACAGTCCACTGTCAGGAAGGAACAGGAATGGGCAGCCTCCAGCCCAGGAGGTCTGCCGTTCCCCGCAGTGATGATGATGGTGTTGAGAGGCACCAAGTATCTCGTTCTTTTACCTTCCAGTCCATATCTCTGTGTTTTAAGTCTTTAAGATGGTCTTAGGTGGGCCTCCTGGTCACAGGTCTTGCTGGAGTCAGAGGCGAGAGCAAGCAGCACGAGTACACAGCAACCTCTACAAAGACTTTAGCAGATGGAGCTTCTTTTGGAGACTAAGCTGGGGTGGTCACCAGGTGTGTGAAGTGAATCCCCAAAATAACATCTGCAAGGGTGAAGCACAAAGAGGAGAGGAAATAGGTGGTGCTGTCCTGCCAAAATGCTGCACAGATGTGATTAGGGCACTCCAAAAGCGACTGAGGTTGATGCAAAAAGTTGTATAACCGTTATTGTTTAAATGACAGAGAAGACCAAATATGAGAAGACAAAAACAGAAATTAAGATTTTAACAACACAAAATATGGTGTTAGGCTGATGATTTGTTGTCCGGTAAACATAGAGAATGCTCCTTGCATGAACAAAATCACTATTTGCATTTAAATCTATAAAGCACATCTAGTTCATGCAGTACTAAACATAACAACATATTACAGCTAATCTGTTCAATTTATAACGCCTAGATAGCTTTTCTTGCTGCTGTCGTCTAGACCACTAAAACGTGTAACTATAATAAAATAGTATCTATGAAAATATTTAGTATTCACCACAGCAACACCATCGCACCACACAAGTTGCGAGCAGAAAGCATATTGGAATTCCATGTTATCTGCGTGAGTTAAATCAATTCAGTCTTTAATTAAAAAAAAATAAAAGAGGGGCAAAATCAAACAGTGAAAAAATGTTTGCCCAAGCTTCTCTGAGGGCAGGAAATACAGTCCAGTGGATAGGACAAATATGGGACTTGGAAAACATGGGTTTAAGACTGTTTTGAGCCCCTTTTGGGACATTGCAGAAGCTGGATAGGTCTGATTCACCCCGCTGCCCGACGAGGAGGGACCCAGTCGGTCCGGGCTCGGCTGCCCTCGGCGGATGCGGACAAGCCCCGCAGCTTTCTCCCCGTGGGATGTCCCGTCTGGGCACAAGCGAACGGGTTTCCTCATGGCGCCGGCGCCTCGTGTGGGAGACGGGCGCGAAGCGGCTCCTGCCGCTCCCAGCCGGTTCCAGCCGGCTCCGAAGCCGCCCAGCGCCTCCTGCCGCTCCCAGCCGGTTCCAGCCGGCTCCGAAGCTGCTGCATGCCGAAGCTTTAACATCCTGTGGCAAAAGTTCAGTCTGTTCGGGCGCCTGGCTCAAATAAATTCAGCGAAGACACCAGCAGCTGCTGAGGGAAGGAGACACGCTCCTGGGGAGCCCTGGGTACCGCAGGAGCGGGGACATCCCGGAGGGACTGCGGCCGCAGGCAGCCCACGGTGAGGCGGAGACCCCAAGGAACGGTGTGACGAGAAAACTGGTAGCCAGTGTGCGGCAGAAAACCACTAAGTGGTAAAGAGTCAGCCAAAATAAAAGGTCACAGGTGTATCCTCAGCCTCCTGTGCCCCTGGTTGCCTCGCTGGAGGAATTTGGATGGACTGAGTGTAACGTGGAGGTTATAAGGGTATTTGAGACTGAGGATTGGGAAAGATGTATTTGTGTTGAGTTTGTGTCCTTTTTTTCTCCATATCCAAGTGTTCAATACAGTGTTTAGAAGTCTATGTTGATTAGCAATACCGAAAGTAAAATTCCCTGATTTGAGACTGTTCTGCCTGCAAAAGTAACTCCACAGAGGAGGCATGATTTATTTCATTATCTGCCTGTGCTTCATATTTAAGAAAAAAGGGGCAAAGCATGGGGAAACTAAAGGAGATTTGGGATCTCCCAGGTACCGAGAGACTTCCACATCTTGTGGGATATAAAAAATGTCAGTGTCCATACCTTGTAGCCCATTTAGGAAAGCAGTGAGAACCTGATTCAACTGGTTCAGCCTCCTCCTCCATAGAGCAATTTAATATCTCTGTCTTCCATCACTTCCCTAGAAAATGACTGGATCCAGGTGCTTTTTATCTTACAAGGAGCACACAGGCCTGGCTCAAACCTGTCAATGTTTCTCAGCACCCATAACTGTGAGTTGTTTTTCTGTCTTTTTTTTACCCCTTGTGTTTTTTTTTTTTTTTTGGAGGGCATGGGAAGCAGCGAGGAATATGAAAGCCAGGACATTGAACAGTGAGCAATCAAACAAGACTCAAATCATCTGGTGGCAGTTACTTGGCTAGTGGAAGTAGCCCTGAAGTTTTATTGCTATAAAGGAAAATACTACTTTACTGTCCTTTCTCACAAAACTTACAAAGTTTTGGCTGCTGCCACATGCACGTATAAAGAAGCTCATGTTGTACTCAGTGGTCTGTGGTCATCTAGAAGTCTTTACAGAAAGAACTCTTGTCTCTTTCTCCTTTATGGAGTACTTTGAGATTAGATACCAACCAAGCAACATGTAGGCTGCTGGCATCCTGAGACAAAATACTATCTGAAAGATAGGCAGCATTAAAATAACTTTCTGTAGTTTTCCAAATTATTGTGCCCCTGTTGACATTTGCCCATAGCTAAGATGGAATCCTACCCAGTTCTTTGTCTAATTTTAGCCTTACTTAGGAGGGAGGGCTGTCTGCCTGAGTGCTATGGTAACTGACCTGGTGAGAATGAGTGCAGACCTTCACTATTTGTCCTTGTACCCCATGTTTTCATAATAATTGAAACTAAAGCACAAACTCTTGAGTTCTCTCAGACCTTGATCTCTGCTGGAGCTGGCTTTGGTGAATGTCCAAAACTAGTCTAGAAAAGCCTTTCTCAGAAAGATTTCTGTAGTGAATGCATAAGTCATGCCAAATATACAGCATTTCCTTGAACTGCTCTAATTCTGAACAGAAGAGGTACAACCTCTGATTCTTCTGAGACTGGAAGACATCTGGAACACATTTTATAAAGCCTTGAAGTAATTTGTTTGGGAAACTTTAGAAAAGTCACTGTACCTCTCTCCCTTATAGCAGTGCAGGTGAATCTGCAGGGTTTGGAAGAGGACAGATTGGGACTGGCCAATCCTGGGGTATTTTTTATAGAGAGTTGTTTGAGGAGAGTGTGGCAGGAAAGTAAAAGAAGAGCAGAGCAAGCCCCAACTTCCTTCAAACCTACCAGTCTTGCATGTATTATGAGCTCCTGAAACTTCCAAATGGACATTCCGATGTGTAAAATCTCTAACTGCCCAAGAGGAAATGAAGCTTGGTGCAAGCTGATTTGTACTTTGTTCCTGTACGTAGCAGTGTTTGAAGTGAGGAACCAAGCTGGGGCCAGGGCCAGAAAGGTGAGGTGATCGTTGGCACTGGAAGTCAGAGTTTCAGAGATTGGGTGCTATAGCCTTGGGAGTTGTATTGCACATTCTTATCCTCAGAAAGTAAATATATTAGGAAATCTTGTCCCTCCCATTTGCATGTTCCCATGTCAGCATTAGGAAAAGCACACCAGCTTCCCCCATGACACAGTATATAGTTGAGGGCCGCTTGTGGCTGTTTCAGAGAATGCCAGCAAAACGTGCTTTCTTCAAACACCCAACACAACACTGCAAGTCCATCAGCAGGAAGGAATTCTTATGGCATTTTTGTTACTGAAAACTTCTTTAAACATTGTCATTACTCTCTTTTTTTCTATTTATTTGTCATCTTTGGCATTGATTATTGAACTTCAGTAAATCTTTGAATAGTAAGAGGCTAAGCAAATACACAGTAAGATTACTAATTACGGTGATCTGATTCAAAACTCATTTAAGTGAAGACACACCTGAAGTTTTCTCTTTTCTCCCCTTTGATGACACATCATTGCTACTTTCAACTTCAGCTTACTTGGAAAAGACAGTGGGCATGTGAAGACCATATATTTTTTTTTTCTTTGAACCTCTTTTCTTTGAAATTTTTTTCTTTGAACATGCTTACTTTTATAATACAGAACAAAAACAAATAAAAGAAAAGTGCAATACAGGGACAGAAGGTTTAAGAACAGGGCACACAGATGATTTTTATTGTCTTTTTTTGCACTAAACTATCATCAGAGGACAGCAGAAGATCTGGAAATACGAAGATACATCAGATATGAGTGTGTGTGTACATGTGTGTGAAAGAGAACGAGGAGAGACATTTACAAATGCTTTCAAAAATTTTCTCCAAATCAGAACTAGAATAAGAACCCCATGATACTACAAATACATTTTTTCTATTGATATTTCTAAATAGGCATGGGTGGAGAGATGCTAAAAAGTGTCCTCTTTTCAAGAAAAAAATATGATTACCAACTTTTCAATTTAAATAATTTGGGGCAGTACGAAAAAGGTATTTATTTCAGTTAATGTTTGTATGAAATAATCCAAAATCTCAGTCTTTCTGCTATTCATCTATAAGTATAAAACATGAAGGTGATGTTACCTTATTGCAGCATAAAGATGGAAATTTTCAATAGTTGATGTGCAGGCACTGATCTTAGTTTACTGTCTCCTCATAGCAGACAACCTTACAGTGGTTGCATTGGCTTGGGACTCCAGAGAGCTTATCTCACCTTTAATCATGAATTTCCTGAATTATTTTTAATGAGTCCCTTCCTCTGTCTCCTGATTATAAACTAGGAAACAAAGCAGGTGACTATCTAGCCTCTGAATTTGAGAAAACTTATATATGAAACAATTCCTAATGATGCAATATGGGCATTGCTGTTGACCTCAACAGAACAACTTAGAGTTAAAAGTTAATTATATTAACTTGTATCTGATTCAAGGACTAAATTTACAAGATTCATAAACCTTTTCATACAGGGATGTTTTTCTCCTATGATATGAAACAGAACCTAATGGATATTCTTTAAACTGTTATCTGCTGATACTCTGAGCCTTCTGTTTGTTATTTCAAAAATATCTTTTTTTCTTTGTGTTTCTCATTTGTATTTCCTTTTCTACCTGCTTCTTCTTGTCTTAAAGAGCTTCAAAGCCTGGGCTAGCACAATGAGGCATGGCTGGAAATCCTCAGTGTAATTGAATACGAATAAAAACAAGTAATCCTAACAAGAACTGAGCAGATACTGTTAAGCCAACATGTTTCCTTTATTGCAGTTTTCCCAGCCTCTTTCCAGAGCATAAAATTCCAGTATCAGTAGTCTTTAATTTCTGTTTTATGCTTTTCCTCTTTAATAATCGCAAATTATGTGACAGATTTTTCTTTCCTCAGAGAATGGCAAAATTACTGAGGCTAGAGACTATTTAGTTGGATTGCTCTAGGTAGGATGGCAGACAACCAGAATTTTGTCAAACACTGACAATTTTTGAAACAATAAAAGAAATAAAGTTTGTGACAAATATAAGTACAGTAAATAGAACTGAAGTTCCATTAAAATTTCATTAGTCTATTCAGCCGTACTCTTCACACTCCAATCTTTACCTTCTTGGGCTAAATCAGATGTTAATGCACATATATTTTTGACATATTTTGATGACTTTGCTGCTTTTTACTGATTAAATCTGACAAGCCAGCAGACTCATTCTATGGATGGGAATATGGAGATGGCAGTAACAGAAATGATTTTAGGCAGGGGAAGCTGCGTTAATAGTGAAGAACAGTTTTCAAATAAAGCAGAAATTAGTGAACTGCATTAAGAAATTCTTTAAAGTCTCAAAGCATTGCCCCTTTCCTTTTCAATTATATCATAGTAAATTTCTATGAAGAGCTTAATGACGGAACCATTTGCTGTTGCAGTAGCTGTAAAGAAAAATGACTTAATGAACACAAAGACATAATGCAAAGTTGCAACACAACATAAACACCTATTCTTCCCAGATCAGGCAATATGAGTTTTGTTTACTAACATTAGAATTAATAAACTCTCATGCTATCCTATTATATATAAATAATTACACTGAAGGACAATTTCATTCATTATCTGAATGAAAGTTTTAAAATTGAGTATATGAAAGCTACGTAATGTTAGAATTAGCACATCCTTTAGTTTTGTTCCTATATTTTTCTAAATTCCCCTAGGTAAACTGAAAATAAAAATTTTGTTATGTGGAGAAACACTAGTGTCCTCATGAGTGATCAGGACGGCTAGGAGCTTCACTGCCATAGTGTGGTCCCCTGTGCCTTGAGCCATTACTGAGGTTTGAAAGAGTTTTCTCTAGTGCATTCTATGAAAGAGTTTTCTCTAGCGCGTTCTATCGCCTCTCTCAAACCTGACTCTTCAGGTTAGTTCCTAGTACAGAGTTGTTTCTTTCTTTCAGTAACTGCTCGTTCTAGTCCTACTCTCTTCATGTGAATAGCCAAGTCCTTATGCCTTTGGTCACTTACGTAGTTGTTTAGCTCAAATATCATGGCTTCTCCTTTGCAGATTCCCTACCCAGGGCTCCAAATACTCTCTTTAAATATGCTACCCTTACTTCTTTCCCACATATCTTGCAATCTAGTTTTGAGTCATTGTACTCAACTAAGTTCATTGCTTTTGACTCTGTCCCTTACCTCAGCCTTTAATTGCATATTCTTCATACAATATTAACTCATAAACAGCTTCTAGTGTCTACTCATCTACATGAGCTATTTGTTTTATCTAAGTAAAGTACCAGACTCCCTGCTCATCTATCTGTTTCCCTTGTCAGCCAAAGTTCTAAGTGGCCAAAACTAAGATCTTGTATTGTAATGTATTGGATAACCTTGATAATACCACGCCTACAAAAGTGAGGAACAGATCAGATTGTAGAAGTTAGTAGTGGACCTGGAGAAATCTCATTTCTCCTTCCCTAGTGTTCAACAGTCATTAAAATTACAGCCTTTTGTAATGCTCACTTATTAATGGTAAAAAGAGAAATCTGTCACTGACTAAGAGCACAGTTTAGAAAGGTCTAATTGAAAGGAAATCAAATTCAACAGAATAGCTTGAAATTACTTCGGTGCACGTTCTTATGGAAAGAAAAGAGTCATATCTCTCCCTGTAGAGCCTGACAAGAACACAGAAGTCCTTAGCATAAATTAGCTCTTAAGGGAAAGAAGACATTGTATTTCTAATATCTTCTCTTGCCCAATCCCATTTAGCCACAAACCCATTTAGCAAGCAAAGCTGAAAGTCTTCTCAAGGATATCAGCTGAGTTTGTATCCTAAAATCCAGGCTGTGAATTTTCACAAGGCAAGGATCCAAACCCACAGGCATAGACTATCACCTGAGAGGAAGATTATTTTCCATTTTTTCCTCATTTCTTTTTGTCTACAGTGTACTGGTATATGCATGCAAAGTTATTTTGTTCCTTTCTACCTCTGTTCTCTGTTTAAGAAGAGGGAATAGTTCTTGAAGATTAGACTATACTTTAGAGTCTGTGCCTGTATTGGCTACCGAGGTTGGTATGCAGAACAGCCTGCCCACTATGGAGAACTGAAAAGAAAAATAGCCTAACCTAATCACTAGTATATTAGAGTGACATCCAGGAGACCTAGAATCTATTTCCAGCTCTATCACTAACAGTTTATATGACTTCAAGCAAATCATTCTGTTTTCTGACCTTTCAGTTTCTTCGCCTAATAAAACCCCCCAAAACCACCATTGTAGAAACATCCATGAAATTAATGTTTTGAAAATAATATGTGAAAGCTAAATATGTCCAGTAGTTCTGAGGCTCATTTGAATTAATTGTCCTTCCTTTTTAATTTAGTGGGAAAAATATCAGCTGAATTGAATGTAGAAAGGATTAGGCTTCAGTATTGCAAGACAGTTATATTGCTAATTTTGGCTTTCCTGTTTTCCTATATTTTGGAGTACAAAAAAGTGAATTCCTGTGTGTCCCATAATTTTCCACTTAAATCTAATTCCTAAATTACTCTATATTGGCCTGAAATTTTGGACCAAAATATCCTTCAGTTGTCATTTTAACAAGAGATACAATCAAAAAATAAAAATGTATATATATTTAGTAGCAAAAACAAATTGAAACCTAGAAATGTAAAAAGGTTTTTATTTTTCTTTTGGTAAGGAGTTTGGTTGACGAGACAGCCAAAGGTTATGTTATAGCTTTACCTAAGTGGGTTTAATTTTGGCTAATTTTCTAAATAATGCTATGTATTTCAAATTGGAGTGATTGTGCAAGATTCAGGAAGCTATAGACATAATTCTGTGGCTGATACTGTGCAGAAGGTTAAAGTAGATGTTTTATACTGCTGTGGTGTACCTGTTCATTGAATAGTAAGTATTTTCAGTGGTATGCTTGCAGGAATATAAGTATTCTGAAGTTGAGAGTCATCACAGAGAGTCTTGGGAGTGGAGATTTCTGGATCTAAGCTTGAACAGTAGGAAGAGAAAGGAGACATCTATGAGACAGGAGATGAGTTTAGTGGCAGGGAGCCAGAAAGAACTGACCATTTCTGTTATTCAGGTGTGGGGACTTTACTCTCCAAGTATGAAAAGCAGAAAAAAAAATCTGGCAGACAGTATGAGAACTGAGTATGATCTTAACACTGTATGACCAAATCAGTCTGATCTGTCTCTTCTACAACCCTAGTGCTATCAGAAACTTTTGCACCTCAGAATATACCAGAAGTAAAATCATGGCTTGAATGAATCTCCAATTAGCAAAGAGATCATCAGAGGGAAATAGAGATCTCTCAAAAGCTGTATCATTTTTTATAGCGTCTCTCACCCACATGGAGACACTTAGCATAAATGTTATAGAGAGCAAAGTTTAGAAGTAGTCACAAACTGCAAGTTAAAGAAGCAGAGGAAAATCATGCTGGTGAGCTGAATAGCTAGGACCAGATGGCATACGTTAAGGAGTTCTAAAGGATCTAGTAAGTGGCACGGCTGTTTTGCTTGCACAAATATGCAGTAACTCTCATGAAAGCTACAGGACCTAGTGATATCTTAAAAAGGTACCAAAGAATGGAGCATACATATTCCATTTCTCTCTTAGGATGTGTATGGAAAAACTGTGTGGAACAGGTATGACTCTTTGAGGCACAATCTTCTTATTGTGACACCACATTAACTTTTAGGTATGTCTTAAGTGCTCCAGCTTAGCCTTTAATGTTTGTAATGTGCTTTGAAAATGACAAATATTAAGCATACTATCTAAATTGAGTATATAATAACTATATAATAACTTTTTATATTTAGATCATAGAACATCATTAACTAAGTCACTGAATACATCTAAGTAGATTAGATTGTCAGTGAAAGTAGACTTCTCAGCATATTGAAAATACCAGCTCTTTGACTATATGTCAAGAGCAGTCTGCTCTCAACAACCTGCAAAATTTTGAGCTTGCACACTGCCTTGTGTGAATATCTAGAGCAGACTTGCCACTATATTCCAGACTTCCATATCCCAAGACTGTTCCCTGCTTTAATTTCAATACTTGCTTATTGAAAGAGATGTATGGTTCATTTGGAATAGATCTGTTATAATGTTGTCAGGTGTTCTGAAAACATGTCAGGCTTGGTAATTAGTTTATATAAAGCAGGTACAGTACATTGTGTCCTCTTCAGCTCCAAAGGCATCACAATCAAATGAGTACCATTAGGTATAAAGGACCAAAATTCATTGAACATCTCACCTGTCAAAACCTCACAAGTGATAGCAGATAAGATCTTGGGAAACAGCTTTTCTAGTCTAATTCTTTTCAGAAGAATTCTAGTCTAATTCTTTGTCACTGTTCTGAAAGCAGATATTACTTTTACCTCACTGGGTAGTGATGTATTTCTTTGATCACATTGTGGTGAATACTTATCCAGCCTTTACTGGAGCTAGATTCCTGTATCAGTTGAGGATATGGCTTTTTATTCAAAGCCGTTCTAAAATATCTCTGAGTACTTAGGAGAATTCAACACTGATGATTTTTTTATGGATCAAATAATAGTAACAGAAAAAGAAAATTATTGTTAGGCAATTTAAATTCCTTAAACATGTGTCTGGCACCTCTGTGGAAACTTCTAGGGTCAACAACTCTTAATTATCTTATTCTGGTTAGAAAACACTGGTAGAATTAAAATACATACGTACTTCTATTTTGGAGCATCCCCAAGTCTTACTTAGTCCATGTCTACATATTGTTTCCTATTCTGCTTCTGGACAGAACAGCTTGCTCTATTGTTGAAGAAACTCTGGCACAGAACAGCAGATGGCCTTACTTGTCATCCCATTATGCAGCCAAGACATTTATGATCCTACATGCAGTTCTGAAATGATTGCCCTGGATGTGGTATGCTCAGCCTTGCCCTTAATCTTTCCAAGGAATGTGTGGTCAGGCAGTTTGAAGCATACAAATTTAAAGTGCTTTTGATGGCTAGGCTGGAGTTATCCCAAGTCTGCACTCCTTGTACAATCTAACTGTGGAGATACAGTCACATGACTGGACGTAAAAGAGTGTGTCTCCAGTGTGTCTGATGGAATTATATTCCATTCTCAGGGCTAAACAAAGTCAAACAATATTGCCGTGGTTTATCACCTCAAAATACTTGGGCAGTGTTTGGAATGCCGTTCCAGTCCCCAGGTCTCTGACATCCCTCCTTGCCTGCCTCAGAACAAAAGCCTTCCCGTTCCTCATAGGAGCACCCCCGTTTTCCCTTCTTTGTGAAGGGAGCAGGAAAACCTTGTGGAAGTGGGCAGCTGGGCTAGTTTAGCGGCATTCTCACTTGAAGCATGCTGGGGTAACTTTATTTTTGCTAACTCCATAGAAAGCAGAAGATTCTTTCTGGATTGGAGCTGCAGGATACTTGTGCCCATCTGCAAACTCTGTCTTGTTGTGGATGATGGAAATAAGGTGAGACATCTTCCTGGGAGGCTAGCACACTGAACTGTACTACAGAAGACTATACACTTATAATAATGAGGTGTTTCAGGTCCAAACTGCCATCCTTCCTTCCTATTCTCAGTGTTTTCTCAGATAGTTTCTAGATGACTGATTTTTTCTAGGTGAGATATTATGAAGTTGCACTTGCTAGGATTCCTATGGTTTTAATAAAAATTGATATATGTTGTGACTTTTGAACGTAGTTGGACAGCTCGTAGGGAAAATAGATTTATCACTCTTACTGCAAAATAGTTTCCTTCTCAATAAACTTTGACAACTGCTTGAAAAGTAACCACTAATAACATTATTTAGGAATGGAAAAAGAGCTCTTCCTATGTCAGATCTTTAAAGTTTATTAAGATTCTTACTCATACTCTATTAGTGAAAAAACATAACAAAACAAAACAAACAAAAAAAAAAAACATTTTGGGTATGAGAAATTCAATACTTAAATTCCTGTCAGTTAGGAACAATTGCAGCATGTTCCTGTTCTCTTTTACCCATTTTCTAAAGAGACAGGGTAAACGAGGGAAAGTAGAACTTCAGTTGTTTCTGGAAGATGTAAACTAAGTCTACTGCATCAGTGTCAGCAGACTGCGAAGATGAAAATGAGGGAAATGAGAGGCTCTTATCAGAGTTCCTTGATGAACATGATGGTTTCAAACAGTGGTTGATAGACATCAGTGTATCCCTTGTGTCTTCTTACAGGGAACATTCTGAACAAAAAATTTACTGAATGAAAGGTAATGAGTGAATCTTGCTTTGCCCCTAAAGCAAGACTGAAAAGGACAAGCTTTATAAGAGCTCGTAAGATAGGCTCATACATATGAGCTCATGTACGTACATCTCTTTTACATTTTACAGAAGCTGATTATATGAACTGCAGAACACACT
Source organism: Rhea pennata (assembly GCF_028389875.1). Classification (NCBI taxonomy): domain Eukaryota; kingdom Metazoa; phylum Chordata; class Aves; order Rheiformes; family Rheidae; genus Rhea; species Rhea pennata. Next base: position 5,229,089 of record NC_084666.1, read on the forward strand.
ATCTGTGAACTAGATACTAACAATACAGTATCAGGCAATATTCCAAACCCTATCATTAAGAAATCATAATCTCGTTCCATTCTCACTCATCTTCTCATCATTTAATTTATTAAACTGATAGATCTACAAAAGACTGTGTCACCTTCATAAGTTTACTTTTTCTGTGTTTTGCTACTAATTCAGACCCTCACTAATACCTTTTTCCTTCCCTCACGTACAACGTATCTCAGAGGGGTGTTACGGCCATATTCACATGTCTGCTCACTCTCCTCTGTTCCTTTAAGTCTGTTCTTAGTTCCTGTTTTTTTGAAGGCCTTTTAGTTTGTTCTGTTTAGCCCTGTCTTCCTTGTAGTGCTCTAGAAGATTACCTCCTTGATGTGATAGTCTTATTATCACATCACCTGCATTTCAGCTTTGCTAACTTAAAATTGCACGTCATTTTTTTTTATTTATTTATTTATTTATTTTTCAGAGAATGGAAGCTTAATTCCAACATAAAGGAGAAATCAGAGCTTTTGTACACTACAAATTCTACCAGAAAAGTCTATTCTCAGGACAGTACTAATGTGTGTTCAATGCCAGGAATTACTACTGTAAGCTTGTACGTAAATCAGTGATATTTTTGCTACAGTTACAATACTTTGGTTCTTCCTGGAGAGGAAATGATTATGCTTATTTCAATAAAAAGGCCCCAGAAATAAAAAAGCAATAATCTTAAAAGAAGGTAGCATGGTAAAAAATAACATCCATGTTGTACACTTTCTCTGCAGAAGCTGTTGGCAGATGGGGAGGAAGTCTCAGCATTCAGTGAAGGTGTTGAAATGACAGTGGTCTGTTTGGAACATTTGGATCCAGAGTGTTCAATAAAAAATTTTCATCTGAGAATTGGTTCAAGCAAAACAGCCCAGAAGCTGTTCCATATTCTCCAAACTGTATTTATGAAATATATCCAACCTTTTCCTTAATTTTCCTAAATCAGTCTGAGAGGGCTCGTCTGAGCTCACCTATAAACCAGCCCTTAGGATAAATTGTCACAGAATACGTCCCAGTTGCTGAGCAGTTCAGTACCTGTGTGTGTTTGTGTGTGTACAGCTAGTCAAATCTGTCCTTTTTTCCAGGATCTCTACCTTCAGATCAGAATTCCCTTGGTGACATGCCACTGCGCTTTTACTTGAAAGTTTACATCATAAAGAACTTGAAAGCATCGTGGAAGAATGTTACTCACTTTGCAAAAATTAGCACTTCATTTTCCTTTTGTCTAAAAATTTGTTGCATCCCTAAAGGAGCTCAGCATGACCAACTGCTCTTTGGATGATATCTTTAAGAAACTCAGATTCCTCTGAGAGGATCATAAATTGTGGAGGGAGTACCTTCACAGCTTCCTCTTTGATTTTGTGATGCCTGTGTAATTCGGGATGTTATCGAACAGAGCATGAGCATAAAAATACAGATAGAACAAGTGCCCACTTTCTCAAATATGGTTCTACACATTTCATTTTAACATAAGTAATTCCTGTATACTGGAAATTTACAGTGAGTCTTTGATGCATCAAAACGTATCAGATCAGGCTTAGTTAAAACAACACACTGAAGCCTAGGGCAGAGGCTTTTTATCTCCACTATTAAAAATCAGAGTGAGCATATGGAAAGCTCGTTATGTAATCTGAATTTACACTATTGGGAAATCTCAAGATGTGTGCTTGATACTTCTTACCTCAGGAGGGCATGAGATGGACTTGCACTACTAGTCAGTTTAGCTTGGTCTTTCAAGTTTTTCTCCATAACAAGAGATCATAAGAACTTCTCCAAAGGAAGAATAAGATTCTGAATAAAGAGGATCTACCCACAGCCTCTTTCACTCAAGTCAAATCTGACTGTTGCCAAGTAAAACTTAATATTATTTGAATATAGTTCTTATTATACAATGTAACAGAGATAACAGAAAGGATACTGGTGTCATTCATGTCTTGAGAGAAAGAAGAAATTCTTTCTATAGAAGAGATGTGCCACTGGTGATTTCTCACTGACATCAGCAGTGGTAGAATGGTCAAGTGCTGGCAATATTTTTGATATTTTAAAGATCCACTTTTTTATAGAGGAATAATTGTGTTGTGCCCCATTGTCAAGAGCAATAGATTTCTTCAAGAAAACAGTGAGAATTACACCTCAAAGCTCCTATAAGCCTGAATGGAAAAGGCATTGATACTTCTGTCAAGTCTACCCCTTCTTTGACAAAATAAGTTTCACAATTCCCAGACGAACTCATTCATTTCATTTGTTATCATTGCCTCTCCTGTCATTACTTTTTCTAGAATCCAAGGGGAGAGTTTTTTTGCTGGCAGGTGAGAGTATGTCATTTAAACTCATCTGTGTATGTCATAGCTGCTGCTTAAGGATCTTCCGATAGGAACTGTGGATCCTTACAGCTTGTGCTTTGCACCCGTTATTACACTCCAAGCCACTCTTGAGTCATTCTATAACCTGTATAACTTATGCGCACCTTCTCTATTCTCACGTAAATTTTCTATGACTGCCTTGACTTCTGAAGCCTCCTATGACATTGCTGACAGATAGGTACCTTTGTACCTTTGTACCTTTGTCCTATGTTTTATTGGAGCACTGCCAACAGCTCAGTGTCATTTCTGAGTCTTGTGTCTCCATGAGCTGAGTAGGCTATTATAGACTTTTCTACACTCTTTAGATCACTTACTGAGTTTGTCTCAAACATAAAGTCTACCAGTCATCTAGTCTTGTACTCTGTGCAACTTTTCTTGTAACTCAGAATTTTAGCTGAGTATCTTCTGAATTCTAAAAATGAGACTTGGAGCGAAGAAGAATAGCAAAAGGTCTCTGGTTGGAACTTGATTTGTTTCTGCTTTTTAACTGCTAAAATTTACAAATACTACAGGCAGTAACTGGACAGTATTTTGGACAGCAGTCACCATGACCTATACAATAGACTGACAAGTCATTTTCTTCTTTGCTTATTCTTTTTACAGGTAGAAGATACTACTACGAATTTGTCATCAACTCTTAGTCTTCATACTTACATGAGCTCAGTTCTTGTATACATGAGCTGACCCTCTACATGGAAGGTCAGCATAAGATAACACTGCAACACGACCTTCAGATGGAATAAGTATATTACCATGACACATTGACAAATTTGACTTTCTTTGCCTCACTTAGACTTCCAAAGCATCCTTTGTTTCAGTAGCCATATTTCATCATCATGTCATGCCCCAGTGTCTTCAGTATGGAGGACTGATAAGGGAGGAGGAAGGGCAGCCCTTTTTCTTTGTGTTATCTGAGAGCACAATATTCTCTAGTAAAGGTGAGTGCGGTCTGCAAAAGCAAAAATACCCATCCTTGATTAACATTTACTGGAATGTGTCAGGATTCTTAACGTTGCAGTCAGGAAGATATCTTGTCACGAATAGCTACGCTGCAATGAAGAATAAAGAGTCTGAAAAAAAAAATCTTAAGGAATTGAAGTCAGGTTGGTGTAACCCACATCTTTGAAACTGGAGAGAGAATGAATCCTGTGAATAATTTATGATTAGTGGTTATATTTTTGGAAGGAGTGGGTCATGGCCGAGGGGATTAGTCTTGCATGCAGAACAAATCCTTCTGAGTTGTCATCAGAATGTATTTTCATGATACAGAAACAATCCAAGATACCATATCCTTTTTTGTCCTCACCACAACCTCCCTACCCGACCTAGAGAGAAGGGATGATTCCTCACAGGTCACACACAATATGTAAGCAACAAAGTGACAGGCTGCCAGTTGAGCCTAGCAACAATTCATATCACAAAGGGAAGTATGTTGGCTAATTCTATCAAGCAATCTTACATAACTGGATGGCTCATACACACCTGCTAAGAGATAGAAGACTTAGGTATCCCAAGCTCTTTTACATGGCCTCCACATCGCCCCCCGCCCAGCAAATCAAATAAGCTAATATTGCAGCAGCTTCACAAAGGTACAGGTTATATTCAGCACAAGTATAGTGCACATTCTCATAAAAACATTTAAAAATATCTGTCATGGTACTGGTGAAGCAACAGTTGTAGCCACTCCTCCAGTCTCCCCTGGGACTTCTCTCATACAGCCTTTCCTTTCCCAGTGCTATCAGCACAGGTCATTGAAGCATGCTCTTCAGAAGGTCTACTAGACTATATTGTAAAGGACATTTAGACATAAACATGCCTGAGATAGGACTGAATTCCAGATTAAGATGCATAAAATAAGATGCTTTATATGGGCATCTACAAGTGACTTCAGTGTCTAAGCTCCCATGATAGTCGATAGAAGTAATAGTCACTATGGTCAGGTGAGATGCCTAGAAAGCTGTTAACTCACCACAGTGAACCCTTACATTTGGTTAAATATGTCTCTAAGTTATAGGTCTTTGGTTCCATTGATTAATTAATTAATTAAATCAATTGATTTAATTAATTTGGAGATAAGATGCCCGTAATTTCTACAATCTTAAGTGGAAATGTGTGAGATAAACAACTGATATGGGATATGGGACTGGCAGCTACCTCAGTCAAAAACATGTTGTGCTGGACATACACATTTTAATAACAGCCAGAAAAGAGATGTATCAGAAACTAAGAAGACAGTTTTGGACATTTAAGTTTTATTTCTGTTATATTTTAGTATGTTCCTACAGGGTGTGATTTGTTTATTCTTTTTTGCTAATGAAGTTACAGAAAACAGATGTCAAACAGAGTTTAAAGAAGAAGTAAAACAGCTCAGGTTTCCTGGCACCTATGCAACCTTGCTGAAAATATATAGCTTCTTCTGAACAGGGTGCAACTGAAAGATGAGCCAGGGTCAGAGAGTGAAACACAGAAACAACTAAGAACAGAAGTCCTTACAACTCCATTTACCAAGGTGAATTCCAGGTCATATGCAACTTTTAATTTAGATCAGAAGCCTAAGTTTTCTTAGCCGATACCAAGATCAATTACTTGGTCTATAATCCTGCATTAAAAGAATGAAAAAAAAAATCCATTAGCTCTCTGAAGTTTAAGAGGACTTGCCTGGGTAAACTGGCATTTTCGGTTTTGTTTGGGTAATGCAATTTGATTGTTTCTGCTTATAGTTACTCATTTAGCAGATTAAATAAGTGAAGTCAGATAAGTCAGCAAGTAAATGACATCATTACTGGAAATAAAGTTCAAGAGGGATATGCTACTAAAAGCACGTGAAGCCTGCTAGACAATGAGAAGATGACCCACAGAAAAAAAAAAAAGTATAGATTAGGAAATTAGATTTATGTGAATTGCTATGGAAATGGAAATACCAGAGGGAAAACCCACAATCACCAGAAACCTAAAAGCAAATTAACTCTCCTACTCAAGGTATTTTTAATGATGGAAGCTATTCCTACAGGTTACTGCCAGATGCCAAGCTTGCTTTTTTAAATACGTTCTCTGCTTTGGCAGGTAGACCGTTAGAAACAAAGGGCAGTATTTGAGTCTTCACAAAGCAATAATCAGAAGGACATTTTCTATGTTACTCAAGTGAGTCAACATTTTCTAGCTTTTTGGGTGAACGGAAAACTGATGGCAAGATAAGTTGTCCTATGGACATTAGCACTAACACCAGTATTCTTGACTGTCGGATTATTGTTGATGGGTCCTAGCTGAACACTTGTTACTTTTATTAGGCTTGTTGCTAGACAGCCACTCCATAATTATGAAATCATAGGTCAATCCTCCCTTATCGCTAAAACAAAATCATTTTCAAAGTCGATAACTTATTTCTGTCTTTAAACTTGTTAACATGAGTGAGGTGGCTTAAGAAACATCCTGGATTTTTTTTAAATACATATTAGTTAAAGTAGGCTATCTAATTCTTACTGCATACACATATTATGTATATTTATATTCATGTACATTTACATCAGACTTTCAGTACCATTGCTGTGCTGTACTTTTACAAATCAATCTTATACATCATTCATCAAAATACTGTTATTACAGCAGTTTCTGACTCAATTGATAACACTTGTTTGGTCAGAATTTAACAATTTATTCATATTTAAGTGTTGCATCCTCTAGGCAAAAAGACTACACAATGACTTGACTTATGCCAAGAAATCTTTTTAGGCTTCACATTTGCCTGTATCCCTTTAAGCAAAACAAAAGATCACTAATTGTCTAAATTTGTCTGGACCTAAAGGATAGATGTAGGAGAAAGTAAAGTATTTTATAAAAGGCACATGTACTGTGTCCGTGAACTTATGAAGGTGAATATTGAAAGAACTGCCAAAGACAACAGCAACTCAGCAGTCAGTCTGACATCCTAGAACATAAGTAATTAGAGAATGCAGTGGAGCTATTTACATTAGCATGTAGGGAGTGTATTTGCAGAATGAAACAGTTGGTGCTGAGGACACTGATCATACTTCATGTTTTTATTTTATTTTATTTTATTTTATTTTATTTTATTTTATTTTATTTTATTTTATTTCTGTCTCTCCCAAGTCTGGGTCCATCAACATCGTTAGAAGTTGGAATATGGTAGATGAATTCCTGGAAAAAAAATCTAATTTAATTTCAAACACATTAACTGGATTCCTTCCAAAAGAAACTGCTTGATGATGTGAACCACAGTACAGTTGCTGGGAAAGATCAGATTTGCTCCAGAACATTGAGCCATACAAAAATTCTAATATAAGACACAGTCAATGAAGCCAACCTGTTTATAGCTTTCCTTAAATACTTACCTAACATTTACCTCTAAAATTAAACCTTAGGAATTATCTCCTCTTTTCCTCTCTGCACATGTCTATGGAATCCTGAAGACCACCATCAATCCAGTGACATTTAGGACAATTTGGTTAACCTAGGGCAATAAAGACACTGGAAGCTCTAGGACATGGCTTGTAGTTCTCCTCAAAGAGACCGTTGGATTTCTGAAACCGCCTCACAGGCAGGAAAGCCTGACCTGTAGTAATGAGATTTTTGTGTTGTGTGCAATCTCTGAACAGAAGTCTCTTTTTCTCCCCAGCTGGCCCCCTACCACTACGATTAGAGGTAGTGCTAAACTTGGTACATCAAGACTGCTATCTTAATAGGTATTAGTCATCTCAGGTTTTGTTTTCCTTAGCTCCATATTGGAAGTGTACCAGCAACCTCTAAACTATACCTGACAGCAATTTTTGGTCACAAATATAAACTACCTCTGAACAGTCTTAGCAACTGGCTCAGTTGCTTGTGGTTATAATTTTTCATACACAATTTTTTTTTTCACATTAGGTTGAAAAAATGAGGGTCATATGTCAGGTGCATCTGGAAGAAAAAAATAGAGCCAGATCTGAGTGGTCAGACATAAATTTGGTTTGGTAGCTTTTTATAAAATGCTGTGATGCTTGAAGAAAATGTTTTGTTATAGGATTAGAGACAGCTATCTAGAACCCTGGTGGTACACCCTCAAGAATTGTTTTAAGAAAGAACTTTAAGAAAGTGTAATATACAATGAAGAGTAAGTCTCCTAGTACCCAAAGGGAACTATTAACAGTTGATTCCCCCCACATATCTCCAGAAGAGCAAGCTACTAGATGGAGAGTTAGCCTGGAGGGAAGAATACAGCACAAAATTTTGTTTACTGAACCTTTTTTTAGGTTTCTTTTACCTAGCAGATATTTGTCTAAAAATTCTGGCACTTTTAGTATATGTATAGGTTGTGAACGCCAAGTGGCTTCAGCACTGTACTACCCATGGAAGAGGATAAGAAATGCACACAAGCTTCACTCTTCAAATGTGCATTTAAGCATCTGTAATTTAACCATAATAAATAAGCTTAGTTCATTTAGAATTCATAGGTCTAATGGCAGCTAAAATGCTATGGAAGAAAAGTCGGAAGATCTCTATATCCTCCTTCCTCATTTAAAGAAAAGTACAGGAAAAAAAAATTAAAATTTAAGAGTTTCAGCAAGTGATTAAGGAGCTTGTCTCCCCTAGATTCCTTGCCTCAGATGCACAGAATGACCCAAACTAGTGCTTTTTCACTTTTTTTTCTATTCAGTAGCCCTTGCAGGAATTTAGCAACCTGAAGAAACTGCACAGGACAGCTGATAACATTTTGCAATAACTCAGTGGAAAAGATGAATGGCACAGAGAAAGGCTGGTACACCTAGAATGCCATCAGGCAAAAAATATCTATTTTTTTTTCCTACTTTACTGCCCATGTACATCTTATCTGAAACCAAAATTATCATTTATGCAGCCTCAAGTACCTGAACAAGAGGAACGAATCCAACAATAGCAACCAGGTTTTGCTGATAAGTCTATGGCTATAAGACAAGTCCGAGGTCAAGCCATGAAATCAAGCTGACAAGTTAGGGTCAGCACAGAATCAAACATAACATACATAGAGCATAGCTTAGGTAAAAAGCAAGGCTGAGCTTAAATGCAGTTCCTGGGAACTTGTGTTTGGGTAGACACCCCAGATGAGGCTGGTCAGGGTAAGCAGAACCTGCAGGTGTGCTGAGGGCCGGGGCATCACTAAAGACATCCTGCAGACTGGTCCGATAGCTTTATTCTTCAAGAAGGAAGTGCTGCAATAAAGTACAGCTCTCATGTCTTGATATATTTGGTTAGTGAGACGTATTTAGTGATACTATAGAAAAATAATGGTATTAGGTTTTAAGAAAGATAATGCATTATTTATTAGGAAAGGAATTCAGGTAGCAGTGTAAGGGCTTACCTCTTCCCTATTTTTAGTAGTGTTTATTTTTTTTCCCTAAACAATCCTATTCTTAACTTCATTTTGCTTTTAAAATCAAGGCTCAGTTATTTAGGGAAGATCCTAGGTATGATTTTTAATATGAAGAGATAACTTTAAGCTGTGGATGGTTTTTGGTGGAGACATAAGACACAAAATTTGCTACAGCCACTGTTTGAAAGGTCATGGAAGGCGAAGAGTAGAATTAGATTCTTGGCTGTAAGTAGCAGCTGAATTCTTTGCTCTTACTAAAAGACTTAAAATTATGCATCAGTGTTGTGTGTGTTACTTTTTTTATTTTAATGTATCTATCTGCATAGAATGATGTTCCTGTTATTATGAGGACTTGGTGAATGTCCCCAGTTACAGGATTTTATTATGTTATAATTAGTTATCTTGCTTTGGTTATATTTCTTACGTTTATTTAGTGAATCTGTACTCTGTGTGTGTGGATGTAACTCGTTTGAAGCTACACAGAACTAAATGAAAACTGGCAAGAAATCCTACTAGGATGAAGTTTGTCTAAAAAGACTTACTGTAGTTGCGACAAATAGGCAGAAGAGTGTATCAAAATGCATCTCCCCTGAGTGCTGCAGGACTTCCTGGTACTTACTGTACTCTTACCTGAGTACAAGCAAAATCCTATGGAAAAGTATATTACACTGATTTAACTGGTGTTTCCATAAGCCATTCTTATTTCTGGCTCAGTTTCAGAGAGGAACCTTATTCATCTGACTCATCTGTTAGGAGTAGCTGTTCATGTTTCTGGATATCGTAGAGAAAAGGTGAGAAACACAAGATAGGAAAAGGTGGCTGCAGACATGCAGTAGTAGTGGAAATGTTAGTGACATCTCTTCTTTTCATCCTTGAGGAGATAAATATTATTTCTAGAACCCTAAAACCACAATGTGGTTTTGAAGAGCTAGAGGATGCTGTATCTATGCATTCTTACTATTTTTAAAAAGGATTAACTGATCTAGGTGATTCCTGCCTCTTTTTCCATTCCTTCCCCTTCCCTCTTCTATTTTTGTCAAATCAATTGATTCATTCTCTTGGATAAACACAGAATTAAATACATTTGTTCTTTTAAATAGATTCTTGGAGCAAATTTCTATTCATGGTAACCATAGTAAATCCATGGTTAACAGTGTAAATCTTTGCTGGTAGCGTGTTAAGCCTCAGGCTTACACCGTTCAAATCACTCCGAAAGCAAGAAGGTTTGCAGCGGCACTATAAGGAATAGGGGACTTCCAGGAGTCCTCCACACAAAAACATATACTCAATAAGTGTGTCAAGGAAGGATATAACATAATAAAGCTGTGATTCTTTTTAGCATATCCGTAACAGACTGTAAAACTGTTTAACTTTCTCACAGTTACTGCATGCACATCATGTTCTTTTAAATGGCTGAGTGCCAGGGTGATAGTTCCACTGTTTGCCTTGTGCTTGTTATTGTGGATCTAGGGGAACTCTCTGGAGGGAGGCTGAGACTGCTCTTTCCCAGAAAGCAGCTGGCTACCCTCAGAGAAAGGCATTGCTGGAGTGCGGAGCTGGGCGCGTGGATAACAGGAGAGACCTAACCTATAGTGCGGCAGAGATCAAGAAATGCTGAGAAAAGTGGGAACCAGCACATAGCCAGGAGTCATATATAACGGAAAGTTTTTTGGGTTTTTTTTGGTTTTTTTTCCCCTAGAGGTAAGAGCTGACTTCTTGCAATCCAAGAAACCGTTGAAAAGATTCTGAACTTGACACCAAACTTAAAAGAAAGAATTTGCACTACAGGGACATAATGCATGAGAAATCTGTGTTCCAGATTCTTGTTATTTATATTCTGCCTTCTTCTGAGTTTTCCACACTTCAGAAAATTTCTTACTCTTGTTTATGATCTTAAAATCTGGTTTTTGATTTTTAAAATTCATCTTTGGGCTTTTGATGCACTTACTACCAAAAGAGCTTCAGTTAGTCTACCATCAAAATTCTGGCAATCCTATGATCCGTTATTCTATTTGTTCCTTTTTGGTCTTATAGAATCACTATAACTGACAGGCTTTATTTTGCTGTAGAATTCTGGAAACATCACAGCTATGCAGGATAAATCTGACTCAGAACATAAACAGGTAAAATAACACTCTATTTCATGAGTCTACTCAATTGCTCTTCTTTCCAGAGGCAAAAAAGTGGGGCACTTATCTTGGGAAACTGATTATCCCTTAGCTTAACTTGCTAGTATCTCCTGCCCTGTGTTAAAAAATGTTCTGAAATAATATCAACTATCGGATGAGAAAAAGAGCTGAATACTTTCCCCTGGGCTATCTCCAGAGGTAAGCTACCTGGGCTTACCTCTGGGTATCACCCAGTGATGTTTGATTAGGAAACACTTAATGAACAGCACTTACAGAACCAGTCTTTTTGACTGTTTTGAATAGTTCTACATTTGCAAAAATAAATCACATTTATATGTCAGCAACTTCTAGAGATTCCTCCAGGTGTTGTAGGTCCCAGACTGAAGATGTGGTCTGAAGGCACAATTTTTTAATGTAAATGCTAATTTGACATTAAAAATGCAAATATTAGTAAAAATTCCCAAGAAGCAAATTATACATGTAGTTCAGCACAAACAGGATGGTTACTTATTTTATCTGTTGCTTCTTTTTTTCTTTTTCCTATTTTATTTTGTTAACAAATTGTTATGCAGATTGTTATGCAGCACCTCTGCTTTTTGACCATGCTGCAGTATAGTCTTTGCCTTCCACAAGTGAAAACACATTTCTTTGGCTAAATGCAAACTGAGCATGGGATCCCATTAGCAAGTATCTCCTGTTTTTTCTCCGCTTGCTTGTGGTGTATGGCAGTATTTCATATTTTTCACCCAATTCCATACAATACTGTCTCTGAAGGAAGGAATTTTTGCACAATCAACGTCTGAAAAAGGGGTGTTGTGCCCATTCCTCACAACTGTGTATTGACATGGAGATGGACAGGTTGCATGCTTAATACGATACTAGGGCCGTGTAACTTGAGGAGCAGGAGAAAATGTTAATTTTGGAGTAAGTAAGATCTATTTGGACACTGCTACAGATGTGCCCAGTATTACATACTTGTACACTCACAGCCACTAAAATGAAAAATTAAAATTTTGATCTGCATTCTTTAAATCTGTCAGAGGAAGAGTATGTTAACCCCACTGTCCAAGTGGTAACTGGACTGTCAGACTCACATTTCTGCAGTAATTCACATCAGAAATATCCTTTATCAGTTTTCCTCTGCAACTATTATATGGCCCTCTGTATGGTACTTTTAGAAAAATAAGATCTGTCACACTGGCTACACCTTTCTTTTTTTTTATAATAAAAAGAATAGCTGCTGATTGTGTTGATTTTTATTTTTCTCAAACCGTATTTTAGCTTTGATAACAATTTCCCTTTAGTGGCTGCTAGACTGTATAGTCCCTGGATCCCTGAGAAGTGGAACTGTTTCATAATTAAATTATATTTACTATATGGCCTCACTGCAATTTTTACAAACATATATCTCTGAACTTAGATTTAGTGGAAACAATTCTTGTTTTAGCTGTTAAATTAAGCTCTGGGTACTGCATTAATACTTCCTGTTTATTTCCCTTTTGTCAGTGGGTTTAGGACAGAACTCTGAAAACTTCCTGAAATTCAAAATCAAGGCACCCTAGCAAGATTATTTTGCTTTGTCACCAAAAGTAGAACTGATGATAGTATTATTTGGAAGAATACTTAACTTAGAAATCATAGAGCAAGCTGGAAGAGGATATGCAGAACATCATTGATAATTCAAGCCAAAGTCTAAGAAACTTGCAGAGCACCCACGCTTTACACAGTTATCTCTTTGTACTCTTAGGGATGTTTGTGGCTCATGATCTGACGTGTCTATACTAGGCCATTTTTCATCAGCATCCTGAGAACTGATATTCTACAGTCTTCTGTGTTACGAGATGTGGAGGAGTTGTACAAAGTTTTATACTACCTTTTCTGTTCAAGATATGTTGTAACACTCCTAGAGTGCTTGCAAAGCTTGCAGTATCATCCATTCTAGAAAGCAGTTTGTCTTACTGACCCGAAAAATAGTAATATTTACTCTGCATTTTGATTTCTCTCAGATTTAGAGGAGACACAAAGCAATTGTAATAATTAATACCTTAAGTTATACAGTAAGGTAATATCTACAGATGTGCACTAATTTGTAACTCTTTTGCCAAGTGATAATTGAACACTGAGAAACTAAATCCTGCCCAAGTTATGGCACCGGTACCACATCACTGGAGGTTTTTTTCAGAGTATCTTTGCTTTATCCGAATAAAAGTGTTAGAATTAACCTTATCCTTATGAAATGTGGTGCAGGGAGGCCTTACTGTAAAGCCTAACAATTCCCTAACTCTCCTAGATAAAGTAAGAAAGAATATCTTTATGAATGATGATTAAATGAAAGACATGCTTTTGGATTCCAAACTGTATAATATTATGCTGGTCATTAAAATGAACTGCTGTTTTCCTCTCACTTTTATTACAGAAGTAAAAAGAAAATCACTTGAAAAATACTGATCTTTGTAGGATGAAAGAATATAGGATGATCCTGTGCAAGTGCCAATTTGCAGAAATAAGTGCTCAGTTCATGTTCATAGCTGTATAGGCTCCCCTATGCATCAGGAATAGCATTTGTTTCATGTGATTTTTAGATACCAAAAATGAGATGTCTGCAAGCTAGTAACTTTCAGACAATGGAGAGAAATAGACGCTTTGGGGAGACAGTTTTAGGGTATTTTTGTCTTCAGAAAAATATACTATATATTAGAAAATTGATCTATTTTCAAATAATTTATCCATCTTATCCAGGCAAATGCATGAAGGGAGCCTGTGTTTTGGGGACAATATGCCTCTCCCAATGTGGGGAGGTTAATAGGATAGAATTATAAAAGGGCTCAAGAGACTTATTTTGAACTGCCTGCTCAGAGCTAGAAAAGATAGATCAAATTGCTCAGGGCCTTATCCAGTCAAACTGGAATCTCCAAGGATGGAGATTCCACAGCCCCTTGGGTGATGCTTAACAGCATCACTGTGCACATGTCTTTCCATTAGCTGCAATTACAGAGTTTCCCTTCTTGTCACTTGTTTTTTTTTTTGCCTCAGTCTTAGGGCACTGCACCTCTTCTCACTACTATCATATGTATGTAGCCGTGTAGCCATGAAGTCTGTCAATAACATAGGCCTCATACTTCAAGAGATCTCCAGGCTTCTCATTTGATACAGTCAGAATGTATTAATGTATTTTTCTCCAGCCGTTTGGGAGTTTCACTGTCTTCCTGTTTCCATTGCTGAGAACTGTGACAGTATTCTGTTTTTGTGTGCTTTTTTCCAAGTGAATATCCCGCTACATGAGGACCTGCCACAAATTACCAAAAATTCACTTGCAGCTAGTTATACTGCATTCCACCACAGTGCAAGAAATGTTGGTAGTAGCATTGTTCCCTATTTATGTTCCAGATACTTCTTGTATACTTCTCTTCAAACCTATACAAGTTGATGGGCAGCTGTAACAGATGGCACGTAAAAAGGGAATGGCAGAGAACCTGATTTCATTATTTAGTTGTAGTTCAGCAAGAAGATGAATAGAGAGTAAGCTAAAACTTTCTAAAACTTTTCTTTTCCATTTATTTATTTATTTATTTAACCCTAGTCAGAACAGTGAACACCTGGAAGGCTTCCCTGAAATTTGAACTGATTCTTTCCTCCTCCTGTTCACCTCTTCTTTTCCCCTTCCCCCATTTTGTTTCCTATTAATCTTAATTTTAAGAAAGAAATTTAAGTGGAGAAAAACTAGATATAAGGCAAGGGTAATATCCTTAGATATAAAGATAATGATAGAATGTTCACTGTGCTCTTTCATCTTCCAGATTTGGCTCAGTAGCACACTGTCTGCATACCTGGCAAATGTAATTCTACCAGACAGGAAGGAATTCTTTTCTTGCTCATAGGCAAGAAGAGCTCTGAAACCATATTACAAAGGTAATTACAAAGGTGTGTGAATGTTGAACATGGCATTTTATTCCATGTATAAAAGCTCCTTCCAAAGTCGATCACAGAATCACAGAGTGGTTGAAGTTGAAAGGGACCTCTGGAGATCATCTTGTCCAGTCCCCTGGCTCAAGCAGAATCACCTAGAGCACATTACACTGGATCACATGTAAGCAGGTTTTGAATATCTCCAGAGCAGGAGGCTCCACAGCCTCTCTGGGCAACTTGTTCTAGCACTCTATCACTCTCACGGGAAAGTTTTTCCTCATGTTCAGGTGCAACTTTCTGTGTTTCTGTTTGTGCCTGTTGCCTCTTGTCCGGTTGCTTGGCTCCACTGAAGAGAGTCCAGCCCCATCCTCTTGACACCCTCCCTTAGGATATTTGTAGACATTGATAAGATCCCCTCTCAGTCTTCTCCAGGCTAAACAAGTTATTCCATTGGTTATTTAATACTCTTGATTTATTATCAAGAAACTGCTGATCTTATGAACAGTCCTAAGATTCACTGAAAATTGTGTTCAGAACTGTGGCTAAATCTTTTGATTTCTTGATTCATTACCTGATCTTATTTCTGATCAGTCCAGATAAAGTTTTCAGCTCATTATTCAGGACAGTGGCATTTCTGTGATGGCCTTAAGGAAAATATGCTTTATCTAGAAAGAGTGAAGTAGTTATTTAATTTTGTATTTTAAAATATACTATTATCCATTTTTAATAATCCTTCTGTAACTACTATAGAAATCTTAACTTTTTGCTAACAGCAAGTTAAAGCCTCAAAGTTGTTAACTTATGTTACTGTTTTCGTGATCAGAATCACAAGAAAATGGTCATTTACCAAGCAGAACATTGATATTGAAACAGTTCACATCTTTAGACAACTTATAAATCTTACAGTTTTATAAAACATGGACAAAATACTGTGTGAAGAATATGGTTGTCCCGGGTAGTGGTTATGTAAGTCTTGTGAAAATCAAACTTATGCTCTACACTATCCATTTTCTGTAAGAATGGAGCTGTTGTCTGTCTGTCTTCTATATTTCCCTCTATTTTTTCTACACATTATATGATCTAGTAATCTTAACATTTATTTCATTTTGTCATATAAATACTTTATTATAATCCAGTTGTGATGAGTTAGCCCTTAAAATAAAATAGTACTGAAGTTTACAGATGACATTTCCTGTTAGAGATGGATAACATCTGTATAATTTGAATGTGGATTTCAAGCCACAAATATGTTCAAATCTATGGGCTTGGTTTTCTTGTCTATCATCACTATATTTAGAAATGCATTTTAGGGATGTCTCTCTAAATCATGTTTTCTCTTTTGTAAATTGCATCCTATTTCTGTCTCCCTACACCTCACCCCCATTGTGAATAATTAACTGTATTTTCGTCTGGTTGTATGATGCATTCTGTTCTGAACAGGGGCCATCATTTATTATAGTCATTTTCTGCAGTGTCTCTAAATTAGATAACTATTCTCACTAAGCTTTCCAAAGGAAAGAGTCAAGTAGGTTTTTGCTGAGCAGTATGTGCATTTTGAGTAATTCAGCAGTGTCCAAATAATTATCTCTCTTTAGAGTTCTGAGGCAATAGAACAACAACTAAAAGCAATAGTGAATGTTTTCTTTTTCCAGAGAGGAGTTACTTATATATGCAGTTTTAAAACTTTATGCTGTTCTCTTAGATCTCCTAGGCTAAGTAGGCTTTGGTTGCATCAGTACCAAAGAGGGAAATTACTAACTCAGGCTTCTAATTTTGTGGAAAACTCAGGAGTCATGAACTGAGACTTGGCATTAATCCCTTTAGCTACAAGAAATCAAAAATTTAGTTTCTGCCGTTTGGAACTGAATTATTTCTAGAAATTCCACAGTGTGGATGACAAGACATCATTCATAATCCAGCTGTATTTCTAAATCTAGTATTTAGGGTTGATCGTCCATGTTTTTGAACTTACCCATCTTCTGCATGAATAATTTTTGCTATTTTTTCTTGTTAATTGAGTCACTCCTAAAACTTCACTCATATCACTTTTTTTTTTTTTTTTTCTCTCTGAGGAACGAAGAATGGCTGCATATTCTGTGGCTGACACACCTGAGGGCTGTGCTGCCATTCAGAGACATCTGGACAGACTGGAAAGTTGGGTGGAGAGGACCCTCATGAGGAAGGTGATCTTCCCCCCCTCCTCAGCCCTGGTGAGGCCACATCTGGAGTGCTGCGTCCAGTTCTGGGCTCCCCAGTACAAGAGAGACATGGAGCTACCAGAGAGAGTCCAGCGTAGGGCTACAGAGGTGATCAGACAATTGGAGCATCTGCCTATGAGGAATGGCTGTGAAAGCTGGGCCTCTTTAGCTTGGAGAAGAGAAGACTGAGGGGGGATCTTATCAATCTCTACAGATACCTTAAGGGGGAGGGAGGTGTCAAGAGGATGAGGCTGAACTCTTTTCAGTGGTGCCAACTGACAGGACAGGAGGCAATGGGCACAAACTGAAACACAGGAAGTTCCACCTAAATATGAGGAAAAACTTCTTTACAATGATGGTGACAGAGCAGTGGATGAGGTTACCCAAAAAGGTTGTGGAGTCTCCTTGTCTGGAGATATTCAAAACCCACCTGGATACAATCCTGTGCAATGTGCTCTAGGTGCTTGAGCAGGGGGGATTGAAGTAGATGATCTCCAGAGGTCCCTTCCAACCTCAACCATTCCATGATTCTGTGATACTTTAGGTTTCTTTTTTTTTTTTTTTTTTTTTTTCCTCTCTCTCTCTGTGGCAGTGTTTCCACAACAGTAACTTTTTTCTGAGGCAGAGAGTCTGTGGATCTCAGATTAAACACGACTTGAATGTTTAGGACTGTGAGGGTGCTATAGACTTAACATAGTTAGTTAGAAATAGAACTGCTTACTGAAAGTATCCATCTATTCATCTCTTAGATACTCTTCCTGTCCTCCCAGACACTTCTCACCATGTTACCCTCAAATGGAAAATGAGGTCTTGGCAAGAAATCTGACCTGATTACTGTTCCATAGGGCTGTTTTCAATGGCAAGATGGTACTTCAGCAATTAATGCTGTCATCTCTGGACCCTTTTTGATAAGTTTCCGAAAAATCAAAACAATAATACCTTTAAATCTTGCTATGACTTTTTAAATCTCGAGGAACAACTTTGGTGCTGTGGAAAGATAAGTACGATATGCATGTTTGTGTTACTGAAAACATCCAGGTGAAGAAGATGGCATGTGGGAAGCTAGGAGGACTGTTCCAAACTGACAGAAGTTTCTGTACACTGATGAAAACAAATCTGAATGCTTCTATGCTGAACACTTTTTTGCTATTATGTATTTCAAAGCTGGCAGCTGAAGATGAACAAATAAGCATCTCAGATGCTGAAGACAGATATTGGCAAACATATACATAGTCATATCACTCTTTTCTGCATAGTAATATCAGCTTCTTCTGCAAATATGAGAAAGCAGATACTGTAATAATAGGCTTTCAGTCAAGTCTGCATCAAAAAGCTCTTAAGTGGAACATATAGATATGATATACTACAGTCTCAGAACTCTGATTGGATTGGATGGCCCCACCTAATACTTGGAAGATGAGAATAAGCTATATCCTTAAGATGCACACATGCTTATGGCACAGCTTTCGAATTTGGTCCAAGAAAATTGAGGGTTTCATTAACCAAAAGGCTTCTGAAGAAGTGTAATTAGCTGTCATGAATCTGTATTCTGTCCAGGCAGAAAATAACGTAACACAATGTCAAATGTATTTGACTACTTTAGGAGGAGTCAGAGCTTTGTTTGACTCCTAGTTTAATTCTAGCACTGAATATGAAACTCCTATTCCTAAAGCATAGTACTTTTTATTCCTTGCCATGAGTCTTAGTGTTAGAATTTGATAGACAGTCTAAACAGGAGGTGATTTATTGCTGAGCTATTGATAGGAATCCACTGAGCAGCTCAGACAGATACCCAACTATGTCAGGCAAGTGTCAATATGCTTCTTGTACAAAAATTTACTTCACACTTGGGCTGAGGACTGTCAATCAAATGATTATAGTGGTCTTTTCTGGCAGTAATCATTTTAACCAAGTACGAGAAGGGAGTAGAGCTTAACAGCCCTTTTTGATCTTGCTACCAAATTACTTTTCCTTCTTATATTAAATGCTATCTATTATTTTCTAAATTCAGGTGACTTAAACTAACATGCCTGTGTGGAAGCCATTATGAAGTATTTTTGGGGGGCCTGGAATGATGTGATGCTGTTTATGAGTCAAAGGAAGCTACATTTCAGTGTCATTGAGCTTATGATTTATTTGACAGGATTAGTGGATTTTACTGATTTATCTGTTTATTATGTTGCTGTCATACAGTGCCCTTTACTTAGTGATGAACTAATACATTTGTTTTTGTTTGTTTGTTTTCTCCTCATAAGTGAGCAGCACCAGAATCTATTAATTTGCCTAAACCATATGCTTTCCAGAGGCTTTGGCCATTCATCTAAGATGATGAGAGGCATGGTGCAATGTGCAATGCAGAGTTTACCTTGTGCTATACCAGATGTATCAAGCATAATGGAGACCTTTTTATTATTATTTTATAACTGATACTATCCATTTTTTAGTATATGCGGTTTCTACATGTTTATCAACAGCTAGATCAGAAACTGCTTACCAGCAATATGGGAGTGAAGAAGCAGTCTATGAATTCTTTTAACTCTTCAGTGATCCCTTTGTAATTTATGACATCAGACATTTTGCTGTCGTTTTTCAAACAAAGAAAAACCTGACAGCTCTTCCAAACCAAAATGCATTAAAAATAGGAAGCTGCAGGTCTTTCTGGAAAAGCCGAGTGGATTTAGTAAGAATAAAACAATGAAGTTTTATAGAACTGAAGAGCAACATAAATTATAGAAATAGAAATACCAAGTTCCATAGAAATGACTCTAAAAAACCTATAGAATTTAATAGAAAATGAGATTCTTTCTAAAATTGCTTTTTTAACCATCCTATAAATTGTTAAAATGAGGATATTATTCTTAGTTAAACTCTTTAAGGAGGCTCTGTAGTTTTCTGTTAAGTTTCAGAAGGGATGATCCCAATTCTACAGTTTTCCTCATGTGATTAGATTGATTGATATCATGAATTTGTTCAGAAATCAAAAACTGTGCTGTACATCTTGCTACATTATAAGAAAGTTAGGTAATTCAAGGCATTCTCTTACTTTGTGATGCTGGTCAGTCATAGGGTGGATTTTGGCATTCTGTTTTTTGGTATTAGGGGCAAAATCTGTAGACTGGTTTGGTAGATGGCTACCATATTAGCCAGGACAGTTGGTTTGGTGTCTAGCATTAAGGAAATAGGTGTAGAGCTAACCAGACTACCTCATACCAATGGAACAAAGCAGGTATAACCAGCAATGTCTGTGTTCCAGCACAAAAAATAGAATGACTTTAAATTTACTATGTAATTTTAGGTTCAGAAAATGAAATTAGATTCATCTAGTAAGAAAGAAAGGAAAAATATGAAAAAGAAAAGGAACTGTTATTAAAAATGTTTTCTTTTTCTCTTTTTTGGTTTTAATTATTTCTCCCTATTTAGACCTGATTTTCTGTTGAAGTGAAGAATATATTTAATGTTGAAATAGTGAAAGTAAAGATTGCTTACCTGATGTAAGTTCTACCTAAAAGGGAGCTTCCATCTTTCCTCCCTGCTTATAACCACGTCTTCATACAGTATTTGTCCTATCCCCAGGATAAATCAGATGGAAGAAATTAAATGTTAGAAACAGATTTGTGTTAATGATGTTTCTAATTTTGGTAACTGGCATTAAAAAAGGTGTTTTGAAAGATTATCAAGGAATAGGTGCAATTTCAAAAGTAGTCAGCTTGCTCTTAGGTTGCCCCAGTTGTGCAGTAAAATATGTTAACTTAAGCCACTTCAGCAAAGAGTTCCTAAACTTTTTTTGTTTTTTTTTTTTTTCCCAGCTGGAGCAATATTCATTAAACTAGAGTAACATAACTCATCCAAAGGAATAAAAATCTAGTTCAGACTTTACCTAGACTTGATTATCCAGGCTGGATAGCTGTAGAAAATAGCTGTTCATTTTCAAAGAACTGATGATGAAACTTCATGATTCCTGGCAAGAGACAATTTGATAGCGCAGCATAGCTGTCCATGGGTACAAATGTTCATCATTGCAGTCAGTGCACTGTCTTCTAACTGGCTGATGATAGTGCGCTAATTTTCCCTCCCTCCCCTCCCCCAGCCCTCCCCATATACAATAACCGTATGTAGTGATTATTGTATATTTGGGAGTCATCAAGTCATCAGGCGATCCATTGCTGATTCTCTTGCTTTTATCCCCTCATGCGGATATTTGGGATCTCTTACTTCAAAGTTATGATGAACAATGATTTCAGAGTTTCAGTGATTTTCAAAGTGCAGCAGTAGCAAAAGTAGAACAGAATGCTGGCAAAATCTAGGTCATCATCAGGAAGAGTTCTGAAGAGCTCAGAAAAAGCACGGTGCAGAGGGCATCATCTGCATGTTGAGAAGGATGTGGTATAGGCAAGATGGATTCAGTGCAATAGTTAGAGAAGGTATAGAGAAAGTTAACTAAAATGTTCAAGGAAAGGAATTAGCTTTTTTACAAGGAGAGACCAAAAAGTCAGAAATACATTCTTCTCAAGAGAAGAAGGCTGAAGGAGAGTACAGCTGGGGTTTATTTCATCATGAAGGTGCTGGTTAAGGTGCATGCGGGGCTATTGCACCAAATCCTAAAATCCTAGAAATAGGGGACACTGAAACTAGTAGATAAGCAATTAAAACAGGATGAAATTCTTTTCACAGTGAATAATGAATATCTGGAACTTGCAGCCATACAAAATTGTGAAGGCAGATACCCACAGCAGCTTGAAAAGAGAGAAACAAAATCATGGACAAGTCCATAAACAGGAACTAACGGAGGTAAACACAGAGGTACCCATTAAGGTTCGGTTCCCAGTATGTCAATTCATGAGGGCTGCTGGGGGAATAGACAGCAGAAAGTGGCCAGGCTTGTGTGCTGTCCTAAAGTAAGCTGTCCTGCTTGGGCATAGGAGGCTGGTCTAGGTGAAATGCTGGTCAGAACAAGTAAGACATATATTACGTACCAGTACGCTGATGAATCTGCATTGTGTTCCTATAAAACTTCAAGTTAATGAGAAAGCAAGAGGCAAATGTCATTTCACCTTTAGTTAAACTGTGATTAATTTCAGGGAAGTGAGTATTAATTTCTAGCCATTCTTATGCGTCATGGTCTTCCTCCATAATGTTTTTCTGCTTTTTTTCTTGCCTGTTTAATTACTAAGAGTTCTACCTAATATGTAATTTTGTTGGGAACTTCTCACCAAAGAAACAGTTTAACATTGTCAAGGTTCAAGTTATTTCCATTGTGCTAGATAATTAAGGTGTGATAATTGCTTCTTGGCTTTCATCAGCAAATATGATGCAGCCTTTGTTAGCAATTTTGGTTGTACTTTTAACTTCAGATTCCGTATCAGCCAGAATTCTAAATTGTATATGAATACTTTTTTTGAATCATCACATTCATTTGAAAGATAATGTCAGAGACAGACATTCTTTCAAGTCTTTTTTCTTTATTATTTTCTGTATGCTTGTGGGTTTATCTTGCTTTGATTTAAAGAAAACAAAATTAAAATTTTCTATGAACAACATCTTTTCAGACCATCTAAATCAACTTTTTATTCTTTCAAGTAAGAACAGGTAAAGCATTTGAAGACCATCAAATTTGTCATTAATAAAATCTGTTCACCTGAAGGAAAAAGCAGATAAAATTGTTGAAAGCCTCAAAAAGGCTTAGACTTTTTCTGCAATTATCTAATAACGTATATTCATAACAATTTGTGTGATTATAAATTGATTTTAATTGTCTGCATAGTGCCTTCAGTGACTGGACAGAAAGGAGGCTTATAAATATAACTCATTATATTACTGACATGGTTTTGTAATTTTTCATTTTCTGATTAGAAATACAATGTTAAAATTTTTGAAGCAATAAGTTGTGAGGAGAATGGGGGGAGGGTACATCCATTAAATTAACTTCCTAGAAAGAGAGAAATATGTCAGAAATTTGGCCACGTTTGGTTTTTACTGTATCTGGAGTACTCAAGAGATATCTTTCAGAGGTTGTACCAATATTTACCACTACGTAGTTATCCTTTATATCCTCCTTAACAATTTTCTCTTCCGCAAAGTCCTCAAAAATATGCTGCAATAGTTATATAGTGTCCATCCTGATTTCACTGCTTGTCTGTAAAGAGGATTGTTTGATTGCTTATGTTGCACCTCTCTGTTGTATCCAGTTCTGTCTTTGGTCACGTCTGTTTTGCAGTCACTTAAGCTAGCCAGCTTGAATAAGGATAGTAATGTAGGTGAGATAACTGTGTAGCTAAAATAAAACAAGTTAACTCTTTGTGTGTTTAACAAATTTCCTGTATAGGTTTTGAAGTCAAAACTGAATTGCTAGCTCAAGCTAGACTGATGTCTTTTCTTAGGCTAGCTAATATGCACTGAGTCTGCTTTGAAGGAATTGTGACTGTATTCCAGGCAACAACACTTGGATTGTACTTTCAGCCATGAAGAACTATCATGTTTCTTGAGAGTATTAATAACCTGGAACTTCAATTAATTCCTCCAGGCAATATCAGAATATAAATAATAATATAATTTATAAACCCTAAGGCTTAATAAATGGAAGCAGATGTGTGCAGACATAGTTGTTACTTTATTTTCTGGAGTCTATCGAGACAAGATTTTTTTTCTGATCGGATTTTTGACTTTCCATAAGACCAGTGCAAAATTGAGATGTTATAGCAGGCAGCCAGATTTGTGTTTCCATTGAGTTTTGCTTTGTGTTCCTACATTTGATCAAGCTGAGGCAACTGAAGCATTTAACATTACCAGACCTTTTTTAGCAGAGTGGTTTGGCAGAGGTGGCTAATTTGCCTGGTAAGAATATTGAAAACATAGAATTACCTTAATCAGATGTTGACCACAATACATTTCTGATCCTGCCATATACTGACCTAAATTAGTAAGAAAACAAAGTTGTTATCAGTGATAAGACTAATTAGCCTAATTAAAATTGTGGTTACGGAGTTATATTACTTTTTGTGACTGAGATTACTAACCCCTGAATTATACTGCATTGTGCTGCATGAATGTACCACTTCATTTGTTATTTCTAATGATAGATTATATTAAACCAGGTGGAAACCATGGAGATTCTCCAACAACAAGAAGTTGAAGGGAAAAATGAACTCAACAATGGTTATCTACTGAGAGAAGTAATACAACAGTGCAGTCATGGCATGATGTTTTGATTCATCAACTGTACTGGGTAATTTTAACCACTTTACATTTGCCTTTCTACTCTGTATTTTAAATCTGAACCTAGGTAAGTTCTCCTAGGTCTCTGAACTCTTTGAATACATTGGGTTTAAGTGGACATATTTTTCAGCTGTTGCTCAGAGACTTGTTAACAAAAGCATGGTCCTGTAAATAATCAGCTTTATTTTTAAATTGTAAAAGTAGTTATACAGCAGTTAATACATTTTTACTTGATTATATCTTCTGTGATTTTATTGAGTTAAAAGGAATTTGCTAAAAAAAAAAGATAATCTTTTAATGTTTTGACTACTTTCCCCTGCAAAATAGGCATTGTATGACAAGTTCTGTGAAAAGCTGAAATTTCCTGTAGAATTATTCATTTTGGAAAAAAAATATCAAAACCATGGAAAGTTTAAAAATAGATTTGGTCTGTGTTCCATGTCTTTTACAAATAGGACTCTTTTTTTTTTTTTTTTTTTTTTTTTTAAGGTCATTAGGCTTTAAATGTTCTTTTGGTATCATGAGGAGTGAGTGAATTTACATACATAAATACATATGTTTGTATCTATATTTTAATGCAAATTGAGAGTCTCACATAACAACATGACCCTAGGAACAGATAAGCTAATACAATTATGAAACACCATGAGAATCAACGGTGGTGATGGGCTGCCCATGATTTGCTTATATTTGCTGTATCTACTGATGATTCAAGTGAAACACTCCTGTTTCATAAAAAAATATTTTTTTTTTCCTCTGTAAAAATAGCCCTGGTAAACAATTATTCTGATCTGAGGAAAAGAAGTCATCATTTTCTTTGCTGTTGCAGGAGCAACATGTGATTCAGCAGATTTGGAGCCTGGTTACATCACTTAGCATCTGTGTCTCTATCTAGCTGGCAAGGTCAATTTGTTTCTGCAAATAGACTTCCCTCCACTACCAGGGGCAATCAGTTCATGAATTCCCAGAGGTTCAGTTCTTCCTGGTCTCCCTTCTTTCTGACACAATTCCAATTGGGGATGCTATTAAGTATTATCAAGTTAACCTTCCAGTGTACGCTGGCAGCAGCACTCAGTTTTTATCCATCCTTTAGGTTCTTTGGAGCTGAAGTCTTTGTAATGGTCAGATTGCCGATCTAATACTGAGTCCTTGGATGAGTTGCAACTTTTATTAGTTCTGAACAGTGATAAATGGAAGGCTGAATGTTGTTTAAAATGGCTTGAGAATATTCTCTTGTAGATGTTACAGCTGTAAGATGGTTATCTTTATTGCAGTTCAGTCTTGCATTCCCCTTTCTTTTGAAGGAATGAGTACAGAATTGATAGCCATTTTTACTTTGTATTGCTGCTTGCTTTTGTCTATCCTAAGTTCAGTCTGAAGCAGTACTTTTGTACTCATTAAGATGGCAATATCCTAGAATTAGCTGCTTTTTGTCTCCTCCAGTCATTGTAACTCTAGCATGACTAGTTGAATTTGCTTTTTATGGAACACAGCTGTGTTCAGAGAATATTACCGTAAGATCAATCATGTTTCAGATTACAGTTATTTCATAGATACACCACTGCCTCAACAGAAGAGGAGCTTGTCACTAGTCTCTATTAGCAGCAAACTGTCAGACAGTGCTTCCTCAGTCCCAATTCCTTTGTGTGTAAAAAGAATATAACTTTGAAATGACAGCAGTGAAAGATGAGCCTTTCTTTGGATTTATTTACACAATGCAAGAAAATAGAAGATGAACATCCCCAAGCTAATACCAAATGCCTCATCTATTCTTCTTTCCTTTTTTCCTTGCATTATTCTTACTTGCTTTGGGGACAACAATGTGATTTCCTATTCCTTTATAACTCGTGTCCAAGTATTATGTGTAGTCTGAAAGCTGATCTCTTAAACTGTTTCAGGGTTGGGCTTTTGTAGACCACAAAAATGCAGTGTTTTCAGCAGAATAATATTTCTGTTGTTTCAAACTTCTTGATTTTTTAAATATTATTTTCTTGACCATCAGTGCTAAAGGAGAACTGCTAAATTGCATACTTCAGTATATTTCTCTTCTATGAATAACACTAGTAATTACAAGAGGAATTTTAAGTCTATTCTACTTTATTGGTTCAATGTTTGTTCATTTTTTCCCTCAACTGAAGTATATAAAGGATCAAAAATATTTTAGTAAAAAATTATTAATTTAGTTTGCAATATAGGATAGGTGTATTGTTCCAAAAAATAATTTCCATGGAAAACTGACAGTCTGTGTAAGTCAGTACCATACAAAAAGAAAAACAATCTATTTAACAGGAACATTTTATTAAAACAAACATTTCTAAGAGTTTTAAAAGAAATAAGGGAGAAAACTCATATAACGTTAATTTAATTCAGTGCCATTTGTTTTGTGCTTTGTTAAAGCTTATTCGAATGAACATACATATAGTGAGTGATTTCATGTATAAATATTTATAGGAGTCACTCTTTTCTTCATTTTTATTCCAAGGAAATGGCTGAAATACCTCTTCTTAGAAAAGCAAATACACAAATAGCACATAAAATGTAACAAATGATCAGGAATACTATAAACTAAGTATTTGGCATTTAATCTCCCTTGTAACCTCGTTTCCTGGTATAACTCCACTGATTTCAATGAAACTACATCAAATTATGTCAGCTGGCTCTAGGCAAGTGAACATGGAAGTACTTTCCTAGTGGAGCAATGGAAGTCCTCCTTCCCAAAACATCAAACATCCAATAAAACACGAGAAGTAGATCACCCACCACTTGTGTCCCATAACTCATAATGACAGCTCAGGTCAGGAAACAGTTTAGTCACATGAATACATCAACAATACATCTTTTGAGTACCAGGAGCTGAGGGATTCAATATGAAGAAAATCTCATGGAGCTGTCCAAGGTCAGATCAGGTCTGTCAGGGTCAGCGCTAGATAGGGTTAGATGGGTCTCAATTTCTGAGAGCAGGGTACAGAGACACTCAAGTCAGATCTGGAAGTAGTAAGGCCATTTCTACATCTGAGCTAAAAAGGTTTGCCAGACTTGAACTAGCTTTGCTGTACTTCCAGCATTTTGTTAGTGCCAGACAGATAATCTATCCCTGGATAACAAAAAGTAGACAGTACTTGCTTCCTCTCAGAGTGTACTCTAACCTTCATCTCTCCTGGCAACATGCAAAATAAACATAATAAGAAAAACTAAGAACATATGGATAGGAGGTAATGCCTTTAATTGGGAACTTGTATATGGTTGCAAAAATTAATTAAAATCATGCTAATTTTACAACAAAAATCCCTGCTACAAGGTAAACACTGAGAGCAGCACAGAGGAAGGTTAAGGTAGGATGGCTACAGAAGTGCTTCTGTAATTGTTCCCTGTAAGAACTAGGGTTCATTCTCCTGGTTATCTCTTGGACAATTTTTTGAAATCCATTGAACACCTGTCAGTAATAAATCACAATAATAAATATTTTATTTATTCACACACCTTGATTGCAAACTTAATCTTTCTTTTTTAACATACGTGGCAAACGGCATGGTGCTGTGTCTGTACATTTCTACAAAATGAGAAAGATACAGAGAAAGAATAAGATACTATTTCAACAATATTTTCATACTATTTGTATGCTTATTCAAATAAACACTCCAAAAGCCCAGGGATAGTCTTTCACACAATGAAAAATCTATACCCTAAATCGTGTTCCCAAGTGATTGTTTTTATGAAAAGGCACAATTTTCAGTCCTGTTGAATTTCCAGAAAGTCCCAACAAAGACAGTAAGATTTGGTAGGAAATGTTGCAGTGAAGTATAGATTATAGAATAGAATATAGATATACAACTATGTTACAAACTTCCTGTCCCTCTTTATGAGGGGGCTATATGTGGTGATTATTATTATTAATTTTGTTAACTGGTTTACAAGCGCAAACCCATTCCAAATTTGACCTGCTAGATTTATGGATTATAAGCGATCTATGAAATGAGAATAAACCTTGTCATAGTATTATTGTTTCCCTTCTTGCTTCCCCCCAATCTTTCCTCATTTATGTTCCCCTGAACTGGATAGGAGTATGGTCAGGGAAGCTCTGACAAATCTGCGTGAAGCCTGTGAGGATACTGCTTTTACTGCTTTCACCGGCTGTCTGTTCCTCTCCTCTGCCGCAGGTTCCTGCCTCTCCAGCAGAGGTGACAGAATAGCCTGTGTGTGTGATTCAGTGGAAAGTCAAGCAGTTTTGTTTTAACACACCTTCACCAACTATTTAAACTAAGACATCAGTCTTCACTAAAATGGGTGATAAATGCACACATTTTGTTAAAGGAGCTTTTCTGTGAAGGCTGAAATGTCAGGCAGAGTAACAAAAACCTGGAGGGGTAAGGGAGAATGCAGTAATGTTTGAAAATCTGACAACTTTGTCTGCTGTGTGTGTATTCTTGTGACCTAAGAATCCTCTTTACACATCCTATCCACTTCTATCTCATTAATTAGACTTCATAGGATATATAGTCTCTTACCTCCCCAAGGAGAAGATAAACTTTTTATTTCCTCCTTCTTTTCTTAGTATGCCGTGATGCATTGCAGTGTTTCTGGTCCTTCTACCCGATTTGATCCCAAGCATCTGAGTTTGAACTTGAAGGTTATGTTTAAAGTTGTGTTAATCTTCATCAGATTTGTGTGCCTTCTGATATTCCTTGTAGTGGCATCACAGGTGGTTAAAAATTAAAAAAACCAACAAAACTACATACTTTATGAAGAATTGTTTAAAGGTATACCCATGTAAGTATGGTCTTAACCTCCACATCATGATGAAGACTTCCAGATCACATCTCCAGAGCTTCCTGTTGTCTGCTACATCCCATCAAGTCTAAATGGTTTTGACTAAGTGAACACTTAGATCAATAATCTCTTTAGTAAATATCACAATTGTCCAGCGTTTCAACAACTGGAAAATAAGAAAGCCACAGGGAGATAAAATATAGATGAAATACAGAGATAGAACTAATATTGAATATAATTCCTTGCAGTAAGGCATTCAAAGTGTCTGTAACATCCCTCATGGATAGAGCAAAATCTTATTTAAAATTAACTTCTGGTTGCAACCAAATGTTGATATAAAAAATGCATTTTCCACATGTTGAGGCTGCATTTCTCGTTATTATATCTCCACAAATCTGTAATACTCCTGAAATTACCTCTTATCCAGTCACCCATCCTGCTTTGGAGTTCATTTGCATTTTTCTCCATTTTTGACCGTATCACTTTCTTTTCACTTTAGACTCCCATTGTTCTACTCAAACTATTTATATTCTACTGCTTGGTTTCACTTCAGTCCATGACTTATTTCTGAATTAGTTACAATCTCAGACACATTATTCAGTCCACTCCTTTCTTTTCTCAGCACCTTATCTCTCTGTCAGAATGCATCCTCCTACCTAGTTTTTCTTCAGCCCTAGGGGTGAAGAACTGATCTTTATCACACTCACAATCAAAAAACTTCAAATAATATTTTTACCTACTTCATAACTTTTTAATTTTTTAACCTTTAACTGATGTTCTTTCTCTGACATAATCTTTCTTACTAAGACATCGTTAGTGTGTTCACAAAATATTCTAGACAGTCAGGAAGCTAGGCAGGAAATACTCCTACCAGTCAGCTGTAACCTCAACAGTTCTGCTTGCCTCTGACCCCAAAATGTGCAGAGATATGCTGCAAGGAAAACTGTTGAGCAGTTATTCCATTGGTCTTGCAGCTCACCAACAGAAAGTAGCTTAGTATGTGATTGATAAAATTTTGTGAAAGATTTTGTTTACTTCATTCTCTTTTCTATGTGCCAAAAAATGACAAGATGGATTAAACTGTATTGGGTTGGTCTTGATGGATGAAAGAATCAGGTCCCTATAACATATTCTTGAGATTTTCCAAGAAGTTAGTTCCTAGAACCAACCTTGAAAGGTTAGTGAATACATCTAACATTTGATCTTCCGTAAAGTGGGGAGAACTGAGCATGACATACTGAATTTAATAAACATTAAAATAGTCCTTAGAAAGATAAAACTAGGAATGATCTTAATACTGTATGTTGTAGAAATCTGCATATAACTGGATTTTTTTTCTGAATATTTTCTTTTAACTGAACTTTTTGTCAGTTTTTTCCGGACATTGTTTACTCTGTCTGTATTATGCTTTTTGGCTCTATAAGTGGATCTGTTTTGTGGTAAAGTATCAAATGTTTTTTCTGAAATCTAGACAAATTATGCCCAATGTTTTCACCTTCAATGGGTTCAACAAAATCAATTCGGTTATATTGGTAATGTACTTTCAAACACTCAGCAGCCATCTAGGCCTGAATTTTAATGAAACCAACACACTATGTTCAGGCTGCTGCATGAGTAGTAATAATACTTTGAACTTGCATAATAATAATTCTATTTACTAGGCAAGATACAAATGAAACACTCAGAATATAGTATCAAAAAAAAAAAAAAAAAAAAAAAAAAGTCAAGATAGTTTTTCAAGCACTATTACACCTAAAAATACAGTGAGCTATAATGCTTTGTTTTTCTTTTCTCCCTTCTCAGGCCTCCTTAAGTAAGGAGCTATGGTAAGTTTAGCTACTCAGTACTGGTGTGAGCTGTTGAACTGAATGCATGATGACATGGAGGCAAGACAATCTCCAGGTACCTTCTGTACTCTTTTGTGAAATGTACACTATATGGAAGAAATAAATCTGGAATTATCAGCCAGCTAGAAATGGAACAGCTAAATCCGGATCCTTTTTCTACCATTTGGGCTAATACAAAAGAGCTAATTCCAGTAAGACAGTCTGGTCCCTAATCTATATTACCTCTCTTTGCCTGCACTGCTGACCTCAGAATCCTGCAATTACACCAGGTTTATCCAATATTAGTAGGTTTGATAGCAGATTCTGCTGGTGCAAAAGTCAAACACTTGCAGGAAGCATATTCCCAAAAATCCAACAACACCAGCTCTCAGATATCCAGGAAAGATGGAGAACATCTCCTACTGTGATAAAGAAGTAAAGAAGTACTATACTGCTGAAAATAGCAGTTTGTCATGAAACAGAGAGAGACAGGACTGTTTTACCATGCCCCTGACAATGCATGTCTGTGCTAGGTAGAGCTAAATAGTTCTATGAGAGAATACATATATAATTAGCCTCATTTGCTAATCAGTCTAGTTATTCAAAGAAGTCTGTTTAAGAATTTTTATTTCTTGTGTTTCTGATGAGATTTTAAAATGGTTAAGGGGAACTGCCTTTTGTTGCCAGCTGCAATACATCACTTGGATCAAAATGCTTCCAGTTTGTTTTCCACGTAGCACTGTAAACACTCTAATCTCAAGACATTTCAAAATTTTGCCTTCTATGTCCCCTTTACCCTTGCCATTACTGATACTGCTCTGTTTACTACACCAGATTAGGTACTCACAAAAGACATTGGGCAGCATATAAGCAGGACAAACACTTATTTTCCCTTCCTTCCTTTCTGGGGCTCTTTGAACAACAAACCCATCCTCTCCTATGTGTTGCAATTAACAGCATACTAATAAGAGGAAAATTACCCTCATACTCTGAATGAATATTATATTAGTAATGCTCCACAGTGTGATATCAAAATACTGTGAGAAAACCTTGACATGATATATCAGGACAAAGGTCCATGATTAGAATTGTATCTCAGGAAATAATATAAACAGAAGTCCTTCAAAATAATTCTTCCTAATTTAGAACAAATATAGATTTTCACACTTGAGATTTTCCTATAACTTGAAAGTCTAAGTTTTAAAGGTTTAAATTAAGATCTCTTAATAATAAAAAAAAATGCTATGTACATATTATTTCCTCTCTGTTGGTGTGCTTCCGGCTCGAATTCTGTTCTTGTTCTTCTTTTGTTGATACGTATACTGCACTGAAGGAGCTTGTGTGAACCATCATGGTTTTGGCTGGATAAAGCTTCTGTTTATTCTGAGAGTTGGGTCTAGGGACTCTACTAGTAAACACTGTAGGAAACTATCAAACCCACAAATTGGAGATGTATGCTTGATTACTCTTAAAGCTCTCCCATCAAATATACTTTTCTTTATTAGTGCTGTAAACGGTCACTACATGCACTTCTGAAGCAAAGTTTGGTTGAAACTGTATTATGATATATGCAAATAGATCTTCAGTCTAAATACAAAAAACCCTCCATGTAATCCTTTATGTTCATTTTGTGGGTATTCAATTCAGGATCTTTGGAGTGTGAATTCAAAGAACCTGAGCACTCAGAGGTTCATTGTTAGTTGTAGCTGTGTAGTTCCCAGGAATTAAAAGTTTAAGAACTTTAGCCTTTACATATCTAAAGGCAGGCAATACTACAATTACATGATACTTAAATCATGCAAATTATGTCCTGAGCATGAAACTCTAATAGAGCCTGATTTTCTATGTCTCCGGTGCCCCTGTGTGTTTCTGGTGTCCAGTAAGCTTCCGATTCCAGCTAAAGCTTCTTTTTGTTCAGCATAACATCACACATGAAAATACATCCTCTTGTCTAATAAGAATTGAGCTCAATTTAATCTGTAGTAGAGGATTTAATAGAGTTATTCTACTCTATCTAACTTCCTATTTTGAAAGGTGATGGGTGGGGGGAGGAGAAGGGAAAAGAAAGGATGCATGCTGTCTCATTTTATTTGTAAACCCTACCCTCTCTATTAAAATTAGTTGGAATTGGTCAACAGGTTCAAAGTTACTGAAGAAATAATCCAGACAACCAGTCTGCCAGATATGCATGTCTGCAATGCAGTATGTTTCATCGCCATAGGAAACCACACTACAGACTTGGAATTGCATCCTTAGCCAGCGTAAATCTATTTATCAATACTGTCTCTGTGAAGTTGTACTAATTTTTACCTGTTGAGATCTGAGGTCTTTGATAATTTCCATTAGAAATACCACTGTGTTTTATCGTTGCTGTTTTTTGGAGCAAGTTACTATATATATATATGTGTGTGTGTGTGTATATATTATAGTACACATATGTGTGTGTGTGTGTGTGTGTGTGTGTAATTTATCTTTTGCATATTGTAAATTAATAAGCATCAAGTTTTCTTCATATTCTCAGGCAAAAAGGAGGAAGAAAAAGGGAAGGAAAATGAAGCAGAATTTCTACACAGAAAAAAATTAAGAGCAGGTTTGGGTTGATTTACTGAGTACTGAGTAATGTTACAAAAAATATTTATCATCCTCCAGTCCAAGGTGGCAAAGTGCTCTCAGACTCCTAAAATCGTGATAATAACTGAGGACTTAAATTTAGTGAAAATGCATTGTTAAGCTGAAGGATCAGTGGATAAAGGGAGGAAAACAGTATATTTAAGAGATACCAAAAATGTTTAACATTTGTGATATCAAGTGAATACATTGTGATAAGGGAAGAGACTTTTAAATACTTTTTTAAAGAAATTGCTGTCATTACTGAATACAGTTTCAAAATTCAATTGTCGGATGGCATTCTGGCTAGAAATACAGGTCAATTAGACTTTTAAACAGTCACATTTATTAGTATTAGCAGTGTATTAAGTGATATAAAGTGGTAGTGCTTATTAGAAGGAGTAAATGTTGACTAAATTAACTAAGGGTTTAAGAGGTGGTAGAGCAGGCTTAGATAAGGAGTATGCCATTATGCAAAACTAAGCCTTAAACTTCAGTGTGGATGACTGATACGTCTTTTAACTTAAATTAAAGCAAAACAAAGCTTTAAAGATTATAGGGAAGAAAAGATCTGCAGTATGTTAGATTTTTATGTGGAGAAACAGAGGGACTGTAAAGAGGGCATTGAAAGCCCAAATGGGAATAATGAAGCAGTACTGCTGAGGAGTTTTAAGATAAACATAAGAAGTTCTTTAAATATATTAGAAGATAACAATATGAAAGAAAATATTAAGAAATTGGAGAAGAAAACACATGGCAGTGAGAGTAGCTGAAAATGAATAGGAGATGAGCATCAACAGAACTATGGAGGCAATGGATTTCCACTTTCTTTTGGAAACCAACTGAAATAATTAGAACAGTAGAATAAGAAGAACATCCATGCTGAAGTCTTAGTCTGCAAGAGATTCCATTCAGAGGTGGAAAGTGAGTTCAGAGAACACTCTCCAGAGGTTTTTTTTGGGTTAAGTTACTGCAGACTCTGAATGTTCATCATCTCTGGAAATGACCGCTTCCTGATATCACAGATGCAGAAAGAACTGCTAAACAACGAAATGGGAGGGAAGAGCCATAAAATGTGTAGCTTACTGGACTAATTGAAGATGGTCTATTTGAAATATGAGGACTTCTCATCAAAGTGGAGAAAGGTACTGTGGTTGATTCAGTCTGTTAAATCTTTTCTGTGTGTTTCTTGCATTTGCTTTTCAAGCAGTTGGTGTTGCCTGATGGTGAATATGCATCTAGTAGGGAGTGAATTCTCTTCCTGAATCCCATGAGAATTAAAATCAGAATCTAATTCCTGAGCTAAACTCATTTACTGAAGGCGGGACACATGAACTGTGTTTCTCTGATTATATGGAGGTAATAGGCAAGACACAAAACATTGTTTCTTTTCTAAATGTACTGATTTTTGTGGGCAGTAGAGGGAGAGGGAGGAGGGATGACATTTGCAGTTTATAATTATGCATAGCTGAGCCCTTTCCTTCTCGTAATGGTAAGTGATAAAACCAAAGCACGTTCTTTCCTCTTGGTGCCTATTTTGTACATAATGCATCTGTATTATGTGATAATCAGCACATCTCCCATTTCATTATAATATATAGAGCCAGTAGTTGCAGGAGTTCACATACTCCATTATATTCAATTTATCTTCTTGCGGAGACCTCAAAAGTGTTGCAAAGCTTGGCCACTGGTACTCTGTGGAATATATATTGCTGTGAGATGGAGAAGTGCTGACTGTTCAGGAAAGAACCAAAATGTATTTAAAAGAAGCAAATATCATCACATAAAACTACATTAAAATAACTTTTAGGCATTTGATTAGAAGACTAAAGCCAAAGAACATAATCCAAAAAAAAAAAAAAAAAAAAAAAAAGGAAAGAAAGAAAAAGGCAAGGACATCTAATAACCTTAATTCAGTGCTATCCTGGCAAAGGTTAGTAATATACTTGATACTTAGGGAAATATGGTAGAAGATTGCTGAGTGAGCAAGTATGTTAATAGAGATACATAAACCATATTAACTGATAGGGTAGTAGAGTATAAGCCTGGCTGAGTTTTTAATATACAAATTCTATTAATTAAGATTTAGGAGAAAATAACATGTTCAGCAGCTCTTTTTCTCTCCTTTAGTTTAGTGGGAGGAAAGATAGCTTAGGATCTGGTGGTATGGCAGGATAGGGGTTGAAAAAAAGTCTTTAAAATTGTTTCAGCTGTTTTCAGAGAAATCAACATCTTTATTTTTGCAATCCTTAAGAGTGAAGGAAGAAGAGCTTAGCGTGAGTAAATATTTAAGGAATCAGAGATTTCACAGAAGAGGCAATATGGCCTGGTATATTGTCATGCCTTCACAAATTCTGAAGGAGAAGGAATCCAGAACTGTCAATCAGCTTTCTCTACACTGCCTTAACTTAGTAAGTTTGGTATTACATAACAACTGGTCTTCACAGGGAAGCTGTTCCATTAGATCTCCTTTTTTTTTTTTTTTTTTTTTTCCTTTTTTGCTACTTATATATTTGGATCAGGTCACTCTAGTGTGAGAAAAGACAATTTTCTTTCCATTGAACATAAAGATGCTGTCTTGGATAAGGGCAACACAAGTCTATCATGCTATATAGTTTTGTCTCATCTCTAATGTAAGGACACAGACTGCAAAGCACTGAAGAAAACCTAATTGTTCTTGGCTTCGTCATCCTGCTGATATCTTTGGCATCAGCTGTATCAGTAAAAAGTGGCATCAAACCACAGAGCTCCCAGCAGCAAATGCTCAAGTTGCAAAGACATGATTAATACTATAAACAAAGTCTCTGCCCATTCACGTTGGCAATGAAAGTGTGCAGCTTCAGTTTAGTGCAGATCACAATAGCTGTCCTATAAAGCCCAGCTCTGATAAAGCCAGTTTATAGTTACGCTAATGAAATCTGTAGCTGGGCTTAAATATCACTCTCAAACCATTTCAGATCATTTCCTTCTTAGTATGCAATAATGTTTCTTAAAATGCTTGAGATCCTAAAATTAAATGCTGGATATTCTGTACCAGCCTCATCAGAGATGGAAATATATTTTTTTTTAAAAAAATCAGTGCTTATCAGTCACAGGCATGCTTTATCCTTTAGACGTAGTGTCACTGGATGCCTCCCAAAATTACAGAGTTGTGGGGAGGAGCAGAAATTTTATTTTATTATTATCTTTTCATGCAGTGATGCATAAAACCTCTGACCAAATAAGGTGAAAAGCTTAGAAAAACAACAATTCAAGAAGAAAGCTTCAGCTCCATGGGGACAGACAAATATTAAGCTACAGCTTGCTAAGCACATAGCAAAAGCAAGAAATAAAAGGGTGATGTGATGAGATGACTCATTCTGGACACAGATATTGCAAACTGTGGGGAATTTAATTGCCTTACAATTAAAGGGTGAAGGCATAGATAGGACGATAGTTTCTATTAGGCAGGAAGACAGCTCCACTACCAGTGATTCACTTCTGAAATGAAAAGACTGCTGAAATACTGTGATCGTTTTTACATGTCTGCGGGAGAATTAATATATGAAAATAAGAAAATTCTTAGAGGCTATAACAATGACAAAATTCCCTCAACGGCTGACTTGAATGTCTGCTGTACCATATGAAGCAGATAAAGTCTTAATAAAAAAGCTTTCAATCCAGTGAATCTGAAAGCATAGTTGATTTTACCATTGCAGTACTATAAATGAGATTTAAAAATCTAGTAAATAAGTTTTCTTTTTCTTTTCTCCACTTTATTGGCAAAATAGAGAATTTTCCACAGAGAATGCTAACAGAAACAATTACTAACTGAAATGTGATACATTTGGGAGTGTTTCCCTGATAAATAACTAAGGAAGATATCCAAATAAGATCAGTGAGTGGTTGGAAATACAATACACACACACAAAATATATTTTTTAGTAAAATATCATTTTAAGTTGATAACATGAGGGAGGAAATTGGAAGCAGGGGGCTGAGAGAGTTACTAGTTAGCTTAGGAAGAAAAAAAAAAAAGTCTATTAGCAATTTGCAGAAGGCTAGGTTTGCTAAGTGATCCAGGATATTGCCATGACAAAAATCCTAGTCAAACCTCTATTATAAAAACTTATATTACCTGAATATCATCTTATAACAGATTAATAGGCAGGCTTTCTAATCTTACATTCTTTTCTATTTGTCTTTGTCTTCGGTGACAGTTGGTGTCACCCAAGTGGTTCTGTGATAATTGGTATTCTGCTGTACTAGTATCTGGAATTTATTATTGTATATTAGCAAATTGAATCCCTTGCCAGCATCCTTTAATATGTCAGTAGATAAAGAAATCATTTATAGACCAAGAAGAAGAGGGTTTGTGATCATCCTCCTCAAAATTCACATTATATTTTTGTTGCTGCGAAATCCATCCTGCACTGTATGGTGAACTACTGGTGTCTGATTGTCAGAGTGGGGTGTGAATGTGGGCGTTTTTGTAAAACATAACAGTTTTCTCCAATCCTGTCATTCTAAAGGTTATCTGCTCTCCTCTATTTCTTAGTATATTACTATTGTGTTTTTGAAGTAATATGGGCTCCCTCTGGTGACTAATTGAACACCTGCAAATTCCCAGAGCTGTTAATCAAAGACTGAAACTGGATGGATCAAAGCATGTGCCTGCGTGCTGGAGAATGCTACGTCCTTCTACATTTGTGTGTGTGTGTGTGTGTGTGTGTGTATAAATTATCTAAAGAACTGTATAAACACTAGATCCAAGAGACAGCCTCCTGCTTTGTTCAGATTGCCAGGCATGCTGTTTCTATTCCAATCTTTTCTAATCTTTAAAGACCACCCACTGCAGGTAAGCAATGTATTGCTGGAATTACAGATGTTGATTTCACATCAAGGCAGTGATTTCTGCAAACTAATTTTATGTGCACTGCAGTAGGTCAGGGCTGTGCATGCATTCAGTTACCATGTTTCAAGAAAGAGGCTGAGAGGGAGAAGCAGGATCTTTTTAACCATCCTAGGAAGAAGACAACCATTTCCATTTCTGCCCAAAGACAATTTTTTGCCTTGATGGAAGATGGTATTTGACTACTATGCAAAAACATGAGTACCTTTCCTGAAGATGAATTTATAGAATCACAGAATGGTTGAGGTTGGAAGAGACCTCTGGAGATCATCTAGTCAAACCTATCTGCTCAGCAGGGTCACCTAGAGCATGTTAGGATCACATCCGGGCTGGCTTTGAATATCTGCAGAGAAGGAGACTCCATAACCTCTCTGGGTAGCCTGTTCCAATGCTCTGTCACTCTCACAGTAAAGAAGTTTTTCCTCATGTTCAGATAGAACTTTCTGTGTTTCAGTTTGTGACCGTTGCCTCTCATCCTGTTGCTTGACACCACTGAAAAGTGTCTGGTCCCCTCCCCTTGACACTCTCCCCAAGGTATTTGTAGATACTGATAAGATGCCTTCTCAGTCTTCTCTTCTACAGGCTAAATAGCCCCAACTCTCACAGCTGTTCCTCATAGGTGAGATGCTCCAGTCTTTTGATCATCTTTGTAGCCTGACACTGGACTCTCTCTGGTAGCTCCATGTCTCTCTTGTACTGGGGAGCCCAGAACTGGACGCAGCACTCCAGATGTGGCCTCACCAGGGCTGAGTAGAGAGGGAGGACCACCTTCCTTGACCTGCTGGCAACACTCTGTCTAATGCACCCCAGGATACTATAGACCTTCTTGCCCAAAACACTACAGTGCAGTCCAGTGATGTGCAATGCTGGTCTTTCAAGAACATAAGAAAAAGCTGGGCTGTATCTATTACAATAGACTAAACTGCCTCAGACCTGGGCAATGAAACACAGTTGTCAGTGTAGTTAATATGTCAGCAAGATCCTCCAAAATGGTCCATGCTATATAGCTCTCTCTTGAGCAACTCCCACATACTGTTCACAAGTAAGCATGAACTGAAGACCTTTTCCAGTAGACAGTTTGAATGCAACATCTAAATTTGGATTAATAGTGTGGATTCAAACTGCTCCTTTGTCAGATTGCCTTCATACCTGAAAGTCATCCTAAGCACTGTTTTTTTATATATAAATATAGCTACAATACTTCTTAAGATTTGTTATATATTAAGTTCACATAGTCTTCCACTAAAAGTTTATAAGTTTATAATAAGTTTATAATTTCCTGAAAAGGCAATAGACTTTTCTTGAGAGAAAGTGGTGACTCGGTTTACTGTGATCTAATTTCTCAATAAAAGCATGAAGTCACATGCTGGAGGCTCAGTGTACTTAAGTCTCTTCTCAGTCCCATCCATTTTCATCCTTTGATATGTTCTCTTTTTAGGTAAAAATTGCAGCTGTGGTCATCTGTGACCTTACTCTTAAGTGAACATGTATTGACTTCAGCCAGTGTAAGGTGAAATTGTTCATATATTAAAAAAGCATTAATAAATTTCAGCATATTGTGAAAAAAATGAGTAGTACTCTGTCTCCCTTGTCATTTTTTGTCAGCCTTAGAAAACAACTGGACAATCCTATATGTACAAAATAATTTTTAGTATTTGAAAAGCAGCTATGCTTTTTTAATGTTTGAGTTATCAAAATAAACAGTTTGTAATGACACGCCTTTTTACTATTCATGGTTTATGAATTCTAAAACTCTCTTAGCAAATAAGAAGAATGAAAACTTTCTTTGCCTTCAAGATCAAATGATAATTATTTGTAAGCTACTTTTGCATCTTTATTTACTTTCTTTTCATTTTGTGGACAGAATGGTATCTCTTAAAGTTCATATTATTTTTATCTGCTACAAATATTGCAATTCTGTCAACAATTTTTTTCCAATTTTCAAAAATTCATAGTGCGGGTTCTTTACTATCTTAAAAATAATGAAGCAGAAAAGGGATTGCTCCCAATTTAAATGCATAGAAGTGAAGAACTACTAGGAATAATTTGATATGTTTGTGCTTTGAGACATCAGTGGCCACAGGACAAAATGTCCCTTTCAAGAAAAACTTGAAGTGTTTTCTCAATTGACAGAGGAGTTCATATATAGGATTTATACAGAGCTTTTTTCTTCTCTAACAAAAAATACCATTTTAACAATAGGTAAATCTTAGAAAATAACACTATTCAAATTTACTGTAATAATCAAGTAATCTGCAGGCATGACTATGAATGGTATGAATGGTACAATGGTATTTTCTTATTACTTCTGCAGCAGCCACCTCGTTCTTGTCTTTAAATTACTTCTGTTGCTAAGCAAATTAAAGAGTTTTGTTCTTAGAAATACTAAAATAATTTTATGATCTGTTCCATTTGCATGCTTTCTTACATCTGACAGTCCATCTTGAGAAATTCAAATAACGTGTGTGCATAAATACAGGAGGTTTTACAGAAGTAATTGCTATCTTTGCTATTTCAAGAAAAAAAAACTGTCGCATCCTGAAGGAGAGAACAGATTGAATTGCTGTAGGACTGGTTCCACTGCAATCACTACCACTGCACAGGAGGGCGTCACTCAGTCATTTAAAAGTACATGAAGTGTTAGATTTGGATTTGGCCTATGAACACTCTTTCTCCTCTACATCCTCTTTCTGATGGAACAGCAGATCCCAGACACTTTGTTCCGTATAGACAGTCTTCAGTTAAGTATAAATGTATGAACTAAAAATTGCTTGTATATACCAAGAGAAAGAGTATATAGGATAATCTTTGGTAAGATTTTTTTTTTTTTTTTTTTTTTAGGTAGATTAAAGGTTTTGCTTGTTTTGAGAAATACATTTCAAACTTCACATTTTGCATTTCAAAGGGGATAGATGCCATTTCTATGTAAAGTTTGTATGAGAAACCTCATCAGCGGGGAGCCTTTAAAATCAAAGATGTTGCGGAACTTTAACAAACTCTTATTTAAGATCAAGTTACATGGTTTGATTTCAATATATAAGACTTCCAGGGTTTGGCAAAAGCCTGTTCTTTCAATGTGGATTCTCTATCCTATGTTAAACAGCAGTGTAATTAAAGGGAAGCAGAGCAGTCATAGCACTACTAAATACTTTCCTTATTAAGGAAATAAACAATGAGCACAGAAAACAATAATTAAGTATGAAAATAATTTACTTCAGTTTCTGTATTTTTGTGTCCCTCTGTTTCACCTGCATTCACACCTGCATTCTTCGTATTTAGTGTCCTGCTGGTATGACTGTCTTTTCTAATTAGTCCGGATAGGGCCACACTCTTTTCAGTGGTGCCCAGTGACAGGACAAGAGGCAACGGTCACAAACTGAACCACAGGAAATTCTGTCTGAACGTGAGGAAAAACTTCATGACTGTGAGAGTGACGGAGCACTGGACCAGGTTGCCCAGAGAGGTTGTGGAGTCTCCTTCTCTGCAGATATTCAAAACCTGCCTGGATGCGATCCTGACTAACATGCTCTAGGTGACTCTGCTTGAGCAGGGGAGTTGGACTAGACGATCTCCAGAGGTCTCTTCCAACCTCAACCAGTCTGTGATTCTGTGAAGTACAATATTCAAAATGAAGAAATTTCAATTTTAGTCTATCACAGACAATTGATACTGCATACTGTTGTGGAAATGAATCCTATTCATAGGTGGGTAAGTCCTGGGTTTTTATAATGAAAGATAACCTAAACAGTTAAGAATGGACAAAAGCAAATTTAATACTTAAGTATTGTGAAATCAAAGAAAGCATCTAAATTCATTTGTTACGCTGAAGCCATTCAATAAATTACCTTGAGGCAAACAATCTATTGCATATTAAGAATGCAAAAATTTCTCCTTTCATCAAGATTAGTATATTCTTTTTCTGTGGAAATACATGCTCAAAACTGTTTGGGCATTTAACAAGATAAGCTGCTCCTGTCTAAAGCTAGAAAAAGCATTTCAAGATCCCATTAAAATCAAATGAAATTGAATTAATTTGTGCAGATTTTTTAGGGAAAAAAATCACACTTTTGCCTGTCTCCTCTTTGATACTGAAGTTTTACTAACAACAAAAAGTTGGAAAAATGGCGCTCTGATCTTTGGCTCTTTCTTTTTGGTACCACATTGAGGATCCTTCATTCTTTGTATCCTGGTCACTGCTTCCTGCCTTGAAAGAGCTGAGAGGATGAATAGACTCAGAAAAAAATAAGAATAATACTGAAATTGGGATGTGGAACTTTCTTTTAGCATTTGGAGGAAAGAAAAAATATAACCTCCTTTCATCTTTTCACTGCCATAACTCCTTTATGGATGGTGTTGGTAGCCTCATTAGCTTAAGAAATTTGTTAATGCCAGTGCCACTGTGCAATAGCTATCTTTATTCTTGTAAAATGAAGTGTTGAAACATCTTTAAAATTCAGAGTTTCTGCTTTTTCCTGTGTTATGAACATATTCTGAGATTTCTTTAGGTCTAACAAAACTGTCAGGAGTTAAGAATTTCTTAGAAGTTCAAAAATGCTTGTGTTTATGTATATATACACATTTTAGTTTCAAGATAAGTTTTTTAGCTTAATTGTGAGTAGCTTAGGTTGTTTTTTAAAGCATTGACCTTCCTCCTTAACAATTCTTCAGTATATTATTTATTTCTTTGAGATTCCTTGTTAAGTTTTATAATCATTTCCATATAAGTAATTCCTTCTTTAATATATGTATATTTGAATGGATTCATCTTTTCATTATGATTACAACCTTACTATATTGTGTCTTAAGTAAATTGCTGATTAAATAGCTATGCTATAAAAAAATCATTTCTTAACTATAAACATTTTCTTCAAAGTTACATTTAAAGCTTCTTATGAAAGTATTTTGCTTGTGGGAATGTTCCAATGTACTTATAGCTTCAGACTGAAGGATTTTTTAACCACTTGCTTGGGATGGAAAAGAGAGAGGAGCTTCCTGTTTCAGGAGAGGAGT
Organism: Rhea pennata; assembly: GCF_028389875.1. Classification (NCBI taxonomy): domain Eukaryota; kingdom Metazoa; phylum Chordata; class Aves; order Rheiformes; family Rheidae; genus Rhea; species Rhea pennata. The sequence goes on from NC_084666.1 coordinate 5,272,374, forward strand.
GATTGGCTTGAACAGGCTAATTAATGTGCTATTTATATGCCTTATTTTTCCTTGAGATCATGGAAAGCAGTATCCTCACATTTCTTAGCAAAGAGGGTATGTTGTTTGGGAAGACATAAGGGCTATTTGCCCTTAAAGCAAAGCCCGCTTCCCTTAAGACTGCAATCCACAGCAGTTCCCTTCACGGATGACAAGAAGTCACCCCTTCTGAGCGTTGCACGCAGCACCAAAATCATCGAAACGCTGGTCTCAGTGCGGAGCCTGCATGCCCATGCGACTGTAAATGTGCGGCTCTACATGCAAGCTCACAACTGCAGGGCTCGTGCTCTGTCACATCCTTTTCCTCTTTCCCCAGGAGATCTGCACCTACAAGGTAAATACAGACGTATGAGCAAGCAAGAGGTATCTTGTAAACTCATGCCTGTCCTTTATTAAGGAAAAGAAGAGATCGCCTAGGAACAAGTTTAATCACCTGAACACTTTAGTTTCTAAAACAAGCAATTCAAACAAGTATAAACTTTACTTCAAACATCAAGTGTATAAAAACACTGCAGATTTTTTCTTTGAAATTTTGTCAGGATGTATTTTTTACATCAGTCTCACAGAATAAGTACAGCCTTTTTCTGTGTCTGTGCATCTTTAACTGAAGTACATACTGCAATGGATATAGGTAAAGAAGGGAGTGGATTTAAAAGTGATGTTTGGGAAGCAGCATAAGAATTTCTGTACCCTTAGAGCTTGTTTTTAAAGTGTGGGAATTAATAGAGTGAGTCTCTGTTGGGTATTACAAGCAAGTAAGTGTTGCAATGCATGCTGCATTTTATGTCAGTTTTTAAATTGTATCATGGTTAAGATTCACGAGTAGAGACCAGAATAGCTGTGAAAAAATAAAACTGATAAAACAGGGAAAAAAAAGTAATTTTCCTACTTTATTTTTGTATCTCCATGGCTGAAATCATATTATGTGAGGTTTTAGAAACTAACCATGCAAAGCATTTAGATTCAGATCTTAGCATCATACTGTGAACTTGGTTCATATATTTCAGATCATTGTAAATATAGAGAACTATTGGATGTCCTCCATGAAAACATATATGAAGTTATCAACATAAATATATATATTAAGATTCACTAATCACTATCTAAGCAGTCACATAGAATCTTTTTGTTTTTACTTTTATTCCATTTGTGTGTGTTTACTTGTTTTGTTTTCTTGAATGCTCTTTATACTATCTCCACTTTCCTTCTTACTGTGGAACTGCCTCTTGATAATATGTATCATTCTTCATTCAGTATGATATGGCACAGGCACTATACATTCCAACAGAGACTGGAATATTTAGTAAGGAAGAGCACCAAACACCGTACAATTTTGCCAGGAAAAGGAACATTGTGTCCTTAGAAATATTTTGCTCCTGAAGAGGAACTAAAAACAAATATATACTAATTCAGGAATTCTTTATCTCTCATTTTCTTAATTTGAAGTTTTAGAGTAGAACTTACTGTTCTTTTTCCAGCAAACCCAAAACTTTAGCAAGGAGGGAGGAACCACAGCTGCCGTATTCAGAATTTTCCCATTAGAAGTGAGATGAGAAAGCAGCTCTGCATAGATGGATCTGGGAGTCCTGGTGGACAAGTTGACTGTGAGCCAGCAATGTGCCCTTTTGGCCAAAGCCAGTGGTATCCTGGGGTTCATTAGAAAAAGTGTTACCAGCTGGTAGAGGGAGGTAATCCTGCCCTTCTACTCAGCCTTGGTGGGGCCACATCTGGAGTACTGCATCCAGTTCTGGGCTCCTCAGTACAAGACATGGAACTACTGGAGAGAGTCCAGCATAACGCTATGAAAATGATTAGAGGGCTGGAGCATTTCTCTTATGAGGAAAGGCTGCAAGAGCTGGGCCTATTTAGCCTGGAGAAGAGAAGACTGAGAGGGGATCTTATCAATGTCTACAAATACCTTGGGGGAGAGTGTCAAGAGAATGGGGCCAGACTCTTTTCAGTCATGCCCAGTGACAGGACAAGAGGCAACGGTCACAAAATGAACCACAGGAAGTTCTGCCTGAATATGAGGAAAAACTTCTTTACTGTGAGAGTGACAGAGCAGTGGAACAGGTTACCTAGAGAGGTTGTGGAGTCTCCTTCTCTACAGATATTCAAAACCTGCCTGGACATGATCCTGTGCAATGTGCTCTAGGTGACCCTGCTTGAGACGGGAGTTTGGACTAGATGCTCTCTAGAGATCCCATCCAATCTCAACCATTCTGTGATTCTATGAGATGGGATATTGATAGAATATTTTTGCTCATCTAACTCCTGGTCCAGGTATTAGGAAACTAGAATTCTTATGTGGTCAATGAAAAATGATTAACATTTAATTTAGATGTGCTCGGTTGCTCTCTATATGCCCTGATGACAATATAAATAGTATTCAATTAAAGCTTCTAAGGTAAGTTAGATGGTATGAGTGTCTGCTGCTGTGATTTGAGAGTGTATTTTGATGTTGATATCTGTGGGAATACTTTAACAGTCATTGGACAGTTTTGAAAAAAAGCCTAAAAAGACATAACTTGAGAATTCTCTTCTGCTTTTTCAGGGTGAATGTAGAATATGTTATTCTTGTGTTTTGACATGGTTACGATACAGGAAAAACTCTCTTACCCTGACTCAGGCTCTCCTGAAATGCAAAAGGAGAAGCAGTAGCTTTGGGAAGAGGGCACCTTGTGACACAGGCAATCAAGCAGGCTCCAGGATAAGAAATCCCTTCACCTAGTTTTATCTTGCTGTAATGTAAAAGACAGCAGATGTGTCACCTTGCCTCTCTATAGTTAACTAGGAGAAACAGGCACTTCTGACCTGTTTTAAATGTCTGTGTTATGATGACATGATAGGAAATGTGTGCCTATAGGTTGTGAAGGAATTGCTCTGAGACCTCAGGCATATCACTTCATTTTTCCATATCCCAGCTTTAAAATGGATATATTACTTCTTTTTTTTCCCCATGTTTTCTTCTCTTATGTATGCAGATTGTAATTTTTTGGAATGGGGGCTGCTTATTGATTTATTTTTCCAGTATTTAAAACAAGGGTTCTCTGCAATGTAAAGATAAAAGACCTTCCATTTTATTGCATAGTTAAAATAGTTTTGAACTCCATAAACTGTTGTTGACTCAACAGCAGGATTACACTTTCATGTTTTGCTTTCAAAGTATCTTTTCCAATTACCAACTATGAAGATGCCTTACGATATGATTTTAAAATGAAAGATGTTGAATATAAACCAGATGAGAGAACTATTTATATCTTTAAAAAGAGCTATATGTATAACCAGATGTATAAAAATGTCAAACACCATGTTCCAGTGCTGAATATAATTAAATATGTGGTTATAATTGTAATTCTGAAGTGATGCCTTTAATTAGAAGTTGATGCTCTGAAGTAATTTCTTAAGTCAGTATAGTGCTCAACTGAAGGCTTATTCTGCTAGACAAAACCTTTACTCAACATTCATCATTCAAAGAAGTTGTAAACGAAGCAGATGATAGGTTTCTCATCTGCCCCATTTCTATTAGATAGAATGAGGAGACACTTTTGTAAATCGTTCCACAAAAGCAACCTAATTAAAGGGTAGATATTTTCACAGAAGTTGGAATTATGCAGTTCAAAGGATTTTTGTTACTGTTTTTCTGAGGTGAAGTAACTAGTCTTGAAAAAACATATTTTCAGTCTGCGATCTTCAGGTCTAGGGGCTGGGCTGACAACACAATCCGTTACTTTTTTTTTTTTTTTTTTTTTTTTGGAGATGCGTGGTGTCGTACAAAAAGAATAGATACAATAAGAAAAAAAATGAACATGGTTTTACAGCCTAGTGTACAGGGTTATACATGCCTGGATGGATGGGCAGACTTTGAATTACTTATTTTCAGGGTTTTTCCTCCTTTTTACATAAAATAAACATTGGATTGTTGGACCCCAAAGAAAATAAAATATTTATATATAAGATTTCCACCTGTGTCCTTTAACTACTAAGCAACGAAATCACTTCTTCACTCCCTTATCAAGGCTGCCTACATGATATTTATGGTACTGTCCTAAAATTCCCTTAGGCTAAGGAAAGGAGCATGTCTTCAGAATGGTAGATGAACTCTCAGTTAACATAAAAGCTGGATAATGATACCACCTCCAATATCACCTCCAATATCACATGTCTGCTGAAGGCTGTCAAACAAGACAAGAGAACATTTGGCTTTGCCTGTCTACGGAGAGATTCCTCATTTTGCATGAATGAGACATCCCCCTCAGGTCCTCCCTGGTGCCTAAGTGCTAGAGAGAAGCATGATTTCACAAGCAAATATGCATTTAGCATTCATACTGAGAGGTTTTACGTGGCTCACTGTTCAGAGTGTGCATTATTAGACAACCTTTCTGGTTTGTCTGACTTTTTATGGCCTGTAGAAGGCAGAGAGCTGCACTTCAGAGATGTGGAATCCAACACCCACGTACCTAAAACGTGCAATTGCACACTTTGACCATCTGAATCTTTTTCTGTGTATGACCTCCAAGTCACTGCCTGGACTAAGCACTCTTGTAAAGAAGTATTAACTGAAGAGGAGAGGTTAAGGTCCTTGTTCAAGGACAAAGAACAAATTTATGACAGAGCTGGGGAAGGAACACTTTTGTCCTAGATTCCAGCCACCAACTATGACTTACTATTTCTTTTGCCTGATTATTCATTGTGCATTTATTTATTAGCTGCTTGCCAGAAGAATGTCAGCTGATAAGTTAAATATGTGAAAAGATTGAATATCTACCCAGACATTTGGGTATGTTCCTACATACCCAGAAGAAAACAGTATACTCAGAACATCTGCAGCTCTCATTTAAAGGGAGAGCAGTTAAGAGGGTGATGGAGGTGGTGCCAACTTCCTAAAGCTTTTTGATATATAGCTATACAATTCCTCTAGTTGTTTCTCTGTCAGTTTAAAACCCCATAATCTGCATCTTTATTCTCCAAGTTTTTCTTCTTTACATGAATGTTCCCTTGTTTATAATCTATGTGATTACATAGAGGAGAATAAGCCTGCTACCTCAGGTTGTCAAGTAACTGGAGAGGGAAGACGGTTTGTTTTCCAGGGATGGTAGGAAGGATCAAAGTTCTTGTGTGAAAGAATCATTTGTAGGAATTTATTTGTGCATATTTAAAGGAAAAACAGTTATCAAATGTGAATGGTAAGAAGGAAAATGAAACATATCCAAGAAACTTACTTAAGGTAAGAAAGATCTTTGTCTTTCCCCCTGTAGCTTTGAACCCTTCAATCAAGTTAGAGATGAACTCTGTCGTCTTCAACTATGCTTTTAAATGTATGCATATGGATAGTCCCACCAAAATCTATGCCTTTAACATCTGGATGTGTCATTTGTTGTGTTGTAATCTACCAGAACTTTAGTAAAGAGAAATAGTAACATCTTCCACATCTAAGGAAATAACAAGAGAAAAAGATGAATCTACCATGAACAGTATCTCTATTTAAGATCAACCACATGATTTCACTATTTTTTTACTGTTACATGACTGTGATATAAAAACGAAAACTGTTAGCATAGGTGAGTTGTAACTGGATTTTTTTTTATATTATATTTATGCGTATAGAATATTTTTAGTTTATTTAAAAACTTCATTATTACACTTATATACATTTAACATACAATTTTTCATAATGACTAAAAGCATTATTAGACATACTGGAACAACAACAACCAACTGTACTGGCATAGGTACTTTTCTCTGGAACCACTCATATCTGGAACCTGTCCTTTCTGCGACTGCTGCTTTTTGCTGACCTTCCTGTTGAAGAACCTGGGGAAATGCATGCTGTGCAATGGAGAAGCTGAATCAAATGTGATACTGCCTTTTAGAAGCATTCTGTACCCTAGGGTACACTTTCTTATATTTGCAAATTTTACAGCTACTATAATTTTAAACTGAAGCCCAGATCTTCACCAGGTCATGTTATCCTCTGTAACTTTCCTTGCCAAAAAAAGAGCACTTACCCACCTACTGTGGCTAAATAGGGTCATTGCTTCCACAGACACATACACAGACAGTAGAACCTAAAGCAGCAGCCTTCGTGCTCTTATGCTGAAGTACATCATGCTAGATTTAGGTTTCAGTTCTCTTAGAAACGAGAACTGAGATTCTCCTGAGCATACAGACTATTTTTATAAATAGCCCAAGATACTGAAAGGAATGTAACAGCACAAGAATTCATAACAAAAGCTGCCTTTTTATTTTTGTCCTTGGGATAGAAAGGGAAAGATCCTGAGGAAAGGGCTTGAACCAGATTTGTTGGCAGTCCAGAGCACTTGGCCAGTGTTCTCACTGGAAACTAGAAGAGTTGATTTACATGCTCCTTTCCTTAGGTTTTGGAGGATCTCAAGGTAGCCCATGCCAGAATCAAGAGAACACTCAGCTACAAAGCTGGTGGATGTGCCTGTCTCTTCTGTCTAGCTGTCTGCCCTCATGAAAATGCCGCATGACTGATGTCAACATTGCATTTCTTGAAAAGCCACATGATGACTAAGGGCTTGGAGCATCTGTCATATGAGGAGAGGCTGAGTGACCTGGGACTGTTCAGCCTGGAGAAGAGGAGGCTCAGGGGGGATCTTATCAATGTGTATGAATATCTGATAGGAGGGTGTAAAGAAGATGGAACCAGACCCTTAGTGATATCCAGTGAGAGGGCAAGAGGCAATGCACACAACCTGAAGTACAGGCAATTCTGTTTAAACAAAAGAAAAAAAATTTACTGTGATGGTGGTGAAACACTGGAACAGGCTGCCCAGAGATGTTGCGGAGTCTCCATCTTGGAGATATTCAAAACCCAACTGGACACAACTCTAAGCAATCTGATCTACCTCTCCCTACTTTGAACGGTGGAGTTGGACTAGATGATCTCCAAAGGTCCCTTTGAATCTCATCCATTCTGTGATTCTGTTCTGGCTTCTACAAGGGGAGATTGGATTTTAGGCAATCTCAACTCAGCCTCAGGTGATGATTGAATAATTCAGCATGAACATGTGAAAATCAAACATGAAAAGCATTTTGGACTTCAGACTCATCCTGGAAAGTATGGACAGAGTCTATGGCAACACACTGTGTTTTATCAAAAACATGCAGTAAGCCAGCTGGAAGCAGATAGGAAACTAATCCTCTTCAAGTACTTTCAGTTCCATAGTAACTATATATATGTATGTATGTGTGTATATATATATATATATATATACATATATTGCTAAGAGACATGTGGTAATGAGGCTGACTGTCTTTTTTCATCGTTGTTTTCTAATTCTTATAAAACATTACAGTTGTAAGCTGTGCAGAAGGCATGTCTCCCCATTGTACAGATAAGGTCTTCTACTAAAAGTCTGAAAATCACATTGAAATTCACACTAGCCAATGGGGTTCTATAAAGATAGAAGACCCATACTGTTAAATGAAACAGGCCAGGGGCTAAGAGCAAGTACCCATGTGGCTACACTATCAACCATCAATAATAGGTGGCCTCACCCACTCTGCTCGTTCAGAGCATGGTGCTATCCTTTAAATCCTGTCCAAGGAAAAGCATTATTTGGCTCAGGCCAAAATTTTCCCCAAGCGCACAGTAACAGTTAAACAATCTAGATGCTCATGGGTTTGATGCCCTTGCCTGGGTTTTGGTGCTATTTGGATTACTAAGGCAAACTTAAGGAGATCCCTTTTTCAGATCAGTTCCAAGATGAATGCCAAAGAAGATACATTCTCGATAGTATTCCATTATAAAAAATGTTTGGACTGTTAAATATTAACAAGATGAAAAAAAGTTATAATTAAAATAAAACCTTCCTAGTACTAGAAAAATTCCTTGCAAAACATCATTGTGAGCTGTATGAAATTTACTGCTCTCTGGACTTATACTGGGATGTTTCACAACACAACTTGGTAGTGCTCCATTAAGGTCATTGGATTGGCATTAGTTTAAACCAGCTGAGGATCTACTCCTTTGTATGTGTATGAATGCAAAATGATCTTTAGAAGGAAACAGTAATTAAGTGAAAGGGATTTCATCATAAGAAGGCATTTGAAAAGGTTTCTTAGGGTTTGGGATGTTTTAGAAGGAGTTTCTTTTTTTGATTTGTTTTCCCCTGAGGAGTTTTCCTAGTTCATTTCTAGAGCTTAGGCACTTTTATCAAGCAATTTCTTTGTATTACATTTATTTATAATTCTTTTACATTGTACATATTTAATTATACATGATTAAGTCTTTATTGATTTGACATAAACCAACAGCTGCATTTCACTATGGAAGTCAACTGAAAAAATACATGCTGTCTACTAAATATGGACAATACACTTGAGACTGCAGATGACATGTATTAACTCCCTTATCATTTTTGTACCTCTTCAAGCACAGTGTCAATTATATATGCACACTCAAAACCAGAGCTTGTACTTGATAGGCTGCGTTTAAAGTATTTGCAGTACAATGAACTATAAACAACCAGCTTCATTTTAAATAGGGTTTTGTATTAGGAAAAATCTTTGATGTGGAAATTATTTTTCATTTGAAATTCATCCTCTTAGCATGATTGGCTTGGCTTTTGGAAGCAATATTTTTGTCCTTTATTTGGCAAATTAATTCACTGGAATTCAGACACAGAAAAGTAACCACCTCTGAACAGCCCCATGTTTTATTGAAATGGGGGTCTTAACATGCTCCAGAGCTGCAGATAGACCAGGAGTCTTGCCAAAACTACCACACCTCAGGTGCAGGTCTGACTCTGCTCTCTGCTCCTGCTGGGGTTGGAGGCAGGGCTGATCTAGATGCCTTTAAGGAAGGAAACAATAAATAATAGGACAATTGGATCAGAGTGACCTGGAGTAAGGGAAAGCTGAGGTCACCGTCAGATGTGAGAGTGGACCCAAGCTGCAGGAGCGTTATGATATTCTGTGAATAAGTCAATTATTTATTGGGAAACTGCAAGCATGGGACAGATCTGTGAGAAAGTAGTTAGTCCTTGAGTGAAATAATCCCCTATGCAAAGAACAATGGCAGAAACAGAATCTCTGAGATCAGAGTTTCAGAAGTATATATTAAACTACCTTAGTAGTTTGGTGTTTACCAGACAAGTAGAAGATCTGGATGTCTCACAATAGATGAGTCTAGGCAGATGTGAAAAGCCTTTATTTATATATATAAACAAAAAGATAATTAGAAATCTTGAAATACCTGACAGAAGTACTGAGCACTGCTTTCAACCCACACACTTCAGAAAATCTGGCACCATAAAACTGTCCACATTTGCTCTCACAGTTTGTTGGGAATCCATCCACTGATTCACACGGTCATAGATTAAGCCCTGATTAGGCCATATTTACCCTGATTATATGTAATCACAAAATAAATTTGATTCATAGTATAAATTTTGCACATTTTGATGTTTGAAATGCATATCTAGGCATTTGGACAGCACATGATTAATGCATCACCTAACAGCTTCTTAAACCTTGGCCTCTGCAAAGGTTTGAAATTTCACTCATTTACTTCAGGCTGAATTTTGGATGCCCTGTTTTCATTTTTAAACTTGCCAAAATATAATTGAACATATTAATTCTTCTTCTAGAAGATTGTTTGCAAATATTCTCCTTTTTTTCCAATTATGTTCATTCTTTCTAACAGCAAACACACCAACATTTCAAGGTAAGCTAAAGAGGATGCCTGCACAGTGCAACAAGAGGAAAATAACAGTAAGAAAATTGCTTTACTTGTGGAAGGGTTTTAAGCTATTAAACCAAACATCACTTATCACTGTGGAAACAGTAAAATAAGTAGTCCTTCCTCCTCCATACTCCTCTTGTCCCACCCCCATTCACAGAAAGAATCTTCTCATTCAGACCCTGTACCTGAATACTCCAGCTAATGGAATAATTAGTTTCATAGGCATTGCTGATTAAGTTAAATACTTATAAATATTTATAACACTTTGCATAATATCCTGAGATTAAAAAAAGAGAAAATTAATGGTGAACTCCTTTCTATAAGTTCAGTTGTTTTACATGATCCAACTACTAATAGGAAAGTTTAAATGTAGCTGTCATGGTAACAAGGCAACATAAATTTTATCAACTACAACTACTACATTAGAATAATGGAGCTATTTTCACAGCCTTTGATTTTCTTTTTCAGGTTGTCCTTCCATCACATCTCATGCTGCCAAGATGAAAGATATGTAGTGTCTGCTTTTTTTTTTTTTTTTTTTTTTTTTTTTCCCTCAAGCTTTCTGAGAGGTTTAGAGACAAAATCAGAGCATTCCATTCAGACACCTGATGAAGGTATCACAGCTCCAAACCCAGCTCTCCAGTTGAATGATAATGGGAGCTCACCAAGGTGCTAAGACTTCCAATGTAATCTGTGTTCAACACCTCTGAAGGGTGATGCTAAGCCTCTGCTTACTGAGTAGGGAGCCAACTGCACAGTGGGAAATGCTAAGCGGACGCATATATTTGAGCTCTCACCCCTCTTGAGGACACAGATCTGTACATATGAAGCTGGATTCATCCCCACTAACTGCAGGTACTTAGCTGGAGGAGCAAATTTAAAAGCCAAGTCAGTCCAGGCTCCTTAGAGAGTCAAGGGAGAAGAAAGTACTTACAAAGAGTAAATTCAGACCTTGTGTGTGCTGAGTCACATGTAGAGGTGGTTTCTCATCAATAACTGTACAGAGCTCTTGGGGCATTTGACTCCTAACTTGGGCATTTCAGTTAGGTGCCTAGGGTTAGATGGAAGAACTCCAGAACACATGGGCTTCCCCAGAGAGCAGCCGCCTAAATCATGAGTGTATTTTTTTTTTAACCAGAAGACTTTTAAGTGAGGCATATTATAAGAATAGTAATAGCAATAGAGATAGAGGAAGAAGCTGGAATCCATAGATGAGTGGTTAAGGAATGCAAATAGGAGAAAAAATCTTGTGTCCTTCCTTCTTGGAGTATCTCTGGCTATCAGCTGTAAAACAAAAGAAGAGTCCCTGCTGCAGTTCTGCTCCCTCTTAGATCTACGCCTTTACGAGTAGGTGACATTCAAGTTGTCTGTTGTCTGCTGTCATTTCATCTTCAAAACACATGTCTAACTGCACTCTGCACAGTCACTCTAATTTACTTGCCATCTTGAACCTTCTGCTTCAATCCAAGTTCAGTCCAAGGGGCTCTCTCAGCCTGAGAAGAGAGGCTGAGAGATTTGCCCTAAAAGCAGTTGTTCTTTTTTTCCAGCAAAGAGAGTAAAATGCTGAGACCCTAAACACCGAGCTGGCTGGACCTTGCACCCATTGTTTTGGTCACTGTATGCAGACAGGGATTGCTGAGAGGACATTGGGATGTCTAAGGACTGAATCACCTGTGAGTGCTAAATCACTTGAAAGGGAAAAGGGTTACAGCCTGGGGTGGTGGCTGGCTCTTCTACAGTGATATGGGGCCACCCAGGGAAGGACAGCTTCCAAGCTGTCCTCCAACATGGCCTGTCTTCTTAGGTGTCACAGGTGAACTTGATGGTACTGTGTTGCTGCAGACTTCCAAGTCCTGGATCTCCATTGGCTACAGAAGCCAAAGGAGTTAAAGTAGGCCTGTCTGAACCTGAGTGAAGAACTAGTCAAGATTATCAAGAAATATATGACTGGGTGACATGAACCACATCACTGAAGCAGCCCTGGAAAAACGTTAACCTCTGTTAAGGATTTTTTTTTTCCAAGACCACACATTGAGTGAGCTGAGCATTGCCAGGAGCCATTTCATTTTTCTTCTGCTTGTCAGACATAATGTCAACTCTATGAAGAAGGAAGAAATAAGAAAGAGTGTTGAAAAGAAACATCAAACTTTAATACTCATCAACAGGGTTAAAGTGTTTTAGAAAAAATAAAAAATAAATATTTTTATGAATTTAGTATATGTGAGGCGTTCTTAAGAGTGCGTGTATATATGTATATGTATATTCATTATATTCATACACACACACACACGTACACACACACAGTTATCAGCAGATGTGTTTATTTTGGCTGTAGTATTTTTTTGGCATGTGCATGAAAAGGACACATCCATGAGGAATTCTGCCTAAGTGGAACTTTGTTTTTAACCTTTATTGACCTACCAAGTTAATCAGCTCAAAGCTTCAGAGCCAGGTTCTGATCTCACTCATGTAAATGTAACTCCTGCAAAGTTAGATTATGTAGTGTGATCTGTGAACACCAGTTCTCCATGCAGCTTTGAGGTTATATAAATTTCTTGTAAAAGGTCTTTTTAGGAAAAAAGAAAAAAGTCATAGATGCTATATAGCAACTCACATATGTGAAATTTCTAGAAGTGTCTGTAACTACATTGGAAAATATTTGGTAGGCACAGGATGAAAATTGTTTGAAATTATTGTGATATAAAAACAATTATGGATGTATATGATGGGATAGAGAGCAGGATTTAGATTACAGGGAATCTGAAAAAAGGATTGGATTCTTAGAACACAAGAGGCTTGCCAGGAGCTTCTCTAACTGACATATACTTGCAGTCAACAGTTTTTAGTCAAAAAGCCTTAAGAAATGCTAAATATAACAAACAAATCACACTGGCCAAAAGATTGTTGTGAAAGACTGCTGTCATTCTGGAAAATTAATCGTTTCTTCTTTCTCCTTTATATTCTCAGCTTCTCGATGAGTTGACTCTTTTGTTCTGGAATTGTTGGGGTCTTCTAGATTCCTGTAATTAGTGAGTTCCCAAACTATGCTCCATATTACATCTGTGACAATCAGTCTACTTCACAGGGGTAAATACAAACACTTAAACAAGATGCGTGTATAAAAACCGTTAGACAGAATTATGGTCTCATGGGTTTATAAAAGCTGCTACATCACAAATAAAATTCTATGCACTATATCTCTATCTCATGTTTGCTCTTGGTATTAAACTACTCTGCACTGAAAATTGAAAAGATCCCTTTAGATTCAACTTTTCAGAGGTTCTGCAACAATACAGTTCTAAAGAATTTGGATAAGAAACAAGTAGTAGTAACTAGGGAGCGCAACAGTAAAAAGTCAGAAAGAGGGGTTATCTGTTCTCCCTTCTCCTTTGCAACACTGTTTGGATCAGCTATGTAGCAGAGTGGAAAATCGTCTCAAAGTGAGCCTCTTTTCTCGTACAAGTACCAAGGAAAATAATCAAGATGTATAAAGGTGTGGAAGTTGATGCATCCAACAAGTATCACCAACATCAATCAGTGGCTAGCTGCACACCTGGACACTCGTGTGGTGTGCTTTGGAGTTCACCAGCTCTTTGCTGCATGTAGCAGTACTTTTGTGGATAAATTAGTAATTCTCTTGAATGAGCCAAGGCATCCAAGTGAGCTGCTGGAAAGAAGCCACATGGGAACCCGGATCTAGTTGAAAAGAAGCAAAAATCAGTTTCATGGCAACTACTAAGTCCAGTTATTCCCTGTAGCATGCTGAGAGAGAGAGATGTAATGAAATGTAGGCAATATGAGGGTGGAGATTACTGCAGGACTTCTACTGATCGCAGGAAAAAAGCAGCAGACATGCTGCAAGCCAGTGACATCGGGGAGTGCACACATGCACGCTCACACACACGCACGTGTGCACATAACCTGAGCGGCAGCGTTCGGAGACAGTAAAGCTTGAATTTCTTATCTGTTTAGCTCCCGTCACAGCACTGGTCAGGACGGTATGTTCACATAACAGTAAACCCAGCTTGGCTTTCCTGGAAGGTCATAGGAGGGCCATAATTATCTCATTAAGCAAATTGTTTCACTATCTGATCAGACTTTGAGTTCAGTATTTCCATTACCTCCTTTCATATCTAAATGGAAAGGGCAAAATTATCAGCTGGTTTCAATCAGGCAAATGCTACTACCACAGCCAGAAAACTACACAGACTTACAAATAAATTAGTCCTGCCTATTCACTTCATTCTTTCTTTATATTTTTGCTGCCTTGCTTTTTATTTCATTGACAATCTTTATGTTTCCCTCTTTAATGTAGGAAAGGAATTGGAAAGATATATATTCATACTGTGGTTATATAAAATATACTTTATCAGAAGGAGAAAAGCATGCTTAGAAGAGGAGAAAGCATCTAGGAGTAAAGTAAGCATGAGGATCTGGATTTATGCATTCATTTGTATCGTATGTTAGGATAAAAGGCTTTGATTTCCACCTTTACTTTATACTGCTCGGGAGGCTGGGTACTACTTGACTAAACTTTGTGACTCAAAGCTCTTTTTTTTTTTTTTTTTTTTTTTTACCCTTCAGATAATAAGTTGGAGCTTGATTTAGAGATAAATTAAAGACCTTCTCTGATTTTGATGAATGTCAGTACCTCCAGAGGATTTATACTGCAGCTGGTGTTCATTAGTTTCCTAGCCACTTAGTGGTATGCCAGGAAATGTGGGAACATGGGTACTCATAGGAGAGATGACATCAGCCCAATGTTCTTGTGAGATCCCCACATGGTAAATGATTCTCCTGTGCAAGTTATTCTGGTTTTAGGGCTAGTTTATGCAATGAACGTGACAGAAGGAACAAGAAACAAAAATAAAATATAATACTTTTGGACTGAAGCCAACAAATAAAGAAAGGAACTGTCTTTAAAAAATGTTGTTTACCTTGTGCTCTCATAATAAACTAAATATATAGAAACTTACATTCTACTGTGATCTGAAGAAACACCTCCAGCACAATTCCCTTGTATTCCCATGTCCTTAGTTCTTGCAAAGAGCTAGATTCCACCAGCTTTTGTCCCCAAGTGTCCAGGCTGAGAGGCCAATCAACAGTTTTAATTGCTAAATGAGTATATTATAGGGGACATACTAGTCGCAGCCACAAGCTTCACAGATAGGTGGGGTTACATCCAGTAGAGTGTTTAGGTGACTAACTCCTGCTGTTGGGAAGCTCTGATTAGGGCTTTCTTATAGGCCTTTTACTGTAGATTTGGGTTCAGATGGCATGATACACAAGCCTAGGAAAACAACAATTTTGCCCCTATCTTACAGCTCTGAAGCTGAGGCAGAGGAAATGGCTGTGATAGATCAAACCAAAGGGTCATTCATTCCGGTACCTTGTTTTTCACAATGTCTAGTAAGACAATTCAAGACCAACACACTTGCAATTATGTATCTGAATACAAGGGAACTCAATCTGTAGGTCCTAGACTATCTGCCTGGTGTTGGCAGACATGAAACAGGACCTTTGGAGACCCATGCCCTCGTGAAGGAACAGCTGGAAGACAGCTTATTCCTAGGATACCTAAGACAGCGTTAAGCTGAGTGCAGATGTCTGATTTGCACCCTCCAGGGTTTATGGAGTTAGTTGGCTCACCCAGTAAAAGCATCTGTGCCGTGGTGAGCTGAAGCCCCTCCACGTTCCAGTGACTGTATTGACTGGATCTGCACTGAGTATAATGGAAGCTTATTAGACACATAAAACTCTAGTGTCTTAATTTACAAGCCTAGTACCATTCTGAAAAATATTTAGGAAGTAATTAAAAAAAACATTTATATCCAGGGATGTATCTTCACCCACTTGACATCCTCAGTAAACCTCACAGATTTCAGCAATCTGTAGATTAGGCTTTTTCTGAGACAGATGTTAAATGCAAATAATCATGTTTAATAGGCCTTGAAGGACCTTTCTTCCCTGTATTTTGCTAATCTCTTCTTTAAATCCTTTCATATTTTTGGCCTCTACACCATTCTATGTAATTAGTTCTACAGTGTAACTTAATTTTAGTTTATTTAAAACTTCCTGCCTGATAATGTCTTTGGGCACCCCTAGTCCCTTTAAGTGAAAAAAAAAAAAAAAAAAAAAAAAAAAAAGTTCCATATTCACTTTTTTCATATCATTCATGGTTTTATAAAGTTCTCCTTCAAGTCTTTTTTTCCAGGCTGAGTAGTCTTGATCTATTTAATTTCTCCTCTTTGGAAGCAAGTACATACCTCCAGTCATCTCATTGCACTTCTGTATATCTCATAGTGACCACCCGAACAAACGAATAATCTCATTGTGGTGAAAATATACGATGCTCAAACCAGGCGTATAGTGTTGTTTGAACTCCTGCAGCACACTTTTGAGAGACTTAACTCTTCAGCTGTGTTTTAGGTAGAAAAATCTTTGCCAGCTTACTGAAGACCATGAACTCATGTAGGAGCTAGATGCCTACCAGTCAGCCACTGCGGACGAGTCTTTTTCTGTTCCTCCCTAAACTGCTGATTGAGATCATGCAGAAAACTGAGCACAGGTCCTGCAAGTTCTCACTGCTTCTCTAACAGCATAGCCATGGTTATAATCTCTTTCTATTCATAGTGTTTGAAAAAAACAAAAACAGACAAAAAAGCAGACTATAAACTGTACACAAGCTCCTGGAGAGGCCATTGAAAGAGTATGAAAAAAGGAGTTAAGGAAAATCTAACACTGGCTCCGTTGGCCGGGAGAGCTGCTTATTGAGCCAGAGAATCTCAGAGCATGTGTATCCATGAAATGAAAGCAAGAAGTGAATAATCAATTAGGTGCTTTATCAGCACTATGTTCAATTAAATTTCAATTAAAAAGAAAAATAATGTAGCAGTCATTATCTAGGCAGTAGCCAGGGCCTCAGAAAAAAAAGTCAAGATATTCTTGTCAAATTGCAAAGAGGGTAGATAAGAGTGAAATTCTCTGGCCAGGATACTCTTCGGGAGGCCACTGAAGACATTCACACTGGACTCTCTACCCTAGCCGTGGAAACACTTCCAATTGCTTATTGACCAAAGCTAACATCTCCCTTTTGAAAGATAATTCGATAAAACATTTTTGAATAGAAAGGTAGATAATATAAAGCAAAAATGAGAAATTATAAAAAAGTGATTGCAATACAAGTAAAACCCTGTCCTTATCATACCAGAGATGTAATTCTTTCTGTGTGAAAATTATTTTGAAGATGACAGCTTGATAGCAAGAGCTATCAGTCCAACACTGTTCCTCCTCAGGGATTTTTATGAGCTTTAAATAACCAATTTTGTTTGGTGGGCTACAAGAAAAAGTCACTGGATCAGTGATATTGCTTATATTTGATTCAGGATTAGAATCAACAAATTCCTGAATCCTAGTCTCAGATAATAGAAATGTACTTGCCAAGGTAAAATGACATTCTATGCAAATGCTATTTTGGCTAACATTGCTTTCTTGAGGAAAGTAGTAATCCCACCAAGAGCAGCAGTAGCATGAATCTGATTTCAGTTTATTAGAGTGATAAACAGCTTAGGGATATGCGGGGATATTATATTATATTATGCGTAAAAAACAAAACAGAAAGAAAAAAGATGTTCCAATTTCTGGAGATGTGTGAAACAGAAATAAAACAGATTTTTGTCTCAGTCACCTAAATGGAGTCTGTTTGGTTTTCTTTTGGCTAGCACAGTTCTTGGGCTATGGCAGATTCAGACTCCTCAGATCCCTGTGTTTGAAATACCACAACTGGTGGTAGTCCTTGTAGGGCCACAAACTGAACCCTTCTTTCTCAATTGTAGCATAGTTTAAAATCTATTTCACTTCACTTGTGCAAACTGATCTTGTATAGAAATGTGTTGAGAAGCAAAGCTGAGTGAAGTATGTTTTTCACATGAATAGCAGCATGCTGTTATTCCTGTATTTAGAACCATGACCATACACACTAAAAAAAAAAAAAAAAAAAATGCTCTAAGTAACATGTGTTTTTCTGGACTATGATGCTTTCTGAATTGTTCTCCTGCTGAGAGCTGGAAGGATGCCACAGTTACTTGGAGTGTTTTTATGTTATTTTTTTCTTGCATCTCCTTGTGTACCTTTATCAGATACGTTTTTCTCTCTGTTTTTCTTGTTCTTACCTTTCACAGTTGTCACTAGCTTTTTTTTTTTTTTTTTTTTTTTTTTTTTTACTTGCAGAGGGTCATGTCTCTCCCCAGCTGTGTTTTCTGCTCTTTCATCACTTTCGTGTGTGATTACAATCCAGCGATGCCTTTGGCATATTGTTCTTTGTCATCCGACTAGGACGTATTAGAGGCTGTTGAATATACAGAATTTAAGCCCAGCATTACTGAGTGCTGTGATATGTGCCATTCCTCTGTTCCAGTGATGGTTGGATCATCAAAGGATGGCGGATGATTATTATGGGCTTATGCTTTATATTCTCTACACGAATCCGGCCCTTTTTTTATGGCTGCAGGTAACATCTACAGGCTACCTACTGATGCCTCACTGCCAAGTTTGATATATATTCCTTTTCCTTTTTATTCAGGATGCGAGGAGCACTTTGTCTCATTGAAGTTACAGAAGTAAATCCAGACAGATTCACATGGCTTTAGGCATAGCGGCTTCCATTGCCATGAGGAGCAACATTATTTTAAAACAGGCACAACAGGCTAGAGAAGTGATTTGGCATCTCATCAGAAAGACAAGTGACCAGCAACACCACGGAGCAGGTGCCCCACTTGGTGATCACACCTATTTATTACATGCCTTCTGCCCTCCTTGGAGCGGCTCTGCCCCTGTTCAGAACAGTGAGATTTTTCCATAAGGATAACTGTCCTGGATCAGATCAACTATTCATTTAGCTCAGGATCCTACTTTGACCACAGCCTTACTGGATGCCTAAGGAGACTGAAATAGAGCAAGTGTAGTAACACTTTACCGGAATATGCTTCGGAGATCTGCATATGAGGGATTTCTTGAATCAGAAGAAATGTCTCTGTACTGCAGAATCTGTGATAGATTTTTCTTTCATAATTTTCTCTTCTTAAATCTATGTGGCTTTTCCACATCCCCAAAATTCTATGGGTGAGGAATTCCACAGGATGAACAGAACATCATCTCGTTTCCTTTGGTTTTTTGGGCCACTAGGTTTCTCTTTTTGTTATATGATCCTCCCTTGGTGTACGGGGAAAAACAGTGGACAGTTATTACGTACTTGTTTTCATTTATTCTTCTTTCATTTATTGACAAAATAGACTGACTCTCAGAAGTGATATACAGACGCATCTATGTAGAACATAGCAGCTATGTAGCTCTTTCTCCATCTTTGTGGACATTCCTTTCAACAAATGTATAATTTTTGAGTCTCAAGTGCCACAGAATAAATGGTATTTTGAAAGCAGCTGGTACATTGCAAGTGGTTATAAAAGTTTTGTATTTCTTCCAAAGATGTATTTTCTGCAACAGATGCAACAGCAAGAACACTTTCATTTTTCATCAATTATAACTCCAATTGGAGAATCAGGCTTATGTTGTTTTAATTGCCTAAATAGCACTAGTCTGTGTCAAATGGTCAGTCAGGCACAATTAAATATATATCAGTGAATTAACAAACACTTGGAAATAATGGAGAGAGAGATAAATCTGAACATGGGGATGTTCACAGAACTCAACTGAGAAGAAAGAGGCTGAACTTGTGATATGTAGGGGAAGGAAAAGAAGAGCAAGAGAGAGAAAAGGGAATGAAACCTGGAAAGCAAGTTTTGCAGATGTTCGGCTCTGCACAGTGGAGCGCCGGTACAAAACTCCAGCTCTGAACTTCCTCTGAACTTTGCTTCACCAGCTTGTCAAATGGATGTGGATTCCAACACAGTGGTTCAGGCTCCCTTCTGTTACTATTACCACCAGCATTTGGCACAGAAATATATAGCCCTCATCCAAAGATCCTGATGTTCTCTTCTGATGCCAGTTGCTCTGGACATTGCCCCTGCAGGGCAGGTGTGACAACACCCAATTTATAATCAGGCAGTTAATTGTGGCTTGCTTGACTTTGCTCAGCACGCCAACACAAGAGCTCAGAGTAGATCCCATAAACCTTGTTCGCTGTGGCTGTCTAGGAGCACATCCTCCTGTTGCTGCTACTCTGAAGAAGCAACGAGCACTGGGGAAGGCTGGCGGTGGACGTGTTTCATCTTTCTCTTAGTAATGCAAGGACTTGGGGATACTTCAGTACCTCTCATAACCACAACCCGACTTTGCCAGGGACCCAGTGAGCTCCTTGTTTTCTTGGCTCTAGCCCCATCTGTTGGAAACAACTCAAAAATATAAGTAATCCTTTTCTCATCCTTCAGAGGGTCTTTACTGTGCATCTATGGAAAACTAAATCATGCACAAGTGGGAGAGGCACAATAACTGGGTTTTCCCTGTGGCAGTAATTAGCTAATGACCAGAATTGCTTAGGTCTTCTCTACACCCTGTGGTCACTAGAGAGAGTATGTAATAAAATGTGACTGGCTCAGGCCTAAGGCAGACATCTGATACTGGAAAACAAATGGCAGAGACCAACTGGAATTATCTGTAAACTGTTTTTCTATATTTTTTCCTCTCTTTCCATATAAAAATATGTGTGCGGGGGTTATGCTCTTCATGGGGCAGAGGTATCCTTTTAAACTGACCTGATAACTGCTGCCGTTACAGAATGATTCCAGCCTCTGACCCTGAAAACATTTTTCGAGAATGACTTTCAGGAACACATGTTAGAAATTGGGAGATGCTCTAAAGGAGTAAGTGAGAGAAAAAGACTTCAGAAATTCAAAAAAGAATCATGATAGTACTATGATACCATGCTTCATTCACTTTCAATTTATTTTCATTTGTATCTTTTTTTCTGAAAGATTCCAAAAAATGACCAAAAGGATTGCGTGGTACTAATAGATGCTGAGTGCATTTTTGAAGGTCAGGTGGTTGTTTAGTTATTTAAATATGAGCTTAGAGATATAGCTTAATCTGATACAAACATACTTCAAGATCTTATTTTTGATTGTTCCTGTTTAAAATAATCATTTTGGGTGAGTGGCTACCACACGTAAGCTATTTACTCGTTCTATTTGTCTTGTGCCTCGTTTTTCTGCTCCCTCCATGGCTGACCCAGAAGCTCATGATGGCTAGCATCTAGTTATCTGATGGTGGACTACTACAGAGCTGAAAATATACTGTCATACCTTATGGAAAGGGAACACAGGAGAATAGAAATTGCCAATCGTGTATTAATTTGCTGCACACAGTTTGGTCAGGGGCAATGAAAGAACTTACAGCTAAAAAAGATTATCCTGCCAATATTCTTACCACCAGGGTGGGGAGAGATCTTCAGATATAAACCCAAACCAGTGCCCTCTTCCCACATACATGCAATTTAGTGCAGCTCAACTGCTACATCTATGTAGATCTGATGACTGGAAAGAAAGGCTTGTTCTCAGACAGAGGAATAAAGGATAAAAGATTGAGTGGGATAGACAACAATATCTAACTCCCTGCCACTGCTAGCATCTCTAATGTAGTATAATAAATGAAAGATGCTGAAACTGTGGTGTACACACCATCATAATCCATGAACCACTTGATAATGAAGGTCTCAGCTTGCGAAAAGAGGCCCAGAGAGTGTCTCTCAACATCCAGAAATTCAGCAGGAGCCTTTACCACACCATTTCCCTCTTCATCTTTCTTTCCTCCCCCGCACATACTGACCACAATCCATTACCTCAGACACTAGAACAAGCTTGATGCCTTGAGGACAAAAGTCTTTGAACCTCAAAGCCTACAGTTTGCCTCAGGAAGACAGAGTAAGCATAAAAATCCAAATGTATCATTAATGTCTTGGTCTTGATGTCCCTTTGGCTTTTGTGCTTCCAGCCAGCTGTAATAAATTGCTGAGCATAAAGCTGTTGAGGACCCAGGCTTGAGATAGTATATGCTTTGGGCATAGCCTTTCCTTCTCTAACATTTTGAAAGGTGAGCAACACAGCTCAGGCCTAAGCCTCAGCTCATAAGTAATCAGGCTACAGAAATATTGCTCATCTGGATAAATCATTCTTTTCCTCTGTGTGACTTAAAAAAAAAAGTGTATTTTATATATATACATATATATACACACACATATATATATATGTATGTATGTATGTATGTATATATAAAGTGGATTCTACAAAGCACTTTCTTTCTTCTGTGCTCTGGAATTTTTTTTTTTTTGACCTTACTGGTGAGCCCAGCTACCTAACATGCCAGCGCACAAGTACGTGTGCCCTGAGCAGCTGGGACTGTTCCAGTGACTGAAACGTGCCAAACTGCAGCCTTGGCTACCCCTGTGACAGGTACATTCCTTTCCTTTCTAGTCCTTAGTCTTTTCTCTCCACTTTTTTCCTATTGTTGATGCCTCATGGTTCAGTGGGAAAGTGAAAGTAAATATACACACAAGGTCTTTACCTTTAGGTAAATCTCTGTAGCATCAGTCTTGGTATTTCAAGATGATTACTTAACCCGGCATCTGTTGAAATCTGTGGCCACCTTTCCTTTAGATCAAGACCTAAATCCCCGTCCCTAAAAGGATCTTCAATACCTAATTTTAGAGGAAAGAAAAGAAAGAGGTGAGTCAAAGCACAGTAAAAGCTTTCGGCATTTTTTTTATTCTAAGGTCACATCAACCTGCCAGCAAAAGCCACGCTGGTCTCTGTATTGGCTTCAAGGAAGCCGTTACAGTAGTGGTAACACAATATTAGGAGTTCTGTCATGTCTGAGAGTTAAGCTGACACTGGACAAATCTGGAAAACATATCAAGCTTCAGGAAAAATAGCAATGGCAGGGGAATGATCTAAAAGCGTCCTTTCTCATGTCACATTCATAGAATCATAGAATCATAGAATGAGTAAGGTTGGAAGGGACCTCTGGAGATCATCTAGTCCAACCTCGCTGCTCAGCAGGGTCACCTAGAGCATGGTAGACAGGGCTGCATCCAGGCAGGCCTTGAATATCTCCAGAGAAGGAGACTCCACAACCTCTCTGGGCAACCTGATCCAGTGCTCTGTCACTCTCACAGGGAAGAAATTCCCCCTCACGTTCAGGTGGAACTTCCTGTGCTTCGATTTCTTAATAGCTTTGATGTTTTTTCAGCTGAAAAATGTGAAAAAATACTTCTTCTTTTGGTGTTAGTAAAAAGGTGCTTTAGCCTACCTGTTTCAGGCAGCTCTATCATGCCTATTGCCTCCATGAAACTGGAAATTCAGCTTGCAGTTGCAGATGTTTTCACTGTAGTGCTTGCTGCACGATGTCCTCAATGAAAAAAAAACAATTGAAAGGAAAGGAAAATGTTTCATGTTATAACAAAGATCACATGTAGTAAGAAATATATTCTTTAAAACACCAGGAGAGAAGATACCTGGCGGTGTTGCCCACCATCCAACCTCCAGTTCTGTTCAATATGCAAGGTCAACTCCCTTTACATCTGCTGAGATCTTCTGTAGATGCAAAGATCCACAAAAGTGATTTTGTTGGCAAGATCAGGAATTTGGGAATAATTCCTAAATAAACAACAGAACTGAAAAAAATAACTTGATATATATTCTATGGCTATGAGCAGATCACTGGTCAGCTTTGATTCAATACAGAAAATACATGCATTTGAGGACATTCTCTACATCCTTGGTATTATATACTGCAATATTATCCTTGCTCAAAATATAATAGGAATTTCCTAGTATTTTTCATTAAAACTTTAGATTCTAGAGTAGTGTTAATATAGAACATTCTCTGCCTTTCTTCTTTAACTGCATCTACGAATGAATAAATAAATAGATAAAGAGATAAATGACTTCTAGCCTTCAAAACTTCCAGGAAACGCTTAAAAACATGAACACTAAAGCTTGAAAAGTGCAGAAAATGTAAGAATATTTCTCACTTTCTATAAACTACTTTATAAATGTTTTCTTTCTATGTTTCTCACTATTTTTTTGTTTTAATACTACAATTCTTAAGCTAAGCCAGTCACTCTGAAACAGCTGAGATTGGCAGTATTAGGTATGGCCTCACCTAGTTTGAAAGTTCACCAACATCTCCAGGCTGTCACTTAGAATGTCAGCTCATTTAATATAATTTATGTAAAAGTAAGGTGTACAGTCAAGACTGTCATCTTAGTCCTTTTGGCAGTCCATGGAGAGAGGTCATCTCCCTTTCATCCCAGCTAATTTAGACTTTTAGTTCAGTTAGGGCGAGTGTCTTTGCAGATGCGTGCTGCTGTCCGTCGACTGTTGCCAGCGTTTGAACAAGCTGCTCACTCTACACACTTGCCTTTGTGTGCCTAATGCTAAGTGAGATGATTTCCAGCCACAGAGTATGACTACACTGAGGAATAATGTAAAGGTAATAAACGACTTTAAACAAATGGGTTTTATCAGTAACATTTTAGCTGATTACGACATTTACCAGCGGAGCAGTATAAATTAGCCCATGCTCTGCTATATGCTTCCCTGCAGCAGTTTCTTCTGCTATCCTGAACAGCCCGGCTACCTTGCTTGCTTGCATATCACATATCACTCATTCTTCCCCAAAGCTCAGGGAGGGGGAAGGCTTGAAGGGAGCTGGAAATGTTTTCGGGTCTCCTTGTTCCCCAGAGATCATTAATACAGTGCATTAATACAGTGGTACAACAGAGGCTAAAAGTGCAAGAAAGAGCTTTTAACTCATGTGTTTCTGGAAGAAAAGTAAAGGATTTTGGATTTTTTGTGTAAGATAAGGTTCACGAGTGCTTTACATCGGCGTGTTTATTACCATTTCATTTACGATACGTCCCTCCAGGACAGGAAAAAAGGAAACACAGCTGACAGCTCCTGTGACATTTAACCAAAGTAAAATACAGCTGGTTCACGGAATCCCAGAATCGCACAGATGAGTAATTGGTGGAGCCGTAAAATCTTAGAAACATGATCAACTTCCAGTTCAGTTTCGCATTTCTACCATGTGTAAAAATATTGATGTCCTACTCAATGACTAATTCCAGGTAGTATTACAGTAACAGTATATATTCAGGCTGTGTATCTCCCTATATAAAGTAATTTAACATAGTTCATGAAAATGAGACACTACCTAGGCAGATACAGTTGTAGGTTTTGTTACGATCTCTATTGCTAATTTGATACATGAAATTGGGGAAGTCATTTAATCTCTGGCTCAGTTTTGTTTTTTATATCATTCCTTTCTGCTGGACAGTGATTTCAGCTCCATGAGAAAACTGTGATATAAATCTGATCCAGAGAATCTGCAAATTTGTAGGAAGCATCCTAACAAGAGTCAGAGATCAGCAAACGTGGCTTTCTACAGTATCGCTGAGGACTCTTCTGACACAACTAAAACCGGAACCGGAGTCAAACGCCAGAAGCCTCTTTCCTGCGTGTCCGTTCTCCGAAGTGACTCATCCTCTTGGTGTAGACCAGGAGCGTGGGCTAAAATATGACTCCTCCATTATTCAGAGGACATTTATTGAGGGCTTTCTGCTTTGCTAACAGAGGAGGTGATAAATGTCTCTCCTTTTTCCTTAAAAATTGTCACCTCCTACAATTGCCTCGGTGTGTTTAAGTAGCTGCAATAAACAGACTGCAGAAATTAATTAACTGTGTGTGTTAATTTCTCACTTTTGCCTTTCATTGAACCTCTTTATTTCTTGGCCTTGCCCTTTGAAAAACTGAAGCTGTCTCCCAGGGTGTACGGTTTTTAATTTGACTGTATACTGTGTTTAGTTGCTATAGCGTGTCCAGCCTGTGGAACATTTTAACAAGAAATATTTAATGAATCCCTGCAAAGAAAATCCCCTCGAAAAATAATATTTCAGTACATAAGGTACTTATACCCTGCTAAAATAAATAATAATGAAAAAACTAATGACAGGGTTTTTTTCTCCTCTTTATCTTTTAAACAAGCTCCAACCACAAACAATGTGTTAGTCATTCTGTAAGAAACGCGTTTGATTAAGGATTTATTTCTCCAAGGCTGCAAGTGGATTATTTCAGTGGGTCTGGCAATTTGCTAGAAAGATGTGTTAAACTGTTGGTAATTCAAACAGCAGCAAGCAGTTTGCATACTTCTTGCATCTTTTCAATAAATGCCATCACCTATTCTATGTCGCCGTTGGCTTCTCACACTTACATCAGAGGAAAATGAAAGATTTTAACACAGCCAATGGGTTCGGTATGAAATGGAGAGGGGCAGAATGTCCCTGAGGTCTTAATCTCAGTAAAGTTTCAGGGCACTGTGTGGTTGTAATCAGTCATTTGTCTTTCTGAATTACTCTACTCAAAAACATGGACAGCTTTATAACATTCCTACTTTTTCTCACATCAAATGAATTTCGAGTGGCAAGGAAAGAGGGGGGAAAAGGTGTAGAAAGGAAAATCAGGACACAGATATAAGACCCAGAGATTCTGTTTGTAGGCATTATTGCTGAATTTGTGCAGTCAAATATTTCAGAGGTAGTGTCTTTTCTTTCTATTCTGTATTTCTTTCTATTACTTTCTCTACTGCCTTTGCTGAAGTATTTTAAGAACTAGTTGAGTTAATGTATGCAAAGCAGTTGCGCTATAAAAACATTGTCATTATTATGGAGTAATGAAGGCTGCAGATGAATTTCTACTATAAAACTGATATTCCTCCTCCCTCTCCACCCCACCAAGTTGCAGCAGCTCCAGCATCGCCAGCCCCACTGCACTGCCCTGGCTGATGCATCATTTCCCTCTCGTGGTGGCTCGCTCACAGAGAGAGGTTGCAGAAGACTCTGCTATAGCTTCAGACAGACTCTGAGTTTTTAAGACAAAACCAGCAATGACTCATGGTTTCTGACCCAATGGTCAAAGTCCTTTTGCTACTGCTAACCAGCTGCCAGAGGCAAAGGAGGCTGGTTCTGAATCTCAGCTAGAATGAGATTCTGTTGCATTTAAAGTAGCTGGAAAGTCCTAAACTAAGAATAGGTGCAAGCACCAAAGTCTGAAAAAACTTTTAACATTTTTAGAAAGCTTTTTCAGCACTTTATCACAGCTTCACAGAAATCAGGAGCATCTAGAGCACAAATAAGAGATATCGAAATTAAATTTCTTAAAGGTTACTTCTAAAAGCTATTAATACTTGAATTTAGAATAATGCTAAAGTCACCGAATCTGCAGAGAATGGAAGAACACTAATAGAAACTTCAATTTCTATAGAAAGGATAATCTAGACTGGGGGTCCCGAAGAGAAGTATTGCTGGTGTTACCAGTAAGTATCCCTGCTGGCAATGTTGACTGCAGGGAAAACCAATGTCCCAGCCAACCTCCAGCCATACACAAACACTTTCTCAAGCTTATCTTCATTAAACAGTCCTCCCATCACAAACTAAGGTAGGATTCAAAGCTTTGCCCGCCACCTCTTCATCTTCAGAGACTGTCTCCCCTTTTCAAGCTTTGACTCTGGCAATTCACCCTCAATACAACAGGGAATGGGGGGCAGGAGACCATGGGACATCCTGGATGAAATGGCCACGTGCCCCTTCTTAGAAGTCAGGTTTCCCGTTAGTATTTCCAAAACAGGGGTTGTAGTCTGGTGATTATTTAGTTTTGAATATTTAATAGCCTTGTACAAATATGGGGGTCTTCTACTCTAGGCCATTTTCCTGAAGTAAGTCTCAGATCCAGTCACTACAGAGTAATGTAAGATTTATGCACCACTAAAAAACCATTTGTGTGTGTTTTTGTACACACACATACGTGATCCTGTATATTTACTACACCCAAGCTTTGAGAGAGTTTATGGGATGACACATTCTCTGAAGATCATTAGAAAAAAAATCACTCTGGATCGGCCTGTCCTGTCCTAGTATTTTGCCTCTGACAATAAATGATAGAGAATGCCTACGTGAGAGCAGTAAGATCAAAACAAGCATAAAATGATACAACCTCTTTGGTTTCAAGAATTCTAGAATCAAAAATTGTCTTTTTTGTGGTATTTCTTACTACATATTTTGCTTCAGGCTAAGCTGCCTAGCAATCCTGCAACCTTTTGGAATTACTCAGTAATTCCAGACCCTTTGTAGCAGCAGGAAAAAAAACAAAAAACCAAAAAAACCCACTAATCCCTCCCTTCCCACTGGTCACCGGAAGAGGTTTGATCATGAACAGACTACAAAAACATCCTAATAACTCTCACTTGGTCTTGATATTTAAGCATTTATAGAGCATCGAATGGTTTTGTTATGAGAGGTTCAAAGTCAGCTGTTTCCAAGCACAGTGTGCTCAACAAGGCCAAACTCTTTGAATATGGGAATAAATACTGTTCTGAGAAGGAGTTTAAACACAGGTTTCCTGCATTCTGGTTTAGTGTTCCTCTGACAGTGTAGCCAGCATTTGTCTTCCCATTTTGGTGAACTTGATTAAAGGTTTTCAGCTTTTTGAGGGAGGCTTAACTCATTTTATCAAATTGGGTTTCAAATGTGAAGATAGATTTGATTTAGCCAAAACTGAAGCTTTAGGAGCATCACCACCCCAGAATGACTGTGAATTTAAGGCTCAGGTGATGCCATAGCATAATTTATTAATTCAGCAATCCAAAATTCCCGCGAGGGACTCTGACAGACTTTGCATAGCTAGAGCAACTGCATGTTTAGAATATAGCCTAGTATCTATTAATTTAGGGGGAAAACTTCCTTTGATTCAGAAAGCTTTGACTGACAGACGTATTTGCGCACGCTTGGAACCAAAATTAATACAGCTTGTGTGGTTCTGAATCTGTAACCATACAGATTAATGTATCCACTTAGGCAAAGTTTGCCAGTGACATTAAAAGAGGAAGAATCGCATCTGAAAAGACCATAGGAAGTATTTTTTTGCCACTTCACGTTTATTGCCAAAGGCCTGCAATGACACGAATTAAGATAAGTTAAAGCTCCCAGCCAGGCTCTGGGCACAGGATACCTGCACCGATCCATCCGTTTGCCTCTCTCTGACTGGGGCCAGATATAGATGGAGTGTGGAAGAGCAGATGCTTAACAAATTGCTTTGCTTGGCACAGCACTTCTGTAGCCTTGACTGTTTCCTTAAAATAGCTTTAGTTACTGCTAAAGGTACAGCTTCTTGTATGCATTTCTTCCGCGCTTCACCTCCACCTCTGCTCAGTATTGCTAGTGCCTCAGCCTGATTTCCAAAAAATTTTCTTTCAAGTGGAATCAAAAGCATCCTCTAGCTGACGGTCGCTGGTTCAAGGCGACGGTGAGTACGCCCCTATTGCACGTTGTAGAGCAGAGTATTGATGGCCTGCGTACTCATCGACGACACCGCTATCTCCCAACTGCATGTGACATTAAAGACTTACAATGAGGCGTTCTATACCGGTTTGAAACAAAAAGAGTTTGGGCTTGAGTTTGCCTGAAAACATTAAAGACGTTTCTGACATTTTCAGAACGTTTAACAAAGATATCTTTACTTTGCAAAGGGTCAGGGGAACCGACACATGATTTAACATCGGGTGGCCTGGAGCAGGAAGGGGAGATAGGAGTGGAGGAATACTGCAGAATTTACTATAGGTAGTAAAGCCAATGGAAAAATGGAATTTCTTCTATAGGAAATTCTATTACTCTGACAATTATTTTTATCTTAAACATTTCCCTTTTCAGAGAAAAAGTTAAAAACATCATTTGGCCCAGCATTGTTCAACAAGGGATAAACTACAGTTTATCAGGAAAGTATTGTGCAGCAGGGGAACAGAAATCAAAATAGGAAAAGTGAAAAATTCAGAACTATAATTTTCACAAAATATGGCAGATTTCAGGTAGAGGAAAACATTAATTATTGACCTGAAATTAATTATTGGTTTTCGATTTCCCATTCAAATATTTGAGTAAGATTTTATTTTTCCAGTGGAGGAAATGTTTCAAATTATATTATTTGACCAGTCCAGAAGGTAGAAAAATACTTTCCATCATTCTAACAATTTCTGCGCTGTCTCTTATATGAATTCTGATGTGTGTTTGGTAATGTAGTAATGATAATATGTACACCCTTCCCAAATACGACATGATACTGAAACCTGCCGGTGACCAATGTTGTAGATTTAATTTGTCAGTGAAGCATGTGTTACAGATGAGCCTAAAATAAATAGATAATCTAATTATTCTTCTTTGCAATTTTGTGAGGTAATTGAATATTATCATCCTTGCTGCAAGCACATTCAAAAAAGAATTTAAAAGGTTAAGTGACATATCTGAATTCCAAAATCTTCTGAGGAAGAGGACATTACCAAGGAGGTAATTACGTGATTTGCTTTCTTTGATAAAGCTGGTGGTGGCAATCATTGGTGGCAAGGCTGAATACAGGCAAAGGAAAATCCAACTCTACCCTCACAGTGAAGCTGAAATTTCTTTTTCCAAGGAGAAAGGTGAAGGTAGTGTCCTAAGGAGAGGGGACCTGCATGTTTCCCGCTGTGCTTCCTCCTGTCATTTCATGAAGAAATGGGTTCCCAGCAGTGCACGTGCAGCATGTTCGTCCTCCAGAAGCCTTTGAGCAGAAGGCTGACTTTATTTTTTCGAGATTTGTCTGTCTTTTTTCGTCATACCAAAGGTCAGCAAAAAAAACATTTCTTCTGAGGAAAGCAACTCTCCCACCCCTCTCAGCTGTCCCAAGAGGTGGCTCCTAGCACTGAACCTACCACAACTGCTGCTGCAGTGTCACTCATCTGTCAGTTAGCAGGAGAATATATTTTTGTCACCTTACATTTTTATGTCTATGGTGTAAATTCTTTTCTTAAAATAAAAGCAAATAGTTTTTTTTCTTCAGACATAAATGATTTCAGTTTGAGAGGCTGTTAGCACTTAAGTGTTGTCATGAAAAACCCAAATTCCTTCTGAGTTCCCAAAGACATGATCTAGAGCAGAAACTTTTTCTTTTGTCTTCAAAGTGTTAATTAAGCAAAACAACGGATTTTAGTAAAGACCAGCAGCTACAAGATCTTGGCATCAAAGAAGCATCACCACAATATTTGTTGCTTGCATGAATGAGTTTCTCACATAAGCCCTTCTCCTGTTAAAAGATACAGAGTTTATGTTACAGTGAGGTTAAGGCTAGGAGACAAAATGATGGTTTTCATACGAGGTCTGCAAATAGAGACTCAATGAAGTAGAAAAAAACCAAGAAGACTGATGTTGCCTGAGAAGGATGTGGAGTGGAAGGAATCAGTAGGTTGTAATTGGGAAAACCAAGAAGTCTGATTTAGCGGTTGCTTCTACAGCCATGGCTGCACGAGTCATTTTGGATTTGCACTGTCATCAATGCAATTAGAGTCAGAGGTGAGATTAGTTCCTTAATGGAAGAAGTTCAAGAAGGATTTTAAAATGGTTTGTCTCTATCTCCCGATAATTCCAAAATCATTCCCTTGTCTCAGTGAATCTGTACCCACGAACAGCAGGCGAAGGTCACACTCAGGTTGTTATATCCATTTTCTGTTTGAAAACTGTGCTATTGGGCTGATCCTCAGCCTGTTGAAAACGAGAGGGTAAAAACCTTCCTGTATGGGCTCAGGACTGCATTTAATACGTTCACGTTTTTGATAAAAGCACCTGTTTTGCCGGCGTCTGCAAGGAAGGCAGACTGTAAAGGGAACTCTACAACCTGTGCCATTAAACAAGACCCTTCAAATCCATATGACATCAGATAGGTAAAAAGAAGCATACGTAGCCCCGGGCACTGTAAAACTATCACTGTTTTTTAATTACATGCAAATAAACACTCCGCAACAGGCTGAGGAGCGGCAGGTGTGAAGATCGAGACTTCCCGAGGCAGCGTTAGCAAGGCGCGACACAACCGCGTCTTCGCTGGGCTGCAGAGCGCTCAGCACCCACCACAAATGGTCCGGCAAAGCTTTGAACACCGCCGCTCCCCAGGGGCAGCTGTGAGAAGGGGATGTGGAGCATTTTTCACAGAGTTTCCAGGAGAGATGTCCAGCTCCCTCGCTCGCACATCCACTGGTCTGCTGCTAGCGAAATGCTGGCTTCCTCTGTCACTAAGACACTGCTTTTTCCCCTGGAATAAATGGCAAGATAGAGATATATTTGCAAAAATTTTGGTTGTTTTTAATTCTGCATTTTTGGGTAAAATAGATCTGATGAGAAATGCTACCCAGGTCAACTATCAGCCTACTCTCTCTTCCTGTGACGTCTTCTATGTCTGACTTTATACAGGCAAGTTATGTCCGTAAATCAGAGTGATTCATTAAGGAGTATTAATACATTGTGTCCAACATGAGGTTTGCTAGCTAATTTGTATCAGCACGTCATTGTCTCAAACAGAAAATGACATTTTTGTTAATGCATTTGTGTTAGGTGCTAGAAAGCAATCCTATAAGCATCACTTGCCACTGATCCTGCTCACTCAGAATTCAATTGCCTGCAATAATCTTGATATCACAGTTCAGGCACCCCAAAATTAAGGTATCCATATCCAATGTAAAAAAATAAACTTCAGGCATAAATGGCTGTATACAGCTATTTGTATGTTATTTGAGAAAATAATAGGAAATGTTGTGGACGACATATGGTCTCCAAGGCACAGATTTTTGGGGGCTTTCCTGATGCTTCACAAAGTTAAGAGAGAACATTAATATATTGGTGTGACCAAGTGTGACAAAGCACAAGTTCTTCACAGTGTTGCACAGAAAAGCTGTCACAGCTCGGGTAATAAATTGACATTATTAGAACTTATCAGACCAAGAATCTCCAAGTGTTAATGGAGACTGCCCAGAGCAGAGATGGAACCCATATGCAGGGTGTCACAGCCTGCCCTCACTTGCTACGATAGCGGTGGTTGTCGATTTTACCTTCAACACTCAAGACATATTTTCCTCCTTTTCTTACTCCCTGCTGGACTGAGATGCCAGAGATGGTGAGCGTCACTACATGCTTTAGCTCCTGACAGCAGACTGATGAAAGAGCAGGAATGTGAAGGGGACAGGGGTGCAAAACCTGCTCTGAAATCTTTGCATGAGCGGTACAAAACAGTGGCTTGGCAGCAAGAGAGGAGGGGGGTCTTTCCCTCGCCAGCGCTAGATCAACTCCAGCACGTCTTGGTCCTGACCGAAGATCGTTGACGACAGATGGCTGCTCAGCGACCTATGTAAAATTGCCTATTGGTCTTAGTCCAGAGTCTAGCGAACAGGTATCTGTATTATAGCTGGTGCTAACTGGCATCCTTGTTAACAGTCTCGGCAGAGAGACGAGGACTGAACGGTCTGCGCAGGCTGAACTGTCCTCTCACCCCTCCGCCACAAGGCTGAAACACATTGCCAAGAAAATCTTCCCTCACGCCACCTAAAATTTAATATGCTTTGTATGCTAACGTCTTCCTTGAGTAGTAAATACTTTAAAAAATATTTTATGTTTTTACAAATGGTTTTCACAGACATTTATAATGTGTGTATATGTATTTATTAAAGAAGAAGCCATAAAGGATCCATAGCTACAACTGGCTGAATTTTATGATTCCACTTTTTATGTATGAAAAAGAAAACTCAGCATATCCTTCTCACTCTATTGAGATGTATAAAAAAAGTGCATCATTTTCTAAGTGCATCATCTAAGGACATAGAATTAATTACTTTCCATATCCTTTATCTTAATTCAGCTGATTGTGGGAGAAACTGGATTCAAGAAGAAATTTCAATTTAAATGCTGGTATTTTCTTTGACTTAGACAAAATCAATAGTGAAATAACACAGATTATTCTCTCTGCTCTTGTAGCAGAGTGATGAGTAGGAGACGAGTAGCAGCCAACACATATTTGTCAGGAACAAATCATGTCAAACCAACCTAAACTCCTTTTGTGACAAGATAACAGACCTTGTGGATAGGCGAGAAGCCATAGATGTCACGTATCTTGGCTTTAGAAAGGCTTTTGACATGGTCTCAGATGTCGCTGACATAAGTGAACCAGGTCTGGATAAAACTGTGAGAAAGTAGGTACAAAAAAGATTTGAGTAACTACACCCAGAGAGCAGGCACCAATGGAAAGAGTCTCTGAATAAGGATCTGCAATATTCTGTTCTAGGTCTGGCCCTTTTCAATGGTTTTGTTAAATCTACTGATGACACAACTGTAGGAATAGTATTTTAGAAGACAGGGTTAGGATTCAAATTGATCTTTTCAGACCAAACAGAAAAAGAAAGAATTTCAGTGGAATTCGTTGGGGATAAACACAAGGTATTGCGCCTAGGTAAGAGTAATCCATTTCTCAGATAGAAAGCTGAGAACAATCGATTGGGTGGCTGTTCTTCAGCAGAAGACCTTGGGATTAGAGGCAAATCCCTAAAGATAGGCAGTATATTTTACAGATTTTGTTGCGGATGTTGTTATTGTTGCAGTCCTTTTGCACGCTGGCTTCAGATGGCTTTCAGCCCATCAGTGGTTCCAGCAGATGATTCACACCTCTGGAGATGCTAGTGTGTCCTCTGAGTGTACAGAGTACCCAGTGTGAGCCCACAAGTGTGAGCAATGGCGTGTCTAAATGAAGTATCTAAATTTGCAAGGAAACACAAGGAATCTAGTTTTTGCAGGCATGGATCAGTCGCTAAATCTCAGGCTAATATCTGGTCCAAATGATTTCTTCACAGAGTGGATTCAATCATTTTAAATTTTGAACGTACTTTTGGTTCCGCATTGTTGAATTTTCTTCCCTATTAGTTCCTACGAATTGGCATCAACCATCATAGCTACGCCCTGTTTGGCTAAGGCCTTAGTAATGGATATAACTGCACTTTGAAGGCACGTTGTCTATATCTAACCTATTTCACATTAGAGTCAGAATACTAGTATAATGGCACACAAAGTCATAAAAGGCTCATCATAAGACTTGTTCCTTCAGTAGACCAGATAATATGGTCACCATTGATTTCACTAATTTCTGTTTACTAGGGCTGCTTTAAAGTACAAATGTCTTGAATGCTCTCACCCTCTAAGGCTAAAAGATTTATTTTGAATCTGTCTTTCCTATCTCCTTCCAAAAGTATCACAGAAGCTTGGAATAGAGTTATAACTAAATTCTCTTTGAGATTATAGCGTTAAACTAAAAATAATATCCCTTCTATATTTCTGTCTTAGCTACCCTTTTGTACCCTCTGTAAGTGTAAGGATTTTTTTTATAAATAAATATATATTCTTGTATATATATTTATATATGTACATTTTTATAAAACAGAAATATAGAAACAGGGGCATTTACTATTTAATTCTGAATGATTTATTCATATGGATTTTAGCACAATGGGGAGCTTTTGTATTTGCTTTTTTCTCTTATTAATTCTTATTATTGATTCTTATTATTTTCTTATTAAATCTGCACACTGAATCCTGAAAACATGGTAAATTTAAAAACAACTGCTGAAGGCTCTGCAGTCCTGTACACTTTGCTATATGTTCCTAGAGCACTTAGCACTTCCTGAGGCCTGCGGTATCTCCAAGATAACTTATGATATCTGATATTAACTGAGGACAGACCTAACAAATTTTTTTAGCCTCCTGACACTGTTATTTATTTGAACTATGGCTCTCTTTATACCTTATGTGTTTGAAATACAATTTTTATTCTTTTCAGAGTCAGTCTAACCATGATGATGGTCAGCTGCTTGGAGGTAGTAATGTTGTGACATTCTCACTTTTGGCTTTTTTTTTCCCCCTTATTTTTTGGAAAAAGGCAGAAAATCAATGCAAGACAGATACAGTGCGAAGGCCACTGTTTATTCTCACTGTGCCCTCTGAGATTAAGGAAAATAATACTGAAGAAACAGCCAGAGAGGAAATTGGTGGGAAAGTTGCTATTTTTCATCTTTTTCTAAGCTTTTTACCTACTTAGAAAGAAATATCTCTGCCTCAGAACAAAAGTGCCTTTTATTAAAAAAGTAAAAAAGGAAATTGATTTTCATTCTTTAAGTGTAATGGAGAGAAACAGCACATAAAAATGTTGTTTTTAGAAGTGTTGTCCTGACTGGATACACTTAAAGCAATCATGAAGGTCTATCACCGTTACTACTTTGGCTCTAGGGGGAAAAAAGTACAGCTATTTTTCAGTAGGTTAACACTGGGCCCTCAAAAGCAAAAATATGTATATACTAAACGACACCCAAGATAAGTAAGAAAACAGGTACCCAAAGCTTCATTATACTTCCTAAGGGGAAAATGTATGCTTTGCTAGAGACAGATGGAGATTCTGGATATTGTCTGTTATTTAATGCATTGCTTTGCAAAATAAGCATAGTTTTGCTGGCTGCTTGACCATTTCCAGCAGTTTTGTAGATGTCAGACTCCACTTCGTTGAAAACCTGGTCTCACAGACCTTTCCTTCTCTGATGTTATGAGTGTTACCTCCTTATTGCTGTACAATTTCTTTCAGCTCTTTTCTAGGATGGTGACACAGAGGATGTCAGGAATTAGTGCAAACAGCTGGAAATTAGCTACTGGCATGAAAACGCCAATGAACACACCAGTGTATTAAACAAGGGACACACCAGTTAAACACACATACTTTTATAAGTACATATGTATACTACACATATGCATGAACTATCATTATTCTGCAAGATGAAATAAATCTGAGCTCGTTGAATGCTCTCCAGAAGCAAATGTCACTGTGAGCCCCTGCTAGCGCCAGAAAGTCCAGTCCTCCTGGAGGCACGAATGACAAGGTACTCTAAACAGAGCTGGAAGGGGTTTCCTTACTCAGCGCAGCAGGTTCTGGCTGGCAGCTCATTATAGCTGTATTTTAGAATCATTTTTGCAGAAAAGATGGATGGAAACATTATAAAATTTCCTTGTTGCAAGAAACAAGCATAATAATCATTGAACATTTATTTGCATTTTGGTGACTCAATTGAGCAGCCTGTGTATAAATCTCACTCCAGCTTCCCCTTTTAAACTCTCACGGAGCCTGTAAACCTGATCTGTGATATTTTTGTAAGGTAAACAAATCAACATAGCAGATCTTAATCTCAGGGTAGGATCTTAAATTGACAGAAAGCTTACTGAAGGGTTGAGTCAGGAAATTACTAAATTTTTCACAGTGCTCCCTGTGCAATCAGAGATCAGTACTGCTTTTCCTTATGTGACACAAAGAAATAAAGACAATTTGTCTTTTGTCTTTTCTAAGTATAAAACACTTAATATGTCATGGCTTTCAGAGAATAAATTCATATTTAAGTGGATAATGAAGATTCACTCACTTAATATATGTCTACTTGGTCAACACTATAGTCATATTTGAATATCCCTACAAAGACTGCATTAAGAAGTTCACCTAACTGATTAAAATAGTTTGATGATACTTAGGTACTGGAAGCTAGTGAAGAAGAAAGTGAAAAATCCTTACAGATGAAAAAAAAGAGAGAGAGCAATATCAAAGCAAAGATTTTAGATAGGAAATCAAGGACAGATGAGAAGGGTCATCAAAAAGTTTTTTGTTGACATCCTCAAATATTTAACATCACAAAACTGAATTTAGAGAGAGAATTTCTATTCCACAGAAAATGTGTCTTCTTTGCGACAAAAAAGCCGTAGTGAGATAGTCAGATTCAAACATCACTTTCTTCAAGCTCAAGAGCAGTGCATCCCT